>NC_090932.1:211062770-211683363 GCF_040938575.1 Ambystoma mexicanum
ACCCAAAGACATGTCCTCTTACTTCATGAGATGGACACTGATTAGTGTTTCACTGGCTGCCATACGTTTATTCTGCTTTCTCCCAGCAAAACAGGTGTGTGTTTCTGTGTGTGTGCACACATCTCTCCCACAAGCACCCTCATGAATTTCCAGCTCCTTAAGATCATCACCCCCAGGTGCCACGGTGTCACACAATGACACTTATCTATTCCACTAACTCACAGAGATGGACACTTATTGGTTTGTCACCTGCCACCTCACAAACTCTCTGCTGCTCCCTCCGAACAAAAAAGGTGAGCGTGCCTTTCCTACAAGATGCCTTCAGGGATTCCTGGCTCCTCGTACTCCTTCGGCCAAGAATCACTGGATAGCAATATATTTTATCCTGACATCCAGACATCTCATCTCTTTTCAACTCATCTAATAAAACGACTCACAAAACATATACATTTGATAGTATAAAATGAAGTGGTGTGCATAGGGGTTAGTCAACGTGTCTTACATGCAAAATACAGAACATATGAGAATTTCTTTTTGGTTCATTATCACACAGGGAATATAGTAGTTTTCTCAAAAGAGTTTGATCATTTATCCTGAATGATTTAAGTGAGGTATAGGTTTAGATCAACGGATTCACACAGTTTTTGATTCCGAGACTCCCACTTTTTTTCAGACACTTAATGAAAGAGAAAACATTAGAAGGCATTGTATGGCGATATACCAAAATCACCAATAAAGGCCTTGGCACTGGGGTTAAGAAAACATGATGGCACCGGGGTTAAGAAAACATGATGTATACACAATTTCCCTCGGGATTGCTATTTTCTAATATGCCAGAGACCTAATTTCGTATGACACAGGATGTAATCAAAACAAATGTCGACACATCGATAGTGTTCCAGCCTTTTCCCTCGCGATCCGCCCATTCACCGTAATCTCTTAACATTTATCTTCTAGGCATTTGTCAGGACAGGAACTGATTGTCTATAATCAGAGAGTCAATCTTTTGGTTACCGGGTCTAAATTATGTTAATTCTACAAAAACACACAAAAGTAAAATCAGTTGGCATCTTTTATTACATTTCGGGGGTAACCTCCATTCCATGAATAACATGGACATTTTTAAAAGCGAGTTCGATGCGCCATTTTGACACTGTTGAAATCGACTCTATTACAGAAGAGGAGATGCTCTCTTGCATTTTCATGGGATTTGAACATTATCGCTAGCCATTTTTGTTCTGACCTCTGCTCACTTAATGACAGAGGTTGGTCGCTGACCATTTTGCACTGATTGCTTGGATGTTCAGGTTTGATTTCTGAAACACGTGTGGATCGTTCTCCCAAAGCTGTCTTTTTTTTTCGAGCTTCAGCTGTTTAGTTCAATGCCAAGCGATTAGCCCCGTTGATTTGTACTGTAACTGCTGAAAGTGAAACATTTATCTTTGTGCTCATTTAAATTGATCACGCTTATGTACGAGATGTCTTTTGATGATGAAATGAACACATATTACATAGTTTTGCTTGACCATATGTGCCTTGTCCAATTACATTAGGCGTGTCTCCCTCCAAAATGCGTTCTGAGCAACACAGAGTCAATTTGTCTATACATTTGTCCAATTGATATACTTTTCATCAATTATATACTTAGTCAGTTTACAAGTAATTTGATTTACTTCTGAGAGGTGGTGCTTCTTTGAGTGTTGGAAGGCAGATTCCAGGGATAGTCTGGGTGTAGTCTATGTGTCATTCCGTTCTCATTTTGGCTTTGTATTTGGATGGGGTGATATAAATCTGGAATCTGGAATTGGGATTTGGGGCACTGTTAAGAGGGGTGCTACCGGTGATCAGTAAGTGGAAAGTGACACTGGCAAATATATGTGTGAGAAAGCCAAATATAATTTGATAGTATAAATGAAGGAATAAGCCCTCAAGTGGGTAGGCATTACTGGTCAAGAAAAATGAGGGCCTTAATGTGGACCCTGGTTCCATTGATTGATAATGCCTGCCCAACACAGGGTTTACAGCTATTAGTACCCAGGCTTGATATCCGAGGTGCTAATAGCTTCGTTTCTTGTGGTTTCTGGACTTTAGAAAACTACAAAACAAAATGGCTGTCATGGTCATGGGGAGAAGGGGACTATACATAGGATATCATGTTTGTGAAATTGGAGCTGTCTGCAAAGTGGTAGGAGCATGTGTAGGACACCATGGCCCAGTTTATCTAAACTTTGACCTGTGCAAATAATCGAGCAAATTATTGTGTATCAGTGTTGCTTTATAGATAATACATAATGGCACATACAGGTTTTTGCGCCAATCTGCATTATCTAAATATGTTTTTAATAAGATAAACACGACATAGACAGATTTTCACACAATGGGCCTCATTACGAGGTAGGAGGTAGTCATGGTGCTATTAGCACCATGGCTACCCCCTTACAGCATTCCGGGTCTGGGTTCTCGAAATAGGGACTTACCGGGTCATTCCAACCTTGGAGGACCCGGTAAGTCCCCATTCCGAGAACCATTCCCAATTCCCATTCGAGCCACCATAGGGCTCAATGGGAAAAGGGATGGAGCTAATAACGGGCCTGCTAACAGCAGGCCCGTTATTAGCTCCCTGGTAGCTTAGCGGGTCCCGCTAAGGGACCTCGGAATAGGGCGTTAAGGGTTTACCGGCACCGGTCTCCTTACCGGTGCCGTTAACCGTTACCGCCCACCTCATAATGAGGCCCAATATCCGCTTTGTAATATACACAGAAAATAATTCTAATGGATTTCTTTTTATTTAGCCAGTAAACAGCAGAACAACAGCCTGGTTAATGATGCCCTTGTGCAAATGTTTTTAGATATCATTTGGGACAACACCTGCTTTCTCCATTCAGTATTACTTAAGCAGCAAAACTATTGGTAAGTGCCTTTGCTCATTGTTTTGCCCTGAGGCAAATATTAGATAGTTTGGCCCACAGTTATTGTGTCTTCTTAGGCCTTTTTAGTTTGGGCTATTATAAGCCAAAACTATTGCATTGGAGTACAGATACGAAGGAGAGACATATGAGGAGTGACACAGAGTTTGTAGGCTTAGTTTCATTATGTGCCTACTCATTTCCTTCCCATGGCCATGTCAATAGCTGTGGACATTCCCATCCATTCCTGCCTCTGCCCACCCAAAAAAACCTTCTGATGGGAACTTGTTAAGCTTGCTTTAATCAACCCCAAGGCCACTCCCTTGCCCTCCTAGAAAGGAGGCAATGCCAGTGGTTTTAAATACCTCAATGGACGGGAGGGGGTAAGTATATGCAGGGAGGGATTTCACTCTAAACATGCAGCAGCAACCTCAGAGACATCATTCTGGTAGGCTGAACTGTAGGAGGACTGGACAGGATTTGTTTGGCAACCCTAGACAATGATTTATGCCCCACAGCCATGAAAGCACAAATGACAAGGGAGATGGAGGGCCATTCACAACGCTAAGTGAGTTAGCATCAATTCAAGCAGGCTGGCTACAACTATTTTCTCAAACCTATAACCACAATTTTGGTTTCTGTAATTTAAAGTGTGTTTATGTTGTGTGGGAATATTGTGGTTTTTCACATCATGCTTAATATATCAAACAATAAATGACATGTGATGTTGCTTGAACATAGATTTCGGCAGAAGGCTCATCATCTGACTGGGGATTGTGATGAATCTGATGGACTCATCACTGTTTTCCTGGCGGTGACCTCCTCCCCTGTGGCCAGGGGACGGCAGCTGCTACCTGATCATGACCCTGGGGGTGGCTATATGAGGGAGGATCACATGGGGGGAGACAGCCTCTAGTGATATGTCCTGACTTCATCGGGTGAGATGAGGTATTCCCTTTTCCCCTTTCAGAGTTAAGACCCAATTTGCAACAATCTAAGGGCCCATTGTGGTGGCGTCCCTCTTTCATCCAGGAATAGTTGTGTAAACCGTTGGTCACATCCCAAAAGCCAACTCTCAAATGACTGTCCTTGTAAAATTATGAAAGACCCATTTTACAGCTACACATACTCTTCACCCAAACATAGTTTATCATTAAATTCTATTGCAAACATGTATATAATATTATCAGAAAGAGACTACTGTTCCCACAATCCCCACAACACTGGGACGAAGAAGATGAGGGGAGTAATGATATGATATGATGTGGCATTTATAACGCGCCTATACACAAGTGTTACAAGTGATGATCACTTGCCACTGTCAGCAGTCTAGTCCTTCCCCAAATCCTATTGGCAAAGCCAATATAAAAAGGTGGAAAGCCTCAAGAAATGTGAGAGAGGTCCCTGGAAGAAATTTCTGGAGGATTTGTGTGGCAGTAGGAAAGGAATTGTGGCCTGCTGTTTGGGTCAAAGGAGAGGAAAACTCTTGCTCCCCAACCACTCGAGGAGAGCTGAGAAGTGATGGAGGAAAGAAGGTGGAACCCCTGGCCAGTAACAAGGAGCCACAGCCCAAAGGGGATGGCAGGCTTCCCTATTAAAAGGGAAACCAAAGAGAACAATGTCCATGCAGTCAGCTGCAGCTCAGGAGGGTATCCCTACATATTATCCCCGCCAACAAAAATTGCCGTACATATGGTCGTTTGTCTCGCCATAGGCAATATTTTTGAGGGGGATCATTTGTGGGAGCAGGGGTTGCGGGGGGTGTCTATCGCACATTTAAAAATAATACAGGGGTTGCAGGGGTGTCCCCTGCAGGGTCCATGGCTCAATATTGCGCAAACATATGACAATGTTTTTGTATCGCAATATTTGTGCAGGGATATTAACACATGGAACCATCAGGAGAAGACGTGACCTCTCCAGTGAAGCTGGACAGAGGCAGGATGCACAAACTGGTGTGCAGAAGTTGGAGGCACAAGTCGGTGTGTGTGAAATCTGGAGGCACGAGTCGGTGTGCAGAAGCTGAAAATGTGAACTGCTGTGGAGGAGCGAGGTTGCTTGCCAGCAGAGAACTAAAGAAATGTGGCGCAAGCGAGGCATGTCTTGGAGATGCCAGGAACCGCAAGAGGGTCTCTGGGCATCTGGCAGACAGGAGAAGCAGTTTTGTCCTTATTGGGAGCTGACGAGAAGCCAGCGTGCATGAGCAGATCTGTGCAAGAGACTGAAGAGATGTCAGAGCCACTCAGAGTGGGAAACCAGTGACGAAGGTATGCTGCATAGGCACAAGCAAGCCCAGAAACACTACAGAGACCCAATGAGTCTGCCAGAGCAGAGTGGGCACCCCGGGGCATTTTGGTGACAACACCAAAGAGATTTTGCGAACATTGGGAAACTATGGAAAGTAAAGTAAAATTAAGATTGTTTTGTGAATTGAAAGAGCAGAGTGCCAACCCAAACCCAAATAGAAAATGAACGTGAATGTGGGGAAAAGCTCAAAAGAACAGTGGAACAAGTAGGTATTCCAAGCCAACAAGAAAGGTACATGCTACTTGAATATAAAGATGAATTTGTTAAGATGAGAGAAGTTCTGGTATGGGAGAATACCAGGCACATTGCAAACCTTCAAGGAGTGTCAAAGAGACACAGGGCCTCATTATGAGGAAGGAGGTAACCATGCCGCTTTTTGCGGCATGGCTACCTCCATTCTGGTTACCGGGTCCGGGTTCCCTGAATGGGGAAGTACTGGGCCATTCCAACCTTGGAGGGCTCGGTATTTCCCCATTCAGGGAACCCACACCCGGTATATCCCCATTCCCATTTGATCCCCTATAGGGCTCAATGGGAATGGGGAACATTCTAACAATGGGCCTGTTAATGACGGGCCTGTTGTTAGCATGCTGGGCTGCTCGCGGGACCCGCTAAGGACGCCTGGTAAAACCATGCGTCCTTAGCGGGTCCCGCGAGGAGACCTCGTTATAGGGTGGTAAGGGGTTAACGGTTCCGGCACATTTGCCGGTGCCGTTAACCCCTTACCGCCCTCCTCGTAACGAAGCCCACAGTGTTTGTCAAAGATGGAACTTTTGTTAAAGAAGAACTTACTCGTTGAACCATTTTTATCCAACAGGATTGTTGTGGGCCAAGGAAGGCATAAGGAACAGCTTGATCCAGAGTCGAATGAGATACCAGTAAATAATCCTCAGGAATCAAGGTATTTCCCATTTTTTATTTTGAAGAGCATTTGCATTCGAGCTATTCTATTTTTATTTCAGAACATTCATTTTTTTCAAACATCAGTTTAAAGGCATTTCCCTTGTCAGTTTATTATTTTGTTTGTTGTGTGAGGGTCAGGACACAATAATGGCTTTTGATTTATGACATCCTGACAAAGACAGATCCTTCGTTTTTGGTTTTAGTAGGGAAACTCATCTTAGTGCAGGCCCAGAGAGGCATTTCCCCAACCTGTTTACCTTAAATAAAAGTCTTTAAGCAAAAACATGGCAACTTTGTTTCCGGATTTTATTTCTGACTCCTCACAGGGCCCTAACAAATTCCATAAAAAATATATGTTCTGCTGCATTAAATTAACTACTTGAGTATAAGTGAAAAGATAAGGTTGGAAGTAACCAAAATGTAATTCTGGAGGGGTGAGTATAGTCCAATCAAAAAGTGATAGATGCAATGGTTCGAATTCAACATTACCACTACCGTTGCTCAGCGCAACATTCCATGCCATAATTATGTAGTATGTCTGTGCCATTACAGAAAGGGACAAGCCATCAGCAGATGACTATTGGTGTTGCCACTAAAAGGTGCAGTTCAATTTGAATTGCTATGCCATGTCCCCTCTGCACTGGAACACAAGCAACCACATGCATTTTTAGGCCATGTGGTCTAGCAGTTTCGGAAGGGCTTCTCATAGTAGTGATAGGGCCAAGGCTGATTTGCAAATAATGGTATGGAAGGCTGTCCAGAGCAATGCCATTAGTTATAATTCATTCAGAGACATTTTCCTATTAGGTGCAGTCCAGAACTGATGCAGTGGAACACAGATAGGATGGAGATAAAACCTCAGGAGAAACACACATCCTATCAGTGTGTTTGGTCATATGCCCACCCAATGACAAGCCATGGCAATATAGAGTCTATATTCTGGAACTCTTTGAGCTAGCTCGATCACAAAGTAATACAAAAAGTGTTGCTGTATAGGGCCTTCCAGTGGTATATCTAATCATTCTTTTGGGTGTTTAATTACTTTATTGCCTATGCAAATGAGCTCCATGTTTAATAAAAATCTCTTAATGTGTGTCTTCAGCCATTTGATTTTATAAGCAATATATTTGTCAATGTTTCTGTTCCTTGCACTGAAGTCCAGTCTTAAACAATCAATCGCAAAGTCAACAGTTGTGGCTTGCATATAATTATCAGACAGATAATTGTCAGCCAATGCCATCAGATGCCCAGGTTCTCGCACTGTTTTCCAGCTGTTCCCATCTCATGTCTAGGTGGTACCCTTATGGCAGTGCCTGGCAAATGCATATGGATGCCTAATGAAAAGCACAAGTTGTTGGCTTTACCAGTTCATGTTGTCTTCAGTTCGGCTCCCTACATGAACATGTAATTGCCGAGATGTGGATGCCTTGCTTGCTATGCCTAGGGAATCAAGCTGCACTTCATTGAGTTGGTCCAACAAGAATATTGCAAAGGAAGATCAATCACAGAAAGTGCTTCAACCTTATGTGTTTAATCTGCATTTTTTTAAACAAATGTGGGGAAAGAGTACGCAGAGACATTCGAATTTGGTTTACAAAGTATACAATACAGGTGAGTACAACCCAGTCAGGTGGACAGGATTTTGATAAACAAATTACATGTTTTGCTTTCATTCAACGACATATTGTGTTTTATAAATACATTGTGGACACAGAACACATTTCAATGAACATAACAAAAGTGTGTCAGTGTGTGGAATCAACACTGAATCGGTAATGAACTCATCTACGCTATGGTGTTTCGGCCCAAAGTCAAGCTGTTCAGTGAAGCTCGTGTGTGCAAGCCTTCATCAGGACATGTGGAAGATGGTAAATCCAAATCCCGGGTTCTCTATCTACAAGTATTAATGGGAGAGGTGTTGAACAGAAATTGTGTGACCTTGAGGATATCTGGTACATTATTCAAATAGCTCTAAAAGATGCTTTAAACTATGAAAAAAAGGTGGGGGGCGCTATGTTGGATTAACATGGCGCATGTCTTACCGTAGACTATCCTGTGCTATGGTAAGTCCGATGGTCCACTCTTGCATGGATGAAACCTGGCGGGTGAGTCGCCAAATAAGGAGGAATGGCCGTGACAGGGAGATAACTACCTAAAATGACCAAAAACCATAAAGAGGTTTGTAGGAAAACCTAGTCTAAACAGCTCAAGCAAGGGTAACTAGTATGAGACATGGGTTGGACCTTACCTCATATATTATTTGTATTTGTGAGTCTTGAGTGGGTATCTGGTTCCCGAGATGGTGGAAAAAGCAGCTGTTTTGAGTATCAGCCATTTGCTCACGGAATCTGTGGAGGGAGTGGTGTGATGCAGAGGGTCACAAACCATATATAGCGAACTAGTGTAACAACTCATGGTGCCAGAATACCCCCAACAAGTTTAAAATGGTAGGTGTTAATGGTGATATATATAGGGCATGATTTGTCTAAAAATATGGCAACCATAGTGTGAAAGCACCCTCATATTGGTGTTGTAAAACAGAATCAATTCCGTGTTGCCCAGAGAGCCCACGCAAGAGTGGACCATCGGACTTACCATAGCACAGGATAATCTACTGTAAGACATACGTCATGCTAATCCAACATATCGTCCCCCCTTTTTTCTCAGTTTAAAGCATCTTTTAGAGCTATTTGAATAATGTACTAAATATCCACGAGGTCACGCAATTTCTGTTCAACACCTCTCCCATTAATACTTGTAGATATAGATCTCGGGATTTGGATTTACCATCTTCGACACGTCCTGATGAAGGCCTGCACACACGATCTTCACTGAACAGCTTGACATTTGGCCGAAACACCATAGTGTAGCTGATTCCATTACCGATTCAGTGTTGATTCCACACACTGACACACTTTTGTTATGTTCACTGAAATGTATTCTGTGTCCACAATTGTCTTGATATGGGCAAAATCTTCCTCGGGGCCAGCCCTTTGAGAGCAAAAATACCCAATTCAGCCCAAAATACAGGTTCTATTGTGCTGAGCAGTGATCTCATGCTAGTGACAAATGACACCCTCAAAGTTTTAGCATATTTATTATAAGCAGTGAATTTCATATACATTTGTGATTCAAGTTAAAGAATATTACAAAGCATAAAACAAAGAGCAATGCAAAATATAGTGAAACATGGAACTTAGATAAACATAGAGAAACATAGAGAAATATAGAGAAACATAGAGAAACACAGTCTTACGTCCCTTTAATCAGCACTGGGAGACCTGGGCTTTTCATAGAAAAACAATGCTGGAGGACACCGTGAGAGCCAATTCCGGGCACTTGACTGTACACGAATCAAGTCCACAGGACGATCTCCCCCCGAGTCATGTGTGCATGGATATTTTATAATCTCTTGCTGTCAGTCACCATGACGCACAGTTCCAGAACTTTCCCTGTGCAACTGGCTCATGGAAAAAACCCAACTCTCTCTGAGAGGCACCCTGCTCGCTCCTACCCCCTCCCTTGGAGCCCTCTCCGCGAACACTGGAATGTCCTTATCAGTGCCTTCCCAGAGAAAAGGAAGATTAGCTTGGAGCCAGGGCTACCGTTAGTGAGGCTGAATATTCTAAGGGAAGCAGGGATGTATTAACCCCATCTGCAAGCTCTAAAAGGCATGCACTCATAGCTTAGTGTTTATAGCGCTTAAGACTGGCTATCTAAGCGCTATATAGGTGCCATGATGTTCCAAACACTCCAAAAACCTATTAGCTACAGAGCTAGGGACCCTCTCCCTGCCGGTCTATCAACAATGCATAAAGTGACCTATTTCATACTAGGCCTGCATATCCCTTGTAGCTCACTACTGCATAATGGAAGTGCTACAACAGACTACTGTCAGCATTTTTAGCACATACTTTGAATACACTATTGGCTTTCAGCGGCTAATGCTGTCATCTAAAGCCCTGATTGGCAAGGTTGCAATTTCGTGTATCACTACATTCCACCCCCATTCAACGTTTGTGCGACAAATGCTGACTAATACCTATCAATATAGTATTTAGTGCAGTGATAAAGACCTTGGGGCTTTGCAAGAGGTTTAAGCAAACTATCTTCTAGCGGTTAGTTAGTGTGGCATGCAAGGTAAAACACTACCTAAACAAAAATGTACACAAAGTGAACAGTGACATATACCCTTGCCAAAACCTGGCCTACACAAAGTGAACATGGACATTTACTCTAGCCAAAACCTGGCCTACACAAAAATACCTACACCAAGTGAACATGGACATTTACTCTAGCCAAAACATGGCCTACACAAAAATACCTAAATCAATTTTGTATAACTGATTGTCAGTTAAAAAGCAGCATGCAGTTAAAATGTCAAGGCAATCCAGTGTAGTCTAATCTACAATGCACTATTGCATTTATGTATGGTTACCAATTCTAAAACCTGGCAGCCTTTCACTCTAAGGGCCTACCTCCCCCTGATCCCAGGGCATTCAAGCGTGACTATGGGCTGTGTGACTAGACACTTCCCCCAGGTAGGTGGAACCCAACCAGAAACCATCTAATTTCGTGAACAAGGTGAACCCATGGGCACCAGGTTGTCTAAATAAAAACAATTCTACTAATTTACATCAAAGCATGGCATGTGTTATTCATGCAATCAAAAAGCAAGCAATTCAATCCATATGTATGCTGGTAACTGTAGCTCTGCGTGCCAGTGTGTGGAGGATGGTTGCCCCCACCCAGTAAAAAGCCAACACCTGCTGATTTAACAATGTTTGCCATACAATGCATTGTGTGTATTTAGCAGTCTTGTTGACCTGCCCTATTGCAGAAAAAATGTCTTCATACCTAAAATTCTGCCATTTTCAGTGGTTGTCAATACTTGTAGCAGTGTTGGGCGTATCAATGGGCCCCACCAGGCCAGAAGTTCTATAGCAGAGCTGGCATCAGAACCCATAGTGGCTAGCTTATTGTGCAAAGTTTCTATGTCACAAGCATATAGAGCTCCTGCAATTAATGAATCTAGCTCCCTAGCTACGCGCACTCTAGTAATGGGCCATAGAAATTGACTCCATTTGTAGCAGCTTGGTAGTACTAAGGAAACATTGCCTCATGATAAACCTATGTCTAAGTGTATCACTGTAATAATGAAGGTGTGCATTACCAGTCTACCTATTGTGACTTGGAGAATACTCTTCTTCAAGTGGGATATCTACCATATACAATATTAACTTTAGCCACAAACACCATACTACTATCCGGCAGTGGCTGTTTCATCACACCATGGTAAAATGCCTTAGTCAAGTTATAGTCCATAAAATCTTGGCGAGAAACTCGCTGCAGTTCTTGGTCAGAAAAACATCACATTAGACAAATTAAACAAATCGTATCCATTCAGTGACAAAAGATGCCTGACAATGTGCCAGGCCAGCACGCTATCAATTCCATGTGGATACTCATTTGTAGCGCTTTTCCAAAGAATTATTCCAAATGTCTACAATCAAAAGGTGACTCTTTGCATTAGTGTGCTGGAGACAGCTGTCCCCACAAAAACATGAAACTGGTTGGTTTAACAAAAACCGTGTCACACTCTGTGTCATAAAATCAAACATCAAGTCAGTCATGGTTTCATTTACCTGCCTTAAGCTGGCTGTAAAAGTATCCAGTGTTTCAAAGATTACCATTTCAAATTATAGCTCATACACTTGGCAGCATTACTTCAATTAAGAATCTTAACCTACGCACAGGTGACTTTGATGTGCGCACTCATCTTATCTCAAAATAAATTACACTCCTGCTTGCATAATCCTGCTGCCCCAACAATTCATAAATCATTTTCCTGCCTACGTGCAATGTAGAATATTTTTTTTTTTCAAAGCAAAAAGCAAAACATCTCTGGTTAAAGCAATTCAGTTGGAAGAGTAAAACCATTTCGTTTTTTCAGATTCATCTCAACAGTGCATTTAAAAACCATTTTTCAATGTGTTAGCATTCAATTGCTGTGTCACACAGCTGTATGTGGTGCCTGACGTTACAGTCCACAACTCATTGTCCATAGTCCTTTAAACAAGAAAGGGCAAAACATGTCAATTAAGTTATTTCCAGCAACTGAGTCATTTGAATGTGTAGCATCAAATACTTGATAATTAGCCAAGTCTGCATCGTGCCAGTTCAGCAAGAGTTATTACTCTGTTGGACACTTTTCGCAGGTTGCAGCAGCGTTGAGTGCGGTGCAGGGCACGTTAAAGTTGACTCGCATATCAGTAACTCGCATACTCTATGAGATCAGTGTCACCCACAAACTGCACACATCTATTTCTGATATTGTGAAATGCCTTGTCTTTTTTGCCTAGGCAAAATACAAACAGAAATGTTAGGATTTCATCAAAAGTTCAATATCATTATTCTTCATGTTAGGATGTCATCAAAACTTCAATATCAGCGTTATCCACCCCTTCCCATAATACCACCCCCATCTTCAAAAAAGTCTCATCAGGTAACTACACACTTTGTCATTGCTACTGCAATTATTTATCACCTTTCTGCATGTTTCTGGGGGCTTATTTACACTCAACCATACGGGGTGTAACTGCCTAATCACAAACTTATTTGTGCAATGCAATCATAGCTGGTCAATGGTACCTCAGACTGATCTGTGCTTTTACAAAGCCATATAGTAAGTACCCAGGTCGCACAATGCTTTTCTTTTTCACCAAAGCGATCACAAATGCCAGGCGCCAACTTGCTTCCAGTGTCTCATGATCTTGATTTAGTTTGCCCTGCTGGCATCACTCCATTTTTCAAAGGTAAAGTCTTTCAGTCCAATACCGCTTACAGTTGCACAAGCAGCTGTTTATTTTTCTTTCCTTACAGGCAGTGTCTTTTCAAGCCTCTGGTTTTTTCACTTGTCATTTTTTCAAAGGGTGTTTGCTGTTTCTTGAACCACCCCTTTGAGTGCGATAGTCTAAGTCAGTTTCTTTTGTTGCTTCAACAAATCATTCATTCTTGCACTAAGCCGTGTGGCTTCTGGATCATGGCTAATGTGCAGTGTTCATGTTGTACTTCAAAGCCCCGCTCTGCATGTTGTCTCTTGCAAAACGGCTAAGCACTTTTGTCAGTTTTGCTTCCATCTGGAATGCCATAATGTCTTTGTCAGTTACTCCATCCCTGGCAATGTAGCTTGCAGTTTGCCAGATGTGTATTTTCTCTTCTCAAAGCGCCTAGAGGTTTCTTCTCCAGTGCACAGCGCTTTACTTCAGTTCACATCACATGGAGCACTGGAATGCAGCTTGCACAGCAATAGCGTTTCACTTCACATCACATCACATCACATTGGAATGCGGTTTGCACAGTAATGTCTGTTGGAATGGGCAGCTGTCTTTTCTTGGCCCATTCACAGATGCATAGGTTAATGTTCAGATGTGATGTGCCCGTCTGCCATCCTGCATGAAGCCTTTGTTTCCCTACCACAGTTTCACTGGGCAAATTCTTTACTTCTGAACAGCTCTCTGTCTTTGCTCCCCCTTCCTCAGGAATGCAGGCATGTTTATCTTTCGTGTGCACCTGGCAGCGCCATGAGCACGCAGCTTATCTCTTTTGCCTCTAACTCTTATACTGTGGCGGCTTCAATGGGAAGCACTCGTTTCAGACAGTTCATCCAGATTAACTCTTTCTTGTACTGTTTCTGCTTTTGTTTGCCTTCCTTTCGCGCACCTCGCCCAAAACAGCTTCAAGGCACAAGCTCTGCACACACAGCAAGACTCTTGTTATCAAAAGCGGCACTTTTCTTGTCATCAGATTCTACTCCATGTAATTTTGCAAAATGTCAAAGCGTCTTTTTTTTCTTGTAATGTGCGATCTTTCAAGAGAACTCACAACCCATTAAATCTTTGTGCTATCTTATCACACACAGATGTTTCATTCTGTTGTACCATTGCCAAACTATAACCACTCATTTCAGTGCATTTAAAAAATAAAAATGCCATATTTAGTGCAGCTCCCTGCACGTTTTCCTGCAAGAGCAACCCACACTCTATTGCTTGTGGGCTGTTTAATGTGTCAACAACATTTTTTCATCATGTATCACAGTCAACAGGTTACTATTTCCAAATCATATATCACTTATAAGGCAACAGCACAAATCCATGGCATAGCATGTGAACAAAAATACTCCAGGGGCAATTTAGAAAAATATAAATTGTTTTCCCCCCCAACCATTGCAAACTGATTCTGCAAATTCAAATCAATACACAAAAATCGAAAATCCAAATAACATTCACTCACTTTCCTTTTAAGTGAGTCTCTCACCCATTAAAAGCATGGCACAGCTTAAAATGCAATATAACCATTTTAGTGTGTTTCCTTTAAAACAGAATTCGCCACCACTAGCACATGGAATCTACAGTTGCCAAAAGAAAAACACAAACCCTTTAGGCTCTCAGCACAGATGTTACTCATTCTCCTAAGCATGGCTCATCATTATTCAGGAATGCCAACATTCAAAAGCATACATCAAAAAAACGAACCTTCGCCTCCGAACATTACAGCCCCCACTCGCTAGCACACTGGGGCTGAGTCAATGGTTAAATCACTATTCATAATTTGCATGTCAAATCCCTGCAATTATTTTTTCCCTGCCCTCATGACAGAATAGAGATGAGAACTCCGTCTCACTATGCATTCCAAATTACAACTTTAAACTGGGGAAACCGCATGATAAAATTCTTTTCTAATTGAGCATACATCTTTCTTAACCATTCATCGGAGTGCTTTAAACAAAGCCATTTCCCGCTCGTTTATCGCCTTGTACTCCCTGGCACCAGTCCCATGCAATAAGTCAGTCACGACTGATTTACTGAAGGGAGTCTTAACCACACAAGCTATCGGCCACGGCAAGCCGACACAACATTGCTGCCTTTTGAAGTCTCAGAGCTGCAGTGAGACCACCAAGGAAATGCGACAGCCTGCTCCCCACTCTACACTGTGTTCTCTCACACCATTTGTCATGTCATAGCATGGCACTGCTCTTCACAAATCCCACAAAGCTGCCACCAAATGTCTTGATATGGGCAAAATCTTCCTCGGGGCCAGCCCTTTGAGAGCAAAAATACCCAATTCAGCCCAAAATACAGGTTCTATTGTGCTGAGCAGTGATCTCATGCTAGTGACAAATGACACCCTCAAAGTTTTAGCATATTTATTATAAGCAGTGAATTTCATATACATTTGTGATTCAAGTTAAAGAATATTACAAAGCATAAAACAAAGAGCAATGCAAAATATAGTGAAACATGGAACTTAGATAAACATAGAGAAACATAGAGAAATATAGAGAAACATAGAGAAACACAGTCTTACGTCCCTTTAATCAGCACTGGGAGACCTGGGCTTTTCATAGAAAAACAATGCTGGAGGACACCGTGAGAGCCAATTCCGGGCACTTGACTGTACACGAATCAAGTCCACAGGACGATCTCCCCCCGAGTCATGTGTGCATGGATATTTTATAATCTCTTGCTGTCAGTCACCATGACGCACAGTTCCAGAACTTTCCCTGTGCAACTGGCTCATGGAAAAAACCCAACTCTCTCTGAGAGGCACCCTGCTCGCTCCTACCCCCTCCCTTGGAGCCCTCTCCGCGAACACTGGAATGTCCTTATCAGTGCCTTTCCAGAGAAAAGGAAGATTAGCTTGGAGCCAGGGCTACCGTTAGTGAGGCTGAATAGTCTAAGGGAAGCAGGGATGTATTAACCCCATCTGCAAGCTCTAAAAGGCATGCACTCATAGCTTAGTGTTTATAGCGCTTAAGACTGGCTATCTAAGCGCTATATAGGTGCCATGATGTTCCAAACACTCCAAAAACCTATTAGCTACAGAGCTAGGGACCCTCTCCCTGCCGGTCTATCAACAATGCATAATGTGACCTATTTCATACTAGGCCTGCATATCCCTTGTAGCTCACTACTGCATAATGGAAGTGCTACAACAGACTACTGTCAGCATTTTTAGCACATACTTTGAATACACTATTGGCTTTCAGCGGCTAATGCTGTCATCTAAAGCCCTGATTGGCAAGGTTGCAATTTCGTGTATCACTACAACAATGTATTTGTAAAACAGAATATGTCGTTGAATGAAAGCAAAACATGTTGTTCGTAGATCAAAATCCAGTCCACCTGACTGGGTTGTACTCACCTGTATTGTATACTTTGTAAACCAAATTCGAATGCCTCTGGGTACTCTATCCCCACATTTGTTTTTTTTTTAATGTGGAATAAACACATAAGGTTGAAACACCTTCTGTGATTGATCATCCTTTGCAATATTACTGATATTCTGTCATGAAACAATATGAAATTAATGTGTGACCCCTCACCCTGATCTCTGTGATTATTAAAACATACACCCACCTGGGGTTTTCAGGGCCTAGCCAGGTGCCCTTATATATTTTGTGTTGGTCCAACAAGGCAAGTATGGACTAGTTTCAGATCTTCTTGTGTGTACTTACCAGTGGGACTCCAACCTATATAGAACGTGTCCTTTTTGTGTGGAAGCCTACTCTACTCTGACAGAACGTTTCACCATTTAAAGTGATAACTACTGACTTGATAACCTCACACTGAGTAACTTAACAGAGTTTGCATTCAAACATAATACATCATGTGTATTGTGGGTCTTGTTTGGAAAGTATGATGTCGATTCTGGGTGCTGGGTGTTCATGCAGTGCCAGAAAAGAAACATGAACACTTGTAAAATAACATGAGAGAAGAGTGTTTCCTATAATGTTGCATGCAATGTATAAAAGGTGCACATTTTTTAAAACTAAAAAGTAGTATTTACATATTTCCTGAGGAGTGCAATCACAAGTGGATTTAACATTTGGAAACAGACAAATACCCATTCCCCTCTGCGCTGCCACACTCCCCTCAAATACAAGCAGCCACTGCTGCACAGGCCCTCTCAGTGAGGTATTATCTTTGTAACATGTCTCAGAGGCAGATTATTTACAACAGGGAATGGTTAGAGATGGAAAAAGTAACAGGAAGTGACCCATGATATGGCAATTTGTTCTTAAAATTATATAGGGTTTCACCAAGCTATTTAAGTGTGAATGTTGGATGATTAGAAATTAAGGGGATACAGAACATGCTGTACAAACAATGACATTGTCAGACATTTCATTTCACTTTGTATCTGTATGTGATTTTGTGTAAATTCTCATTAATTTCTATGCTGGAACTTGTAGGCTTCCATTCAGGATGGGGAAAAGGGAGCTACATTCTTAGGGGGTCATTTTGCAAGTCTTTCGGAGTGAAGAAGTGGCACTAAATGAATATATCAACACTTTTTTGTGAGCTTCAGGATTTTTCATGATTGGACAGGCAAAGCTGGAGAACAGATCATACTTCACAGGGACCCCTGCGGAAATCCGATTGGTTTTGTACCAGCATGTATGTTTATGTTTGCAGAAAAAACCATGGGTTCCTGAGATCTGTCTGACTTTTACACCTCTTAAAAGCAGGCATTTTCCAAAGGAATCCATTGTGGATGGCAACCACAAGTATTAATTGTGGAAGTGATGTATACTTTTCCAAACATGTAGTGAAAAAATAAGGAGCAACAGCGATTTTGAATGAATGGCCCCTTTTGCAAAATGTGCAACCAGGAGAGGTCCCCTCCTGTGCAATTTGGAATTCAAAACAAAACACACCCTTACCCTTTCCATCAACACGTTGCTCCAATGATGAATACATTGTCAGGTTAATTTTTCATGTGACTTGTGCATTTTTAAACAAATCTGTATAATATGGAGTATTATTTTAGGTATTCAAAACCAAAATGCAACACAAATTTGTACCAACTTGAGCTTGGAAGATGCATGGTCAAATATCTAAATTTCCAACTGGGCTCAAATTCTGGCTTTACCACTTAACCAAACTATGCTTTCCCAGACAAATCATTTAATTTCACTATGCCTTGAGAGATACAATTAAGTTCCCCTTGAAGGGATTCAGTTTGCATTATAAGCTATTCCAAAAATCCTCACACATGGTTCAATAGATGGGCAGCACAGGCATTAGGAGGTGCCAGGAACACAGACACAATCCCACACACATCATTCTTTGAAAGTATCAGACCTCATTTATTGAACAAAATGTTGTCATTCAATAGAAAATCAAAGTAAACACATCATACAAAAAGTCATCATGGATAATTGCATATTATAACCAGTATGTAAACAGTATGTACTGAATAATGATGTACAGCAGCCTGGCAGGGGATGAAGGCCCTCTCCTCCCTGCCACACCCACCAGGAGCGAAACCAGGAGGCCAGACACCCCTTAACCTGTACCGTCTGCCTCCAGATGCAGCTCTCCCAACCCTAGCACTCCTTCCTACAGGCTAGTACTCCCTCGCTCCCACAACCCAAATAAAATGTGCTGCAAAAATGAAACAAAAAAATAAAGTTTTGTGTTTAAAATGTAATTTTGTAAGTAACAGAATCACCTTTTCCTTTCTTCAGTATTCTGGAGGGGGGTCTACCTTTCACAACAAGGTGGAGGCACCACAAGCAGCTCTTCTGGGTCCTGTTGGGAGTAGCCACCGTATTCAGGAAGGGCTAACACCTTCTGAAATAGTACAAACACTGGGGTCTTCACTGATCAGCCCTTTCAGAGGAGTAGAGGAGGCATAACCCTCGATTCTCCCCAGCCAGGCTAAGAAAGGCATGCTGGGGCTTTGGGAGTTGGTGGGAGTGGAGGTAAAAGGGAATGGTGGGTATGATAGCTGAAAGAACGTGACTGGGGTGAAAAGTGAAGGAGGATTGGATATAATAGAATGGGTAGAGCAGATGGGAAGGGAAGAGAGGTAGATTGATGTATTAACACTACTTTTTTTTCATAGAGGTTTTTTATAGAGGGATGCACATGTATTTTGTCCAGATCTTGGAAGACATGTTTTGCTCATGACGGATCTGGAAAATCTGGATCAATACCAGCACTTTGTTTAGGGTACCCCTAGACCCATACCCAATGGAATTTGTGCCCCTCTGATCACAAACCTGGCCCACCCATATTTAAATTCCTTTAACCAGGCCTGATTTGCATTTAAAGTGCCTGCCAGTGTTTGTTTAAAGCAGTTTTATGGGAGTTAATGGCTTAATTGGAGTTGTAAGCACTCTCCTGGTGTAATAAACGTGTCTTAGCAGGCCTGCCTTCAGCAACCTGATTTAGAAGCACTCTGCATGTCCTTCACTGAAGTCTGCTTTAAAACAAGCATTGGCAAAGCCACTGAAACCCTGTGTAAAAGAAGCATTGTCAAAGACAATATTTCTGGCTTTTGCATATGTTTTAAGCTTTTGCCAGGCACTGCTACTAGATGCACCATTTTGCACCTGTTACCAACAATGGGCAGTTAATACCTCTATGCCTGTGCCTGGCAAGAACCTTTCCCATGCATACACAAAAGCTTAAACTGTTGATATTGACAGTGCGTGTTAATGTGGTGCTACAAAGTCTTCTGTTTTGTGATTACCTTCATACCTTTTTAATGTCTTTCAATGCCGTGTTTGTCAAATAACTGGTTTCAGGATTGTGTGTACCCCTGGTCAACCTGTCCATCTAGGTCTCTCACTGCTCCCTCCACCAACATATTCAAATTCTAAATTCCAACACACAATAGGCAACTAAAGCACGCATACGCATTCATGGCAAGTATGTACCCCTACCAACAGATTGGAAACATCAGAATAATGCATGTATACCATGAACTTACATATCAAAGTTCAGGCCAGTGCATCCTAGCACCAGAGGCACAACAGGATCCCCTTCGGGCACGAATGGCTCCCTGCTTTCAATGCAAAACACAGATAAATTGACCAGCTCACAGAGCTCAGGGTATATCCTCTCTGGGTGCATCAAATCAACCACAAAACGAACTTGCATTGTCCCTCACTCCTCCTGAACAGAACTCACCCCCTTCATTTTGATTCTGCAGAGCATCAGGAGACCATACAGATTTCAGCAGAATGCAGTATTAATCCCTGTACCATGGCATACAAGTTACTGAAATGAGTCCCCGTTGTGTTTTTACGTCTGTGAAAGAAACTATGTGATTGATCAAGCAAACAAATCAGGAACTTTCAGCATGTATTATGCATTCTAGGTCTGCACAGATTTGTATGCACTGCTTAAATGGCTTGCTCTGTGTTCACTTTATTCCACATACATGAGCTGAAAGACTGGGGTAAAGATGTTGTGTGGTTTGCAAGTGGTCAGGGTAGTGTCATAGATGCTGGTTTCCTTGCACAAATGACTGGACTCAGGAAGTGTGTTTTACGTTATTATTATTGTTATTTTTTTTTTTACAGGGCAAAGGATCAACAGAAATGTCAATATAACCAAAGCCTCTCCCCCTGTGGTAACACGGCCTCTCATCCATGCACATTGCTCAGTCTTGTCAAATAGCTAAATGTGGGCTTCTGCCCTCGGCAGCTAGATCCACTAGTCCTTAACACGTCCATAACCTCATTAACTGCTTGGTGATGTACCTCTGTTTCAGAGATTGGAGGTGAAGCAAGGAGTCTCAGCTATCACTCTCTACACCCTTGACACCCACTCCACAAGTTTGCATGTCTGGCTGTCTTTTCTCCTACGTTTCTCGTTGTTCTTTCTCTGTGCCGCTTGTTTGGGCCTGGTGATTCCTCCAGCCTTATATACCTGATATCTGACTTGAGCTAACATGTAATTCGCTTTCCTTCATTTTCTTACTGTTTACCACCCTCTCCTAGCAGGTACAGTCTACTTCTTGGCTTCAACATCTCCTTATCCTATTACTGTCACCTCCTGACTCTCACCACCACCCATTATTGTTGCGACCTCCTCATCCATTTAACATCTCCTCTGGATGTTACGACCTCAACCCGACCCATACTATCTTCTCCAACTCCTCCTAGCCTCCTTGTGATGCTACCCAATCCGTCTGACTCTCACGAATTCCTCCTGATATAATTCAAACCCTCAATTTCTTTACCACCTCCTTCTGATATTACCGCATACTCCAGACCTTTATGACATCCTCTTTCTATAACCACCTCATCAAACTCTTCACCAGCTCCCTCTCAACAAATACATTCACCACTACTCAACAGATCTTGTTGCCTTCTCCAAACTCTTCCGATTGCAAACACAACCTGCTCCAAACACCCATACTATCAGGCTAAGCTGCTGGGGCTACATAGATTGCTCTCCCCTGCCACTGAGTGGGACTCTGTCTCTTCACCTTTTATCTCATGTGTTGGTGGAGGCATTGGCTGCTTGTGGAAAGAACAAGCCTCTGTGCCTTGGCTGTGTATGTACAGTTGAGGTTGTTTAGTGAGTTTGCCGGATCAAAGAATTGGCAAGTGGGTCTGTCGATGAGGAAGGCCCCAATAACCACACAGATGAGTTATTGGTACCAGATGGTTCAGCACCCCTCTCGGAACACACAGGTTTGTTCACTGAAGCATGTGACCCCAGAGAGTCCTCAATGTGTCTTGTTGTGTGTCTTTGTAAAAAAGGGGGCTGATATTTGACGTCCCCTTATTGAGAGAGAGTGTCCAGTGGTGTTATTGTGAATGTCCTCCCCGCAAGTGGTGGAGACCTAAGGATCCTCCCCAATCTACCCTGAGCCCATCATCCTTTGGCTCAGGGAGCTAGTTATGCAGTAGACTTGTCACTGCTGTACCCTCTGCTGCCTGTTTAATGTCTGCCAAAATGGGCATAATTACAAAGCTGGCTCAGTATTACTTGACTCAACGATAACCTTCCACAATGATAGTGAGCTTGGCATGTTTGCTTTTACTTGTAAAACCCTGTGCACAAAGTTGACCAGAAAAACATGATGTGGACACATGTAAAAACTCAGATCTACGAAGATTCAACAACAGCTCAACCTGAAACACATTGAGGCATTGGGGGATGATGGAGCTGGTGCTTATCAATAAGCTCAGGAGTGACATGGGCAAGCATGCATATTTCTTCTTAATCTAGGCAAATTAGCTCAGCTTTGCGTTGACTTTAAGAGGCTGTACTGGAAATTGAAAGTGATGTCCACCCCTTGCCCAAAGTAACCAACACTGTGTATGATTTAAATAAGTGTGCACAATGTGAATGGCAAAGCAGCATTGGCATGAACGGTAAACCAATGATTGATAACGTTCTGCATGCATTTGCCCCAGAGATTGTCCCTGGAGTTACTCTTTCCTTACTGGGAATCATTGCAACCTAAGGAATGTCTATAGCCACAATAGAGGAAAGGTTGGGGTGGAATGGAACAAAGATCTTTAAGTAGGTGGAAAATATGTGATACATGTTACATTTTAGAGCAGATGGGACCAGTATGATTGGATACAACTCTGAACTACACAGGTTCGTATGTCACATGCACAGTGCACTATGTCTTTTCATTGGCCCATATTGGCCCTGACAACTGCCCATTACTGGCCAGTGTCACCCTTCAGGAGCATTGCCATACTGCACTATGTGCCATTATGTTAATGGGGAAGGGACTCTTAAGGGGCCCGCAGTCACTTTGCTGGCGAGTGTAGAAGTTGAGTGGGATCATCGTTGTTCCATGTCTGCCTTTGAAGGAAAGAGTGGTTCAAAGAGGGCTAAGTAAAAGCTGGGGCAGGAAATAAATTGCTCGCTTCGTTTTACACTGTGCTCTCGATATTTTAAAACACAAAATAGCCATAGATTCCAGAACTTCCATATGCCTGACCACAGCAGCTGCGTCCACATTGAGACCGTGTTTGCTCTCAGAGGTGCAGGGCTCCTTTAGGGCCAGCGGAAGCTAATGTGTGCATTCACTGCACATTTTAGTGCCTGCTCCCTTTCAGCAGCCACTAGTCCATCTACTTTAGCAGGCTTGTTTTGTTTAGAAATACAGCACCATTTCCGGGATGCTTAGTCTAATCTCTAGCTTAGTCACAATGCTTCCTGGCACATGAAAGAATGGATGCTCTAGATGGTTGGGTGACAAGTGTCTATGAGGAGGGCTAATGGGAGCACCAGTGTTGTGGCATCCTTAATGACACAAGGGTCGCAAAAATAGTGACTTGGAACTTCAAATATGGTTAACTCTTTAGGTTCAGGACCATGGCTAATGATTCCAGTAGTACATGCTGTCTCACGAAATAAATGTCTGGCAAGACTATAGAGTTTTGTATTCATTGTAGTCAACAGTAGATTAACAAGAAGTGGACATTTACAACATTGCAAAGCTTTATCCTCGCTCACGAATTCTCTCCGAGGTCATAATAAAAAAAAAACGTCTATTGTATTTAGGAGGTTTTCTGTTCTCTGACTTGCTTGTTCGTTAACATAGTGGATCATTGGGTATTTCGACTGGCACCAGGGCCTCGTAAACAAGGTGATGGAAAGGCCAAAACAACCAAGGGAGGAGCTTGCCAAGCAGACATGCAGCACTGTATTGTGAGGTTTTTGTCTGTGGATGTGCTCTTCCAAACTCAACGCTTTATTCCGCATCCTCTAAAGGCCAACACACTTCTTCCTTCACCATCTTAGCTGGAGTCAAAAGTCCGTGACTCATTATTTAGTCTGGAGACACGTCATGCGTATCGATAGATTGAACTAATTCTGCAGGGATATTTATTTACACTTGAAATTGCAAAAACTCTCAAGCCAAGCAGCTCGTATACATGTCTTTATTGGTGCTGGATGATGGCTTTTAGGCCCCCACTTTTGACCCTTACTATTATTTGAAATCTTACTTGAGCTGGACTTTGGGGTAGCAGGAAGCAGCAGTCGATCAGAAAGAAGAATGTAGAGGAAATCCCTTGACTGGGATTCCTTGGACATACTGCTGGGTGGTTGCTTTACTACTCCACATTCATGTTACACAGTTCTCTTGGCAGTACACTCACATTTCTTCTCCTTTCCCTAAACACTTGTCAGCTGTTTTTTTATAAGAAAATGAACTCTGTTTTTGACACCCTACTCTTATTGGACCAACAAAAATCTCTTCCCCCAACTAGGAGGGGCTCCCCAAATGGCTGGTGTAGGGAATTCAGAAGAGTGCAGTAGTGTGAAAGTGGCTAGAGGCCTTGTGCACGTAGGAAGACACACCTTGGGCCTTATTACGAGTTTGGCGGCAGTCATGGAGCTATTAGCTCCATGGCTGCCGCCAAACCGGGCCCCTTTACCGGGTTCCCTGAATGGGGAATTACCAGGCCATTCCGAGTTCGGAGGGCCTGGTAATTCCTCCCTCATGGAACCCAGGCCCGGACCTTCCCCATTCCCATTTGAGCCCCCATAGGGCTCAATGGGAATGGGAGAGGGAGCTAACAACATGCCGATTACGACCGGCCCGTTGTTATCTCCCTCTTCCCCTCGCGGGACCAGGTAACGACGCCTGGTTTTACCAGGCGTCGTTACCGGGTCCCGCGAGGGGACCTCGTAATTTCGCAGCACGGGTTTAACGGATCCACCGCCATTAGCGGAACCCGTTATCCCGTACCGCGAAGGTTATAATGAGGACCCTCGTTTGCTTGTGTTAATGCTTACCTGTGCAGTCGATTATACCGTATGTGCACATATTCATGCACCTTCCATGCACCTTCCATGTGCACAGAGTCCCACATACCTTGTGCAGAAGTACCATGCTGCTTGCAAATGCACCTGAGCATTTAAGCCGATGCACCTTGTACACAAGGGTCCACTATGCAGACAGGCACACATTGCACTTGCAGCAGCACACACCTTACATTCACAGAGCCAAGTACTGTGCACGTCCATGCAGTCCCACGAATCTTGAGCAAACGTGCCTGCATAACATGTAGACCTATGCTCCTTGAATATGTGTGTTGGCACACATACGTTGCTGGAGCATGGGTTGTGCTGCTACCACCAGCATGTATGCCAATATATGTTGGTTGATTCTTTTTCTATGTTTTATTGTATATTTGGCTTATTAAACTGTAATACATTTGAGTATATACATACAATATATATATATATATATATATATATATATATATATATATATATATATATACAGTATCCGTTTCATGGTCATCGTGTATATATCTTTACCTTTTTCTTTCTATAGCCTCAGATACAATTATATAACTGTTTGCTCCAGCCTACTTCAGTGACCTTAATTCATGCACATGTTCTCCTTATAAATCATACACAATTCTAATGAGCTTTACAAGATTTACCCATTAACCGTGGTTGCATTAATAAATCTTCCCACGTTTCTATCCCTTTTTGGTTTTACTGTTTCACATTCCAAGATGATATGATTTACTGTCTCTTTCGTACTTGCACACTTACACATGGGTGCACACTCTTTCAATACTTGGGATTCCTCTAAGTGGACCACATGCATCCAGGGTGCATATGATGTTCAACTTAAATTGCATGCATTTATATCTATATTTGATTATCTATTAATATACTGAGATAATGAGGTTTTAGGAGGGCATACTTATTAAGAGCTAAATCCTGTTGGGCTCCCACCTGCTACAGTCTTAATTTCTGTTTAACCTTACATGGACTCTCAGATTACAATTCGTTAGTGCAACCAATTTTGTCTAGAACCTGTAGGCATTCCCTCCCAAAATGATTCAATACAGGAGCTGAATCATACACTAACATTTTATTTAGAGGTTCAACTAGGGTATATTTTCTAAAGTGTAACATTTCTTTTGCAAAATCATCAGCTTTTTAATTAGAATACATAGATTGTAGACCCAATTCTAATCTGATAGCTGTGATTGGTAGCCTCATAGGTAAATCTAAAACAACTTTCCAAATGACCTCTCTAAAATATCGATAACTCGCTCCGTAGGTGTATCAACTACTTCCAGGGAATTGTTAATCACTGGGATGATGTTGGCCTTATAGAAGGAGAGTAAAAGCAGTATGGTATATGCACAGTGTGTTAATGTAATCTTTTCATCTGAGCTATTAATGGACTCACCTTCAATCACAACGTTCCAATTACTGCACTCAAGTTCACACTGTTGACTGAATTTGGTAACCTAGATATGTAAACTCTTTACTCATCTGTAATTTTCTCTGCAGGATCAACCAATTACTGTGTTTCTGATTCCTTTTTTTTACTCTAGATATCATCACGGCTGTTTTCTCAATGTTTACCTTTAAATGATGTGACTCTAGATTAGCTTCTGTTTGCATCAGCATTCTCTCTAGGACTGCTTGGGTGGTATCAACAATGTGTATATCATCAGCAAAAGCCAAACCTGGCACATACAGGTCTCCTATTTTCCTAATATTCCTGTTCCCAAACATTTTGTGAGTTTTTGTTACCTAACCGTTTTAGCAACTTTTTTCTCAGTCTCTATGTTTTTGAGTTCCTTTATAGTATTTTAACCAAGTCCTTCAATTTTGTTCCAATATTCGTATTTATTCCATCACCATCCTTTGCATAAGAGAAGTGTTGTTCTTCACTTCCTTTATAACTTGTCTTAAATTTCTTTTCCTGCTTAGACCTTTCTGTCATAGCTATGTTCCCTTACGAATGATTTATAAAGAAATCTTTGATAAATTGAACTTTGTGAGACTAGTCAATACAAGGCCCTTTGCTCATGCCCCTCTCTACAATTAAGGAGAGAGGATTCACTCTTTGTAAGGGTCTCTCTAGGATACTTACTGTTCTTAATCTCGTCCGTTGCATGTTTTCTTGGAGATTGCTTAGGCCTTCAGATTTTGATAGATTTTCCAAGGTTAATTCAACTTTAAGTAACAGCTGTGAATGCTCACTTTTTAGTGCTTCAATAAGCATGTGAGGAAATAATTGTATGCTAAATCAGTTGCATGGCAAAGCAATAAACTATGGTATTGTTTTTTTTTTAATCTCAGGCCATTCAAATCTTTCCCCACGCCCTTCCTGAACCCAGTTTGATAAATTGTCCAGGATAAGGGAGACAAAGATATTCCTGGAATAATACAGGAAGGCAATTGGGTGATAATTCCCAGGTAAATTACAGTTGTCCTTCTTGAAAATGCAGACTATATAACGTATACACCATGATTCAGGTAGTGTATTATCTTGAAGGATATTTAGATAAATGGGTTGGAGCCATTGAACCCATAAATTAGGATTTATCCTAAGAATTGTCTTAGACAGGCTACCTGGGCCTGTAGCCCTTGAATCTTTATTGTGGATGGTCTTTCTTTCCACATCCCTCATCATAAAGGAACCGCTCCAGAATGTTTAAATATTCGATCATGATGATCATCTTGGTTGGCGGGGGGGGGGGCTTTAGAGAAGATGCCCCTATAATGGTTTACCCACATGATTTCAGCAATGGGATTCATTTGTGCAGTAATAGATTTCCCTTCCAATTTGTTTGCGTAATCCCAACACATGTTGGTATTTTTCCTGCCGATTGCTGCCAGCATATTGGTGCCATCTCACAGATTCATGGTGAGCTTATGATACTTAATCAAGCTTGTATGCTTTTGTCAAAGTCTTCTTTTTTCAAGCCTCTAATGGAAGCCCTTTATCTTTCTTGACCACTCTAATTGCTTTCTTTAGTAACAATTTCTTTCTTGCCACTTCACAATCAAATCTAGGTGATTTTGCTATCAAAGTCTGTGCTGAATGTTTTTTTAGAAGCCATTTCAAAGTTATAATTGGCAACAGAGAACATTTCCTAAATCTATCTATCCTCTGTAGTCGATAATATTCTGTAATCTATCTAACCTTATAACACTAGTTTGGTAAGCTGTTGCTAACCTGTTTCCCTGGGGATTGACTCTTATATTTGTGAGGGTGATTGTTTTACTAAATGTCTCAAAAGGCACCTTCTAACAATGAACAATCTGAACTGTCTGAATTCTTCATGTGGGAATTTGGTGCAGTTTACGAAATAGACCCTAAGCCCTGCTAACATCTAAGAGATGCAAATCAAAAATGACCAGCACACTCACTTCATTTTTGCAAGACTGCTGGTGTGAGCTCTCAAATCGTATGAATGCTGATCCCTATTTGCATCCAGACGCCTCCATATGGAATAATCCAGCATTGAAATACCAGGGTAAGACCCTCTTTTGGACTGAATGGTTTGTGGCTGGTATACAATATTTTAAGGATTTGTTTGAAGGAGGGAATTGGATATCATACACTCAACTTGGACAGATATATGACATGGCAGAATGCTCATGTGCTGAATATAGGAAACTAAACATTATTGTTTCAGCTTGTGTTGAGGTGCCACATTGACTATTCAGAGTACCGCCTGGGCAGCTCTGGAGATATGCTTGAGTGCATCACACGCTGCATTTACTATGTACGGAATCATAAAAGCTAATCGAAAAGGAGATCCAAGATTGCCAGCAATCTGGGCAGAAGAATTGGGAGAAGATGTTGGCTTGAGATGTTGGCGAAGGTGCTGTGAAAACACTTGTCTGGTGAGTTTAGACTGGGCCTCAAAGCTTCTCAAACTAAATTACTATTTAGGGCCAATTGGACACCAGAGAAGTTGTTCAGGAGGCAGCTTTTGGACAGTGATCTCTGTTGGAAATGTAAGTGCTCAAGAGAGTTCCCTCAGTCACTTGATTTGGTCTTGTCCCAAAACAAAGCAATTTTGGGAAAGGGTTTGTGAAAGATTAAGTTTAGTCTTAAGCATTACAATTCCCATGAATGCTTCTTTATTGATTCTAGGCGATGTTTCTTTGCTGGATGAAATTGACTTTGGAAAGAAAATGTGGTTGTTGCGCGCATGCATGGTTGCTAAAAAATTCATACAGAGGTTCTGGAAATCAAGTAATTCTTTAAATATTGATGATTGGGTGGAGGAACTTCTTACTATTTCAACATATGAAAAAGCCATTCACAAGAACACTGATGAAATTGACACATTTCGAAACATTTGGAGCTGTTTTCTTGATGTCTATGGATGAGTTTGAACTTTATTTCAGAAGTGATACGTCCCTACCTTTGAATATTACTGTTATGTACAGTTGCTTACAATTTTATGCAATGGTTTTATAACATTCATTTATCTGTTGCATGGTTTATTGCATATGTAATTTTCAGTCTTTGATTTCAATATTTTTCCTTTTTCTGTTTTCCTTTTCTTCTTCTTTTCTTCCCTTAATACACAGCTATTCTTTCTCTTGTATATGCTATTTAGAGTTCGTTTATAATGAATTGTTTAATATGTGTTGACTTCGATTGACTATATGTGCAATGGATTAATGCCATGTTTTGTTCTTATTTGATTATTATGAAAATAAAAATGTTGAAATCAAAAGGCACCTTCATAGTTATTACTAAACAGGTCTGATCACTTTTAGATGTGTCTTGTATTGTTAGTGAAACTATTCTGCTAAACCAAGTCTTAGATATATAGATTGATCCAATTCCCTTCTCCATGTGGGCTGGGATATCCCTCTTCGCATTCATTTGTTAGGTTCCAGTTATCCATCAGATATGGCCAAGTTTTGCCCCATCTGTCCAAGTGGTTATTTAAAATTGACTTAAATTTACACTCAACTGAGTTGTCTATATCAGGGCACTGGCAATTATAATCACCAGCAATGCTTATACTCACATTTCGGTCCTTAGTCGCTTGGTTTAAATGAACATCCAAAGTTTTTCGTCACTTATTTTTAATAGATTCCAGTAGATATTTACCAGAAGGAGATGGTAAGCATAATTTTCCACGCAAATGGAAAAGAGTCATTATGTGTTTGCCATTCTTTGATTGTCAGACCCCAGATGTTTGTACACCAATTAAGAGGCCTCCTGAGGACCTTTCTTTCATCCGTTTTTGTCCTCCTTTAAATAGATTGAGTGTTGGAGGAAGATAATGTTGTATTTTGAAATAGATGTTGGAGGAAGATAATGTTGTATTTTGAAATATTCTATTATGGAGAATATGTCCATCCTGCTTAATGTTGGATTATGCAGGATTTAACCTTTTTTTGAATCTATTTCATTTATATGTAAATTACAGTTTTCCAATAAGTGTACCCAAACCACACCTCTTTCTGGTCTCACTCACTACCGTAATACCCAATTAACTTCCATTATCCTGATCTGGGCAAAAACAGTTAAGTTGTCCTGCTACTATAATCCAGTCCATGATCTTTTACCATTTCAGAAGAAAGATTTTGATTGCAGAGAGCAGCTTCCCAGTAATGCATTACTTGATTCCAGTAGATATGAATCAATAATATGTAGATTTAATCCTGTTTAATACTAGCAGCAGGCACAACATCACTTTGAGTCTTCCATTCACAAATCCCACATCCCAAGCTGTTATCCACACTGATTAACAGACCTCCTGAAGAACTTCCTTTGACAGCTTTTTTTAAAATTAAAAAATAACCTACTTATACGGGCCCAATCCTTACCCATATGTCTTGAAGCATAAAGATATGGCATTTTGCTATACCAGAATCATGAGGATTAGTTTTTAAAAAGTTGTTAAAACACATGAAAATCCACCTTGTCATATTTACAAATGTGTTATTATAGATTAATATGAACAAACAATTTCTCTCACTTTTTTGATAAAGCCGATGAAACCCAATTCCTATCTTGAATCCCCTTCTATGTGTTGCTCGCACACCTTGTAGCTCTACTTACTTTTAGGCAAGATTGTATGTAGTAGACCTGTGGGAGACTACACCATCCTTGTCCTCTTGGCAATAAGGAACCCAATCATTGGTATAAACCTGCACTAAACAAGTTGGTAGAGTGACTTAGCAGCCAGGCCCAGCTCAAGGGGGGTTAATGTGAACTGTAGAGGTGTGAAATAGAGATTCACAGTGACAGGTATTCAAATAACACTTATACTCAAGGTTTCTTATTAAAATACTTATTTATTAATTTAATAGTCAGTTTTAAAATAAGCCTTCTTTAGAAAGGGCAATAGGCAACACTAAAAAATACTTAAAAAAATACACCCCATCAGTTTCAGTTAAGTAAGTAGATACCCTTTTGGGATGTCACACACACACTTCTTACACCCTGAGGTGACTTCAATTGCTAGGACACTGTGGACATTCATATATCACTGCAACACTTAATGTAATACTGAAGTTGTGGAAAAAGGAACAGGTTAGGGAAGGAAACAAAGGTTAACAAGCTTCTCCAAACAGGCAAGCACTTTTCAATCCCTTAATGAAATATAGGTTAACCCTTTCCCAGCTATACAAGTAACTTATGTATGACTTTTTGACAGACAGATAAACACAAAGTTAGAGTGTAAGAAGAGTCTTCAGGGTGCAAGGACAGCCAATGTCAATCGAACAAAGTCTAGGGGAGCTGAGGCACTTCTTGAAGATGGCACAAAAGTCTTGCACAATGTTAAGAGAGGTTGTGGTAAAAGAAAATCATGGCTGGGCCAGAAGCTAGAGGTTTGTGAAGTGGAAAGGTGCAAGCAACTCTGCAAAAGGGCAGCAAATTCAAGTCTCCAGTGAGAGCATGAAAGCTAGACACAACAAGAGGTAAGTACCCCTAGTTACACAGTACCCTGAGTCTGAAGAAAAGGTTCCAGCTGGCTTCTATTCCTGTTGTAGTCCTGAATATTCTTTTGTTTCTGGGCCTCAGTTGGGGGGACAAGAGGGAAGACATCTGGGGACTCCTGCACTACGGTTTGAAGGTCAGCAGCAGCAACGGGCTTACTCCAGATCAGGGCACTTCCCGGTTTCAGCTACTCGCAAATAGCACCACCGCAGTTCATGGACACCGTATGGGCTCTCCTTGCTTCAGGGGTCCAGCACTCTGCTGAGGTGTCTCAGGCTTGGATAGTTTTGCTTCGAGGGAGAACTTAGGATCTTCCTGGAGCTCAGGTGTGCCTGGCTTAAAAAATGATGCACTCGATTCTGGTGTTCCCGTCCACTGGCACTCGGTTACAGCATCAGGAAAGAAGCACAGCCAGCAGGGAGAGGGGTTCCAGTCAAGCTCGTCTTGGGCTCAGTTCGTCCCACCAACCCAAGGGAAGAAGTTGTCCTTTCTGGGCTTCTCTAGTCGATTTGAAATTTGGAGCTTCAGCACTGCAGCCAGGCTTCACCATGCAAAACAGCAGTCCAGGAGGGTGCAGCAAGCGTCTCTTCCAGTTTCTTCTTCGGTTCCTTCGTCCAGTGGTCAAAACTGCCTTCCTTTCAAAAGACCTCGCCTTTTATACAAGTTTCTCCCATACATTTGCAGCCTACCTGTCACTCACACAGCAGGCTGTCATCCAAGGACAGCCAGCCAGTCAATCACCTTTGTGTGCATTCCTGTAACCAAGGAGACTAAGCATAGGGAGTTTCGGGAACCTCCCGCTCTTCCTGCCTTACCAAACACGCTGGAGCCAGAGGCAGGGTTCACCTGTGAATCCCGCCAAAGACAAAAGGAACAAAGGTACGCAACCTGGTTTGCCACGTAGAGTACATCTCAAGAAGTACCTTACAATCAAGAAATGGCTCAAAAAATTACCAGGGCCATTTTGACAAAATGAGCACTCATGGTTGCAATACTGCAGCTGAGGATTCAGCCTGTAGTAAAAACACACAATGGTTGGAAGGTTAAACCACTGCCACCAGCCATTAATTGTAGTAAGGGTAACATAAACAAATTTACATGAAAATGTAGACAAAGGGGATACTAATTAACCCCCAGCACTCCACATAAAATATTGTGTGCTGGGTCTACCAAGAGAAAAAGGTAAGTAAAGTCAATTTCACTTTTCAAGAGAAGGCATTTAAACGTCAGAGAAATCCAAAGGACTTCTCTGTGACACTGTACTGAGGGTGCGGTGTGTCACAATAAAAATAAGTGATGCCTATGGAGTTTTTCAGACTCCAAAACCAAAAGAATCACAGATTCCAAAACAGAGCAAAATACATGAGAGAGTGACAAGAAAGGTACTCACTACAGGATTAAATAGTCCTAAAGTCCAGCAAAAGACCCGGGGGGGAGGAGTCTTTAAGTTAGAAGGGAATCAACACAGAAATGAGAATTCTCCCTATCACTTCCCTAATCTGTTTGGTGTTTATATTGCTTGTGATCTTTAACGAGGATTTATTATAGCAAAGATTAGTTCCTTCTTTACCCCTTTTTCCATCTTTGCTATAAACTGGTCTACTATTGTCTACATATTTAGTATTGCACACAGGAAACATATCAAAACCAAAGGATAAGAATGAATGCAGTTCAGAAATGATTTCATTATTCACTATCTAGAGTTCAAATGAATGGCCACTATATCAGTTTGCTCTTCTTGTAAATTCCATTTGTTTAATGACCCTTGAGACCTGTAGTGCTGGAATCATCATAAATACCCCCAACAATGTAATTCAGATCAATACTAATTCAGCTTGGTCTTGAGAAAATTGTTCAACACCAATCACTAACCTCTCAAGCAGGTTGATTTCAGCATTGTTTGTTATCTGGAGTAGTTTACCAGCATTTGACCCCACCTTGTTGTTTTTAAAATGCATGTGATCTTTTTTGCACCAAAGTCAATGAAATTATATACCCAAATCTCTCCTCAACATTTGATGTTTCAGATGTTACGATTTAGTAGTTCTCTGCTAGTTCCACATCCTCCTAAACCAACCATCAAGCCTGAATTTTGTCTGAATCGCCCCCAACATGGCTTTCAGGTCAGTTATTTAATATCTGGTAATATTATCCCCATATATATGGTCGCCATACATGATGTCCCCGGGAAAAGGTAATGGCAACATTATACATGGTGACTATATATGTGGGGTCAAGGGCAACATGGGTTGTGGTGGTGTCCTCCGCATATTCAATGTGATAATGTCTCTGCAGAAAACAGCCATTTTTTGGTGACTTTTTTGACTGGTGACATTTGTGCAGGGACATTATCACACAGGATCAGTTATTTGGGGTCCGACTGTCTGCTTTGTGGAATCTTTAATCAGAAATGGAAGGATGAATTTGGTTTCCGCACACATTTGCTCCTTTTGCGGTTTGTTGTTACTTTGTTGTTTTTAACATCATTTTTTGTCTTCATTCCTCAATCCTTATAATTACTATGAGCCCACAGACATGGGTCCTTTAAGACGAGGTAGCAATATTTAGAGACGGAATGGGGTGCAGAACTTACTCATACATCATTAACCAAACCGACTCAGGAAGTTGGCAAAACATAGTACTGTTTTATTTGTATTTATCTAAAACAGGGAGTTACAACAGACATCAACAGATGCCGTAAAGCACAGTCTCTCTGTATATTTAATAAAAAACACAACTCTTATTGTCAAAATTCATCATCTGTAACGTCACACTACGTGGCAAACTACACAAACCTACTTGGGGATGTGATAGGCTTACAAGGAACATCTAGGTATACGTTCCATAATAACAGGGGTAGTGATTGGGTCTCAGGTGGACAACTAAGCCCTCCTCTAGTGCAAGTCATCTTCATCGTCATAAAATACACGACGATCCATTGGTTACACAAACTATAGGGCCCTCTGTTACATGGCCCTCTATAATTCGTTGGCATGCTTGTACCCTTATGGAATATTCCACATTCTAGCAGCACACAGGCTGGTACCCCTGGTGCCTGTGGGCTGGTCTTGGCCATGGCTTCCCACCCAATTAGTCTGACATCTACCATCACTCTTGCAGTCTGCCATTGATTTAAGGCTTTGAACTTGGACTTGCAGAAGCTCTCTGTGCCTGAGAATAGAAGGGAGTGTGGCATAGTTTTATCTTCTGGTTTCAGTGTAGCTTCACCCAAAGTCTATTTCAATCTGACCATATGACTGGAGACCATATTGTTGAGCACTTTGCTACATACAATACTATAAAATGATGAACTCTTGACACCTTCAGTGTTTTTTCATGCCACTTCAAACATAAGTTTGTTTCTTTCTCACGTTCATGTAACTACTGGATGGAAAACCAGGCTCATGGTGGCCACGAGTCTTGGTTCTGGGCCAGCCAAGCCTTTCTCGATTTCTCCTTCATCATTAGCTGTTTTCCAACTGTGCCGCACTGAAAGCCTTTCCATTAACGGGGTTCAGGCTTTGCTAAGTGCATCATAGAAAATCCAGGTTGTATACATTCCTATGTATGTACATTGGTGCACCACCGCAATCTATTCACTACATAGTCAGCCTTAAAAATCACTTTGTCTACTTGCGTTACTGCATCTGTACAAATGACTTTGCATTTTCCTCAGCATTTCTTTGCATGAGCATCTTCTTTTCAAGCCGGAAATGTTGCTCTTATTTGACACCCCCTCTTCAAAACTTATAGAATGTCTATGTACTTTCATCTTGCGTATCTTTTCTGGGTATGTCAGTGCTGCTTTTATGACGTCGCCAGCTCTCTTTCTGCATCCATTTTCACACTTCTTCCTGGACTCTGTCCAGACATCCATCATATCTTTGTGAATGCATGTAGGGTTTTCTCAATAGATACCCTGTTTCAAGAATTATTTGCGGTACAGGCATCCTCACTGGTACTGCAAATGTTGAAATTTCCCAACATATAGGCAACATGGGGCTGGAGCTTTTGGTAGGGACTTTTGGCTCTTCCTCTACAACTACATTGCCTCTGGCCTCCCTTCAACCTTTTTTGGTTGTGGTAACATCATCGTCCGCCTTTCCTCTTCTTAGTGCCTGTTCTGTTGGATTGAACCAAGTTCTCTCTTAGTTCTATAACTGGCAGTGGCACCAGTTCCTCGATCAAACAGGGAAGCCTTGCAGATCCTGAGCCCCCTAATTTCTGTGTACAATTTCCATCCATGGCTTGCCTGTTACGTTACTGCTAAAACTGACTTCAAATTGCTTTCCCATTGCAAGCGATTGTTCCAATTCCATTTTTTCTTGTAGGAAGACTGAGAGGCATCAGCAGTGTAAGATGTCTTTAATGGTAACCAAATGTAACTTCCCTTCCTATCTGATATTATCAAAATGAGTTGACCACTGGAATCACGGATTTATGCTATACATTATTTGCCCTTCTTGTTGAATTGCAGTACTAAATGGACCTGTGTGCTGTCTGTCGGGAACCCTTTAAGAGCCTCAGGTATTCCTGTAGTCATAGTGATTGACAAGAAAATTGATGGGGAAATAACAAATCAAACAAGTGATGAGAGGTTTCCTGAATTTCAGTTCTTTGAGTCCCCACTTCTTTTTGGCGTGTTCTACATACGTTCATGAAAGAGTCATCAATATCAGATAGCACTCTATCCCCATTGGTGGACTGTATTTCCATGACTCCCTCCACTTCTGAAACAGCATGTAAAATAACTGTGATGATTCTGGCTAGGCGTTCCCTGGATTGGCTCTGTAAGGATATTTGGCGTGTTACAGCACAGAGTACAGCACTACTGCACAGGTAGCAATTTTTTTTTGATGCAGCACCACCACATGGGTGTGGTGCATTGCTATATGTGTTGCCAGAGTAACATGGACATATAAGTAAAGACAGGCTATTCAGTCAAAAACGATTTTTACATATAAGATGCAAATCTATTTTTACAGTTAAAAGCACACATGTGCACATTCAAAAATGCACACTATTTTTCACCTGAAATGCCTATGTTGCAAGAGACACATTTGAAAATTAATAACTAACCTTATTAATAGCTAACCTGACTAATAAAACTTCATTTAACATAGCCTACTAATAAAAATGTGTCTCCACTGCAGAATTAGGCCTACTCTGAAAGTGAACTTTTAAACGCACATTCATTTTTTTTTCTCTGCTGCCCTGTCCACATAACTACACGAAGCAAAGAGCTTGAAGGAACAGGAAATCAGTTTGTTACAATTTTTACTGTAGAAATGAGCCATTGTGTAGTGAGGGAGGAGATGACATGATTGATTCTGATTGGAGCAGCGTCATAGCAAGTATCATGCTAGAGGCTGTAATTAGAGTTTTGCTGAGGAAGATTGAGGAGAGGGGGAGAACAATTGAGATCTTGCAGAGCTGGGAGAAGGACCTGTTTCCTGGCTGAAGCATTCCTGCTGCAAAAGCTGAGAATTCCAGGCAATAACCCTGGTTTGAGAACGGCAGACGCTTGTTTTCACTGCGGTTAATCTTCAAGGGAGCCAAATTCAGAAAGAGAATAGCCGGAGAAAACTCATGCTGAACAGATAAAGTAATTACAGAAGTGTGGGAGCTGTGCGAAAGTGTGCAAAACTGTTCAGTCAGTGTATTCGAAGGAGTCCCAGTCCCTTATCAGCATATTTAATGTTACCAATTGAATATATTCTCGCAGCTCTCTGTTCATTTTATCACAAATAATATTGTACCATTTCATTTATTTCTGTAACAAAGGGTTGAACTGTGTTTAAAGGAAATTTCTATAATACAAAAATATCTGAAAACAGATAGCTAGTGTGTATTATTTCTCTCTTTCATTTTGCATGAGAAAAGGTTTAAACGTGGGTAGATTTTTAAACAGTGCAATTGTCATTTTAAAACAGATGTGTGCATGATTATATTCAGTATGGACAGTTGTGAGTGACTGTAGCATAGCTTGTTGGAGGTACATGAGCCAACGGAAGAGAGACTCTCTGGACATAGTTCCATACCGTATATAAGGAAGTGGAAATTACCACAAAAATACCACATTAGCCCATGGTGGCACACAACACTAACACTGAAAATGTGGTATCCCTAAAATGTAGGCCTGAGGTCTCTCAAGTGATCAAGAACAGTCTAGATAAAAAACAAGGGATGTTGGATATTGGGGCCACAAATAAACCAACCACTATACCAACCAACCACACAAATTATCGCGCACATTATCTAAATAGGTCTGAATTCTGAAATAATGCAATGTATTATTGTTATGTATGATCCAATATGAATACAGAGAGTGATTATTGCTAAAGGTATTTTGGCGGTAAGAAAATACTGCAAAGCCCCAAATATCCACAAAATACCCAACATATTTATGGTGCGTTGTAGGCCGGGAAAGTGATCATAGAGTACCTACTGGGTGTGGCGAGCGTGTCTCACACTGCCATTTGCACATTAAAGGGAACCCATTTTGCGCACTACCAGCTACCTGAGGAGAGGGCAGGAGCCCCTCCTCGCATCAGAAGTCGGAGCGGGGATCGAGGCACGCGGACGCACGGCCTCCAGTCCATCTCATCCCTTCACACGATTCCTTCGCCCTGGTAAGGCCCTTGCCCTTATCCACCTTGGCCTACGCAAAGCACCTTTGCTGCACTCTCCACAGAGCGGGGGAGCGCATAAATTGCCCGCCTGACCATCTTTGCCTGACCCTGCGATGCCGGGCGCGACGCGGCACCATAACGAGGCTGGCGCCTCGTTGCTAAGCTACTGCTGTATTTAGCAGTGGCCATATCCGCCGGCAGGCGGAAACGCCGGCGGCCGCCTACGAAGGCCCGTACTAAGGCCCCTGTTTGCCCCCAGTGAGCCCAGTCTGCGCACTACCAGCTACCTGAGGAGAGGGCAGGAGCCCCTCCTCCTCCTCGCATCAGAAGTCGGAGCGGGGATCGAGGCACGCGGACGCACGGCCTCCAGTCCATCTCATCCCTTCACACGATTCCTTCGCCCTGGTAAGGCCCTTGCCCTTATCCACCTTGGCCTACGCAAAGCACCTTTGCTGCACTCTCCACAGAGCGGGGGAGCGCATAAATTGCCCGCCTGACCATCTTTGCCTGACCCTGCGATGCCGGGCGCGACGCGGCACCATAACGAGGCTGGTGCCTCGTTGCTAAGCTACTGCTGTATTTAGCAGTGGCCATATCCGACGGCAGGCGGAAACGCCGGCGGCCGCCTACGAAGGCCCGTACTAAGGCCCCTGTTTGCCCCCAGTGAGCCCAGTCTGCGCACTACCAGCTACCTGAGGAGAGGGCAGGAGCCCCTCCTCCTCCTCGCATCAGAAGTCGGAGCGGGGATCGAGGCACGCGGACGCACGGCCTCCAGTCCATCTCATCCCTTCACACGATTCCTTCGCCCTGGTAAGGCCCTTGCCCTTATCCACCTTGGCCTACGCAAAGCACCTTTGCTGCACTCTCCACAGAGCGGGGGAGCGCATAAATTGCTCGCCTGACCATCTTTGCCTGACCCTGCGATGCCGGGCGCGACGCGGCACCATAACGAGGCTGGCGCCTCGTTGCTAAGCTACTGCTGTATTTAGCAGTGGCCATATCCGCCGGCAGGCGGAAACGCCGGCGGCCGCCTACGAAGGCCCGTACTAAGGCCCCTGTTTGCCCCCAGTGAGCCCAGTCTGCGCACTACCAGCTACCTGAGGAGAGGGCAGGAGCCCCTCCTCCTCCTCGCATCAGAAGTCGGAGCGGGGATCGAGGCACGCGGACGCACGGCCTCCAGTCCATCTCATCCCTTCACACGATTCCTTCGCCCTGGTAAGGCCCTTGCCCTTATCCACCTTGGCCTACGCAAAGCACCTTTGCTGCACTCTCCACAGAGCGGGGGAGCGCATAAATTGCCCGCCTGACCATCTTTGCCTGACCCTGCGATGCCGGGCGCGACGCGGCACCATAACGAGGCTGGCGCCTCGTTGCTAAGCTACTGCTGTATTTAGCAGTGGCCATATCCGCCGGCAGGCGGAAACGCCGGCGGCCGCCTACGAAGGCCCGTACTAAGGCCCCTGTTTGCCCCCAGTGAGCCCAGTCTGCGCACTACCAGCTACCTGAGGAGAGGGCAGGAGCCCCTCCTCCTCCTCGCATCAGAAGTCGGAGCGGGGATCGAGGCACGCGGACGCACGGCCTCCAGTCCATCTCATCCCTTCACACGATTCCTTCGCCCTGGTAAGGCCCTTGCCCTTATCCACCTTGGCCTACGCAAAGCACCTTTGCTGCACTCTCCACAGAGCGGGGGAGCGCATAAATTGCCCGCCTGACCATCTTTGCCTGACCCTGCGATGCCGGGCGCGACGCGGCACCATAACGAGGCTGGCGCCTCGTTCCTAAGCTACTGCTGTATTTAGCAGTGGCCATATCCGCCGGCAGGCGGAAACGCCGGCGGCCGCCTACGAAGGCCCGTACTAAGGCCCCTGTTTGCCCCCAGTGAGCCCAGTCTGCGCACTACCAGCTACCTGAGGAGAGGGCAGGAGCCCCTCCTCCTCCTCGCATCAGAAGTCGGAGCGGGGATCGAGGCACGCGGACGCACGGCCTCCAGTCCATCTCATCCCTTCACACGATTCCTTCGCCCTGGTAAGGCCCTTGCCCTTATCCACCTTGGCCTACGCAAAGCACCTTTGCTGCACTCTCCACAGAGCGGGGGAGCGCATAAATTGCCCGCCTGACCATCTTTGCCTGACCCTGCGATGCCGGGCGCGACGCGGCACCATAACGAGGCTGGCGCCTCGTTGCTAAGCTACTGCTGTATTTAGCAGTGGCCATATCCGCCGGCAGGCGGAAACGCCGGCGGCCGCCTACGAAGGCCCGTACTAAGGCCCCTGTCTGCCCCCAGTGAGCCCAGTCTGCGCACTACCAGCTACCTGAGGAGAGGGCAGGAGCCCCTCCTCCTCCTCGCATCAGAAGTCGGAGCGGGGATCGAGGCACGCGGACGCACGGCCTCCAGTCCATCTCATCCCTTCACACGATTCCTTCGCCCTGGTAAGGCCCTTGCCCTTATCCACCTTGGCCTACGCAAAGCACCTTTGCTGCACTCTCCACAGGGCGGGGGAGCGCATAAATTGCCCGCCTGACCATCTTTGCCTGACCCTGCGATGCCGGGCGCGACGCGGCACCATAACGAGGCTGGCGCCTCGTTGCTAAGCTACTGCTGTATTTAGCAGTGGCCATATCCGCCGGCAGGCGGAAACGCCGGCGGCCGCCTACGAAGGCCCGTACTAAGGCCCCTGTTTGCCCCCAGTGAGCCCAGTCTGCGCACTACCAGCTACCTGAGGAGAGGGCAGGAGCCCCTCCTCCTCCTCGCATCAGAAGTCGGAGCGGGGATCGAGGCACGCGGACGCACGGCCTCCAGTCCATCTCATCCCTTCACACGATTCCTTCGCCCTGGTAAGGCCCTTGCCCTTATCCACCTTGGCCTACGCAAAGCACCTTTGCTGCACTCTCCACAGAGCGGGGGAGCGCATAAATTGCCCGCCTGACCATCTTTGCCTGACCCTGCGATGCCGGGCGCGACGCGGCACCATAACGAGGCTGGCGCCTCGTTGCTAAGCTACTGCTGTATTTAGCAGTGGCCATATCCGCCGGCAGGCGGAAACGCCGGCGGCCGCCTACGAAGGCCCGTACTAAGGCCCCTGTTTGCCCCCAGTGAGCCCAGTCTGCGCACTACCAGCTACCTGAGGAGAGGGCAGGAGCCCCTCCTCCTCGCATCAGAAGTCGGAGCGGGGATCGAGGCACGCGGACGCACGGCCTCCAGTCCATCTCATCCCTTCACACGATTCCTTCGCCCTGGTAAGGCCCTTGCCCTTATCCACCTTGGCCTACGCAAAGCACCTTTGCTGCACTCTCCACAGAGCGGGGGAGCGCATAAATTGCCCGCCTGACCATCTTTGCCTGACCCTGCGATGCCGGGCGCGACGCGGCACCATAACGAGGCTGGCGCCTCGTTGCTAAGCTACTGCTGTATTTAGCAGTGGCCATATCCGCCGGCAGGCGGAAACTCCGGCGGCCGCCTACGAAGGCCCGTACTAAGGCCCCTGTTTGCCCCCTGTTCGCACAATGGAGCATCAAGGAGCAGAAGAAGCCCCCTGCGCCTACTATTGCCACCTCTACCCTCCTACCCATGAGCTCGGCAATGCAACATATCCCTAGTAAGACTTTGCATAAGGTTGTGCCTTATGGTCGCCTACAGACCACATTGATTAGTGTGTTGTGCCTTATGGTCGCCTACAGACCACATTGATTAGTGTGTTGTGCCTTATGGTCGCCTACAGACCACATTGATTAGTGTGTTGTGCCTTATGGTCGCCTACAGACCACATTGATTAGTGTGTTGTGCCTTATGGTCGCCTACAGACCACATTGATTAGTGTGTTGTGCCTTATGGTCGCCTACAGACCACATTGATTAGTGTGTTGTGCCTTATGGTCGCCTACAGACCACATTGATTAGTGTGTTGTGCCTTATGGTCGCCTACAGACCACATTGATTAGTGTGTTGTGCCTTATGGTCGCCTACAGACCACATTGATTAGTGTGTTGTGCCTTATGGTCGCCTACAGACCACATTGATTAGTGTGTTGTGCCTTATGGTCGCCTACAGACCACATTGATTAGTGTGTTGTGCCTCTGGTCACTAACTAACCACACCTGCTACCCTGTGTACTAGCAACACCCACATCATGTATTGGTGCTTATCAACCCTCCTCCACTTACTGTATACATACAGCAGATATTGGACTAGCCAACCCAACCCTCATCCAAACCAAGACTCCTACACTAGCTCATTTATGGGAACTACCACCCCTTCCTTGTGGCTCAGCACCATGACACCTGCGAATCCGTACCTGGATGATCCAGCACTTTGGATACGCCACTTCACTACTAGACCAACACCTAACCAACCTTGTACAACTGCTATGAGAAACACCAGATTGAACTCAAGAACCAGCCCACCCTCCTCTCCTGTCTCTCGCCAGCCCTTCAGGCATACCTGCCATGATATCATCAACACCTACCCCTGCACAATTCTCAGTAGAAACTTGAGGCTTGGTTCTCGCTTGCGCCTCGTATCACAGTACCCACTCGCTGCAACAATTAATACAGCCACTGGCACTAGCTACCACGATTCGCGCCCCACCACACCTCTAGCCTACAATCCCTCTAACGACAGCATACAGGCTCACCACGCTACCTCAGTTGCTACTACCCAACCTAGCCTACCTTGTGCCTTATCAATCAGGAACCACAAATTAGCATCTAGATGCACACATTGGTCTTACCACACTACCAGCCCTGCATCAGGCAACACCTGCAGTTCCAGCCCTCACAAACCACAACACCTTTTTACTCCTACCTCGAATACTCAACAAGACAACGTTACCACGGTCCCTAAGCTCAAAGGTGCTCTTATAAACGCACGTTCTATCCAAGCTCACGCCCTTGATATTGCTGAACTCATTGTCTCAGACAACCTGGACCTACTTGCAGTCACGGAAACTTGGCTGCACGCAGCCTCTGGACCCTCTCTGACACTCGCTATCCCTGACAACTACACCATAATCAGGTGCGACAGAGATACCAACCAAACTAAGGGCGGCGGCTTAGCCGTCATATTCAAGAATACGCTTAACATCAGAATTGCGGACAGCCTTCAGTTACACTCAGCTGAATCGCTTTCTCTCAAACTATCTATCTCGCCCAATCACACAGCCACTGTTCACCTAATTTACAGGCCTCCTGGACCCACATCTACCTTCGTTGAAGACATCTCCTCTATTCTAGCATCCAGTGCGAAGCCTAGTTCCCAAATCATCATCCTGGGTTACTTGGACAAGAATGACACCAAAGCCTCAGATCTTGCAAATGTCCTGACTGATTTCGGCTTCACACAACATGTCACAGAGCCCACCCACATCAAAGGTCGTACTCTTGACTGGATTGCCGACATGAACTGTGCCCTTAATGATATTACTGTTTCCCCCTGCGCTTGGTCTGACCACCATCTTATTTCGTTCTCTATTAACACTAGCCCTCCTGAGGACACACAAAACCTCGCACCGCCGACGCGCACACGGAATAAAAAAGACATCACTGTTGAGAAACTCTTACCACTCATCCTCCCATTATTGCACGCAGCTTCAGAGTCCTGCACTGACCCCACAGCATTAGTAGACACTTATAATCGTGTTATGCTAAAAGCCCTTAATACTATCGCCCCTATCAAACTGCGTAAACAAAAACCACGGACCCACTTGAACTCTTGGTTCACTCCGCAACTACGTGACCTACGCAAAGAAAAAAGAAAAGCAGAGGCCTCATGGAAAAGTATCCCCTCCCTGGCCAACAAAAATAATCTTACGCTAGCCACCCTGGCCTATAAAGAAGCCATCCTTGCTGCCAAAAAGGAAGCTTATAATAAAAGAATCACCCAAGCCCGCTCTAACACTAAGGAACTGTTTAAGATACTTAAGGAACTGGAGTCCCCTATCGCTCCTCTCAATAAGTGTACCCCTGACACTGATTGGTGTACAAACATCCAAAAAGCTTTACTAGACAAAATCACCACTCTCCAAACTAAAATCAAAGCAAAAAAAAACTACCTCTCAAGCTCAACGAGCACCACCCTGAATTATAAAATACAAGCACTCAAACACAACTTCAAACCATTCAGCTTCTCTCCCCTCTCCATCAAGGAAGTAGAAATCATTATATCTAAACTAAAACCTTCCAATTGCCAAGGTGATGCATGCCCCGCTGTCATCATTAAGGAAGCCGCACCCAAGCTCGCCCCATTTATTACCTCCTTCATAAATGCCTCCTTTGAATCAAGCACCGTACCTGACAACCTTAAGGATGCCTGGGTCATACCATTAATTAAAAAAGCCAATCTTGACCCCAGCAACCCTTCAAACTACAGGCCCATCACCACTGTGCCTTTCCTGCTTAAAATCCTTGACCGCGCAGCCTATCTCCAAATCCAGGAGTATCTCGAACGCAACAATCTACTAGGGCTGAGACAATCTGGTTTCCGTCCCAGGCATGGCACTGAGACAGCTTTACTGGACCTGAAAACCCAAATCGAGGACCTGAAAGACAAGGGCAAATTGGCACTCCTGCTCCTCCTTGATCTCTCAGCTGCCTTCGACCTGGTTGACCACCAAATTCTCTGTCATCATCTCAAAATCGCCGCCCACTTCTCGGAAGCAGCCACTTCTTGGATCAGTTCATTCCTTGCCAACAGAACCATGAGGGTCTTCTCTCCACTAGCAGCGGCTGACCCCTCCCACGTCCCCTGTGGAGTCCCACAAGGATCCTGTGTATCTCCCACCCTTTACAATGTGTTTACTAAACCACTCTTTGATATCCTTGATTATCTGGGTGTCTCCTACACTAATTATGCGGATGACACCCAGATACTCATCCCTATCACTGGTGATTTTGTAACCGATTCAAAATCTCTTAATACGGTCTACTCCGTCATCCAGGCCTGGATGGCCAATCATGGGCTCTGCCTTAACGACGAAAAAACAGAGTTAATCATCCTGGGCTCCCAAACTAAACTCGCGAAACTTGACGCCAACTACAATTCCTTCACTATTGACGGGATTGACATCAAAGTGGCCAATGTCACCAAAACTCTAGGAATCTACCTTGATTCTACCCTGTCCCTCACACGACAAACCAATGCAGTTGTCTCTGCATCGTCCTACACCTGCAAATTGATTACAGCCTGCAGGCCATTCCTGACTCCAGACAATTGTCTGACCCTCGCGAGAACCCTCATCTTATCCAAAATAGACTATTGCAATGCCCTATACCTTGGGACGAGCCAAAGAAATCTGGACAAACTACAGGTCACACAAAACAACGCCATTAGGGCAGCATTCAACATACCTAGACGGAATCATATAGCCACTATCAGACGCAACATCCAGTGGTCACCTATCTTGCACCGCATATCACTCAAATCACTTGTGCTCACACACAAGGCACAGAACAATGCAGCTCCAGCCTACTTAATATCACGTTTCTCGCATCACACAGCCACCAGACCCTTGAGAGCTGCCCAGGTGCACACTTTGGACATCCCCAGCTTCAAATTACGCTCGGCAGGAGGGTCAAGTTTTCCGGTCCTTGCTGCCAAGCTCTGGAACTCACTCCCCAATGCACTAAGGAACATTCCGCTTTGCCACGTATTCAAAACCAAAGCTAAACTTTGGTTACGGGAACAAGACATCCTGTAAATTTGTAACTGCTCACAGCGCGTACCCTTCTACTGTAACCTTGGGTACTGCTACTTTGTTGTTATTATCTATGTCATTTTCACCCGTTATGTTATACTGTATCATTGTCATTTTCACCGTTCATGTTATACTGTATCACTACCTATGTAACTGTTAACCTCTTCTCCTGGAACCTGTAACTTCTCCTCTGCAACTTGTAACTGCCTACTAAACATGCGCCCGCAAGCCTCCGGGCAAGGTGCGCAATACAAATAAATAAATACAAATAAATACAAATACAATAGCAGTGTGCCACCAAAAACAAATTTCAGAATGTCACAAAGGGAAACCACATTTTCAGACCTAGTGCAATATTTAGAGGCAAAGTTGTTTGCACATGGGACGTGGTCGTCGAACAGCACCTTAGAATGGAGTGACCGTATTCAGGGTGAGGTGCAGAAAGAAAAACTAGACAATATTTTTGCAGAAGGCAGCATAATTCAGGTCTGTCTTACAAGATTATTGAATGCAGCCGATAAAAGTGCAGAGAAAGAGTGTTTAATACGGCTATGCGGCAAAATATGGTTTATTTTGAATAAGTCCCTGCAAATGCAGGAGAATGATACCCAGCTAATTAACAGGTTAAAGACTGAATTAGATGGGGCAAGTAAAAATCAGGACATGTTAACAGCAGAATTGGATGTATGCCAAAAAGACATGCAATTAAAATGCAGAGATGTTGATGCTCAGTTATCCAAAAGCAAGAAACAATTTGAGGATAGTGAGCAAGAATTGGTACACTTAAAAGCCTTAGTGGACCACATTAGACAGGATAAAGATGAGGTTGTTTCAGAAATGCAGATTTTACCAAAAGAACATTGTGAAAAAGAATGTGATCTCCAGAGTGCAGAACAAGAAATGATTAAAACGATTCAAGAAAGAGACAAGAGAAATAAAGAGTTCAATGAATGCCAAATGCAAATGTGCGACATGCGGGAGGTGATCAATAAGATGAGTGATGAAAACAACTATTTGCAAAATGAAGCAAACAGACTCCTTAAAAAGTGTAAGGATTATAACAGCAAATGTGCATTCCCAGGTCCCAGGAGAGGCGGCAGGGTATCACATTCAATTGAGTGGAGGTGAATTCTAGTTCTGCCCAAAGAGGTAGTGCTCCAGTGACTGGGCCGGTGACTGAACTTGGTTGCAGCGCCCTTGAGGGATTTGATACTCCCATTGGGGGCAGCCACCAATCTCATACGCCTGAAAACAGGATTGAATCACAAAATAGTGCAAATCCATGCATTGCAACAAGAAGCCCCATAAAAATAATGAAATCCATTAAGGCCCTGATCAAACCATTTAAAAAGGGAGGTGAATGCTGCATTGAGGATCACTTAGAAGCGGTGCATGACATTTTTAAAGCACTCCAGATACCTAAGGAACAATACAGACAATATTTTCACTTAACTTTAGATGCCCCGACAGCCAGCATCATAAGGGGATTAAATGAACAGCAGAATATGACCTGGTTGGAGTTTGAAAAAGAAATTAGGCATCATTTTTCTCCTTTGCAGTCATTGCAGGAGGCAAAGAAAGTCGCTTACACAATTACTGCTGGACCTAATACATCCCCTTGCCAATTTTTACAAGACTTAAAAAGAGCATTTTCTCGCTTTGATGTATCTTTTGACCCAAATTCCAATGAGTTTAAAACTGCATACTTCTATGGGCTACAGAAAGACATCATATCCCAATTGGTCCGTGAATTTGACCGTGACAAGTCCCTTGAATGGATTGTACATCAAAGCACAAAACTATATGAGGTACTCTATTGTCAGGGTAGAGAAAGTGATAAAATGAAAGATACTAGACCTAAATCTAAAGAACCCTCAGCCACAGTAATGGAAATCGGGTCAGCCAAAATGTCCCTTGAGTCTGCTCAAAGCCAAGGTAAAAATAATGTGACACCTGAACAGAGGGGTAATCAACAAAGATCGCCATTTCCTGTACCAATGTTCCAATCACATGATCCTAGTAATAGAGAGAGCTACATCACCCCTAGGTATTTAGGGGACAGACCCCGGGTAGGATATCGGCCTGATATGGCAGGTATGAACAATAACCAGAGACAAAATCAAGATCAAAGAAATGATGGTCCTGTAAGGATATTTGGCGTGTTACAGCACAGAGTACAGCACTACTACACAGGTAGCAAACAGCACAGAGTACAGCACTACTGCACAGGTAGCAATTTTTTTTGCAGCACCACCACAAGGGTGCAGTGCATGGCTATATGTGTTACCAGATTAACAAGAAAAGACAGGCTATTCAGTCAAAAATGATTTTAACATATAAGATGCAAATCTATTTTTACAGTTAAAAGCACACGTGCTCATTTAAAAATGCACACTATTTTTCACCTGAAATGCCTATGGTGCGAGAGACACATTTGAAAATAACAACTAACATAACTTATAACTAACCTGACTAATGAAACATAATCCACTAATAAAAATGTGTCTCCACTGTAGAATTAGGCCTATTCTGAAAGTGAACTTTTAAACGCACATCCATTTTTTTTCTGTTCTCTCTGCTGCCCTGTCCACATAACTACAGGAAGCAAATGGGCTCGAAAGAACAGGAAATCAGTTGGTTACAAAGTATTACTATAAAAATGAGCCATTGTGTAGAGAAGGAGGAGATGGCGTGATTAATTCTGATTGGAGCAGCGTCATAGCAAGTATCATGCTAGAGGGAGTGATCAGGTTTTTGCTGGGGGGAGTTTGAGGAAGAAGAAAGGCAGTCAAGATTTGGCAGATCTGGGAGGAAGACCTTTTCCTGGTTGGAGCATTCCTATCTGCAAAAGCTGAGAATTCCAGGCAATGACCCCGGTTTGAGAAGGCAGGCGTTCCTTTTTACTGGGGTTAATCTTCAAGGGAGCCACATTCAGAAAGAGAACAGCCAAAGAAAACTCTGAACAGATAAGGTAATTACATAAGTGTGGGAGCTGAGTGTGTACGAGACGATAATGTTCAGTCAGAGTAGGAAAAGAGATTCCGGTGCCTTAATCACACGTTAATATTGCAAATTATGTTCTGTTCTCTGCCAGTTTTTTTTTTAGTGTATTTCAGACAATGCTGTTAATGTGCTGTTTTAGTTATTTCTGTAAAGAGTGAGATCGTGTTTCAATGCAACTTTTACAATACAGAAAAATACTTGAAAGCAGACAGGTGGTGTGTCTTCTATTTACCAATACAGTGCTGATGATGAGAGGAGATTTTTAAACAATACAATTGTCATTTTAAGACAGATGTGTGCATGACCTATTCAGTATGGAGAGTTGAGAGTGATTGTTTGTAGCATAGCTCGTTGGAGGTACATGAGCCAATGGGAAGAGAGACTCTCTGAACATAGTTCCCTACCGTATATAAGGTAGTGGAAATTACCACAAAATTACCACATATAGCTCTCTGTCGTAAATAAGTCAGTGAGATCGCCCATGGTGGCACACTAACACTAACACTGAAAATGTGGTATTCCTAAAATGTAGGTCTGAGGTCTCTCTAGTGATTACACGAAAAATCTAAGCAAAGATAAGGGATTCTGGACATTGGGGCCACAAATAAAACAAGGGAATTATGCTCACCAAAATACCACCAACCACGCATACCAAATATGCATGTCTGGGTGCTGAAATAATGCATGTCCACTGTATTATTGTTGTACAGGGCCCAATCTGAATACGAGGAGTGATTATTGCTAAGTTATTTTTCGGCGGTAATAAAATACCGTCAGGCCCCAAATCTCCACAAAATACCCAACATATTTATGGTGCGTTGCAGGCCGGGAAAGTGATCATAGAGTACCTACTGGGCGTGGCAAGCGTGTCTCACACTGCCATTTGCACATTAAAGGGAACCCATTTTATAATAGCAGTGTGCCACTAAAATCGAATTTCAGAATGTCACAAAGGGAAACCACATTCTCAGATCTAGTGCAATATTTAGAGGCAAAGTTATTTGCACATGGGAATTGGTCTTCAAATAGCCCGTTAGAATGGAGTAATCGCATTCAGGGTGAGGTGCAGAAAGGAAAACTAGACAATATTTTTGCAGAAGGCAGCATAATTCAGGTCTGCCTTACAAGATTATTGAATGCAGCCGATAAAAGTGCAGAGAAAGACTGTTTAATACGGCTATGCGGCAAAATATGGTTTATTTTAAACAAGTCCCTGCAAATGCAAGAGAATGATAATCAGCTAATTAACAGGTTAAAGACTGAATTAGAGGGGGCAAGTAAAAATCAGGAAATGTTGAGAGCAGAATTGGATGTATGCCAAAAAGACATGCAATTAAAATGCAGAGACTTTGATACTCAATTATCCAAAAGCAAGAAACAATTTGAGGATAGTGAGCAAGAATTGGCACACTTAAAAGCCTTAGTGGATCACATTAGACAAGATAAAGATGAGGTTGTTTCAGAGATGCAGATTTTACAAAAAGAACATTGTGAAAAAGAAGGTGATCTCCAGAGTGCAGAACAAGAAATGATTAAAATGATTCAAGAAAGAGACAAGAGAAATAAAGAGTTCAATGAATGCCAAATGCAAATGTGCAACATGCCGGAGGTGATTAATAAAATGAGTGATGAAAATAATTATTTGCAAAATGAAGCAACCAGACTCCTTAAAAAGTGTAAGGACTTAGAACAGCAAATGTGCATTCCCAGGTCCCAGGAGAGGCGGCAGGGTACCACATTCAATGGAGTGGAGGTGAATTCTAGCTCTGCCCAAAGAGCTAGTGCTCCAGTGACTGGGCCGGTGACTGAACTTGGTTGCAGCGCCCTTGGGGGATTTGATACTCCCATTGGGGCAGCCACCAATCTCATACACCTGAAAACAGAATTGAATCACAAAATAGTGCAATTCCATGCATTGCAACAAGTAGCCCCATAAAAATAATGAAATCCATTAAAGCCCTGATCAAACCATTTAAAAAGGGAGGTGAATGCTGCATTGAGGATCACTTAGAAGCGGTGCATGACATTTTTAAAGCACTCCAGATACCTAAGGAACAGTACAGACAATATTTTCATTTAACTTTAGATGCCCCGACGGCCAGCATCATAAGGGGATTAAATGAACAGCAGAATATGACATGGCTGGAGTTTGAAAAAGAAATTAGGCGTCATTTTACTCCTTTTCAATCATTGCAGGAGGCAAAGAAAGTCGCGTACACAATTACTGCTGGACCTAATATATCCCCTCGCCAATTTTTACAAGACTTAAAAAGAGCATTTTCTCGCTTTGATGTATCTTTTGACTCAAATTCCAATGAGTTTAAAACTGCATACTTCTATGGGCTACAGAAAGACATCATATCCCAATTGGTCCGTGAATTTGACCATGACAAGTCCCTTGAATGGATTGTACATCAAAGCACAAAACTATATGAGGTACTCTATTGTCAGGGTAGAGAAAGTGATAAAATGAAAGATACTAGACCTAAATCTAAAGAACCCTCAGCCACAGTAATGGAAATCAGGTCAGCCAAAATGTCCCTTGAGTCTGCTCAAAGCCAAGGTAAAAATAATGTGACACCTGAACAAAGGGGTAATCAACAAAGATCGCCATTTCCTGTACCAATGTTCCAATCACATGATCCTAGTAATAGAGAGAGCTACATCAGCCCTAGGTATTTAGGGGACAGACCCCGGGTAGGATACCGGTCTGATATGGCAGGTATGAACAATAACCAGAGACAAAATCAAGATCAAAGAAATGATGGTCCCTACCAGTCATTGGGGACACAGAGAGCAGATTTGATCCCAGCACCATGATATATGGTAATCAGGATAGGCCCCGATATGTGGATCGATTTACTGATAATGGAAATCAACATAGGGGCCAGTACCCACAATCTGAGAGACAGGACATGAGGCAAAACGAGAACTGCAATCCACGCCAGTACAATGATTCCCCACCAGGGGACAATAATCAAAGGATGGGTGCAACCCGCTCCCCTCCACAAATGAATCAAGAGTTCAGAAACCATCCCAACCGACATCAATCACCTGAGAGGTATCAGAATAGATCCAATCAGGGGGAAACAACCAATATCGACCTAGGCCACAGAAAGAGGATCCTAGAGAGATGGAAAGGTTCCAGTGCCTTGAGGCCCAAGTGAAAATGTTAGCTGAGCAAATAGGAAAGCTCTATAAAGCACATAAACAACCTTCCAAAGAGGGGGCTGATGGCCATAGCAATGACCGGGGGGCTTCCGAAAAGTGACTAAGTACTCATGATAACTGCAGTGCCAAAATGACAGATTGCTCTGATATAATTTTGCATAACGACTCTGAGATGCCTAATGGATTAAAAATGAAAGTGCCAGTAAATGAACTTGTGACAGAAAGTGCAAATACTTCTAAAAAAGAGGTACGGTTTAACCTAGAGCTAAATAAAACAGTAAAGATTTGCACAAATGAAAAAGAAACATTAGGAATTCCAAAAGAACAAAGGGACAGATTTAAGAAAAATGACTCACGCATGGGGAATACCAGTGAACAGGGAGTAAGTGGGGATGCTATAGCTCCTTCCCTGGGCAAGCAAAACAATGACCAAACACAGACAGAAAAAGGAAATACTCAAAAGGAGGGTACAAGTCAATCACCTGAACAATTCTTTGAGCCACATATTTTGAAGAGGCTGAAAGGGCTGGTATCACACTAAATGATCATAAATGCACAGAATTAAAAAATGACAAATTGCTGAATGATGTTGTTACACATGTTCAGTTGGAAGGTTGTAATGTGGTCTCTGATGTACCCAGATGGATGGGCGAACAGTGGCCACACTCCAAAAAACCTCTGATCATGGAGAAATGAATAAAGTCTCTCGTGCAGAAATGGGTAAAAAGGAGGGAAAAATGTCTTTCCATTTACCAATGTGCTTAGCCAAAAGTGAAAAAGACTTGAGAAAGGTGAGCCCTGAAATCAGTAAGAATTCACACTTCTTATGTGTATTAGAGGAAGTTGAGGACAGATATTATGCACCCATCACTGTAGAAGAAAAATGCCACACCTTTGCTATGATCGACACTGGCGCACATGCCACAATTATGTCCAAGGAGCTGGTAAAGAGTATCAATGAAGGGAGACCCCCACAGAGTCAGATCACAGTGAAGGAAAGTCAAGGTCCAGTGCATAACTTTAATGGGGAGGAGGTGCCCATCATAGGTGTAACTGAGGTTGACATAAAAATAGGAAAGCACAGAATGAAACAAGAGGTATTGATCACATCTATTTGTGAAATTCCATTTCTGATGGGGACAGTTTGCCTGAAAAGATTGTCTCCTCTCATAGATGGGGTGAATGGAGTGCTGTGGTCCTTAACCAAAAAAAACATTGAGGCCTAAGAAACTAAAATCACAAAACAGCAATATAAATGAATGTCACACCATTGCCAAAACAAATGATGCTGTGGAGGTATATCTCCAGAATATCTGCATACCTAGTGTCACTGTTATATTAATGTGTCAAGACAAAATGCAGAGCGACAATGAAAAACTACCTGTACAAATATACTTGGACCCAAGGAAAAATTGGCAGACTGCCATAGATGAGCACACATTACGTTTTTATTTAAAAGAGAAAACATGCAAACAAAATATTGCTCCTAAAACAGATTCAGAAAAACACATTACCACTCTGGCAGAAATACACATGGAAGATGAGCAACCATGGGTTCATGTTGGTATAAATGACTATTTTAAAACAATAAAAGCCACTTTAGAACTTGGACATGAAAGGAGTTTCATTAATGAGAAATTGTTGCAAAAAATAATGGAGAGGGAAGAAATCCCGAAATTTAGGATTAAAAACCAATATGTTTCTGGGTTGGACAGTCCAGACTTTGAAAACCGAATTGCAGGCAGATGCATGCTTAAAATTAGCATTGGGCAGAAAACAATTTACCATAATGTATGGATAATGAGTGGAGCACAAAATGAATTTTACATGGGCAATGACATCATGCACAGAATGTGTATGGTGTTAGATTTCCTTAATCAAAAAATATGGTCACGCCTAGGTGGTCCGGCACCTGAATTTGAAGACAAAAGAAGGGTTTATCATTGTGCACAACTGGTTCCTTATGCAATCGAATTACAAATGAGGAAAGATACCATTATTCCTGCATTTACAAAACAGTTTGCAATAACACTGAAATGCAAAAATGAACAGCAGATGAAAGGCTCTGATGCATTTGTATGCCTGAATGAATCCATAAAACAGCAAGGCCTGTATTATGAATACATTCCATTGGTAGACATTGGTGAAGGATCTGTAAAAATTATGGTAAATAATAAAGGTGGTCAGGATATTCATTTGGAGGAAAGCTCCCCATTAGGAATGGCCATACAAAAATCACATTATACGGCAGATTTAAATAACATGGTGATTGGAAATATCCCTGAAAATTATGTAGATGCCAAGGGTGAGTTGCCAGAACATCTGGACTCTCAGCCCAAAGGAATATTTAAAATTCATTCTGTGTATCCTTATGATTCAAATGAGACAGTGTGCTGCCATCAAGAGGATTGCATAATATTTAATTTAAATGAAAATGAAACAGAAAATCAGCCCATTGAAGTGGAAACTGATATGCCAAAATATTTAAAAGTGGCAGCTTTACAAAAAGACACAGCCACACAGTTAGAGGAAAGCGCCGAGATTCCCTTACCAGAAGATTTTCCAGAATTTTCCAAAATGGTAGAAGATCAGATCTCCTTAGCGGATGCGTGTGAAAGCAATGAGGATAGGGACAATCTGAGGGAGATATTTATGGAGTTTAAGGATGTATTTGCAAAAGATGCTTATGATTGTGGTTTAACTGATTTGCATGTGGCCACACTACCAGTAGGCTGTAGCAGAAATCCAGTGTTTGTACGCAAGTATAGACTACCGCTGGCATGTTTAGTATCATTGACAGAGATTATTAAAAATTTGGAATCGCAGGGAATCATCAGGCCCATTCATAGCACATCCAATACACCTATTTTAGGTGTGTTAAACCCAAATGGTCAATGGCGGCTATGTGCAGACTTGAGAGAGTTAAATAAAAGAGTACCAGTATCTAGATGGACACTGCCATTTATTGATCAGGGCCTAGCTCAGGTACATGGTTCAAATGTATTTACCACATTAGATCTCACCTCTGGATATTGGTGCGTGCCATTGGCAGAGGAGATACAACATTTATTTTCCTTTACATTTGACAGGACTCAATACGTCTGGCTTAGAGCTCCGTTTGGGTACATCAATAGTGGGAGTGAATTTGGCATATTTTTGAGAAAGGCCATGCCGGATGCCGCGGAAAGAGGAACAATAGTTTACATGGACGATGTCCTGATAAAAAATGAAAGCCTGAAAAGCCATTTTGATGAAATAAGACATGTGCTTAGCCAATTACAGAAAGCAGGCACCAAAGTATCTTTGCAAAAAGCACAATGGTGCAAGAAAAAAGTTAACTTTCTAGGGCATGAAGTGACTGAACATGGGCTAAATTCATGCACATGATGCCATAACTGCAGGCCATAGAGGTTCACAAAAAACATTAGAAATACTAAAAGATTATGCTTACTGGCCACATATGTCCCAAGATGTGAAAATATATACTAGAGGATGTCTAGTATGCGCCCAATTTAAACCTGCTTCACCAATGCATAGAGCACCATTGATGAAAAGAGGCCTAACTCTCCAATGGTCAGATTTGCAAATAGACTATGTAGGTCCTTTAAAAAGGTCGAGCAGGGGAAACCGTTATATTTTAAGTGTGGTATGTTTGATGTCGAAGTGGATTGAATGCATTCCTGCACCAGATTGTAGTGCGCAAACAGCAGCCACATTGCTGGTGAACCATGTGTTCTCAAGGTTTGGGTTGCCACAAAGAATTGAGTCAGACAGAGGAAGTCATTTCACAAGTTCTCTAATGAGTAAGGTATGGCAAATACTAGGTGTGAAAAGAAAACTACATATCACATATGAGGCAGCGTCTTCAGGTACAGTTGAAAGGAGCAATAGGTCTGTTGTGGATATTTTAAAGAAACTTGTGGCAGAAGCAGGTTCCAGCTGGGATTTACGTTTACTGTTGGTTTTGATGGCAATCAGATCAACTCCCGCCAAAGCAACAGGTGTTAGCCCCCATGAGGTCTTGACAGGTAGGAAAATGGTGTTACCACAACACCTACTATACAGAACACATGAGCAGACACTTGTGAGTGCATCCACAGTTCATGAATATATTGATGAACTGAGGAGGCATTTGCAACATGCATTTGCTTTTGTGCAGAGAAATCTGGAAAGAGCTGCTGACAGTGCAAAGTCTTATTATGACAAAAAGACATCAGTAAAGGAATACAGTGTAGGGGATCAGGTGTACAAGTTTCATTTTGGACAAAGTAAACAGAAAAATTCTAAATTTCTAGCAGCCTGGCAGGGGCCATTTCGAATTATAGATAAGGTCTCTCCTGTAGTTTATAAAATTTTGAAAAATGAAAGTGAAACGGCAATAGAGCAGTTTGTCCATGTAAATCATATCAAACCATGCCATCCCAGACATGAGATCAGGCAGCTTGAGCATGTAGAAACAGATAAAGTCCCTTGAACACAAAAAGAGAAAATAAATGGGTACAATCAGGAGGCAGTGACAGAGAAGTTAAAAAGTTGATTGTTATAATGGCACATAAACACTGTAATATATGTAAAAAATATATAATATAAAATAAGTAAATAAATAAATAAATAAATATATAATGGAAGCTCATGGTTGATGTGTAGAGAGAAAATGTATTAAATATTGAATGCTGTTTTATATATGCTTGTGTTCTTTTTAACTTGTGTTTAATTTCAGAAAAAAAAAAAAAAACGAAATGTTTTTACCAAGCATGTTTTATTTTTGGCAAAAGGGTGAAGTTAGTATTGTGCTATGTACTTAATTAGTTTCTTTTCTATTTGATTTAGAAAATTAACATTATTTGGTTGCAGGTTCCGGGATCAGAGCCCACGGGAGACGATGGAGTCCTGGAGCTCACGTGGACGGATTCCGGGAAAGCCCCAAAGAGGGGTGAAGACCAAGGCTGCAAAGCGATCAGCATTGAAGATGATACCGATGATATGGTTAATGATGATGATATTTGGAGGGATCTTCAAGAATTCAGAAGCACAGGTTGTCATTGAACCTGGACCAGCATCTGGTATCGCGGTGGAAGAGGCACCAGGATTCATCATGAGTGATAGAAGGATGATTTTCCAAAATATATACATACCATTGAATCCTGAGATTTTGATTGAAAAACATTTGAACAATACCGGAATTAAGATTGAACAGACTAAAGAGTGGCTGGAAATAAGAAAAGAGGACACTAAGCAGTCAATAAGAGATATATTAATGCAGTTGGAAAAAACATTCTTGAATTCAGCAGACATTAAGAAGAGGAGAGGAAAGAGAGGTGCCGTGATGCTCGCGATATCATTGGTAATGTCTATAGTTGGAGCCATAATAGGTACCACAATATCAACAGCCAATTCTATTTCGGTAGGAACACTGAGTACTAAAGCGCAACAACTGAGTATTGGCCTAGAAATAATACAAAAAACATTAGATGGAATTAGAGGGGGACTGGATGAACAAGTAAAATTCATAAATGAAACTGCAATCATTCTAAATGAACAAGCGGATGTAATGCAACGGGCATTACATCCGCTTGCATGACAGAAATTTAAATGAAATATTGAACATAATGAGTCATGTTGATAGACTATTAACGAATTATATGAGAGAAGTTCAAACTGCAGTTTCACAATTGATTCAAGGACATATCCCCTTGTATTTTGTTTCGCAGGATATTATTCGTCAAATGATAGAAAGATTGACCAGGAGGGAAATTGATATAATACAGGTAAAAATTGCATTCGAAATGGGTAATGCAATGCCGTTATATGTGAACTTGGAAAGACTAGAGATCGGATTTTTGCTATGCATCCCATATGTAGCCCCTGAACTTATTTATCAAACGAAGTGGGTACACAACGTGGGATTTTGGCAAGAGGACACATTTATTAAGATTAAGACTCCAGAAGTGGTGGCATTTCAGTCATGGGAACCTGAAGTTTATTTAATACCAAACCTGGAAACATGTGTCAAATTTAAAGAACAAAATTATATGTGTCCAGGTAAACCGTTTGTTCCTGATGCCACAGATGCTATTTGTGGTTTGAAATCTGACCCAAGTATATCAGAAGGATGTGAAGTGATTATTAGCAATATGGGGAGTGAAGAACTGGCACAGGCTAAGATGGTCAGAGGTAAATGGTTGGTCAGCACTTGTTTAAAGAGCATGACGGTAGTACATTTAAACCATTGAACATATGTGGTTAAACAGGTGAAATATAATGTTTTTTATTTACAGGTTCCAAAGGATACAATTGTGTCAATTGGGAGGTTAACATTGTTTCATATAACAAATGATGTTTGGGAAAGCCAAGTGGAAAATATCGATTTTTTTTAAAGGGATACTTTTCCAATAGATCCGGATGTGGAATATTTATTGAATCACAAAGAAAGACATGTTATAAAAATGAATTTGAGAAAAAGAAATATTACAATTAGTAATCTGGGGATAATAGAAGTGGAAAGATTTAATTGGGGAACCTGGGGGGAACGCTCAATAGTGGGTTTGCTGTCCTGGTGCTAATCATGGGTGGATGGTTGATTGTGCTATCAGTAAAAATGAAAATGTTACTGATTTTAGTAGCTACGTCAGGAAGAGAAAGATATCCCAATACACATGCATTTTAAAAGAAAAAAAAGAAGTTGTTTTTAGGAATTGGCTAAAACAAAAAACAAAAGGAGGGTATGTAAGGATATTTGGCGTGTTACAGCACAGAGTACAGCACTACTGCACAGGTAGCAATTTCTTTTTGATGCAGCACCACCACCACATGGGTGTGGTGCATTGCTATATGTGTTGCCAGAGTAACATGGACATATAAGTAAAGACAGGCTATTCAGTCAAAAACGATTTTTACATATAAGATGCAAATCTATTTTTACAGTTAAAAGCACACATGTGCACATTCAAAAATGCACATTATTTTTCACCTGAAATGCCTATGTTGCAAGAGACACATTTGAAAATTAATAACTAACCTTATTAATAGCTAACCTGACTAATAAAACTTCATTTAACATAACCCACTAATAAAAATGTGTCTCCACTGCAGAATTAGGCCTACTCTGAAAGTGAACTTTTAAACGCACATTCATTTTTTTTCTCTGCTGCCCTGTCCACATAACTACAGGAAGCAAAAAGCTTGAAGGAACAGGAAATCAGTTTGTTACAATTTTTACTGTAGAAATGAGCCATTGTGTAGTGAGGGAGGAGATGACATGATTGATTCTGATTGGAGCAGCGTCATAGCTGCAAAAGCTGAGAATTCCAGGCAATAACCCCGATTTGAGAACGGCAGACGCTTGTTTTCACTGGGGTTAATCTTCAAGGGAGCCAAATTCAGAAAGAGAATAGCCGGAGAAAACTCATGCTGAACAGATAAGGTAATTACAGAAGTGTGGGAGTTGTGCGAAAGTGTGCGAAACTGTTCAGTCAGTGTATTCGAGGGAGTCCCAGTCCCTTATCAGCATATGTAATGTTACCAATTGAATATATTCTCGCAGTTCTCTGTTCATTTTATCACAAATAATGTTGTACCATTTCATTTATTTCTGTAAAAAGGGTTAAACTGTGTTTAAAGGAAATTTCTATAATACAAACATATCTGAAAACAGATAGCTAGTGTGTATTATTTCTCTCTTTCATTTTGCATGGGAAAAGGATTTAACGTGGGTAGATTTTTAAACAGTGCAATTGTCATTTTAAAACAGATGTGTGCATGATTATATTCAGTATGGACAGTTGTGAGTGACTGTTTGTAGCATAGCTTGTTGGAGGTACATGAGCCAACGGGAAGAGAGACTCTCTGGACATAGTTCCATACCGTATATAAGGTAGTGGAAATTACCACAAAAATACCACAATAGCCCATGGTGGCACATAACACTAACACTGAAAATGTAGTATCCCTAAAATGTAGGCCTGAGGTCTCTCTAGTGATCAAGAACAATCTAGATAATAAACAAGGGATGTTGGATATTGGGGCCACAAATAAACCAACCACTATACCAACCAACCACGCAAATTATCGAGCACATTATCTAAATAGGTCTGAATTCTGAAATAATGCAATGTATTATTGTTATGTGTGATCCAATATGAATACAGAGAGTGATTATTGCTAAAGGTATTTTGGCGGTAAGAAAATACTGCAAGCCCCAAATATCCACAAAATACCCAACAGCTCTCAGTGGAGGCACAGGCCATGTTGTGGTTATTGGTCATAACCTTTAAATGCAGGCTGGGCCTCATGCCCTCCTACCTTCAGGGTCATATCATTGATAAAGTCAATGGAAGGGCTCTTAGGACTTGCGGCCAGAACTCTCTCTTCATCAGGCGTAGAAGAACAAAGAAAACCGAAAATGGTGTTTTTCACAGCAGCACCCAAGCTTCTGAACCGGTTACCAGCAGACTTAAGAATCCAAAGTTCTTTGACAGCATTTAAGAAAGACCTAAAATCCCTGTTATGTTCTTAAACTCATGAATTGATTCTCTTGACTTCCTACTCTGGTTACATGACATTACAGATGCTGTTTCTGTTCTCTGTTTGTTTGTTACCTTGTCTGCACCCTCATGCCTCCGGGTCCAAGGTGTGCATTACAAATGTTGTAAAGTATGCACTGCATGTGATGAATTGCCATCTGGCAAGGGTGACAAAGCCCTGGATGTTTTTATTTTTATTAAATAATACAATGATGCAGGTCATTCCATCTACTGATCTGAGTCCTCTTTCATAAACTCCATTCCAAAATCATAGTGTGTATATGTGCCCTGCTGCATCAGTATCCTGATTTCAGCTCCTGCTCTACCAGTGGCACACAGCTGGTTCAGAGGTAACAGATGCCCTATTGACAGCTTCAGTGACACGCAGGTCTCTGCAGCATAGGAGCTGCATTCAAAAACGTCATTATCATGGAGATTGTTTCCTCTGGGCAAACTAAACTGTAACTATAAGCCATACTTGAGTTAGGGTATGGTGGCCAGAATTATCACAGCCATCTTAAATTGATTTTGGACACGTGTTGGCCCTGTGGGCCCAGTTTAGCTGTGGAATGATTATCTGTATTCCTACCAGACGAAGCCCACCCGTGTCCACTGAAACGACTGTAGCCATGGATGATTGCTTCGTTTTGTTCCCTTGTAAGGGTAGGTAACACCCTTTTCCTTAGGATCGTCGCTCCACGGGATGCTGGCCTGGGAACAGAAAGAAAGAGGCACACCTATTCACAGAGAGCAAGGCCTCACAACAGGGGCTGCATTTCTAAAGATGTCTACTCTTAGAGAGGAGGGAAGGGGACAAAGGTAAAGTAGTCATGGGAATACTGTTTAAGGGAAAGAGACTTGAGCCATTTTTTAATCTCTCTGCCTCTCTTTATCTTTCCTGTCCTCTCTACTTCCTCTGGAGAAAATCACTTTGGGTGTGACATCAGAAGCACAAATCCCCTCATCACAAGTGCAGGGATTGGACCACTAAAGCAGGCTAGCTTTAATCCAATCACCTGAAGATGTTTGCCTATAAAAGAAGGAGTACCGCACCACTTTTTTTAATCATCTTGAAGCATCTTTGGATCACCACTTGAGAACAGTTAATTGGACACTGCTGAGAGAGCAGTCCTTTCTAATGTCCTCCAGTTGTGATGAAAAGGCATGTGTTCTGAAAACAGGGGCAAGCTCTGGCTCCTAATCATCCCCAGGGACCATTGGTGGGGTTTGCTGCTGGAACCGGACCTGCCTCTCTGCCAGCCACAAAGGTACCCATGACCTCACCATGTTGGAGGTCCCCTGTGGTTGTGTGCCAGTCTCCCCTGTGTTTGGAGCCCAAAATAAAGGACCCATCTTGGTCTTGAGTCACTGGAGTGGGACTCACAGCAACTTTAGAAGCGATATGCTGCTGGAGCAAGACTGCCTCTCTGCCACCACAGCTATAACTGGGACCTCACTGTTCTTTTGGACCCTGCAGTTATGTGCCAGTTTCCTCTGTGTTTGGGGGCACACAAAAGGACTAATATGGTCCCTGAGCCTCTGGATTGGGAATCACAGAACCCTTAGAGCCAAGACAGCCAGAAAGCATAGTGTTCTTCACCACTGAATTGTTTGGAGCATGTTTCATGAACTGTTCACCACATTTGAATTAGCAGCATCGTATGTTGCTGCCTTTTGCACTCTCACGATCTTCGCACAGCACCAAGAAGTCTGGTTTTGGCTCTGGCAAACCACCAAGAACTGCAAAGAAGGCACTATTAACTGCTAACTCCCCCCCTTGTTCCATTTTCGGGCCTTAGAGACTCAAATGGTTACTTTGAATTATTTTTGCTCACAAGTAAATATCCTTTTCAACAGAATTGTTGCTTTTGCTGCCTTTCACCCTGATTTTTTTCCCAGAGTGCTGGATCTACTATCGTTGTCTATTCTGTGGTCTTTCCTCAGTGGTGGGTTTTCTGTAGTGTATTTCTAGATAGTTATTATTGCGCATGGTGTGTTTAATTAAAGAGTATATACTGTATAGAAACATGATTGGACATTCCTTTATTTTGGACAGTAATACTTCATTGTTTGGGTTGTTGGTAATGAACCACATTCCCACCTCTCTTAAGAGTATAGCCTTCCCGTGGCCCACGTTGCCACAAAAGGCAAAGGAGGTATATCTCTTGACTGTGCCTGTTTTACCTTTATGATTGTGTTATCTTTTGGTTTATAGACGTGTGAGGGCTGAGTGGGAGTTTTAGCTTCTAATCATCTTTGCACACCTGCACGGCAGAAGTCAATTTGTCACACTGACACTGAGACAAGGAAATATTTATTTTCCCTTTATCTGAGCCCTCAAAGTCCCTCACAATAGAGCTACCACCCCTTTCCAATGTGGCTTTGTGGATCAGTGCTTCACGATTTGCAGCACTTGGAGATGTTGTTACACAAATGAGGAAAGGAGGAAGGAAAGGACCTAGAACATCTGCAATGGCATCAATGCGCACTAAAAGCAAGTGACCACTTCCAACATAGTGTTTCAGTACACCTAAGTCCCTTAAAAAATATGTTAGAGCTGCGTTTGTTCTCATTACCGGGGTACACATGCCTTACATGTGTTCATGGGCTCACACACTTTGAGTGATGACCATGCAAACTTGTTTTCTTGCCAAACACTGAAATTTGCTTGCTACTGCTCACCTCGAGGTGATACTCTCAACAATCAATTGAATCACAATATTGTCCCATCCCTAACTGTTGCATATTTGATCTTTTTATTCTCTCCTTCCAAGATAAGAGAAGTTCGTGTCAGCGTGTCTAAAGTGCTACGTTGGCTATGACTGGCATATTGGCGATACAAATTAAAACTAAAGTTTAGAAACATTAAACAATGAATATCTATAAACAGTGAATAAGCATCATATGTTGGGTGTCCACAGTATTTTACTTAAAACAACTAATGTAACAAGCTGAGGGAACGTTTGTTTTTTTTAATATAGGCATGTTTTCATTTTTCAACTCTATATAGTATTTTATTTGAAATACTCAAATAGTAAGGTACATTAGTCCATGGTGCCAAGGCCATTTCAAATTCTGCATAAGAGGACCTGGACGTTATATATCCATGGGAGAGAGCATTTGTCTAACTATGTAGATTTCCTCCTATGAGATACAATTTCTAGCTTGTAGTTGTTTCACCTTATGTCATATCATTAATATCCAGCTGTGTGCTCGCTGAGTGGTCACAGAGTGGTCTGCGATGGTAGAATTAGTTTCAGTCTGCCTTTTCTCTCTACGGATGGAAGAAGGTGCCTGCTGCTTTCCCTGGAAGAAGCATAAATAGCCAGCAGCAGCTCAGAGCTCTGCACGGTGCACTCGCTGAGTGGTCACAGAGTGGTCAGCCGCTAGGACACCGGTAAGCAGATGGTGCCACACAAGGTTTAGATAGCCTGACTGTAACGCCCATTTGACGTTCTTTTGTTATGCTGAGACGCACACAGTTGATTCGATATCCCGAGAGGCCCACTTCTAATCGTCGTACACATTGTTAAAACTTACTTTCCTTCCAAGTAATGACTATAATGGATAATTCAACACAAAAACGAAGAGGAATTAAACCTTCATCACCTTGCTCATGTGCCTTGCTTTGTCACACCAAAGGCCAGGCCGTGGCTAGTCACTGAAGATTCATTTGTCCTCTGCAATTTGTTACAAACATGCAGGATGAAATGGAAGTGAACTATGTGAAGGAGACACTGGCATCAGCGTTGAGCAGTAGATATATTGCTCCTGCTAAATGCTCCGTAAGTAAAGCACCTTAAATTATCTGCTTTTTTCAACCGGCGCATGGGGAACAGGTTAGGGGCATTCCGGCATCATCAAGCTTACCTATCTCCACTAGTAACATTGACAACAACAATTCACTCCTAAATATGTGCTTGACCTTACGTACAGATTCGCTGGGGGGGTGCCTTAACAAATGTGGAGTTACACTTTCTAAATCCCCAGTACAAATCTCTCGGCCACTCCAGATTTGGGGGCATATTGCGAATATGAGGGTAAAAGACACTGCATCCTTAAGTATGAACACATTAGGAGTAACATCAATTAAAAACACCTCCCACCATGAACCTGAATATGCACCTATGCTTAATTATATTGCAGTGACGTTGGGAGATATTTGACCTATGTTCTTCATTGGCAAATGAACAGAGGTCAATTATGAACATCTTGGCAAAATATGTTGATCTTATACTGTCAAAAAGATCAAATATTATGATGCAAACAAGTGCAATCACTATTGAGGAAAGCGGATTTACAGTTGAGACTCACAGTATGATCGATACTAATATGGGAAATACAACACCATCTGTCATCATTGATACCAACAGGCATTTACTTTCGCCAACTGCTGAAGTGAATAGCATTACATCAGAGTCAGAACCTGTACGTTTGGCGTAGGCAAAGCCCAGGACATCTCAGCAGATTGCAAGGAGAATTGCTAAAAGCAAATGTATAAGGACCAAGAGAATGTCTGAAATCCTTTCCCCAGCTAATAATCCGAAGCCTAAGTCGCCCACTAATGTGGGCTATTTGGCAAAAATTGCAAATTCTGCTGCAATGTCAGCAAGACCTGCAGAGCTGAGGTGTATTGTTACCTCGATCAGTGCAATATCTTTGCCTAAGGAAAGAATAACAAGTGGTACATTGAACAAATGATTACAATTCCCCGATTTGCAGATTGTAGAAATATTTTTTGGGGAAAACCATAGTACAGAAAAATCTGTTGTGGCGACTCAAAATGTGATTTTGAAGCCATTGCTGATCTCCAGCATAGGGGTACCTGTGTGGGACTCATATGGCCATATCGGCTTCACAACTGATCCTGACAGACTCTGGAAATGGGATAGCTTGTGTAGGCCTGAAGTGGAAAGGCATTGACTTACATTAGCTGAGGTGGATCTTTAGCTTACCGACCCACCATTGCTTGGGACACTAATTCACAATACCCGCTTTATACGATTTTAGCCGCACCGTAGGAAAATGGGTCTATCTCTGCGTACACTTGTAATGGTTTCATTAGCATGCGATTTGAGGAGTTTTACCCCACAGTCAATAGTCCTTTTCTAAACAGAATCCTGATGCAAATATTTAGTAAAGTGCAACAAATAACTAGCGTAGAACATCAATTAACTACATCTTTGTATACCATGGATGGTAAAAGACAGTTAAACAACATGTGGACATCTCCTATGCCTAATAAGCAAACGAAGAATATTTTTGATAACAATGTCAGATCACGAACACAGGCAATGAGGAAGTGGGTCCCAGTGCTAGAGGGCCCTCATTGGCATTCTGATGATCTGAAACCATTGCAGGTGCTCTCCTGGAATACGCAGAGGTTTAAGTATTCTATCTTCCACAAGGAAGGCAGGGCAGCACTGTGGGCAACAGACGTGTTCCTACTTTATAAGACATGGCTTGTTTTCAGACATCTCATTAGATGGCTTTACAATATTCACACCGTTTTCTACAAAGTCAGCCAAAGGACAGTCTACAGGTTGGCCTTTGCATAGGTGTCAGATGCCACCTTGATGCGATTAACTGGAATCTGGGCATAGAAAACCTGAACTGCATTAGTATAGTAGTGAAGGATCTTCCCGGAAAACGATTATATTCATTATTTATCAATTTATATGACCCTCCAGATGGCTTTTATATCAGTGTGCTACTTGCACGAGTGACAGAGAACTTGCATGAATGGCATGGCCAATAATGGTGATCTTAATGTGCATTGCATTGGGGTAGAGTGGTGCTGTGTTCCCTGGAAGGTTTTCTTTATTGGATACTAAGCATGGATTACAGCAAATTAGCAAGGGGCACGCGTGGACGGAGGGCTTATTGGACTATAATCTTGAACCTTTACTCCCAATTGAAAAGTATAGTTTGCTTGATATGGTCCCCTGGCGGAATGGCAGTCAGGCATCATGTCTTTGTTACTGATACACTAAGTGAACTGCCAATGAAATATGAGGTCAGAAACACTGCCTTGAGTGATCATGCAATGGTGTGTGCCAAATTTAAAATTGAGAAGCCTGTCAAGAAAAATGAGATATTGTGTATGTTCTGTTACATTATCGTCATTTATAGAGTACATGTACACCCAATGGCATCTTGGCACTAGGCCAATAATAGAACCGCAGGATGCCAAGCAGCCTAGAGTAGGAAAGTTTTGAGTAGTCGCCAAAAAGGGAGATGATTCTGGACCCTTCAATAGGCAATAGGGAGGTCATTCCAGAGCTTTCCAGTCTCTACTGAGAAGGTCCAGCCTCCTACATGAAATAGGCGAAATTTGGGAATTACCACAAGGTTGGCCATGACTGATTGTAGGTTCGGACTTGGAGTATAGAGCAGAAATGTGTCCTGTAAGAATTCCGTTCCTTGCCCATAGTACCCCCGCTGGACCAAACAAAGTGATTTGAATCTAGTCCTTTCGCCACAGGGAACAAGTGCAAAGATCGGAGTACAGGGCTAATATGGACACCATGGGGCGAGAGGGATGCCATTCTGAAAATGTAGTAGCTGGTAAATGAGATCCTTAGGCTGAGCCAGATAGAGGGCATTTCAATAGTTAATCTGGCTGGTCATCAGGGTGAAGACCACCTGTGGGCAGAGTGCCACCGACAAGATTGGTAGGATCTTGCAGAGCATCTTCAGGGAATAAAAGCCCGTTTTACACACAACCCTATCTTGGAGGCCATGGAAAGTGAAGAAGAAAGACAGACACCAAGATTCTTGACCACCGATACCGGGATAAGAAAGGATCTCAACGCTGATGGCCAAAAGGAAGAGACCCAAGGAGAGGTGTGAGAAGAGGGACCCACCACCAGAGCCTCTGTCATGTCCCTGTTCAGTTTCAGCCAGTGTCCATCCATCCAGTCCTTCACCGCCTCCAGGCACTCACGCAATCGTTGAGACATCTCAGTATGACAGGAGCTACAGTTTTGCTAAAGGGGATCCAAACTTTCTGGACTGAAACCAATCTAGACAGGATTCATTTCCTGATAATTAACAACTTCTGTTCCCCTCTAGGACTACTGAATAGTTGTAGGGGCGATATGGGTGAACTATTGTAACTCGTGTGGTCTCAGAAGCAAAGGCCAAAACAAGTGGCTATTCAAAATAGAAGCGTATTAAATTCTGTTTGAAGTTGCCATTCTTCAGAGAAAGGTGGCACTTTGTACAAATATTAAACTGGTTAAGAAAAGTTGTAATCATTCGGCCATTATTCAGAAAAACATGATAGCTTGGTATCGAATTGGGTATAAACATTGGCTCCGACAACATAAAACTAGTATTAGCTCTTCCAAATGGAAAATGATATCTGGGCTGATTAAAAGCAACAATGTGCATATGTTTTGTCATTTATATCCTAGCCATATTGCTGTTACAAACCCTAATGAGACATGTGTTAGTACTGAACAAACATGGATACTGTATGTGAGGAATCTTTTCTGGGGCCAGTTTTAGAAACTGGGACCTGAGTGCTTATTTCTTTGGCTCATGACGATTTGCCTTTGGAAATCAGTGTGGACGTGTTCCTGAACATCATTATTAAGTCAAATTCATCTAGAACCTCTGCCCAGACGGGATGGCTAATGCTGTAATTAAGAGAAACCTGCCTTACTGGGCAAAACCTGTGTAAGCTCTGTTCCAAAATACTCTTCTCAGTGGTGTTATACCTGGCACTTGGCGTAACTCTATACTCATACCGATAAATAAGAAGGGAGGGCATATGGATCCATAAACTACCAGCTTCTGACGATGCTAGAAACTAGTACTAAAGTATTTGCATCCATGTTATTACGGTTACTTACAAAAAGTGCTGAGGCAAAGCAATTACTTGGATTTCGAAAAGAATGGTGCACTAACTATGCTATGTGGGCAATACAACTGTTAGCTGCAGATGTGAAACTGTGGGGCTGATGGATCATTAAAACTATGTTTTGTTGACTACACAGCCGCATTTGATTGTGTATATAGACCCCGGCTGTGGGAGAAATTGAAGTGGTAGGGTATTGATAAACATCTGCTTTACTTCATTTGGCTACTTTACGCGGAAACTACGGTCACAGTTAGGTTTTCGCAGAAGGGTACCATGCTGGCCCGCATGTCTACCAACAAAGACTCAAACAGGTATGCTTTTGCACCGCTTTTGTTTAACTTGTATGTGGCGGACATGGATGGAGCAATGAATAAAGGGTCTGTCATTATGCCGCGCTTTGGGGGTGTCATTATCTCATGGATTTCCTATGCTGATGGCACTGTTTAGCTGGATAACACCCCTGTGGGATTTCTGAGAACTATTGGCACCTTGAATCGCCTAAAACTAAATCAAAGTAAAACAAAAATGTTACAGTTGAATGCTAAAGGTCACCGGGCCTCCTCTTATAACTGGTACATGGGTGGAGGGAAGCTGGATAAGGTGGATAAGTCATCGAGGATAGCTCAGGGGCAACGTGCTAGCCTTGGAATCAAGACGACACGGAGCAACACAGGTTGGATCGCCGGGTCCGTGCTTAGAAACCTCTGGGTATTAAGCACGTTATAAATAACTAATCCTATCATATGTACTTGGCTCTCCCCTTCTATAGTGTCCCGAGCTCCCTTCACTATAAGACGCACACATCTCTCAAGACCACCCGGAAGTGGCAGGTGGTTAAAAGCTTCATAAATTGGGTTGGAGATAACTCGGTTGAGTGCCTCTGAGAATTATACAATAAATCTATCGTCCTGTGCATTTTGTACGGGCTGAAAAACCCTCTTTGAGGAACAAGTGAGGTGGCTGGACATTCTAGAGGGGAAGATACTGAGATCCTTGCTGGGTCTTCCTGTGACAGCTTCGGTGGCTGCTCTAAGATTGGAATGAGAGTGACATCTTTGCTTACTATTTGGAAGATGGCATGATGTAAACTTCTGTTTTTTCGCAGTTCAGACCTACCTTAGTATCAACAGGTATAGTGTTCCAAATTTAGTGAGCATGCACAATTTAGGTTAGGGAATGTGGCACACATTGAACTGACTAATACGGTTCAATCTTATTTCAGTATTTCAGCACCAATAGACTTGAGATGGGTGACCGAGAGGACACAGGCATCTTTCTACAGAAGTTGAGATCTAAATCGCAAAATTGTCAGGTCCATGGACATGCTGGCCACCAAAAGGCTGTTTGATGAATATATATTGCAGGGGTTTACACCTTAAATGCCATGTTTTTACTTGAAAGAAATGTGCACCCAATCTTTTTTTAGGCATTTTATATTACAACTGCTCTGTAACCTTTTGCCTGTATGTGTTAATACGGGCATGTGGATTAAGGTCCCACGTGAACAAAGGCTCTGTTGCCCTTGTAGGAAGGAAATCGAAACCAGTAGGCACATACTCACTTGCTGTACAACGATGTATGAGTGCTACATAAAAAGTTATTCCCATTTATGAAACACTGTGGAAAGATCTATTTTGGGTTGTCATTTTCTCGGCGGAATCCTTGGTGATTGTGGCTGCAGCACTACATGTATGAAAAAGGATATTGCAAAGGCTTCTAAACAAAGGGAAAAGATGAAATTGATCATGTGGGGAAAGGCTAATAATGATATTGAAGGAAAAACTGGATCGTGGAAACAGTAAGACGCTGAATTATTTTCAGAAAGCCCACATTTTATGTGAAAGATGGGAAAGATGGGACCTAGCTAAGTGTTTTGCATACGTGATTATTTCAATTATGTCTTATCTAGTCTTATTGAACGTCATAGATGATGATACATATATAGTTTTCTAATGTTTCTAATGTTTTTAATATTTTCTTTTTTATAACTTTGTATTCAAACGGTAGATGTGTAGCCATATGGATTAAATACAAATAAAAACAATAATAATAGCAATAATTGTTGGAAAGCGTATTATCTTTGTTTAAAATGGTTGACTTTACAGAAAATATCACTCTGGAATTCGTGCCAGGAGGACAGTTTTCTCCACCCAACCGTTTGGTGATGCATAGCATCAACATGCCTATTTTGTTTATCAGTCACGCGAGGTAATTTCTTCTGCAGCACCTCGATGCCAGGAATCGAGTACCTTCTATGAGGTGGTGTCAACGTCTGCAGATTTCTGCATTTGCTGACTGGATATTTGGTCCGAAAGGCACCTGGGGATCTCTCCCGATAAGGGTTTGGGCAATATTAAAAATCTGCTAGGGGACCTTAGTCTGTGGTTTGAGTTTTTCCCATTGTAACCTCGACCTAGGTTACCTAACATTGGCAAAATGGCCGACAATTCGGGGATGCTGCCATAACGCATATTAGTACACCCTAGCAGGTGTTTCACAATCATGATTGGTCAATCTGCGGGTTATGCAAAATGGTATAGCCCGCAGATTGAATACAACCCGCAAGTACTGTTTTAATTACTTGCCAGTTTGAGCTGCATCAGAGAGATGACCTGTCGTTGTGATTGCCACACACTGCCGTATACACTGGGTTGTGCTGCATTTGTGCACGAAGGTGTTGTACCTGGCTGCGGTCGTCGGGTGTGCAACGGGCATAAGGGTATTTCATTGCTCCGCTTATCTATACCAACCTTGCTTCTCGAGTTATCTGAAGGCACTTTAACCGTCTTTTTGATGTGCTCTGAGTTGATCGTCGGTGCATGCAGCGCTGTCCAAAAATAAATAGCTATAATCGCTGTGTTATTTCCAAGTTTTAAAAACAGAACCTGACATTTTTCTTATCATCATATGGATTACTGAAATGGTCTTTGAGTCATTAAGCAATTAAATAAAAATGAATATGGCTAAACATCCGTTGCTTTTTTGAAGACATGGTAGTTTAGATGTTTCTTCCCTACGGACACTGACAAGCCAGCAAATTCAAAATTATTCTCTCATTTAAAAGATGTCTCTTGCACGTGATTGAAAGACTCCAAAAAGCACACTGCCATCTAGTTTCCTCTCGCGGCAAGTACACGTTTAAGGAAGCTTCCAAGTTCTTTAAAATGTGAACCAAATTGAGTACGAAATTGGGCTGGTTTGATGGAAATATAGGCTCGGTTCCATTTTCATACGTGTGGGGCTGCAAGGGTTCATGTAGATCGTACAGAACACACTGTGGTTGGATTGCTAAAGTCACTTTGGGCCTACCTGCAGCTCGCAATGTGCACAGACTGCAAGGTGGATGAGATAATTAGGGGACAACCGACCGCTGATGAAACTATAAATGAGGCATTTTCGGCCATGTCTTGAGCTTTCATTGGACATGTATTGAACTGTTGTATAAGACAAACGCCTTAAGATCTCATACTGTTTAGTGTCACGTGCAGGGCAGTCAGAGGCAGGGCACAGTACGATCACAGGATCAGTCCATGGCACTAGGTCGACACTTTTTCAGTTCTAAGCTTTTTCTTTTAACAAATGCGTGTGCACTCTGGGAGTTGTAGTTGTAAAGACTGGAGGGGGTGTGTGTACTCATGCTCTCTATAGGGAAGAGGAGAGGTGCAGAAAACCCAAGCCAAGATTCTCTATAGTGTAGCTATGGACAAGCAATCAAGGCTTTGCTCTCAGGAGGTGATCTGGTCTGGTTCTTAAGTAGAGTGTGGTCCCCAAGCACCCAAAAAGGAGTGTCCACACACTGTTAGTGAAAACACAGTTTTTTATATAAATAAGATTCACGTTATATACTCAATCACAATAACACACTCTGTGCTTCGACAATTCTAAAATGGTAAATATATACAGTTCTGGGTGTTACCACTATTACTCTGATTCCTTTAAAATGCATCAACTGTATTCAGTTCAAAAAGCATATGAATGAACACAGCAAAACGATATCAACCATAGACTATATGCATATTCAGCTATCCATAGTAGGTCTTTCCAATTCCTTTGTTTGTGGTGCAGCATGCACCGTAAATATTGCTCGAGTGTCTGCTTGGTTCTCTTGGTTTGGCCGTCCATTTGGGGATGGTGACTGGTAGATAGCTGAACGTCTATCTGCATCATTGCACAACATTTTTTCCAGAAGTTTGAAACAAACTGGCTGCCTCGATCAGAGACCAGAACCGAAGGGAAGCCATGTAGCTTAACCACACCCACCAGGAACACTTTTGCTAAAGTGGCTGCATCTGGGAGGCCTTTGCGAGGAATAAAATGGGCCATCTTCGAGAATAAGTCCACAACTACAAGGATAGTGTTAAACCCTTGGCTTGGAGGTAAATGAGTGATGAAGTCAAGAGAAAGAGTATGCTATCAAACTGGAGGAATGTCCAATGGTTGTAGGAGACAGATGGTTTTTGTTTATGTGATTTATTTTGTACGCAGACACGGCAGGACTGAATATACTGAATGATGTCCTTACGCCAGGTAGGTCACCAAAAGTTCTCTTTCACCTTAGCTAGGGTTTTGGCGATCCCAGGATGGCCTTCGATCAGTGAATCGTGATAGTTTGAAATAATATGCTGTTGTAATTCCTTCTTGGGTACATATAGGCGATCCCTAAAATAGGGTAGGTGGTCCTTGATGGTATAATGTTCTCCTTGAGTTTGCCATGCGAGGTAGGCATCAGGATTCATTGTCCATTGGATTCCTTTTCATAGTTCTGCTTGTGTTAAGGCTGTCGTGATACCCAAGAGTTTGTCTTCAGGTATAATAGGTATTGGGTCTGGAGTTGTAGATACTATTTGATCTATGCACATGCGAGATAAGGCATCCGCCTTTCCGTTTCTGACTCCTGGTCGAAATGTGTTTACATAATCATATTCGGCGAAGAAAAGGGCCCAGCATAATTGGCACGAGGACTGGGCCTTGGCTGTTTTGAGATATTGCAGGTTTTGGTGGTCTGTGATGACTGTAATGGTGTGTCTGGCCGAAAGAAGGTAGTGCCTCCAGTATTTAAAGGCAGATTTGATAGCCAGAAGTTTCTTATCCGTGATGGCATAATTAATCTCTTGAGGTGAGAACTTGTTCGACCAGAAGGACACAGTATGTAGCTGGCCCGTTTCCAGGTCTCTCTGTGAAAGGACAGCCCCCATTGTGAGACTGGACGCATCCGTTTCAATGACATAAGCGAGGTCTGGACGAGGATGTCGCAGGATTGGGGCGGAGGTAAACCTTCGTTTAAGTTCCTGAAAGGCTTCTTCTGCTTCTTCGGTCAAAGCAAACTTTTTATTGTTTTTTCGTAATAGTACTGTGATTGGGTGCACAACCTGAGAGAAGTCTGGGATGAACCGACGGTAGAAGTTTGCAAAGCCCAGCATGCTTTGTACCCCTTTCAGAGATGTCGGTGAAGGCCATTTCAGAATGGCATCTACCTTGTGCATGTTCATTCTGATGCCTCCTGGAGTAAGGATAAAACCAAGAAATTCTACTTCGGTGACGTGAAAAAAGCATTTTTCAAGCTTTGCAAACAAGCGATGTTCACGGAGCTTGGTGAGGACTGAACGAACGTGCCTGACATGATCTTGTTTCCGAAGCTGAGTATATTAAGATGTTGTCTATGTACACTAAGGTGCACACATCAATTAACTCCCTTAAGACGTCATTCATGAAATATTGGAATGCCGCAGGAGCGTTGCATAACCCGAAGGGCATGACTTGATATTCAAACAAGCCGTACTTAGTACAGAAGGCGGTTTTCCATTCATCTCCTTTTCTGACTCGGACCAGGTGGTACGCTCCTCGAAGGTCCAATTTGGTATAAATCTGGGCATCTTTAACTTGGTCTAGCATCTCAGGGATAAGTGGCAAGGGGTAGCGGTTCTTCACAGTGATCTGGTTCAATGCGCGGTAGTCAATACAGGTTCTCAAGTCTCCTTCCTTTTTCGGTACGAAGAACAAAGGACTGGCTGCATGGGACTTCGAAGGACGGATAAATCCATTTGCAAGGTACTGGTCTAAATAGGATTTCAAATGAAGGTTTTCTGGTTCTGTGAGAGCGTAGATCCTGCCACAAGGGATTTGTGCACCAGGAACAAGGTCGATCTGACAGTCATAGGGCCTGTGCTGCAGCAATGTATTACTGGTCCGGAAGCAATTTCTGTCCCATCCACAGCGGTTACCTTATCCATAGTTGGCTCAGAACACAAAGGAAGCCCCATCTGTGCTGCCAGTTCTTGATCAATATAATTTCCAACTGCTCCGCTATCGATGTATGCTTCAACGGCATGCATTCTTGACGGCTGCTGGTGGTTAATTAAGATCACTGGTATTGCAAAGTGCGAGGTCAGCAACTTTCTTCTCACTCGACAAACTGACCTCTACGTTTGTGGAGCTTGGTAGTTTCCCAATTCCTTAGCTTCATCCGTCTCTGTGGCCCCGACTGTTCTTCATGGGGGTTTTACTGGACAGTCCTTGAGGAAATGTCCTGGTTTCCCACAATACAAACAAAGCTGTTGTTGTCTTCTTTTGTCCCGCTCTTGTTTTGTTAATGGAGGCCATATCCCTCCAATATGCATGGGTTCTATAGCATTTTCAGGTACACAGGGTGTGTTTTCCCTTGGTCGAACATACGCGGTGCGAGGGTCCCTCTTAGACCGGTCTACCTTTCGGTCCTGGAACCAGTGGTCTAGCTGCACTACCACTCAGGTATGATAAGACAAAAGCTACCCGAGCTTGGTCATTTGGAAATGCACCAGGCCTACAAAGAAAGTGAAGGTGGCACTGATTTATGAATGCCGCATACTTCCGTGGGTCGCCTGAGAACCTTTCTGGTGGTGCCAGGGGCACTGTTCCAGGTAACGTGATCTATACCGGAGTGGGTGGTATGTCGGGGTTTTGCATCGTTGGATTGCTTCCAGGTAGAGGCATCTGTCCTGCCTGTGATTGCAAGTATTGCCTGCTAATCTCGTCAGTGCATTCTTTGGTCACTATTAGGTCTCTCCGGAGGGCATTAGTCTCTTGTCGGCAGAATGAACCTCAGGACGAAGCTCTCCTAGTAATTGGGCCAATTGGTCCATTTCTGATGTCTCCATGGCACCCAGGTGGATTTGTTATGGTAGGCTTCGTGTTCTGTTACGCTCACCTGGTATCCACAGGGACGCCACCCAGCCGGGTTACTCGCTGGTATGCTTCTCAGATTTGCCCTGATGTGGTCTGCGGAGAAGGTTCTGACTGAAAATACAGGAGGACTGTGTTCAAGACTGACCGACTGGGGTAAGTAACCTCCCTCCACCCCCGTATGCTTTCAGTCCCTCTGGCGCCCTCTCCTCACCTTGTGGTAGAATAAGGCGTGCTCTCCGTCCTGCCTTCTTTGCAGGGGTGAGTTGCCTTTCATGGGCAAGTGCGGTCCAGTTACTTCACTGATGCTGGCCCGTTTGATATTGTTCAGGTAGGTCTTATTGCTGTTCTTTAGTTTTGTTGCTATTCTGCATGCCTTTGTTTAAAATGTCTCTTTTTTCTCCCTTAAGTATGCAGAGCTTCAGCGCGGCGAACTGGCTTGGTTGAGCCCCGCTAGTAAATGATGGTGCATAAAGAGCGCTGTGATGCGGTAAGGAAGCGCTATGCGCAGCGCTGCGAAGTCTTGCCTTTGCTAACCTGTGTTTTCCTTCCTTGTAGGTCGCGGTGTTCTTGAGCATGAGTGGAATGTCCGGAGTGGTGCCAGCCGAGAGGTGACCAGCCAGGTAAGTCTTTTGAACAGTTCCTAATTTGTAAATGTCTCTACAGCTTTCTTTAATGTTGCCTCTATCTTCCTCTTTCAGGTCGTTCTGTCCGGGAGGCGTGCAGATTCGAGGAAGCTGTTCTCAGTAGCTGCGAGTGTTAAAGATGAAGACTGCAGTTAAGATGCTCCTGCTAATGATGTTCCTTTTGTCTCCTTGCAGGTTCTGCTTCTCTGAGGTTTGAGGGAATAGCTGGACACGGTGAGCATCACGTTGCAAGCTGCAAAGTAACACGAAGCATGTTCTGCAGTCAGGGTGTGGTTTATATAGCCCAGGTAAAGTAGTACCAGGGAAAGTAGTTCCAGGCCTGCCACACCCAAAACACAGACCGCCTAGCTTGGTTTTTAGGAACCAAGCTATGTGGATGCCGCCATGTTGGCTCCCAATACAATAAAGTAGTTCCCAAGCACATTGTTGTTCATGGTGTATGAGCCTTGCGCCATAGGCGCCAGGACTGGCCCCATGAGGGCTTTTGAAGAGGATGCCAGGTTCTAGGGTCCCGATTCCTGACTCCATCTGGCCAATGGGTTTGCCAGAGGGGGTTTTGGGCGAGGGTCGTGACAGGTGCATGATGGTACGTCATAGCTCGGGAAGAGGTCTCCTAGCCAGGTCCTCTCTTGGATCAGCTCCTTGACGGCACAGCAGCTTTCAGATCAGTGAAGGACAGCAGCAGCAGTCCATCTTCTTCCAGTGGCTTCAAAGTTAAGCATCAGTTTCAACTTCAGCTTCTGGATGATTTCTAGCAGTGAGAGGCCCCCAGATATGCTGTTGATCTCCCATTCACTCTGCTGGGTCACACTCAGGAAACCAATCACTCAGAAGGGCAATCAGGCAGTAAATCAGCCAATTGCTCTCACAGGGCATTCAGGCCATTCTTCTCCATCCAGACACTCAAAACACGGGATGTGGATTCGGACAAGTATCGCGCCATTCCACACTCCACACTGCATTCATACCAGTTACGGTCAGGCCTGTCTCGGTCAATGTGTCAAACACCGGATACTAGACACCCATAACAACATGAAATGCTTTTTCGTCACACACTCCATTCACCCAGGTCCCACCCCATGGGCGTACCTACAACATACAATCATTGGGAAGGCTCCAGCCAGTCTGGCCTGGATTTCCCTACAACACACAGCACCATGTATGGAACTTCCACCCAACAGCCAATCAGGGGTAAGGGACAGAGTCAGGGCTTCCTGGGAATTCGTGAAAAGCAAGGTAACAGGTGATAGACAGCAAGAGGCCACAGGGACTGTCTTGTTTCCTATCAGGAATCTGTTGATTCTGGGCATCCCAAAATGGAGGACGCTCAGGGCACCTATCAATTCAGCATGGAGCTGCCACCAGCCCGTACCCTGCTCTGTGGGCCACACACAGGTGCCCAAAAACATACACTAGGAGTACAGGGTCATACTCCCACCCATGGGTGCCATAAGGGTATCCCAAGGGTCTGTTCACCAAACCAAATACAGGAAGAGCCGCACCGCCAGGAGTCCCACATGAACTCCTGTGCGGAAAACAAGACAGAACACAAGATAGAAAAGCAATAAAGGACAAGGATTAAGAGGCTGTGTCCCTCCGATGAATTTCCAGCATCACAGTAGTCTTGAGTGATTTCAAGCAATTCATACACATGGGTTTTAATGGAAAGCCTAGGACTAGGAAAGCAGTGTTCCATGCACATGGGTTCCTTTCGTGGCTCTATCACAGTAACATCCTATCATCTGATCTGTAGTGAGCAGGTAGCAGGAACAAGCAAGACCATTTTGCAAAACATGTGCTGTGGACCATCACCTTTGGTTCTTCCATTTTATGGCTCGAGGGAAAAAAAAAATCGCAAAATGGTAAATAAATGTCTGCAACAGTTATTTATCATTTTACAATTTTTTGTACTTCAATTAAATATGTTTCATACTATAGTAAAACGTTTGCACTATGCAAACATGAATCGGACTGTCGTACTGTTTCTGCTGATTAACGTAACAGGATATGTGTTTATTACATTCCTCTTCAGGTTCTGCAGGAAACATGTTAAATAAAACAGCCATTTTCAATTTTGCACTAGTGAAAACATGTTTATGTAATAGCGATTGGAGATCAATCTAATTGCCCCATTTGATATTATCAAAGCAGCAAAACGTATGCTAGATTAATGTGATCCATTTTATTTGCACAAGTGCAAAGCTTTGTATTTCTGTTTCACTCCGTGAACACTGTCAAGTGCCCCATATGGAACATACTGTCAGTTCTTTCCACATACCATCCAATCTTAATGCAGCTGTTTCTCTCTCAAACATGATCCAACATGTCCTCTCTTCCGGGTTACAGGAGTTGTCAATCAAACGTTCAACCTTTTCAGACTACCATATTGCTACAAGAAAGAGCGGTTGAGAAGTGCTGTGAAAGTGCAGTCAGACAGTTGACTGGCTAAGGTGGTCCTGCAAGAACGATCACGTTTACCCACTTTGAAACGCTGAACATTGCATATTACATTGAACTGGCACTGGCTCCTCCCACTACAAAGGGAAACAAATAAGAACCGAAACCGCGCACGATGCACACACGCATTGAGAACTGCTTTGAAAGTGCATTATGACATTTGTCTGACTGAGGTGCTGCTGCAAGAACGATCACATTTGCACACTTTGGTATGCTGAACATTGCATATTACATCGGTACTGGCACTGGCTCCACCCAATACTTATGGAAACCTATAAGAACGGAAACTGCCCGTACATTGAGAAGTGCTTTGGAAGTACAGTCTGTCAGCCGACTACGAACTGCGACAACAACATTAGCATCGGTAAGCTTCTTTCCTTTCTCTCCTTCTCTTGCATTTACTGCCTGAGCGGAAATTAATTTGGTTTGGCTACTATTGATTGTGCAGTTAAATCCTGCCTGCTAAAAGCAAAAACAATCAGCTACGTAGCTCTACACATAGTAAGCAAAGTTCTAACATAGTAGCAGCGAAAGGTAAAAGTGTTGGCAAGAAAACATCACTGAATAAAGAAGCCACTAATACCTGTTTGAGTAAAAAGACTGATGGTCCTGCAACAGAGAGAGGAAAAATCACTGATTTCCTTTTGCCTCATAACAATTCCCACGTGTACTTGGAGCCATTGATTGTACACTTGGTGCCCTACGCCCACCCTGGTTGACGGAGTACATTTACCACAACCGGAAGCACTGGCATTCCATCAATTTGCAGGTCAACTGTGACGCAAAAGGAGTCAACATGCAAGACAACACCAATTTTCACAGAAGCACATATGACAGTTACATCTAACGCCAGTCACCATTCTACCAGGCCCTGTCATTGGGAATGTGCGGTAACAGCTGGCTCCTAGGTGAGTATCAACTGCCACTAATGTGACACAGTGAACAACTGACCATGACAATAAATGGCAAAAACAACCATAAACACATTTGCAGGGGACAGTGCCTACCCGCTATCAAGATTCCTGCTCATCTCATTCAGGCATCTGGCAACACTAGCTGAGGTAAAATACAATGCAGCACATATAGCCACTAGGGGCAAAGTGCAGTGCACATTCAGGGTGCTCAAGTCACGTTTCCGCTCCCTTGATCACTCTGGTGGGTTATTGCTATATGCCCCACCAGTAGTATGTAAAATCATCCTAGCAGCTTGTGTCCTGCATAATGTTGCCAGATGGTGTGGCATACCAGTTGATATGCAGGAGGGTCATCATCCTCAGTCACAGGAACCACCCTTGCTCTTGGTCAGCCAAAAGGCACAGGGAGAGGCTGTACACAATAAGCTCATGCAAACATAGTTCTCATGAAAATAATCCCCTTGTGGATCACACAGAGTGAAGCCACACCCCTTGTTCCATTCAGTAATTGCTTGGAGCCTATCCTACGTGCCCAAACAAAAAGCTGAGATGTGTGTCTGGGAGAGACAAACTGTGCCTGGCCATAACCATAAAATAAACTGCAGCACACACTGACACAATCATTGCAAATATTAACAGCAGTGACCATGTTGCAAACACCAAAGTACAAACAAAAGCAACAAAATCCCCAAACACAGTCACATGACCACCAACACTAGTGCACACAGACCCACAACAATACACAGGAGAACATAAATAGAAAACCACAGCAGACATTTCAATCCACAATTGACACTTGTGTGGACCGCCCTGGCCACCTCATGCGTGACTAGCAAAAATATAGAGCTTGAGTGACAAACCCATTCCCTCACAACAATAATGCCCACAATTCCCATCTACATCACAGTAGTCACACAGAATGCGACAATTACAGGTTGACTACACAAGAAATGCACATCTCACATCACACCGTTTCCCATTGTGAGCCAGCTGCATCTTCACCGTAGAAGAAATCCTTGTTCCCCTTGGCAGGCTCACAAACCAGCCTACTCTGCTGATGTGTCGCATGCAGGCATCCGACTGCACTGACCTCCACAATACCAGCACACATCTTCCCAAGCAGAATGCCTAAGTACACAAAAACAACACAAAGTCAGAGCAGGTAACACATCCATGGACCCAATTACACTACACAATGTGCCTAACTGAGTGCCATGCCACAAATGCAAGCAAGAACTCTCCAGCCACACATTACCATGTTTCCCTACACCCATTCAACCAGAGCCTCCCAACTCAGGCCAATGCAAGTTAAAATAAAACACACACAGTGACACTTCCACAGCCACAGCACTTACACTGCCTGCCCCCCTGAGTGCCATGTGGTGAAAGACCAGGTACCATTTACCCCTTGTTCTGGTGAGGGGACATTGTGAACATGCTAATCAGCTGGAATCAGAATGACAGTGAGACTCCCTCAAGTAGAGATCACTGGAGGTTGGAAACACATGATCCCCTTGGAAACAATCCCAATGTGATGATATAACATCTACTGATTAAAGTGGCATCAGGACAGTGCAGTAAACACTGACAGGGAGTCGGGGGTGGGGGCAATGATGGAAAATCCAAGATGATGGAATGCAAACATCTCATCAATTGCAGTGAAAACAGGATCCGCCCGAAGGCAGCTGGTCAAAGAGACAGCCATTATACAGGAAGGCAGGGCACCAAGGCAACTGGCATAAAAGAGACAAGCGGACAAAATAAAGGAATGAGAAATGGAGGTCAAGGAGATGACCACACAAAAGGGGGCAGGGAACAGTCAAGAGGAAGGGAAGGCAGTGTTCATAGGGACTGGACTGAACGGGGACCAATGTGCTGGAACATTGAGATGCACTCAGAAGCTGTCAAGAGGCAGCAAAGTATCTGCCAGTGTGCTCTGCATGGTTCAAGTCCCCATTGCAAACAACAACACCAGGTCAATGGTATATGCCTGGTGTCTGTGGTGAACCTGACAACCCCAAAATGTGCTGCAATGCTGTGTTGTGTGTGTATTTGACTCGGGACAGCACCCCCAGAAGGGACAGAAGTACCAAGAGTGGACTGCCAGAATGGCTAGACATGCCATGAAAAGCTGAGTGAACAGGATGCTGTGTGGCAGGCAAGACACATGCAAAAACTGCAAGCAGTCACTCACCAGGCTCCCATCACCATGAGTGCCTGCACCCATGTAGCTGGACCATCTCACCTCAGTCCAAGGCAACAAAAAACACCCCAAAAAGTGCCAGACTCCCTGCCACCAATGACATCACAACCTGTGCCCCCCTGAGTGCCTTCACATTACCTGCACAAGGTACCCACTTGTCTCACATACACAGAATCACACTGATACAACATTCTAAACTTGCAAACACATGCATTGCTTCAAAGTGAAGAAACTGGATCTCCTTGACAACTCCCATATGAATCAAGGTAACTGCCGGGCACCACCTACTGTCAGCGTCCAGAAGTACAAACAAAAGAGCGTGAGCTGCTTGCTATCAATCGTACAACAGCAAAACTCACCAACAGAGAAATCACAGGCAGTGAAGCAAACAGATTTCAAACACAGCACGACTCTGCAAACAGGTATTAGTCAGCCCTGGAATGCAGGCAAAAGTGGGCCATTTATTGCAGGCATTCAAGATCTTCACACCCACTGTCAGGTGTCACGCGTGCCTTTGGGTCACCCATGGATGCAGGGCAGGAAAGGGAAACCCAAGTGATGAGGTAAAGGTATGGGCAGTGGAAGTACAAGTGTGGGAGCTGATGTGTAGGATGTCAGAGGGCATATGAAGACAGGACACAGAGTGATAAATATGTAGCTGAGGAGTGGAGAGAGAGAGAGAGGGATAGGGGAATCATGGTACAAGGAGGGGATTGGCTGGAGGAGAGATGAGGAGAGAAATGCTCGTAATCACAGTGGGTTAGGGCAGGGAAAAGTTGTCAAGGAGATGAAGACAGAGACAGAAAGACCGGAAACAATGCAGCATGGTCTGAGAGCCTGGAAGGCACATAGATGGAAAAATAGCACATGTTGCGAGTGAGGACGTACAATAGTGGGTGTGTGGGAAGGGCAGACTGGGAAACAAAGGTCACCTGTGAAAGGGCAATACGCAGCTCCTCATCACAAAAGCAACATGCTCAACCCTCAATTTATTTATTTATTTTTACATTTGTAAAGCGCCTATACCCTCAGGCATCAAGGCGCTGTTACAAACCAATTACTTGTGATTACTCAACATGTGGAAACGGACACAAAGGGTGACTGTGAAAGGATTAATTGTATGGGGGCACCATTTAGGTGAATAACCACGTTTTCACGTTTTTGTGGAAAGCCCAATATGAGGTCTCAGCTCTAAGGTCCATAGGTAGCATGTTCTAGTGACCTGCTGGGACAAACAGGAAATTTGCCCCCAACCCTCCTCTGGCTTTTCAGACTTTAGGCAGAACAAGTCTGTCGCAGTAGACAGGCCTGACTGCTCTTTTGGATGTGGGTCTTTCTTTTTTCTGAGAAAGATATTGCGGGCAGTTTTACTCAGGCATTTGTGTGTGATGGATAGGGTTTAGAAAATAATTATTCCCCGTATGGGAGCCAGAGCACCTTTCTTCTCGCTGTTGTGATGTGGTCCTTTTTGGGGATGTTCTGTGCTGCTCTTAGTGCATTGTTCTGGATAACCTGTAGTTTATTTAGGATTTGTTTGGAGCTTCCCGCCAATAAAGAGTTGTAATAGTCCAGTCTGGCGCCAGTTATTGCTCTGGCGATAGTTATGCAACTTTCTTTGTGATGAATTGTCTAGCTGCATTGATCAGCTTGGCTGTGTGGGCAGCTGAGGAGGCTATTGAATTGACCTGTTTGCTGAGGGAGAGGACTGAGTCCAAATATACCCCCAGTGTTTTTAACCTCAAAGGTCTTGACCTGGATGCCATCTATCCAGGAAGAGGAGAAATGGGGGCACATTTTTTTTAGCATAGATAGGGAACCCACAAGCAGGATCTCGATCTTGTTGCTGTTAAGGCAAAGGTACTTTGCCACCATCCAGCATTGTATGGAGGCTTACATCTTGTTGATCATACAGGAGTCTTATTCGTAAAAGCCAGAGAGGGAGATGAGGATTTGGGTGTCGTTGGCATAATTTGTGTAGGATACGCTGAGGTTATCCAGAAGTACAAATAATGGCTTAGTGAAAATGTTGTACAGGGGAAGGGAAAAATGAAAAGAGGGAGAGGTGGGCAACACTTGCTAATAAAAGCTTAAGGTTATTGCATCAAATGTTCTGGAAATCTAAAGTTCTGTTTCAAAATGTTTTTGCCTGGAGCTGCCAGTCCATCAATGGTCCTGTAGCACTAGGACCTATTCAAATATCAAATCTCCAAAAAACAAAGTGACTCCACTTTGCTAGGAAACGCGCTTCACACTTGGCCCAAATTAGGTTGCTTAGTATATTGTCTATTGTAATTACTAATCAAATGTTATTCCAAAAATATTCTGATACTCGTGGGTTTCATAGCAAAAAATGTTTAATGCACATTTCTGAAATGTTTACTGGTAAAATTTATCTGTGTAAATAACACATTGAGTATTCATCTGAAATTTCGCATAATACTTTGGTGCCAATGCATTTCGGATAAAACCTTCATCAGGGCGGTATTATAGCAAAAAATTATATCTCATAACTATAACAAAGTTCACAAATAGCATTACAATTCATGCATATCCAATAATATCAAAAAATGTTTTGAATAACATTTGGATAGACAGAATTAGAATCCAAAAAAATCCGTAAGTTTAAAAGAGACACGTACGATTATCTCAAGGATGAAGTATATAATTGGATGGACAAATATGGTCCACCATTAAGGAAACACAGACCCACAAATTCAAGTGATACTTCGAGTTCAGGCACAGAAACAGAAAGAGAACCCATAAATCGCAAAGAGGCAAATACGGCGAGCACCTCAGGCTCCTCGAGAGTAACAGAAGAAACACTATAACAAAGTTCAAAAATAGCATTACAATTCATGCATATCCAATAATATCAAAAAATGTATGTAAGAACACATACCCATTCGTAAGCCACATCCGTGTTGATAGAAAATAAAAAATAAATAATAAAAAATAAAATAAAAGAAAGAAACAACAAAAAGCATTTCAGTTAGTTTTCTGCAATAAATTTGTAAGTTCTGTCACTCTATCTGCCATAAAGGCAAATCGTACCTTCATCAAGTCAAAAGAGCGCATGGATTGTAGCATTGTGCGTGAGCACAAAATGAAGATCTACAAAACATAAAGGTATAGGATCACTTTGAGTCACCCTCGCAAATTGTGCTGGGGGTTGGACTTAAGTGCTGATGGATAAAACAGTACTTACCCGGCAACTCCTTAAACGTGTTGGCCGTGTTTGCAGCTTCCAACACGCTCGCGGTGGAAGTGAGTCTGTTTTAAATGTATCCATGGAGACGAGGCGTCGTGGTCTGAGTCGAGCACGTATGCCTCGCGCCCCACCCCCCTGGCGTTAGCCTTGGGGCGGGGATGTCTCCATGGTGATAGACAACAGGAATGTGTCTATACGTGTTGAAATTTAAAGGCAAATGCACATCTTTAAAAGTAGCGTATTACATGGAACACATATGTGTAAAGTAAAGTGTGTGGGTATATATCCGCATCGCATCTATAAAGGTTAGAGCAGGATCTTGTTGACAGTAAAGTATGTGAACGGTTATAGTTTCTGTTAGGGCAGTGGACAATTTGACTGACAGACGTTTGCAGTGTCCTTCACTGGAATGGCTGTAGGGTCTTATTAGGAGTGAGTCTCAAAGGATGAGAGCCACCCCTCTCCTAAGGAGTCTACTCTGTCACACCTGAAGATTGTATACACATCGGGATAGCTAAAGATAGGGCTGGGCCAGAAGCCAGATGAAGCCATGTTTCTGTAATGGCCAGAAAATCCAAATTATGTGTAGTGATGAGATCTTAAATGTATATGGCATATGTGGTGAGGGATCAAGTGTTGATGAGTGCTCCGTTCAGAGTCGGTTCTTGAGGGAGTTTCGAACTGCCAGTAGATGTTTGAAGTACATTTTGAGATGTGGGGTTCTGGGAGCCTTACCACATATCCCTTAACAATGTGTTACAGCCAGTGTCCACACTCAACATTTGCATTACAGTGTCTTTGATGTATGTTCGTGGATGAGGCTTGTTGGTGCAGACAATCCAAAGACCACAAGTCATGTATGGGACAAGGTCTCATTACCCAGTCTAAAGATTCGGCCCGCAGACAGTCTAACCATTAAGTTGGGCACAAAGTTCGGGAAGGATTGGTTATAAATTGGAAACACAGTCCACCATTTTAGAACACAGAATTACATATGAACAGAAATCAAAATGGCAGATGATCCTAAAATGGCAGCAAAGTCGATCTAAAATCGGAACTTTGCAACACGGTTTTCTTCGCAGAGCGACTGGGCTTAGGCCAATATACATTAGAAAGGAGGCACAATATGATTTCCCGTTTAACAAACCCTCCTTTTAGCCTAAGCCAAGCCCTAAAATACTTTTAATCACTTTACGAATAACTCAATGTCCATACACCCTGAATCATAATGATCAGAGATATCGATAGCCATAAGGTCAGAAACAGAAATTTCTTTCAACACAAATTTGTTTGTCATTCTTTCAGGGGCGCGTACCTTGTGTCCTAATGTTCCCATCGTCTGTGCACAACATCCTCCTGACACCGAACATATGCCAGGAAGACATTGCATACAGCAACAGAAAAACAACAGAATACCCAGAATAATCAACAAGACTGAAAGTAGCTTCCATCCCCAAGATAGTAAGAAGTCCCAGAACCAAGCGCTAAGATCCCAGTTTCCCTCGGGAACATGCACTCTGAACTAAGGATGTGCAGATTCTGTATAGCCTTAAAGATGGTTGGGGAGGATTCTGGCATGAAAACGCAACAAGCGGACCCCACTAATTTACATACTCCACCACGCTCAGCCAGGATGACCTCTTATGCCATCCAGATCTGAAGTGCCACTAACCTTATCGCTTTCTGTTATAAGGTCATGTTATAGAGTATGTCAGTGGTCCGGTTGATGGTCCTCTCCAGTAATCTCGCTAGTCTTCTGATATCCTCAGAGTTTAATATTTTCCCCCAAAAAGGTACAAAAGATGTCGCTACATCGCCCAGAACCTGTGATGAAGTATCACCATTCTCATACCGCCTTGGACGAGCTTTAGAGATTTCTATGGTGCTTGCTATGTATACCCCGGGCAACAGCATCCCTAAATAACAGGTTCCCTGCCAATCCCTAGGTAGCCATGGGAAAGCTTCATTGCCTCAAACAAAGTAGACAGGTTCACCAACATACAAAGGTCTGTCCTCACTGGTCAAGTTCGCAACGATGGAGAAGCCCTTGAAATCACCCATTGACTGAGTACCATTCCTCTTTATGCAGAAGGAAACTGAATCGGGCTGTGGTTAACAGTGTAGGAAGGTGGTGTGGCATCCCTATTGCCTATAGGAGCCATCTTGAAAGAGATCAAAGATTGAAAAGGACGAGACAGTCTATCAGAAGGCCTAACAGAAGCAATATTAAGCTTGCTCCTATTCGGAAAAAAGTGAGCATCCCAGGGGCTTTAGAACTCGTTTCTCAAATTCATTCAAATTCGTTACATCAAAGTTTCCCGAGATGATATTGTTCCATCAGCCAAAAAATAGTGCCCTTAAAGAAGCATAACATGCAGTAGTCAGAGGTAAAGGATGAATATACCAGCCCAACCCCTTGTTCTCCGTGTTGCAGTAAATGTGAGCAGACCCAACAATTAGACCTATTAAAAATGGCATGTGTGGCATTCATGATGAGTAGTAAAGTGTTATTGTGGTAACTCTGTCTGTGTTGAGAGTCTATAGGAGATAGAGTGTGCAGATGCATGAAAGTTATAGAAGCAGTAGGTACATTTTCTGTGGGCAAAAGAATTTCAAGCGGGTGCACTTCTTCCAAATACCAAAATCCTAAGGCAATTACTATTGTGAAGCTGGTTAACATAATTATAAGACAACAATATGTTTTAAGAGACCATACATTTGATTGTTCATTGCTTCGATCGGTCACACAGTCACTTATTTGTTCCGTACGAGTGAGAGCGATTGCAGGCATTGTTTCTTCAAACGAAATACTCCAGAGTTTATTTGCTGGCGATCTCCTGATCGCGCGTTTTCTTTGTCCTTCCCTATTCCTAGCCAACAGATTTCCTTATGTGCAAAAGATAGGGCCAAAAGACAAGCCCTATGATGATTTCTCCTGGTGGCACAGCCGAACCGTGCAGTAAGTCTAACTCCGTGGATGCAGATCGTACCTTGTGACTCCTGGTACTGCGTGATCTGCGAACAACGTGTTGTTGCTTCCTAATGGAAGTGGTGGATTCGTAACAGAACCTGACAATGGTGAAAAAGGATCTGTAGGAGAGTGTGGAGATAAAGCGGCTGTTTCCCCAGGCCCCACGGGCTCAGGGAGAGTCTCCGAAGCACTTTCGATGCTGCTCTATGCTGCGTGATCGCTGGGAGCAGAGCAGGTAGGATTATCTGTATTTTCTGTATCGTGTGGCAAAGGGAAGGGAATCCTCTTAACATGCAACGCGTGGATCCAGTGCTTTCGTCTGGTCACTTGTACGGCAGTCTGTATGGTCAGTAGGACATGATGAGGGCCCATCCAATGTGGTGCAAGACAGGATGCTCTTTTGAATGTTTTTATCAACACCCAGCTACCAGGCCGAATGCTGTGACCTGGATCCTCGTATTTGACTGGGAGGGCTTCTCGCACCTGTTGATAAATCAAATACAGATATTTAGTTAACCGGTCCCAGTAGTCTGAAAGAAGTACATGTTCAATGTCCCTCAAGGCTTTTGGTCCTAGTTTGTGGGGTTGTTCTCATTGATAATAATGTGATTGGTAAGGTGTCTGGCCATTTTAATTTGGTGCCGGCACACGTTTTGGCGAGCTTGTTTTTTATAATTCTGTTGTGTCTCTCTATCAATCCAGCACTTTGAGCATGTCTAGCCGAATGGAATTGTTTATCGATCTGTAATACCGCGCATATCTGCAGAATTACAGCAGCGATAAAATGTGGACCATTGTCCGACCAGATGACCCTTGGCAAACCAAACCTACGAAAATATTCCTTAAGCATGGTTTTCGCCATTGTCATTGCTGTGGCATCTTTAACAGGAAAGGCTTCAACCCATTTACTAAAGGTGCAGATAACAACCAAAACGTATTTATAGTTATTACAACGCTCCATTTCAATTAAATCAAAGTGGATGACGTCAAAGGGGACAGAAGGTGGACCAAAACTACCTCTAGGTGTTGATGTGACCTTTCCCATATTATGCTGTAGACATATCATAAAACTCTGAACAAAACGTTCAGCTGTTTTCAAAATTTTATTATTCACCCAAACATTTTGTAACATTTTGGAAACCTTCCTTGCACAAATGTGGGTGGGCCTGTGAACCATTGCGACATCATTGTAATGTACGAATCTGGCAGCAACCATTTTCCTTCTAACTTGTCCACCCAGCACCCATCATCATCCATTCTTGCCAAACCCTCAGCCCATTGCTTAGATTCTTCTAATGTGGCATCGGCTTGGATATTCTTTACAGATTCGATACCCTCATCCATAGTACAAACATTTGTGGCTTCCCTTGAAGTATACATTTCTGGATAGAGATCAGTGGCAGTCTGTTTGGCTATCTGTTCAGCGAAATCGTTCCCTTTTCCTACATCATCTATGATTTTCTGATGCACTGTGCATTTCATGATCGCTAACTGAGTGGGGAGTGCAAGCGCTGAGAGTAACCGTACTATCAAGGAGCCATATTGGATCTTTGTTCCATGTGAGGTCAAGAAACCTTGTTCGGCCCAAAGTCTACCGAAGTTGTGAACCACCCCAAAGGCATACTGGCTATCAGTATATATATTTACTCTAAGCCCTTCGGAAAGTTCACAAGCTCAAGTCAATGCTATAATCTCTGCAGCATGCGCGGAGATATGCGTGATTCTCTTGGTTTCCACAATCGTGCTTAATGTGGTGATGGCATAAGCAGCCGTGGATGTACCATCCGGAAGTTTGCAACAGGAGCGATCACAAAACAGCTCCCCTTGTGGGTTATTCAAAGGAGTATCTTTCAAAACGATTCTGCCTTTAGTCTCTTGCTCTGTGGTGTAGAGGCAGTCATGTGACACTTCATCACTGCAAGCAGTACCTTGCGGGAAAGGTAAAGGTTCAGCCGGATTCAATACACAACACCTGAATTTTGAACTGCGGTGTGAACAAGATCAATTTGTATCTCGTTAATCGTGCGGAGGTGGGTGTTGCGTTTGTGTTCTGTTTAATAGAACATATACAGAGTGAGGTACCATCAGGGTTAAAGCATGGCCTAGGACCATACCCTCCCTCTGTTTTACAGACGCAGCAGCAGCGACAGCTCTCAAACATCTTGGCAAAGTGCATGCAACAGGATCAAGGGCGGAAGAAAAATAGCTGCACGGCCTATTCTTCCCTCCATGTTCCTGTGTTAATACAGCCAAAGCACATCCATCACATTCATGCACATACAACACAAAGGCCTTTTCATAATTTGGTGTACCAAAAACTGGTGCTGAACATAGTGCAGTCTTGAGCAGATCCGACACTTTCTGGTATTCCAAGTTCCACGGCAATGGCAAAGAAATGCCCTTCTTTGTCAAAGCCAACATTGGTTTAATCATTAACGAGAAGTTTGGGATCCACTGCCTACAGTAAGAAGCCATTCCTATCAAGGCTCTGACTTCCTTCTGTGTATTTGGGACAGACATGCTAGAAATGATTTTAATCCGTTCAGGCATCAACCTTCTTCACCTAAATAGGCGACCTCCTGTCGACAATATTGAAACTTTTTCAGTGAAGTGTTATGTCTGTGGTTTGCTAGGTGAATAAGCAACAACACAGTGCTCTCCTTAAAGGCACTCTCTGAGTCAGCGGCTATAAGTAGATCATCTACGTATTGAAGAAGTGTACAAGTGGTAGGCAACTCGAGTGTGTCAAGCTGCTCTTTCAAAGCCCTACTATAGATGCTCGGACTTTCCGTGTAACCTTGCGGCACACGGGTAAATGTAAACGAGTGTCCCCCTAAGGTGAACACGAACACGTATCTGCTATCCTTGTGTATGGGAATGCTAAAGAAAGTATTCTTAAGATCCACAACACTAAAATGAGTTTTGACAAAGCCGGGATCATGATTAGTATTGTCGTCACATCAGACTGAAGAGGGAAAATCGAGATCAAACTCCTGCCACCTCACCCCAGGCAGATGAAGAGACAGAACAGCAGGAAGAATAAGGAGCACACTCATCAGTTGCACCAGAATCCAGTACACCCATGGGTGACAAATATGCTGAGAGACACCCACTTCACCAACATTGCAACCTACATGCTACATTAGCCTCAATGCAGCAATACCAGAATCTACAAAACACAAGAATCCCTGTTTAAAGGCTCGCAGATGCTTATATGAATTAACCTGATCTAATTGCACAGTGTAAAGCCATGTTTCAGGAAAATTACAGCCACGTGCATTTGTCTCAATTAACACCAGCCGCAGTGGGGATTCGTGCTGACTTCAGCAATGCTCCTCGCAAACCCAGCAGCAGCCAAGATCTTACAGTAAGATAAGATTCCTTTCCTTGAACAACAGTGAACTCTGGCATACAAGCATTTTTAATCCCTCACAAATAAATATGTTTAAGTAAGAGCAGAACATTGAGGGCCCAGTGTTTTTCCCTGGGAACGAAAGACATTTTCACACAGACCCACACATCATTTGAAACATAATTGTAACAAGAACGGCTCAGCTCTGGCCAATGGACGCCGAGAGCCCAGGGGCGAAAAGCCTGTCCAAGCAAAAACTGATGGGAACAAGTTCATAATGCAACAATTTTAGAATTAGGTAATGGGAGTGGCACAGTTAAACCAGCCCACTGACGCAAATGTCCTAATGTCCAATGATCAGGCTTCCTATAAGGGCTCCATAGGTAACCTATCACTTAGCAGCCAATCGCAGGATGAGATAGGTTTCTGGGAGCTGGTCCAATTCTGTGATGTCAGCCTGCAGTGCCAATCGCAGGATGAGATAGGTTTCTGGGAGCTGGTCCAATTCTGTGATGTCAGCCTGCAGTGTGTTAAATAGCTGGCTTGCAAGCCAGCCCCGGGGGAGACGGTGCCTGGATTTTCGCTGTGCACGAAGCTCTCTGTGTGTTTTTTTTTGCTGCCCAGAAGTAAACGCAGTTTGGAACATGTTGCTGCCTGCTTGGGACTCTGCTGCATTTCTTTGGGTAAAATGGGAGGGTTTGGGGCCTCCCATAGCTTGTACCCCCAGAAGCCCTGTTGGGGGTCCAACTTCTCCCCAACAAGGCACAATAGGAAATTGTGGAGCAACAGTCTTAATGATGGCGCATAAATCAATGATAAAACTAAAAGGAATTGCATTATAACCTTTCTTATACACAGGCAAAATCGAACTATTGCACAAACTACCTGCAATTTCCTCAATTACCCGACAATGTACAAAATAAGAGACTATGCACTTCAAAGCTTCCTCACCATCAACCAAAATCTTATACTGAGGAATACATGGCAACTTTACTCAGTGTTTTAAAATGATCTTAACAGGCTCAATTTGTAGAACACCGACATCATTGTCATCAATTGCCCATAAACACTCCGGAACATCACTAAATTCCAGCGGCAAAGGTCTAGTCAAGTGATGAGAGACAGAAAGTTGTTGTGCTGAAATCGTCATACGCACTCCATCCAAAGAATAATGAATTACCACTTTTATTTCCTTCAACAGATTCAACCCCAACAAATTCTCTCCACAGTTCGTAGTCAAAAGAAATGGACAGTTTGGTCTGTGAATGGAACCAATGTAATCAGTACCGGCGAGGAAACTGGACAAACTACTGGTGTACCAGAAAACCCTACAGAAACATTGGTTTGCCCTGACAGTGGAATGTCTGGAACCCGTGAATGGTCAATGGAACACTTCTGTGCTCCTTTATCTATCAAGAATAGATGTTTCCTATTTCTCACTATCTTTTCAACGTAGGGACCTTTCTGATTAAAGGATATAGGCGTCGGTTCCAAACCCTGCTTTGGGCAATCCTAGAGAAACAAAATGTCATCAAAAGGAAGGTCTTCAAAGAGATATGCAGCAGAAGGATGATTAAAATTGTTTCTATTATCCACACTCAGAGACTGATTATCCTGCGAAAAAGGTTGCAGATTTTGAGAAAATTGACTTCTACCAGGACCCCTTGCCCCAGGGCGGCCTCTGGATCGTCTACCCATGTTACCAAATGTGTTTTTCCACCACTGCTGGAGGATTGGGCATTGTGCTCACCAATGACCCTCTTGTCTGCAATAAGCACATTGGTTTGCGTGTATAGGACCCAACGGCACATTACCCTGTGGAGCATACGGTCCCCTAAATTGTGAAGTACCCCCTCTAGGGCCTCTAACAATTTGTTGTAATAGAACTTTAGTTTTCAGGTCTCCCTTTCTCTTTTTGATTCTCTCTTTCTCATTATTGACTCGGTTTTCATAGTACTGAGCCATATGCAATACTTCAGACTGAGACTTAGCTTGCCAAGGACTCTCAGAAGACATCATTTGTGACTGGATGTAAAGCAACAATCCACACACAAATGTATCTATGAATAGTAGTTTTCCAGACTCTGTGCTCTAATCTTGTCCACTGAAATCTATAAACACCTGTTCGAACCGATTAAAGAATTCGGTAGCACCCTCAGACTTCCCTTGGACACAAGCAGTAAGTTTGTCCCAAATAATCCTTCTTTCAGGAATTATAGCTTTTAGTTTTCTCACTATTCTATCAGGCAAAGCCAGTATTACCTGTGGCGGTCTCTCGCCAGCTGGCCTTTCTCTAGCTAATCTAACTATATTAACCGATGTGTCCCCTAACCCTGGTACATCGTCCACAGTTCTAATCTGTTTCCACAAATCAATAGGAAGGAGCATGGGAAATAACAAATCTATATCACTCAGAGTAAATACTGACGACTGCAAAACAGATTCTATCTCTTTATAGAACCCTGTTGGATTCTTCCTAATATCAGGGATGGATTCTTTAATGGTGTTCACTTCCTGTCTTGAGAACGGGACGTGAACAAACTGGGATACATAATGAGCAGGAATGTCATAGGCAGCTGCACCTGTTCCGGCATCAGCTGGAACCTCGACTTTTGGGACATATGTCGGCAGAACCTCTCTCATAGGCAACTGAGAGATAGGAAACTTCAAACGCTTTCTGAACAACAGAGCCAAATCGAGCGCTAAAGCAGCTGAATGAGTGTCAGATGAAAAAGCTCTCTTATAAATATTCAATAATTCTGCCGGACAACAAATCTTCCTTTTTAAACATTCATCCTGCAGGTATTCTACCATTACCTGTATCACTTTCCTCTGCATTTCTGGCGTATACTGACTATATGTGTCATGTACTTCTACGGGAGATAACGACATGTGTGAAATCCATCTAATCGCATCCTTCGTGCAAATTCATGTTTCTTCGCTTATCGGCTCACAACAAGGAAGGAACCGTTTCTGTACAAAAATATCATTCAAACTATCACCATCAATTTCTTCATTCCGTAACCTTTCCAACTCCCTTCTATACTTAAAAACCCTCTTGGCCTACTCATTTACTTTCTCTGCAGTATCTCTTGAATGTGCTAAAACATTCAGATCCCTCAACCCTTGTGGGAGACCTATATCATCCAATCTGCTCCACATTACACATAAATTAATTCCCAACCCTTCAATAAAAACATTTTTCTCAGGAAAACTTTCTAGATTAGAGAGTGTGGCAAAAACATCAACTTGTTCACCCTTCTCCATGCACTGTTTAGCCCATGCAGTCAAATTGTGCTTTCTCTCTTTAGACACAGTATTACGGGTTACAATATTTGATTCCGCTCCCTTATCAACTACAAGCGGAACAGAACCATTCGGAAGAGAAAGAATAGACAAATCTTGTACAATCAGTAACAAAGGTGCTATCGCTGTTGCAGAAGGCAGACCTATCAGACCCGTAACAGTAGGCAAAGGTGGAGGTGCAGGTGGAGGAGCAACGACAGGTGGAGGAATAATAGCCAGAGGAAGAGGAACAATAGGAGGAGCAATATGAGGAGCAATAGAAGGAGCAGGAATTATTACGGGAGGAAGAACAACAGCAGGAAGGGGCAGAGCAGGAATAATAGGTACATACGGAGGTGGCTCAGTGGCACCCGGCCTTCGTTCATTTAGAAGCTTGTCAATTAACTCATCAGATACATGAAAGTCTTTAGACAGATACATTTTCTGAATGCCAAGTTGAAAAGCCATATCCATATTTCTAACTGACTAAAACCGTTTATTTTGATCGTGAAACAACGCTTTTTCGGCGTTGGACATGTGGCGGCGCGCATGTTTCTCTCTACTTTTAAGTTGCTGTTTAGATTCTTTCTTCCAATTTTGTAATACATCAAATGCTGCAGATCTAGACTTTTTCTTTAACAATATAGAATCTAAATATTCTATACACGGAATTTCAAAACTACCATTGGTTGGCCACTGAAGTTTGGAAGCATGTCTAGTTTGTCTGTGCCAAATATCATTAAACACTATACTACCAATGCCGTGCTTACAGTACATAGTCCACGCCAGAGACCCCTCCTGTGGCACCGGTCGGCTAAATTCCAAAGATTGTTTGTCACTGCGGAATAATGCCCTGAAACAGGCAGACAATTTCTCAGGCGTATCAGATTCCTGGTGTTACCTGGTCAATAATTGTACTTGCAAGAACAATACGCCAAAACAAATTATCAGGATAATTAAGAATCAGGTCACGACTCACCTGATCAAAGGACAAAGGAGGTCCGATCGGATATCTAAGGACATACCATACAAAGGACCCACGTGGTTGGTGATTTCGGCAAAACTGCCCACCTCGATATATGGACCCCCCGTCAAGATGTCATCTCGGACTGCAGGCTCACCGTCCATGGATCGGATCGTGCAGTACTGTTGAGGTGTCGCGTCTCATCCAAGAAAGGGGCCCCCTTTTTCACTGTCCAATCCCGGTCTGATAGCCGCGTCAACCTTCAATGAGATGGCATCAATCTTGAGGGTCCCTATTCGGGCGCCATCTGCAAAAAGCAAAAGGATATATCGAGGCTGAGTACCACAAAAGAAAATACACCAAACACGGGTTTATAAAGATTCTCAGATCTTTATTTTACTGCGCAGTTTACAAAGAAACAAATTCAGATAGTTATCTGGCCCTCAATACATCAGAGTGAGTACCAGCCCTTCAGTGTGAGGAGTGAGGGGTACTGGACTTCTGGACATTCACATTTTTATACACTTCAATAATAATGTCCAGACCCTCTGCAGGTTAATAATCTGTGGTCTAGAGTTTGTGCCGAGTTCACTTATGGCTCATACAACAATATGCACACGGATTACTTTGGTTTACATTTCAGACAAGTTACAATGGCAGAGTGTATTCCAGGATTTAGCAGTAAGCCTTAGCACATATCCCTTAACAATGTTTTACAACCAGTGTTCACGCTCAACATTTGCATTACATTGTCTTTGATGTATGTTCGTGGATGAGGCTTGTTGGTGCAGACAATCCTAAAACCACAAGTCATGTATGGGACAAGGTCTCATTACCCAGTCTAAACATTCAGCCTGCAGACAATCTAACCATTAACTTGGGCACAAAGGTCGGGAAGGCTCGGTTACAAGTTGGAAACACAGTCCACCATTTTAGAACACAGAATTACATATAAACAGATATTAAAATGCGGATGATACCAAAATGGCGGCGAAGTCGTTCTAAAATCGAAACTTTTTAACGCGGTTTGCTTTGCAGAGCGACTGGGCTTAGGCCAAAATACATTAGAAAAGAGGCACAATATGATTTCCACCCTCTCTGGTCCAGCTTGGGTCCTTCCTCTCTTCTATCTCTCTCTCTGCCTGTGGTGTTCCGCAGGGGTCTAACCTTTCTCCCTGGCTGTTCAACCAATACCTGGCCCCACAAGCCCACTGCATCGCTGCTCTCTACTCCAACTTTCAGTGTTATGTGGATGACACCGAGCTCTCCTTCAGACTCCCTTCATCCACCTCTACTCTTTCTCTCATTGCAGACTGTCTGCCTACAATTCAGGAGTGGTGTGCTGCCAATAATCTCTGCTTTAATGCCAGTAAGACGAAGATCCTCGTCATCGGAAACACCAGCTCCCTCCTCTCCTCTCTCTCTGGCTGCCCACTCTGGGCCCTCTTCCTGCTGCTACCTGTGAGGCTAAGAACCTTGGGGTCATCTCCAATGCCGCCCTCTCTTTCTCTCCTCACATCTCCGACATCTCTAAGAAGTCAAACTATCAGCTGTACCTCCTGAGAGGTATTCTTCTTTTCCTCACATTCCCTCAGCACCTCGTTGTCTCCAGAGCTCTGGACTATTGCAACAGCCTCTTTCTAAATCTTCCTGCCTCTACTCTCCGTCCTCTTCAATTTATCCAAAACAGGAATGCAATTCTTGTCCTTGGCCTCAAGCCCACAGATCGTATCTCTCCACCTCTGAAATCTCTTCATTGGTTACCAGTGGCAGCAAAGATCAAATTCAAGACCGTCTGCATCGTCCACAAGGCTTTCTGGGGCCTGGGACTGCACTACCTCCAACTCTCTCTTCCTAAACATCTTCCTTCTCGAGCTTTCTGGTCATCCACCTCCAACTCTCTGAGGGTCCGTCCCTTTTCCAAGCAGAGAGTTGGGGGCAGATCTCTATCTTCGACTGGGGCCTTCCTCAGGAACAGCCTCCCTGCCTCTCTCAAACATGAGCAGAACCACCTCCGGTTCCCGGAAACAACTCAAGACCTTCCTCTTCGCTTTTGCTTTTTCTCTTCCTCTCCCCTGCTAGTTAGCCATCTTCTCCACACACTGGTCACCCTCTGAACTTGGGCCCAAGTCCCTGCATACCAAGTTGCACCCTGCACTGCCTCTTGGCCCCCCCAGCGCTTGTGTTCTGTATCTGTTCATCCCTTATCTCTGCACTTATGAGCCACCCGTTGGATGCACTTTCTGATTTACCTGCACTGAGCAACGCGCTGGCTGCACTTTTTGACTACCTGCACTTCGCCCTCCTCCGCCTCCCCTTGGCACTTCTCCCCTTTCACTTCCCTGCACTTGCGCGATGTGAATGACACACAGCCTAGTAAGATTGTTGTTTTGTACTCCCTCTGTTTACCCCTCCTTGTCTTGTTGAGCCTAGAAACAGTTGTGTACAGGCATGTTATAAATGCCATATCATATCATGTCCAAAGGCTCCTCACACTGTCAGGTCATCTTCTCCACTATCTTCACACTGTCTCTCCCTGTAATCCATGCAATTCACAATGTCTGGCATGTGGTAATAAACACAAAAATGATGCTACAGAAATGATGAAGACATCAAGTTATTTTACAGATGCAAAGAAACGCAAGCAGGCAAAATATTCTAGATTTTTAGTGAATAGATTGCGGCATGCGCCAACTTATACAATTATATATATTGAAGTGAGTAAAGAATGGATTTTTCCACTACGTATTATAGCAGAGCTGAACCAGAGAAGGAAGGCCTCCATTCCAGTTTATCGTAGTTAACAAAGCAATTGAATTACAGAAGCAGATCACAGAAAGGCGAGACTGGATGAGCCAAGAAGCCAAGGTTTTATCAGGCTGGGGTGAGCAAACATTGGATATAAATTGTGTGAAAGAACGAAACTAGTGTTCAGAAGACATGGACAAAAACAAGGAAGACGTCAGAGGTCTATTATAAAATAGTATTTAAAATACGCTAGGGCTCGATTTTGTGGTCTTCAGTCACGTGGAAGGATGAACTTGGACGAATACAATAGTCACACCTACGCATGAGGGCAGAGCGTGCCTTCACTTCCCTGAATTCTCCAGAGCAAAATAACACTCCCAAGGACAAGTTCAAAACCTTAATTGACAGCAGACCACTAAGGTGATGATAGATGAATATGCTAATTTATGGGAGGCTATGGTTAAAGACTAGCTAACCAGCACCTGGAAGTCCAGTCTGCATGCTGCTAAAGTAGGTGGAAAGGTACTGACGGAGTTTAGAGTGCCAACCAATGGTACAGGACACGTGATTAAGGGTCCTATAGTTTGTATAGCCAATGGATCGTTGTGTTTTTAGTGAAGGTCATAGTGACCTGTTTATGGGGAGGGCTTAGTTAACCCACCTAATGTTAAGAAACCTATCACTTTTCTTCACTCTCTTAGACGAGTATGGATTGTTTATTTCGAGGTTCCTTAAGAGCCTATCACAATTGCCACTAGGTTTTTGTAGTTTGCCACATAGGATGACATTAGTAATACGTAGGTTAATGTCATCATTGACCATTTTTTGCTATAAACAAATGCTTTTTTTTTAAGATGCATTGAAAGATCTTACACTGAGACATCCGTTGATGTCCATTGTACTCCCTGTTTTAGATAACTCATATTAAAACAGTTATGTTTTTGCCAACTATCTGAGTCATTTTGGTTCATGATGTTTGAGTAGCTTCTGCCTCCGCATCCATCTCAAGGGTATTGCTACCTCGTCTTAAAGGGCTGGAAGCCTCCAATTCAAGAGGGAAAATGGACAGAGGGAAAATGGACAGATGAGAGGAGTGCAGGCCACAGAAGAGGGCTGAGTTTACTCAGAGAATATGCAGATATTACAGCGCTATTCGAGTGATCAGGGACCTAGACCTGGTACTGAAGCCGAGACACAGGCACCAGAAAACTGTGGAAGTGTGCCAGGAAGTTTACAGACCCAGTTGGGATGCAACTGTTCGCCAACGTATTTGATGAAACCAGGTTTGTTGAAACCAGGAACATATTTATTACAGGAAGAGGATATGATATGATATGATATGATATGATATTTATAAGGAGTGAACTCATTGCCAGCAGAGCAAATCAGACACACTAAACACAGGTGATGGCCTATGCTGGGTTGCGGGCACAAGGCGGGGCATTGATGACAGGCTCACTAGCTAGGCACACCTACTGGCATGGAACTTGTGGGCCTGGGAAGTACCCTGGGATGCATAGGAGAGCAGTGACCTGAAGGCAGAGGCAATGTTAAGTGGGTATGGAGGGTTATAGCCCCAGGTCTTATGGTTCTAGCCTGGATAGAAGCTCAGGGGCTACATCCAAATGGCAAGGTAGCCACGAGTCCCACAGACAGTCTCAACATTAGCATAGCCCCGGATTTGTTCCAGACCTAGCAACACCCCTGCCTGAAGGGAGGGGTCGGAGAGGAAGTGGGAGTGGGGATTGGTAGAGACAGAGGGCTGAGAGAGGGAGGACAAAAGAGAAAGGAAGCAAGAGAGAAATAGGGGTGCCCTAATGACAGAGGTGGCACACAGTGAGAGAGTGCACACAGGGGCACACGAGGGAGGAAAATCGAAGGAGAAAGAGAAAAAGGGATACACATAGAGAGAGAGGCACACACACACAGACACACACAGGCACACACAGATACACACAAAAAGACACAAACACACACACACACATGCACACATACACACAGACACAGACACACACAGACAGAGAGAGAGAGAGAGAGAGAGAGAGAGAGAGAGAGGTTCTGCTGCCCTCCCCCCCGTCAGCACACCACTGCCAGCAATCGAAGAGAGAAGAGTGAGTCCCCAGTCCTTTTCCACAGGCTTATATAAGGCTGTTGCTCCACCTACTGCAGGGAGAGCCCTCCACCCAGGCAAGTGTTTGTTTGGGTAAGTGTTGCCATGGTTGTTTCCAGAACCAGGCCCCCTCACCAAGGCAAGTGTTTGGGCAGGTGTTGCCAGGGTCGTTTCCCGGGGAGATGGGATGCAGCGTGGGACACACACTTTCAGGTATCCTGTGTGATTTCCAGGTCAGGGGAGTTGGCAGTTTGAGCCCAGGGGGATGTTAATTGTAGGGTATGGGGAGATTAAATTATACAGTGCAGGACCTTTGGGCTCAAAGGGCAGGCTAATTGTTGGTTATGGACGAGTGGCTGTCCAGAGCCCACCCACCCCCATGATGGACACACATGGAACTAGTTTTGCAGGGCTCAGAGATGCTTCATGCCAAGACAAAGGGGAGATTGAAAATGTTCAGGCAAGATTGCTAGCTCTGGAATTCTGGTAGCAGGGCGGGGAATATGTGTAACTGTTTTTTGGAGTCCTTTCCAAGGCTGGAGGAATTCCACCAAACCCCCCCACACACCCCAGCTGCAGGAGACAGAGTGGACTAAATCCACAGGCAGATCTAGCAAGGCAGGGCCACACAGCTAGCATAAATAGTGCAGCGAATATATAGTCAAATACACTGCAATGTGGAAAATATATTTGGTAAACATGAAAGTCACACAAAACATTGGTAAAATGAAAGCCCACAGTAAACCACAATAGACATATGGATACTGCCATTTCCACAGGGCTGGGACTTCTCCAATCTTGAGAGAGTACCAGCACTCAATAACTTTGTCAGTCACAACTGGCATTGATACTTTTCCTGTCACACTTCGAAACAAAGGGGAGCATAGCTGCTCCCAATAAGGTTTCGCTAAAGCATTACAATAAAGACGATTAGAGGTTGATAGCCCAGGTTGATAGCCCAGGCACTGGGCTGCCTGCGGAAGAACTGTTGTCCATTAAGATGTGTGAATGGGGGGTGATAATACATGTGAGGAGAGCATAAAGTCTCGCGCTGTGTGAAACAAAGACTCCAGCAGATGACTCAGCGACTCTATGTTCCCAATCACTATTCCTCCTGTCTGTTCCCTGTCCTGCTTGTGCCCGATCACACGTTCATTCCTTCTCTATCTTTGGAATTCTCTTGCCCTGTCTATTTGATCTCTCATCTCAAACTCTTCCTTTAATTTGTTTCTGAAAACGCATTTTCTTTCTTCCTATTAAATGGATCATTGTTTAAATTATGACTTTCTTTTGTATGGTTACTGTTAACTACTGTTCAGCGCTTTGGTGATAAGCGCTAGATTAACACAAATAAATCCCATGAAATTAAATGAAATTAAAATTGCATTGAATTTTCTTTCACTGGAAGCTATTAGGCAGGTATCCAGTCATTTTTTGACAGGCATTCTCTCAAAATACTTTACTTCGACATAATTTTGCAGAAAAAACGTGGTGAATTATATAGGGGGTTAAGGGGCAAAAACATGTGGGGAGGGGCCTCGGGTAGGTGGATAAGTATAGGTAAAGGGGGACGTTGTGGGAGAAAACCCAAAATTAAAAAAAATAAAAAAATATGTTTTTTTTTCTGCAGAATTCAGGCAAAGTAAAGTACTTTTACAGAATTCCTGTTAAAAAAATTACATAAAACCATTTGGCCAAGTGTTGAAATCGCTGAATGGGCACACATTTTTGCTTGCCCACTTCACCAAAGTGGGTGATCCTGGAAAAATCATTTAATCTCACTGTACGTTATAGGTGAAAATTGGGAGCGCCTAGATGGGTTTCAGTTAGTAGCTTTTGCTAATATAACATACTCTCTAATGGTTTAATAAACTATAGAGTTGGTACATATTAATAATAGTAAGCATTCAAGTATAGCACACCACAAAGTTGGGTATTACCAATTTCTGCCGAAGGACATTATCACCAGATGTATTTGATGAATGTTTTACCACTTTATTTTACCACAAACATGTAGATGATAGGTGTGGGTAAGGTGTCATGAAAGAGCAATTGGAATTTGGCAGTGCAGGGGTCTCCCGCTGCTTTTTGCAGTAAAAACAAAAAGACAAATTGCTCAGGGCAACCTCCTGGATGCAAGATGACAAGGAGCAACACTGGTCCGATCCCGGGTCCACGTTTAGAAACCTCTGGGTATCAAGCACGTTATAAATAACCTATCATATCATAACACGCCACCCCATTGTCCCCTCCCCCTCAACCACCATCCTCTGAGCTGCCGGCAACACCACCTTTCAAAATATCATTAGGCAAAAACAATTTGAGGAAAGTTCATAGATCCCAAAGTTGTCTTGTGGATTCTGCACGTCAACTTATTTTAAGTGCCTAAATTGCACAGTGGTTTTTATCACAGCTTCTCTGCTTCCTAAAATTGTGTAATCCTGCCCAAATAATGCAATCCTGCTGTGCCTTATGTGCAAACATTGGGAGTCCTGACAAAAACAAATGCTGCCTCTCAATGGGGTAGATTTAGGGCGTCATTCTCCAATCTCCCAGAGTGATGACTCCTAACCATGGCTTCCATCGTCTCCTGGTCTCCTTCACTCTGTTCTCTGTCGCGTTGAGCACTGATGTAAACCATCCAACTCGTCTCTTGATTGGCAGCGTTTCCTACTTGCATACTCTCTACGACAACTCACTAGTACTTGCTAAACAACACTACTGTTCGGACCTACTGCTCTCTTTTTCTTGGCTCACCGGCATATCAGCCTGCTTCGCTTCACTCAGTATTTCCTTCCTTGATGTGCCTTATCACCTTGTGGCAATTTTACACAAGCACTCCATTCACGACAATGGTTGTCCTTGGCATTTCGACTTCAATACCATTGGGCCTCATTCCGAGTGGGGCGGTAATGGATACCAGGCACCGGTAAGGAGACCGGTGCAGTAATCCCTTACCGCCCTACTACGAGTTCCCTTAGCGGTTCCCTCCTTTAATGCCTGGTCTGACCAGTCGTCATGAATGGGACCCGTTAAGGGAATTCAGAGCCAATAACAGTACCACAATTTGCGGTACCGTTATTTGCGCCTTCCCCATTGCAATTGAGCCCTACGGGGGCTCAAATGGGAATGGGGAATGGCTTTTTCAATGGGGATTTACCGGTCCCGCAAAGGTTGGACTACACCGGTAAGTCCCCATTGAACCATACCGGTGCCGGGCCCGTTATTGGAGGTAGTCATGGCGCAAATAGCGCCATCTCTACCTCCAATCTCGGAATGATGCCCATTGTCTTTGTATTACTTTATGTTTGAATGGGATGGTGCCTTCCTATCTTTCTTCTCTTATATCCTGTATCAGCCATCAGAGACTCTATGTTCCCTATCACTATTTCTCCTGTCTCTTCCCCGTATTGCTTGTGCCCAATCGCACGTTCATTCCTTCTCTCACTTTGGAATTGTCTTGCCCTGTCTATTCAATCTCTCACCTCATACTCTTCCTTTCATTTGTTTCTGAAAACGCATTTTCTTTCCTCCTATTAAATGGATCATTGTTTAAATCATGACTTTCTTTTGTATGGTTACTGTTACCTACTGTTCAGCGCTTTGGCGATAAGCGCTACATAAACACGAATAAATCACATGAAATTAAAATTAATTAAGTGTAAAAACTGTTTGTAAAAGATGTACAGATAGATGTGTACCTCATGTCCAACACCAGGGGGAGTTTCAAGGTTTTGACCAGATCAGGAGCGGTCCCAGAACTAAATGGTTGTGCCTACCACCCCATTCGTTCCACCGTTTACAAATGATTGCCTGTCTGCCAGCATCTGATTTGAGGATGGGGGATGTGCATTACATGCCTATGGCATATGCCAGCTTTTAGCAACTTTTTAAAAGCTGATGAATGCCATAGGAATTCATGTAAGTGCTTTATGCCGTGCACATACATGGCAGGAGGCATTTACGACTACACTAGGAAGTGCGATTGCACTGAAACACGGGTTCACCTGAATTTCTGTGCATTTGCACTTTGTGGTTTAAGCATTCAAATTTGCATTGGAGCACCACAAATACATTTTGCACGATTCTAAGTGACTTTGCAATGCTGAAAAGTAACTTTGCACAACCGACACAAAACCTGATTCATGGAACTGTACAAAGTGTATTTTTGCAGGGCAACGTCCGTGCAAAGTCAGTGCATAGTCATGTTTGCAGAACAAAGTGACTTTGCACGGACTTTGCCCTGCAAAAATACACTTTGCACAGTTCCATGAATCAGGGTTTGTGTCAGCAGTGCAAAATCACTTTGAACCGTGCAAAATATTCCATGAATCAGGCCTTGAGTGAGAGCAGTCCTACCTCTTCAATTAGCAGAGGTTAGCAATGACTGCCTTGCCACCAAAGAGTAGGCATGTTATGTTGCCCTCAGTAATATCTGGAGAGCAACTCATTAGATAATCAGGTCTGATGTAAAGTTGCACACCCAAGATTCTGTAGAGCAGCTAATTAGGCTGACCAGGTTTGAAATTTAGTTATAAGCCTATTGCTCATTGTGCCACTAATGCAGACACCCTGTGTCCCTCAGCAGATTTTGATGGAGATTGTGAGAGTTGTCTCTTTAAGCAACCTAGCGTACCCATAGATAATTGTTATTTTTATAGTATTAGTTGTCTTTCTGACCCTCCTTCTCCCAAACGCTTCCAACTTCTATACATCACAATACTGGTGCCAAAACAGGGGAATATCAGTCAGTGATGCATCAACGTCTTTGAGAGGAGACTGCACTAAGCTGACCGAATCAAATGTCAAGCACACGGTTTAAAAGTGCAAACTTATAATGTGCTTTTGGTTGGAATCCATTTCTCTAATGTTTCAGTGCCCCATCAAGCCCTTGCTCAGAAATATGGGACTCGTACAGAGAGTGAACTAGGGTGTGGAAACCTGATTGGAGCCGATACGTGGGAAGAGGGATTCATTGAAAGTGATACAAATGTATTGTGAGACACAAAGCATGTTTTACACATAGAAAGTCAGACAAACAGACACTGTGTGACTGGATGGAGAATCAGGGTACGTTTAAAAGAAATGGATCGGAAAGAGCTGGAAGGGCCCAGGCACGAGAGCTATTTTCCGACCATACTGGGATTGAGACCAGAGCCGGCCATAAGGCAGGGCGGGCCGGGTGACCACCCTGGGCGCCATGCCCTCCAGGACGCCATTAGCCCCCGCCACACCAGCTTGGGGAGTCTTTTAAGGGCTCCCCGAGCTGGCGTGATGGAAGACGTGGCAGGTGCCCGTATGTTATTAAATGCACCTGTGAAGGCGGGGCACACATTTAATAACAATAGGGTGCTGCTAGCAGCCTATTCACATGTTGATTACCTCCCTGCTCTGACTTAGGAGCAAGGTAAGGACGCTCATGCACCTCGCATGAGCGTCCTTTTCCAGTGATTAACCCCTTGCGAGCCGCTGGAGCAGGGAAGGACAAAACAAATGTGGTGCTCCTGACCCCGCCCCAACCCCCCTTCCCCCTGTTGATCAGGGGCGTTCAGAGAGGTTGGGCGCCAATTCACCCAGGATGCTGCTGCCTCTAAGGCCGGCTCTGATTGAGACCCAGCCCACTTAAAGCCTAGATTGGTGAGCATTGCACTTCGTGTTTCCATTTGAAGCACCGGTCCTAGTGCTAAGAGCTTGTTGCGGGCTATGACCCTACAGCTCCTACCTAGCATCCTCTGCTCTGTGCTTCAAGCTGCTTCACACTTTCTGTCTACCTACCCACTGGGGAGGTCTGCTGTGACACTGGAAAGGAGAAAGTGGCCCTGGCGCTGGATTTCTCCCCCCCATCTCCTTTCTTGCTTCTGAAGTGGTGCCTTTCACTCCTTCTCCTCCACGGCTCATCCTTATGTTTTACTATTCCTCATGGTTTTTTCCTCTCCTTCCATATCGGCCCTCGATCGCCCTCCAGCACTCATGCTCACTCTTCTATCGCTCCCTCTCACCCACCCCTACCGTGCCCTCTTTCTGTCATCTTCCCACTCATGACAGGCCATGGCAAAGACCCTGCTTGTGATTTTCTTTTGCAGGACCTGCCTCAGGCTGTCACTCTGAGAAAGATGGATGGTGCGCGGGTTCCCATACTACACACGCCAGAGAAAGCAATAACCCCTTTGGATCGGCATTGACAGCGGCGTGATGACGGACGTCTAAGCCCGACGTGAGTGACGTGACTGACGTTCAAGTTCTCTTATGTAAGAACTCCGCACTGGCCACATCTTCCGAAAGGGCTTGGGAAAAGCAAGCACATGATTGATCTTGCCTCGGACACAGAAGTAACAAGAACATATCAGGAAAACGCCACATTCCAAAAAAGTCAGTCTGCACCAGACACTGAAACCCAGAGAAGCGAGGGCCTCATTATGAGACGAGGCGCAATTAGCCCATATGGGGTGGACTGGTTATAGGGAATTCTGGAGATTTACCGGTAGGCCTCTGCACCATGGGTCTCTTTGGTGTGGTTTTAACACATTTTCTGATAGGAAAAGTGGCGGGCTTGCTGAAAATGTGTAATATGGGGCCGCTTTGAAAATGATTGCCAGGGTCTCTTTTGGTTCCCAGTAACCATTAGCCCATGGGGTGGGCCGGACTGGGCTATAATAGCCCAACACCAAAGTTAAGGACCAAAGCAGGCCCAAAGCCAGGAGGTTTTATTTGGGAGGCGGTGTAGGAGAGGGTGGGGCTAGGGGGGCATGGTCCCTGTTAAAACAAGAAAGTCAAACTTGAGGAACGAGGTGTGGTTGTGATGAAATATGGCTCAATATGCTGAGAAAAGTTACACATTTGTGATTTCTTTTGGTTACTAATATTGCTTTCCCCAAACAATATTTGGAAACATAGGCAAATGATTTATTTTTAAACACATTCCACAACACAGATATGCATTTAGGTTAAGGTTGTGGGGTTGTTTGGGAGGCTCACAACCTATAACTTTTGGTATACACTGACAACTAAATATGGCCATAAGTGAAAGGCATTAAAACAGATGTATAGAGATGTTCGAGGTTTTCCTCCCAAAGAAACGTTCAGGAAATGTTCATAACCCATCCCAAAGCACAATTTACCAGGAACACTGGCCAAAAATTATATGAAATGATAGGGTTTTTACAACGCACTTAATACCCAGAGGTGTCTAAGCTCGGACCCTGGAATCAAACCTTTCGTACTCTGTATCGTCTTGCTTCCAATGCGTGCACATTGCCCTTAAGCTATCCTCCCGAGACATTCGAAAATGTAACGGTGCTTGGGGACAAGCCCCAAGAAATTTGTCCGGAAATGTATCCCATAAGGAACAATTTAAAGCACATTAGGACATTACCGCACATGAAAATTAGACTGTGTCAGGACAACTTTACATGAGGGATTTTCATTCTCACCCAAGGAATGTCTAAGAATTGTGTGGCAATTGGTCACCTTTAGCGGCGGGTTGTCCAACTCCAGGCCTCAACGGTTGGAAACATGTTGGATTTGTAGGATACTCCTCATTCATATTCATGAGATAAATGTGCATACTGAGTTAATGTATGCACACTCATTCTCATGTATATTAATGAGAGATATCCTGAAAACCCATCAAGATTCAGTCACTCGAGGCCTGGAGATAGACACATCTGCTTTAGAGCATATTCGACCTGGAATATTGGTCACATTCAAATTAAATGTACGGTACATGTGTATGTCGTTTGAGAATACATCCTGATGATGTTTTAAGAACATCTGTGGACAATAGTGCATTTTAAAGCACACTGTGTCAATACATTGTTCAATAGAATTTAAATTGAACTTTTTAAGTACTTTGGGGGCTCTACCCCAAGCAATCGTTGGGGAAATTAGTGCCACATGTTTTCAGAGACATATGTAGAAACTAGGCAGGGTTTAAAGCCGGTATAGAGGAGTGTTTTGCCCCTAAGTCATTGGTAATTTATAAGAACGTGACCAAAAACAGGAAGGAAAACTGGATAGACCTTTTAAATACATGTTTAAAGAGCTTCATAACCCAACATATAAGTAGTTGGTACATTGGAGGGCCAGTTCACAATAGTGGGAAGGTGGTCACTGCTAGTACTGACCAATGATGACCGTCTGCATGTCTTCCAAAACACCACACTAATCAGTGCTAATTCTCAAGTAGTGTCCAAATCCAATGGCAATAAACAGCAACGACACACGTCGCTGCTCATTAGGACGTTGAAACCCCACCTATGTATATGTTTGCCATCAGAACATACTTCCCACAATACAAATAGAGAATAGACCCATGGAGTGAGTTCAAGTATAACAGATCCAAATGTCTGCATGCCTATTGTTTCCCTGTACTATTAATGACCTCAGCCAGCATAAACCCACAGCACGTTCTATCTTCTCTGCCGAAACATGATGCATAGCTGCCACCTTTCCATAATACACAAGAAATCAAATGTTTGCCATGTTTCCAAATTGCCAAATGAAGAGACGTATTTGTCAAGCTTGAACAATGAAATGGGCCTGCCGGAGGCGGTGCGCGCTGGCCATGGGAAAAGGCCTTTGCTTATAAGGTCTTGCCATTTACAAGTGAAATGAAATGGACCACACCATAGACTGTTGCCAGTGCCACGCCAATTGGTGGCACTCTTTTTGACTAATTAGTGCATTATTGAAAATGGCCACGGGCGAAGGAAATGGATGGACAGGACCTGTTTATTTCTTAGAGAAGGTGTCAGGGGCCATGGCTTAAGGTCATGGTCCGTGGGTCACAGATCTTTGCCTAATTGTTGTGATATGGGCAGTGGACATGGCCAAAGTCTGGTAGGATCTGGTTTGTGACTAGGCAGGGGATATCGATCACAGTCTTTTTTACCAATTGGGGCAACATAATATGATATATGTTGAGTCATGTATAACACGCTTGTATACAACTGTTTGTAGGTGCGAACACACCATGGACAACATAGACAGTGGCCATAGTTAGTGCTTAATGTGTAGTGATAAAAGGGGCTCAGCACCAGCACGTATTGTCTCACACTCGTTGTGAATATTATGATTTTTTTTATGGCAACTTTATTATTTGAATGTCCGTCAGTCAGAGTCACGCAACAAGCAACAACAGTGTGCACCCGTGCCTGCACATTGCTATCCATGAGCCTGGTGAACAGGGCAGTGCTAATGATCCATCTCCATGGATAATTGAGTTGGAAGGTGACAATACTGGGTGCTATTGCTAGTCCTGATCACACACTGCTGCAGTCAACCTGTGTCACATTGGGGCAGCTGCACTAGTGTAGCATTCAGCAACACTGCAGTGTGGGTTGACAGCAAGAGCATAGTCACTAGCTACATGCACCAACGCAGGGGCATGGTCAGAGAAAAGTCTGCTGCTCAAGTTGTGTGTCTGTCATGAGTTCCAACCGATACAAGCAGGCTTTACTGTAGCGTTTGACTGGAAAGTTCAACAGTTCAGTCATTGTTTTTCCTGCATTTGTCCATCGATTTAGAATAGGGGGAAAGGACATGTGCTCTTTATTCTGAGGTTAGATGGTCTAGAGGTGCCGAAGGCCACCTTCGAATCAGAGCGGCGCTAACAATGGTGATTTGTTTACATACTCTTATTTCAGGACACAACCAGTATGTTATGTTACTTTATGTTATGTTGATTGATATCTGTAAATAGCACTCCTGACATACAGCACCCACACTGGGGTGGTGAGAGTTGCATTGTTAATCCTAAATATGCTGACATGGTTGTAGCAACGTGTGTATGGAATTTCCCACCCAGTATGTCACAGATGTGCTCGTACATGTTTAGGCCCTGGTAAAGTTATAGCATAACAAAACCCTTGATATTCAGTGAAACAATGCTAGCTAAGCCAGAGTTAGGATCAACTGAGGCATTGCAACAAAACCTTGGTCATTCGGTTGGTTTGGGATGTGATGGCAATGCTAAATTGGTTTGCCTCCCTCTGCGCCCCGTTGCTCAGCCTATCATAAGCACATGCATCGAATCACACCACGGATCAACACAGAGATGAAGCATGAAATCATGGACCCCCTGTTCTGAATTAGTTTGTTGCTGAGCTGCCAACTCATTCTTTAGCTGCTGAATGGTATTTCCTAATTATAACTCAGAGTTTTGGTTTTCTCACATTTTCTCCTTTGCCTGCTTTAACTCACTCTGTTATTGTTTTAAAAGCTCAGACTGGTTTTGCACAGAGGTTACACTTTCTTGGTACTTTTCTTTCATGACTATCATGTGGAAGTACATGTAAGCAGTGAGTTGGACCATCTTAATCTGCTCATCTTTGATGTTGTGAGTCATATAGAACTCAGCCAACGCATGATTTAACAGGCCACTGTCCTGCCACACATCCATGCTTATAGAGGTCACCTTTTGCATCATACTGGATATCCAGGTCTCCTGCCCCTGCTCTGCCCATTCCCCTCTAATAAACAATTTGGACAGAAGGTGCTGCCTAGCCATGTTAACTTCCATGGTGCTAATTATGAAGAGTGTTCTTCCTTTAGTTATCTATGCAAGGACAAAATCTATACCATGCTCTTGTCTAGTTTAGGGTTACAGCATTTTATTTTGAGACACAAGCCTGATATCTAAGGTACACGTTTTTGTTGGTGCCTTTACAGTGTAACACAGTTTTCTAGCCACTAAAAGTAACACTACCTTCAATGGGTTAGTCTGCTGTTTTGGACTGTCACGGGTGAAAACTCTAATCTTCAATCACGCCATGAGCCCCCACTCTGTCACGGTTTTATAAAATGGCACACTCCAGCCAGGGACTCCTTCCCCTTACAATGAATGTGGCGCACAATAAAAATGCTTTTTATCTTTAATAAATCATGGGTTCTTTTATTTGAGTAGGTCCCCAACCTGTCTCGCCCCCAACCTTCACAAACACCCTGTGTCACAATGGACTGGGAACCAGGCCGGTGTGTATCATATAAAATATTTATTAATGTATGATATAATAAATAGAAAAAAAAATATTCAAAATACAACAGCCACTAACATGTGGCAACAAAAATGCAATGCTTCTTAGAGATCATTTCAAAAAAGGAAGCATGCGCTCCTCTCTAGAGAGAACATGGCATGATAACCTGTTCTGAGATAAGAGTTTGCAGCACACGCTTTTTGCTCACTGTACCTTTCACAGATGGGAAATATCCATTTGCATATATGTCGTTGTCCCGCCCACATGGGCAGTCCAGCACCGAAATGCTATGGCAATTCCTCTATAAACAAGAGTATCAACAGCAACCCCATACACATGTTTCAGCCTTGTTGGGCCTCATCAGTGAGGTGAAGCTATGCCTCTCTGAGCACAGTGAGAAGGGAGTCCACGTCGGTTGCCCCCAGGTAATTTACGGTGACCAACCCCAAGTTCCTTGTAAATTTTTCAAAAAAGGTAGCAGGCCCTCCTCTCCAGAGAGAACATGGTATGATAACCTGTTCTGAGATGAGAGTTTGCAGCACACGCTTTTTGCTCACTGTACCTTTCACAGATGGGAAATATCCATTTGCATGCCAGTCTTTGTCCAGTCTACATGGGCAGTCAAGCACCAAAATGCTATGGCAATTCCTCTCTGAACAAGAGTACCAACATCAAACCCATACACGTGTTTCAGCCTTGATGGGCCTCATCAGTGAGGTGAAGCTGTGCCTCTCTGAGCTCAGTCTTCTTAGAGCTCAATTGGTTCAGAAATCCTAACACAGTTCACACGGATCATTAATGGCAAAACAGGAAAACTTTTTTAAAGCAAGTGATAGCACTAAGATTAAGCACTCTCCCCTGAAACACTCACCCCCAAACATCAGCTAACTTAATTCCTTTGAAGGGAAGTACTGTCAAGGAGTAAGGATAGAGAGAGAAACTTTGAGTTTGGAATAAAGCCCACCACCCCTAAATGGGAAGTCAGAAAAGAAAATGAAAACTGTTTTTGGAGCAAAAGGGCAGAATTGGATATTGCATGTTACTCGCACGGCTACTCACAACTACTAGGGGACAGCTAGAACAGAAATGTGTGTTGTTACACTTGAAGAGATAGGGCAGTTTAGAGAATGCTAATCAGCACACCAGGACAACTTGGAAACAAGGTAGGAAAATCGATTTTGGGGTGAAAGCAAATGCAAAAGAGAAATACAAATGGCAAATTAAAATTTGTTTTACACAGGATTTACAATGGCAGGCAGCTAAGGTAGTGGTTTAGCTGTCAAAATCGGAAATCAGTTTTCAAAGACAAGGACATAGGCACATGACAGATGGGATTCTAGGCAAAAAGGATTCCTCTCAATGGGACTATGTTTTGGGGTTTTCAATAGCACTGATGCAAATTAGGAGTTTGTGGGGTAATGCACACAATACACAGGCAAATTCAATTATCAGTTACACAGAGACTAATTCTGTTGAGGCTATACTTTAATGACTATAGTTAGTAAAAACACTCGACAAGATTGTTGATTTCGAATGGCAACAATATTGAATTTGAATTTCAATGGTGGAATTCATTGATTTATTTCAAAATTATACTAAGGACTTATACACATAACTGAAAGATTTATGAAAGGAATACACTAACATACGCAGGCTAATACAAATTCCTCTATGGGAAGGTGAATGAATTATACTGGCAATTTGGGACTTTCAATGGGATTTTCAATGGGATTTTCAATGGGGTTTCAATGGAATTCACAATGGTGTTCCAATGGGATTTACAATGGTGTTTCAATGGGGGAAATATAGGATGCAATGTTACTAAAGGAGAAAGGTTTATGCAGTTAAGGAGTGGGGTTATTTGCTACTTACAAAGTAATCCATGATTTGGGATTCTGTAATGTCAGCTGGATCTCAGGACCCTCTGGACAGCTAGGCAAATGGTCTGTTCTCTGCACTCTCCTGGATGGTAAGGTTCAGCTTTCCCTCCGTCCTCCTTCTCCTGTCTCCCTGGATTTGTGTGTGTTTTTAGTACAGTCCCCCCTTATATAGCCCAAATGTAATCATTCATTTAACAATCTGGGGGAAGTACTCTAGAATTACTCCTAGAAAACAATCTTAGTGAGGAACATTTTGTGCAATACCAATTCTGGATCCTTGCTACCAAGGCCTGTTTGGGTTAGGAAAGTGTCACATTGGTGCTGGAAACTACAGAGACCTTGAGTTCCTCTACTCCGTCGGTATTTGGAGAAAACATGTGTTTCAACCACACCATTTACTGTGCCACATAAACAATTCTGTTTGCATTTATTGTAAATACTCTTGCCAAATCATCTCACAATTACTCTTGCTACTTTTACAAACAGAATTGTTTATGTTGCGCAGTAAATGGTGTGGTTGAAACACATGTTTTCTAGAATTACTCCTACCCTGGGATAGGACAGCCTGCCATTCCTCTCTCCGCCCACTGGCATCATTGGTTCAAGGGGAGGGAGCACCATCTGTTTGTTTGGCCATTTATGACAGTTCTTTGTTTCTTAGGTCAACTTTTTAGCAAAACTGAGTTATGTTTCATAACTTCAAACTTATACTAGCCACCGCCATAAGAAATAGATAGGCGGCTGCTGGTGGTCAGAGGAAAGTAGGCAAGCGGATCGCTAACTCTATGCGAGATAGCATGGCCCATTGGCACGTTCCTGTCCTTTTCATGAAATGCATAGCATTTATAACTCTGCAAATGATGAAGCATGTTCATACTCTCATTTTCCATCTTTCCACCAATTTTCATATTTGTCCCATTTATAAATCAGCCACAAGCGATTCTTTACTGGCCGTTTCAGTACACAAAGTCCAAGGAACATATGCTTAGTCTCTTCAGAAACCCCTAGAAATCACATGGAAAAATATCATAAAACAAATTATATCTTATTCTGAGCACTGGGAAAAATGCCTAAAATGAATCAATCCTTTAATGTCAATTTGGAGGCTCTGTCACATATGGGAGGGTGGTGCTTCATCCCCCACAGCCAAGTGTCTCCCCTGGCTCAGCTGGCAACAAAATACTTTTATTACACCCTTTGAAGTTTGTCAGTTTGTCCTTGGGAGTGGGTGCAGACGGAACTCACACTTTTTGGTCAAACTCTGGCCACGCTTGCTTTCTTTGTCATCCCTGCTAGTACTGCCTTCTAGTCTGGCAGAGCAGAGAATCATCATGCCCTCAGCCACATCACATGTCATTGAGGAATGGTTCACTTATTGGTGCGAGGGATGACTTTCAAATGTGTTTTGTGCCTGAGCCCAAAAACTGGTTTTACTGGTATTCTGAGCCTCTTCCCAGGTGACTGAAATCTTGTGGGGACAAACATAATGTGCATCGCGTAACCAACCCCTATGCCCACATATTCACTGACATTTCTGTGCAAGCAAAAGTTATCATTTCACATTGGCTTTTAAACATACTTTTTCTTGTTTTCCTTCACACATGTGCAAGCCGTATTTCATCTAATGTTTGAAATGAGGTTCTGTAGGTCATGGGATTTTCTTTTAATGTGTCCTTTTGAGTGGGTTTGCATTTACTGTTGGTCCATGGACACGGATGGGTAGGCCCCCTGCACAGGGTTCCTTTGATGTGACACAGGAAAAAAAGAAAACGCCAAACCGTTTTTCATTTGCAATGTTAAGAGTGCTGCTGTTCACATGAATGGGAAAACAAAAGCTGTGTTGGCTTGCAATGTTGAAATCCTTTCCCCTCATGTGAATTAAAAGTAAGACAAGGCCGTTTTGGATGTAGTGCATAATGTTTTGGTATTCAGATGAAAGAAAAGCCAACACAGAGCCGTTCTGAATGCAGTGCATAACTTCTTATTATTCAGATGAAAGAAAAGCAAATGCAGAGCCGTTCTTGGTGAAATGTTCAAATGCTTGCCACACTTGTGTCAGGGAAAGCAACACACAGCCATTTTTGGTGGCAATGTTTAATGTAGTTTTTCAGGTGACAGGGATTTCTGTTTCATGGCCTTAAATGCACCCCACATACAACTCCAAGTAAGTCATTAACTCTCAGAAGACTGCTTTTAAAAAGCCCTGACTGGCACTTTGGGCCTCATCATGAGTTGGGCCATAGCCCTTAAATGCGGCGATAACACTATTACAGCTGCATTTAAGGGTTGGCCCAATCACGGTTCTGTTGGAAAATGTGAGTTTTACCTCAGCTTTTTGATGGAGGTAACACTCTCAATTTTCATGCTGTTTCGGTGATACTAGCACTGCACTATTTGCGCCAGTGCTAATAACACCACCCCAACTCCATTGTGTGAATGGGGATTTACAGCCTTACCACTACTCGTGATCTGGCGCAAATTGCGCCTGGACCAAGTAGCAGAAAGTAAATCAGGTCAGAGTGTAAAGTTTGATGGTAAGGCATGATTAAAACGAGCTTAAAGATCTCCAATGGGGTAGTGTTTTGGGCGGGGAGGGCCAGGAACTTTGTGGGAATTGCAACAATGATTAACATGGTCATGGGCAGTCAATGGGTGGGCAAATTACCCAAACAACAACTACAAGCTTTGTGTCCCTCCTCATATACTAGCAATAGTTTTGGATTATGGGTGTCGATAGCAACACCTAATAGCTCAAACTGAAAAGGAAAATATCACCCAGATACAATACCCGCCTCATTTTCGTATCAGTGTGGTGGGTAAAATGACTGCTGGAGGGAAAGGCATTACTGTCGGCAATAATAACATTGCTGCCATCTAGTACAGTTAATGAACAGAGTACTGGTCAGTAATGGATGATGTTACTGCCCAAAGAGGAATCTGTTCTGAACGGGTCTTAGAAAATAAAACCCAAATGCACCTGCTACAGTCTGGGGAATGTGTCATGTGTGCACAGTACGTATTCTTAGTCTTAAAGGGGTGTCTTTTGGTGTGGGAGTCACTGGCTTTCCCCTGTAATTTAAATATGTCATACCTGGAGGTAGTGTCTGAATTCTCTGGGTAGATTTTTACCCGTGCCTGTATTTATTCTGTTGCTGGAAACGCAGGAAACGGTGTGTTCATTAGGCTGGATTTTTACAATAGTCAGTACTGATCCCAGGCAGTATTGACAGTCAGCGGTAATTCCGTAACGTTGATATTGTGTCATAGAAATTCAGCAGCAGCATCGCCCAGTGGAGCCATAGTCTAGACGGAGTTCTGGTTTATTGCCATTCTTATGTCTGACGTCTGACGATTCTAGCGCTGGCTCTATTGCTACAGATTCGAGAACGTGGTTCATTCCGCCCCTGTCTGTGCATGTCTCACTGTGGCCCCTGCCTCATGTTGATAAAATGTCCTACTGTGCCCTGAGAAAATCCCACGGTGATAACAGACGCAGCGGCTGGGATACTAAGAAGCTGTTTTTCTGAGAGGCAGGAGGAGGAGCAGTGTGATGTTGGATTTTGTGAGGCAGACGGGGCGGTGGGAGGAGTTGTGAGTTTATGTGAGCTAAGTATTGATTGGTGGGTCTGGTGCACATCATCCTTTAGGATGGGGAAGCGCCTGCGTGGGTCTGCCCACGCCTCCGATAATTGAGAAGAAGAAGAAGAAGGAGCGTGGACAGCAACCCAGATGAATTGAGGAAGCTGTGTCCACACATCGTGTCGGATTCAAACGCAAAATGTTCGAACAGCCATGTGTACTGTCGGTTATACTGCTTCAAAGTAATCCCATTTTTGGGGGATTATTAACTGTTCGATTGGAAGTAGTACAACCACACCCCATCCACACCCCCTTTAATGGGGAGCTTGTCTTGCTCCCCAAAGATTAGAGCATTTTGTAAGCAGGCGATTCCTCTGCCATCGCTTTTGTAATGAAGGTACAGATGGCAAGCAAGATGGCGTCTTTTCCCCAGGATCACACAGTTTGATCAAATGCGGTACGAGTGGGTTGGGCTCCTCCGACATCTTTGTTGCCCATGTATCCCTTCAAAGCCACTAAACCGCATTGTCATTCTCAAGGCAAAGGTTTCAGTATCATTGCATCCTCTTCCCCTCTTCCTGATACATATAGGTTCCCTGGTGTCCGTATTGTGGCAGGGGGACGGGACAATATGGTGAATCCTCATAGTCCAAAGCTTGCACAGGAAACAAGAGGCACTGTTTCGGTCTTCTCTGCAAGTGAGATGAAAATGTGAAATCACCTCTCGTGTGGACTGTCCTCTAGGGCAGGCCATAGGACTTGCAGGCCTCTGGGCGTCAAAAGACGTGAGGTACCCCTCATTTGTATATACAGTGACATGAGTGACAACACCGGACACAAGGTCAGAATGAGTCTTGAGCACTTGAGGGGATCACGCAAAGTTACATTAAAAGAGGTTGCTATGAGTAAACCAAGAGTTAAAAAAACTGCGATGTCCAATATATGAACGGTCACTGTTATTATCTCATACGTGTTTACCGGAAATACCCTGCACTCCCAGTTCTAGGAATAATTCACTAACGCTTAAGGATAGATATGTTAGGTAAGAATTAATTTTAACTTTGTATTTCAGTGCAGCAGAGAAGGAAACAACCCTGGCAGATGGGTTGTATTAGGGAAAACTAGCAGATAAGTTCCCTTTTTTGGGGAACGTGCGTCCTGTGTACACTGTCGGTGGCCTAATAAATAAGCCCAACTTTTTGGATAAAGCTGACCCCACCTGTGGGCAGCTTACACACTCTTTGCTCGCAATGGATCATTCAAAACCCAAAACGTTTTTTTTCTTTTTTTTCAGCTGTTTGAAGACAAAATAATAAAAAACAAATTTGTTCCTTCTTTTAAGGCTTTTTATTTCTAAAGCCCAACACGTTTCGAGATTTTATTTCTCTTCTTCAGGGGCTTGTCTTATCAATATCTACAAAAAACTATTCAAAATTGCATAATTACAAAATTTTAAATTTATCAAATGTTCACCAATAGTACATCATTCTATCTTTAGTCATACCATTCTATTATTAGAATTATTATTTGGTTTTCATACTTTTGGTTTATCAATCTTCAGGAATTTCCTATTCTGTTTCCTTCACATCAATCTCATTTCTATTCTATTTGTTTAGCAGTCATCAGAAGTTTAATTCTGTTTCCTTCACATCAAACATATATATATACTGTTACATGTGTCAATTAATGTAAATTACTGTATTACCACATCCTATGTAAAGTGCAGTAATTCGTTTCTTAGTTCAGCTGTACTTAGAAAGCGAGGGAGTATTAAAAAAGCCTAATAGATTGATAGATTGATATCAATGACAACCCTTATATAACACCCCTCTATCAAGGCAGAGATCATTCACAGTGCACCATGCCTGAATAGAAGATAGGCAGTCAGGAATAAGAGGAAGAGGAGGAGGCAGACAAGTGAAGCTTGAAGGAGAGCTGCGTGTCATACGAATAACACTGTAAGTTAGGAGAGAAGGTGTAGATCAAATAGGCCAGAGGGGTCAGGTTGCTGGTGAAAACCCAAGGCGAGAGGATAGAGCCTTGAGGGACACCACAGTTGGAGAGTGAGATGGTGGAGAGAAAAGGGCCCAGTTGAGCCAGGGAAGGTCGTTCCAAGAGGAAGGAGGTCAACCAGTCTATAGCAAGGTCTGTGATGCCAATGGTATCACAGAGCCGATTTATCAGGGTGGCATGATTGACCCTATCAAAGACAGAGGAAAGGTCAAGAAGGATAAGAACGGAAAGAGTGCTGGAATCAAGATTAGAGAGCAAGTCTTCATGGGTGTTCGGGAGAGCAATTTATGTGCCTCTGTCAGCTGTGAAGCCAGACTGGTGGTCATGGAGATAACCAACAGATTCATTGTGGTGAATAACCTGGGAAATGACCAGATTCTCCAAGAGTATTTCCAGGAAGGGGGTAATGAATGGGGATAGGGTGTTAGTTTGCCAGACAGGAAGGGCTGGCAGAAGGTTTTTTGAAGAGAGGGTGCCACAAGGGAGTGCTTGAGTGGTGAGGGGAAGGATTCAGTGGAAAAGAACTGATTGCAGAAATCGGCCAAGGCTGGAGCATGGGAGAAAATGTTTTCCTTGATAGTTCTGGAGGAGCAGGGGAGCATCTGTTTGGATGAAACGTTCATAGAGCATACTTGTCTAGAAACCTCATCAGGTGTTATGCGAGAAAAAGAGGAAAGTAGGAGAGGAGGATAGAGGGAGGCCAAGGGAGGCATGAAAGTGGGTAGGTAGATGGGTGAGGAGTTGAGGAGAGAGAGAGAGAGAGATGTCCTGAGTTTTAGAAATTAAGTGAGAGGTCAGTGAGGTGCAGAGGGACAGGGAAGTCAGAGGAGAAGTGGAGACTGCAGTGGGGTGACATAGGGCCCACCCAATGTCACCGATGTGGCCCAGACCAATGGGGCCCACACTAAAATAATATTTATACAGCGGGCTACAGCAGTGATGTTGGGTGGGCCCCCAGCCAACGGGGCAAACCCTAAAATAATATTTATACTGCAAGCAATGGTGGTGATGTCAGGTGGCCACCCTAGCCAATGGGGTCCACCCTAAAATAATATTTATACTGTGGGTGTGTGGCAGTGAATGTGTGTGGTCCCCATGTGCACAGAGGGCTGCCCAGGACAGATGCAAGGACCCGGGCTAGCGGCAGTGAATGTGGTGGCCTCAAGTGGTGGATGGGGTCAACTTGAAAGAGGACAAGGGGCCAGGGCCTCATTATAGATCAACAATGGGGCCAAGTCAAGGAGCCACCATCTGCCAGCACCACAAGGACAGACCTGCAAGGTACTGTGATGCAATGACTGACAGCAGCATTCACCCCATTGTAATATAATGTTTTATGTTGCATATATGTTGTTAGTCTATGTATATATGTATGAATAGTTATGTGTATATGTGTTTAATGTTATGAAGGGTAAATATTAAGTAGGGGGAAGTGGAGAGTTGGGTTATTAGGGGAATGCTAAGTAGGGTAACGGTTAAGTAGAGATCAATAGAATATTATGTAGCTGGCCATTGTTAATAATTGGGGGTAGCAGGGAGGTACCCTGGCATGAGGTAGATGGATAGGGTGCTGGTCTGTCTGAGGCTGCACTTCAAGATGGGACCACCCACAGAAGCTATCTTCTGGCCTTACTCTCCATGTGGGTGGTACCTGAGTTTAGGAAGGGGAATGGATGTGGCAAGCCCTTGCTTAGGGTCCGTGAGACCCCTCCACGGAAGCGTGAACTAATGTAGCTGGTCCCCAGTTAGATGGAGCTCAGGGCAGGGAAGTCCTAGGGTCTACATTTTAAGAATGGGTATGTTTAATGAAAATGGGCCCTCATTGGGATCCCTATGGATGTTCACTCTGGTGTCTGTGTCTGTTAATCACCATAGAACTCTGGGTGTAGCCCATTGCCTGTTTAGTGCAAATGTTTTAGTAGGTGCAGCGCCCCTCCCTACCCAGCCGGCTGAGGAGTGACTGTGGTATTCATGGGAACAGTCTCTGCTCCGGGGAAGGGGAGAGCACACCCTTTCATGAACCAGGGCCGGGAAACCAGGGGCTACATTGGAGGCACTGCTGAGGTGGGATAGGACATTGAGGGACCAGGGATGTCTTCATAGCGACGTCCTAGCATCGCTGTAGGTGGCAGTCCCGGGGATGGGAATTTCCCAAAGGGGTGGTAATGTAGCCTGTGGCCCTGCGGGGCCCAGCTAGTGACCTACATGCTGGTCCTCCGAGGGAACACACAGAAAAGAAAGACACAGACACCAAGGTAATACGTAAAACAAGGTTTTATTTTAGTGTAGTTTTAATGGGTGTGTGTGTGTGTGTGTGTGTGTGTGTGTGTGTGTGTGTGTGTGTGTGTGTGTGTGTGTTTTTTTTGGAAGAATCCTCCAGCCCACCATGGGGGCTGGATGGAATATTAAAAGTAAAGGAAAGAACAATTGAAAATAACTCCACTGCTGGGCTGGGCAGGGGAGCGAAGAAAAAAATCCATTAGGATTTAAAAAAGCACAGTTGAAAAAATGACAGTTGAAGAAGAAGAGAGACAGAGATGCTCTTACCTGGGGGGTCACTGCCTCGAGCGGCCCCTTGGGGACTTAATCCTTTGAAAAGAGACGGGCGGCACATGGGGAGTCACCGCAGATACTGTGAGCAGGGGGGACCAAGCTGCTATTGTTGGGTGTCCTCACCCACGTTTGGACTATTATGCTGCAACATTTGGTGCTGTGGGCTTAGGAAAAGCCCACATTTGTGCCAGAATCCTAGAGAACAATGCAGTTTTGCGCTCAGCAAAGTGGTCCTCTGACCTGCCACCCACCAGTGCAAGCATGATGGGCCAGGAGGGCCATGAGTGAAATGTGTGCCAAAGGAAAAACAGCTTTAAAATCACCTTTGTTTCCCTGAATGCAAGCTCAAAATGCCTATTTTAAACATCACAAGATATTCAAAAATCTCAATGAACACCAGCAGACATTTGGCAGAATGTATTCTTGCGTGCATACTAAATCTGGAAAGATGAAGAGCCCAAAACAATGTTTATAACAAAACTGGCTGAGCTGTGGATGTCAGCAGCTTAAGTTAAATGGACAGAAAGCCACTAAAATCGAAATGTTTAAAATAAATGAGTGACCTACTTTTGAGTGTAACATAGTTTGTAACTGTTGAAATGTCATAGTTTTGAACTTAGAATCAGCGTTCTAGCTGCATGTGTAAAAATTGTCAGTGTGATTTGAATGTAGAAAACTGGGAACTAAAGTGACATTTAGCTGAAGCCTGGCTTGAAGAGAGTGGATTCTGCCTGACAACTACCCCCGACAGGAGAGGGAATTCAGCAGCTGTGTTCCCAGGCTTGGCTGCATCCTGCTGCCCCTGCCAAAAGGAGATGACACCTCTCTGATTGAATTAGGGGAGTGGCACCTGGGGACTGCAGGAAACTAAACAAAGCTCTGTCCCTGGCTCAGGCAAATGTTATATTAGGGGGGTCGTAAATGGCTTCCTCTTGGGAGAAACTGGGAGGGGCAGTGCCTTTGAGAGCAAGCTGAGCTTGGGGGAAGTGGATAAACCAGAAATTCCACCATGTGCTTTGGAAAACCACACCCCTTTGGGGCCAGAGCATGATTTTAAAAAGATGGATAATTCACAGTGCGGACTTGTCAAAATTATATAAATAACATCATTATTCTTGTGATTTTCTGTGCACATTTTAAGAGGTGTTAGGACCCTGTGGTATGTTCTTGGGGATAGTAGCGGAAAAAAGGTTGTTACTCCAAATGTATGCATGTAAATAATCTGACACTTTATCATCTGAAACCCATATACCTGGTGCACATTTGTGTAAGATCTGGAAAGGTTTAGAGGTCGTTATCTAGATGAAAAGGGGAGAATTCTGTCATAAGTGGACACGACATCGTACAAAGACAGGGATCGGATGGTTGGGTGCTACAGAAAATATGTTAACTGGACCTATAATATTAGAAAAATGGTACATAGATAAATATGTATTTGGTTCAGAAATAGATTTGTGTGCAATTTGACAAGGGGAGGTTCCTCTGACCATAAAACCTACAGCATCACTCTGACATTCCATTTCCTTCCCCCAATCAAGGGAGAGAGGAAAGCTTGGCCAATGATAAGTGAGAGGGGCAGGCTTAGCTAGGCCCAGGCACACACCCATTTTCAAAACACATAAAAGGAACATTGAAACCCAGGTAGAGACAATCACTTTCCACTTTCTTGCGGGATGCTTTGCCGGGAGACTCCAGACTTCAAATCCATCAATCTCCAGAGACCAGAGATCCAGAGAGACCAGAGATCCAGAGAGGCCAGAGATCCAGAGAGACCAGAACTGTGCAGTGTTGAGAGCAGAACCAGAGACCAGACCGCTGTGAAGAACCGCTAGCAGAAGTCCAGCCAATCTTGACCCGATCCGTGACGAAATCGCATTCCTGTACAAAATCTAGTGTGAGTACCCAGCTAGCACTGTGCCAAAACCAATCTCTTAGTTTAAAATAATCTAATCCAAACTATTTTAGCTTATTAGAACTGCCTCCTAGAATCGTGTCATTCTGTCATCTTTAAAACTGAAAACTGTCATCTGTCATTCTGAGCTTTAAAATTTCAAATCCGAAAAACTACCTTTACTAAATCGGCCGTATCTCCGGAACCGTTTGTGCTAGTAGCGAGTGTCATCTTAAAGCTAAGATTCTAAGCTTTCCAACGAGCCTAGAATCGACTTCCTACTCCTTATAGTGCCTCCGTAATTGCTCTCGACGCACGCGACTAAATTGCCGCGATTTGACATTTTGCTTAATTTCAGCCACGTGTAAAAATATTTGTCTTTGCTTCCATCCCTGAAATCTGTTTTCAACCTAATAACCATCCCTGAATCATTGATAGGGCTGGCCTGAACTGATTCAAAGTATCTATCACCTACCCTGAACCTCCTATAGGGAAATAAAATCATTTTAGCATATTTTTTCACTTCTTTGCATACCACATCAAAGTATATTGCCTGTGTTTAAAACTCTTACCTGTTTTCCTCTAAGCTTGCTAGGGGGGAACTGAATTATATTTGAATGCATTCTTGAGAACTGTGTGCTTTCCTCCCATCTCTTTACCTTGCATAAAGGGGGGGGGGGGTGAACTGTCAAAGAAAAGTGATTACATTGACTTTTGTTGAAGTCATATCAAGTTTATTTTCTGTACTGCATTTTCATTCATCATTGCGTTGTCCTTGTAAAAGCATTCTTAGCTACTTTATCCTCTCTATATCACTTCTAAGCCATCAAAAAGAGTGTACCACTGTAACATTATCCATTGTTGATCACTATCATCTTCACAAGTGTGCTATCAAATATTAATTTACTATAAAAGTGTGATAGATATATATTGTTTAATTTTCAAATAAACCTTTTAATTTGCAAAACAAACCTACTTCTTGGCTCAGTGGGGTCAGGGGGATTCTAAGAGAGGGGTGTTATATAAGGGTTGTCATCCAGAGTAAACGAACTGGACATAAAAATATATCAATAAGGGCTTCCATCTGCATCCCAGACTAGGCATTGACTTAGCTGTAGTGTTGAATTGAAGTCGCTTACAAAGTGGGGGCTCGTAGCCGGAGATTCTGGATTAGAGTTACCACTTGTGCAGCTTAATACAGTGTGCCAACTGACTGGATACACATATCCGGTTAGATCACCACGCTGTTTTACACTGTGAAAGCACTCCTCAAAGGAACACCCTAAGGAAACGGTCTGTTTTGTAAAATAAAATACAAACTTCTGTAAGTCGGGAAGGAACTCAAATTCCAGAATGATGACACTGGTAGACATCAAAATAGCCAGAGAGCACTTCTTACATAAGCTATTTGTGAGAGGTGAATGGACTGAGCAGGGCCAGGATGCGTGGTTGCAGGCAATCACACAACAGGTCACTGCAACTGGGTTAGATACTGGAGAGATCAGGGTCCCTTACATGTGGCCCTGAGCGAACTATACATGGCTCCTAAAGCTAAAGATTTACACGACAAGATGGTTAGGATAGCGGCATATTTGTATCTATATATGGGAGCCATGCAGGACAAATGTGCTGAAGGCCAAGATCTGGCAAGTAGGCAACTGTTGGCATTAGAGAAGGCACAATCTGACCTGGTCTCTTCTGAGCAGAGGCTGCAGAGGAGCCAGGAGTCAGAAAATGATAGTAGGCAGTATATCATTAAAATAAAAGAGGACATGGATATACTGCAACAGGAAAAGACAGACCAGGATACCAGAATTCGGGCTTTGCAGAAGGAGCACCAAGACAGTTTGGACTCCTTACTGCAGAGGCAGAAAAAGCTGGAGCAACAGATCAATTTCAACAGGGCATGCACAGAGCAGGTAGCCACCCTGCAAATCAAACTAGACAGAGCGAAAGAGGAAAGCAATAAATTGATTTTGAAAGACCTGGACAGAGATGAAGTTCGCTGGGAAAGGGAAACACCTGAGCATAACCTCAGAAGCCTTAGTACCAGAGGCCTTCATCTCTCTCAGTCCCTGGACTCTGCCACCCCCATGTCCCCTGGTGGGCATGAGCACAGGGCCACAGGAATGGCAGATTACTATCCAGCCAAAAGTATGGGGCTCATAGGCCAGTACCACCCAGGAATGGATGGGCGGGCACCCGGGTATGGGCACCTAAGTACAGTGCAATTTAGTGGGGAACCCCAGGAAATTAGGCCCCCTAAGGGCATCCTAAATACCTCTGCCCAGTTAGGTCACTGGGGGGGGTACCCATCAAATCCTGGTAGCAAGGAGGGATCTGAAGACTCCTCTGAGCGTCACAGGACACAGGAGACCAGGTCCCCACATTCTGCCAGCTATTCCCAGGCTTGCAGAATCCGGGAAAACCTGGAAGATCAGACGGGCACCTCTGGGAGCAGTGCTTCTGAATCAGAGGATGAATGGACCAGGGTTACCCGAACCAAAAAGGCCAATAAGGTGAAAAGGGCCTTGCTTAAGGACCCCTTAAAACAGATTAAGGCAATCAGGAGTGTCATCACACCTTATCATAAGAACGCCAAGTATTCTGTTTGGGAACACTTGGAGCTCTATGAGCAAATGATGGAGACTTTCCATTTGAAGGACAGCAGTAGCTGCATCCAGTACGTCAAATGGACATTCTCCCCTGAATACTCCAGTTTCTTTGCGGGGCTGGAGGACCAAAACCATTCAAGATGGTCCACATATAGGGCGGCCATCTTGAAACATTTTTCTGTACATAGGAATCCCCAAGAGGCTCGCAAGGAGGCCTACAATTTGCAATGTGGGGAGGATCAGGCCCCACAAGAATTTGTGCAAGAAATGAAGCGTGCCTTTGCGCAGACCACCAGAAGGGTGCGCACGGACAGCAGAGAATTCATCAACACATTTTTCCATGCTCTTCCCAAGCACATAATGACCCAGCTCGTGAGAGATTTTCACGAGAATAGATCTTTAGACTGGGTCATTGAGCAAGCCACCCGGATCTATGAGGTGCAGAAGCCCATAGAAAATAAAGGTATTGCGCAGAAAAACCCCAAAACCAACAGCACCCCTGCTGCTGCCAAGGTGGCAGAGGTAAAGGTTGCCCCCGTTTTAGATTTGGAGATGGGGGGGCCAAAAAACCTGCCTGCACCAAATAATTCACAGCCCAGAAGGCCCTCGGGCCAGTCACAGACAGGGAGTCGAGGAGGTAGTCCCACAAATGGGGTCCCTCGCTCCCCTGATTATGTAAGTCCCCACTACAAGGGAAACTGACCCATCCTGGGTTATGTGTGGACTCCTCCAGCCCAAGGGGGGGATCCAGTCAAGCCCCTAACCCAGAGAACTTCCCTCCAAACTTCCCACAGGAGGGCAGAAATTCACCAAACCCTGGGCCGAACTTTTTCCCCAGGTATCCACAAGGTTTCCAGCCCCAAACTCATCCATCCTTCTTTCCCCAATTCCCTGAGCCCAGACAACCTAATCTGGGAGAGGGGAGGTCAAGGGTGGAGGGGTACCCAAATCTTCCCAACCCAGGGTATTACCAGAGAAGGGATAGCTACCCTTCCCGGGAGCAGCCCAGGGGAGAAAACCGGACCCCGTATCAGCCTGAGCGGGTTTCCCAGTTAGAGCACCAGATCCAAAACATGGCACAGGATCTGGGTCACATGCTGAGGGTGCAACAGAACCCTCAGATGAGCATGCCACCACAGAATGCCCCAAACTCTGGGCCTGGTGCTCCAGAACAATGACGGGGCCAGCACCCCGATAACCCACAGGTTTCCAGGGAGGAGGCACAAGAGGAAGGGGGGTGTAAAGCCTTGGAGGAAGCTTCCTTCCCAACTTGTAAACAGCCCCTGGAAAACCAGGAACTGGAAACAAAATCTCCTACCCCTGAAAGTCTGCCACCCAAGGAGCAGAGAGGAGGTAGGAGAAACAAAGGACCCAAACAGACCCACTTTGTGGAGGAGGTACAGGTCTTCCATTTTGAGGGAGAGGGATCCTCAGAGGACCCTGGGAAAAGGATCTTCTCCTTCAGAGATGGGGGAACTCCTCCCAAGGAAAAATGGGTCCCAAGAGATTCCAATCCAGACTGGGTGGATGTGGGGATTGAGCTGTCACCGCCCATCATCCTATCCCAGAACCAACAAAACCAAACTTCCCTGGTTCAAACCCATCCTGGTGACTGCCTCCAAAAAGGCAGGGGCGGCCCAGAACCGGAACCAGGGGAACCTAAAACCGAATCAACAGACTGGGTAGATATGGGGATTGAGCTGTCGCCGCCCATCATTCTATCCCAGAACCAACAATACCAAAATCCTATGAGTCAAACCCATCTTGATGACTGCCTCCAAAAAGGGGGCGGCGGCCCAGAACCCGAAACCATTTCCAGTTGCCAACTTTTTCTTTCAGATTGCCCAGGCTCTCCACAGAATTCTGCCCAAATCTCTTCGCTAGCAATGTCCAAAACCAGAAAATTAGCCCACCAGTTGTCCAAAAATGTGCATTATCTGTGCCCCCTTGAGGAGAAGGAGGGAAGATACTATGCCCCGGTACAAGTACAGGGGCAGGGTACAATTTTGGCACTGGTGGACACTGGATCCCAAGCTACCCTTCTGTCCAAAAGGGCCTTTGATGAACTAAATGCAGGAAGGGGGGAGAATTATCGTATTCCTGTCACCTCTCTGCCTGGACAACTGCAGAACTTTGACGGGAAAGAAATTCCTGTCGAGGGGACTGCATATTTGGACATCAAAATTGGGCGACACAAGGTGAAACACCCGGTCATAGTAGTGACTCCAGAGGGCACCCCTTGTTTACTAGGGAATGACCTCCTGAGAAGGTTGTCACCCCTAATAGATTGCGTAAACAAGGTCCTCTGGACCCAGACTAGCCGACCAATAAAATTAAAACAGAGTGTCAACCATGTTAGTTTAAACGGCGCCTGCCACATGGTTGAACAAAAATCTGACCAAGTAGAATTTCACTTCCAGAACAACCAAATTCCAGACGTGACAGTAATAGCAGTAGGACAACAGACTGGTGATGGGGAGTCCTCTCTATTTCTGAAAATCAACCTTCCTTCCAGTTTAAGGTGGTATTCCACACTGGAAGGAAACACTCTGAAATTCTTTACCAATCCACAATCAGACACTCCCACTCCTATAGTCCAGAAAGATGTGAAATCAGCTCAGAGCCTGGCTGATATTCAGCAAATTGGAGAGCAGTTGTTCATCCCTGTTCAGTTAAATGATGGGAAGGACTCTGTTCTCGCTCGAGTGTGTGTGAACAACGGTAAGAGCTTCATCAGCGAAGCCATGTTCCGCCAACTCCCAAAAGATCCAGCCATTCCCACATTTAAACTGATAGACAAATGGGAAATGGATCTGGAAACACCCTATTCGAAACATCTCCTGCCAAGCAGGTGTATGCTCAAAATCTCCATTGGCAACAAGAGCATAGTCCATAATTGTTGGGTCGTGCGAGACGTCACCGCCACCTTTTACTTAGGCAGTGACATTCTCAATCACTTTGCCATTAGTTTGGACCTAATAAACTTCAAAGCTTGGTCCCGATTAGCGGATAATCCCATGGGCTTTGATTATCCAGAAAAAGCATTTAGGTCAGCTCAATTGCTACCTTATGCAGTTGAAATTCAGATTAAAGAGGAAGTCACCATCCCAGAAAGGACCCGACAATTCTCTCTGGAAGTGAAAGTTAAAAGAGGACAAAAATTGAAAAACCCTGATGCTTATATTCATCTCAATGCTTCTCTCCAACAACAAGGGTAGGGGTAAACCCAACACCATTAGTCAACATATAACATGACACCATTCCAATAGAGGTGGATAACAGCGACTTACAGAGTCTTACTCTAGCCGCAGGCACCATCATTGGAATGGCGGTAGATGACCGACATTTCTCCATTGATTTAGGAAATGAACTGCTGGACAAATCCCCAAGGAGTGTTTTGACAGTGACAGTGATGACAATACAACACCAGACAGGATTTTCGCCTGGCATGGGGGGAACTTCCTGGTGTACACTTCTTGCCCTTATGGTAAGGAAGATGTGACTTGTGACTTCAGGAGGGATGAGGTGATTTTCCAGGTCCATGAGGCCTGCCTTTCCCACCTGAAGCCTCCAGTCCAAATCAGCACTCTGACCAGGGACTTCTCCACCCAGCTGGAGGAGGCCGCTGAGATAGCCAAACCAGAAGTCTTTCCAGGCTTCAGGCTGATGGTGGAAGAGAGAGACAACCTAGCTGATGCCTGTGTGACTCTGGAACAGAAGCAAAAGTTGAAAAAAGTTTTCTTGGATTTCCAAGATCTCTTTGCGGTAGACTCATATGACTGAGGTCGCACCGACATCCACACCACAACAATTCTCATGGACCCTGGAATGACTCCAGTGTTTGTGAAGCAATATCGTTTGCCTCTCGCATCCATGGAGTCCCTTACTGAAATAATTAAGAACCTTGAGTCCCGGGGAATAATCCGTCCAGTACACAGCTTTTTCAATAATCCGGTGCTGGGAATATTGAAGCCAAACGGCCAGTGGAGACTCTGCGCCGACCTTAGGGAGCTCAACAAACGGGTCCATACTTCCCGATGTCCTCTGCCCTACATTGACCAAGGGCTGGCCCAGATTCAGGGGTCACATGTATTCACAGCAATAGACCTGACCAATGGATACTGGACCGTGCCTGTCAGTAGGGAGGACCAATACACACTGGCTTTTACCTTTGGGGTCCAGCAGTACACATGGACCTGGACTCCCTTCGGATACCTCAACTCCGGCAATGAATTCAACATTTTCCTACATAAGGCCATGCCCGACCTGGGTGCGAGGGGTAACCTGGCTTATGTAGATGATGGCCTCATCAAAAGTTCATCTGTGGAGGAACACATAGCGGAGATCCATTATGTTCTGACGCAGTTGAGGGCCGCCGGAGAAAAACTTTCCTTTCAGAAAGCACAGTGATGTAGAACCCGTGTTAATTTCTTGGGGCATGAGATTACTCCTCTGGGTCTCTGTCCCCAGGTAAAGTAAGTGGAAGCACTTCAGAAACTGAAGGATCCCACAACTCTGCGGGAACTAAGGAGCCTCCTTGGACTGACTAATTACAGCAGAAAGTTCATTGATGGCTACGCAGAGATCACCAGAACCCTGATTCATCTCTTGAAGGGGGGGGGTCAAGTGGGAATGGGGTCCAGAACAAGCCGAGGCAGTAAGACAACTCAAGAGAAGCCTCTCACAAGCCCCTTGCCTAGCTTACCCTGTCAGAAACAAGGAGTTCTTCCTGGAGACAGGGTTCTCTAATACGTGCTTGACGGCAGTATTATACCAAAAGCATGACAAGGTCAATAAAGTAATCTCCTATGCGAGCAAAACTTTATCCTCTGTGGAGGAAAAATTAAACGATTGTGAAAAGGCACTCCTGGCAACGGTGTGGGAATTGAAGAATTACCGCCCGTTAATCCAGGGGGAACACATCATAGTGGAGACTCCATACCAGCCTCTGCAATATCTCCAAAGTGACAGAATCCGGGCGGGAAATGTGAGTAATTCCCGAATTACTTCCTGGATTCTGTCAATGCAGGGCTTTCCTGTGGAGGTCAGATATGGCCAAAACAAGAAGAGTCCCCTCGCGCAAGGTCTGGCTGACTTGCATGATTGAGACATAGAAAACTGTCTCGAAGACGAAAGTCTAAAAATCAAGGACAACATGGAGGCATACCTTAATTCCCCACACAAAGTCTTTGAAGAAGACAAGTGTGAGGGAATGCCCACTGTTTATGTGGATGGATGCTCTTACCATGTTGACAACAACGGGGAGAAAGAACTGGTGGCCGGCGTAGGGAATGCATGGGTGAATGAGTCCCCAGAACCCTCCGCTGGATACAAAATTGGTCCCCGAAGTAGTCAGGTGGCAGAATTGATGGCTGTGCATCAGGCCATCCTCACTGCTGTCCAACATCAACTCCACAAACTGGTCATAATCACAGATTCGTATTATGTACGGAACTGGTTTGTGGAGCACCTGGTTAATTGGAAAACCAGAGGCATGTTATATGCTAATAACAAACCCTTGAAACATGGGAAGTTAATCCAAAACGTTGATGATCTGGTCACCTCGAATGGGATGACCATCTACTGGAAAAAGATCATGGGTCATTCCAAAGTAGAGGGACCAGACAAAACTCAAAATGACTTAGCTGATCAGCTGGCCAAAACCGGGGCCATCCAAGGGGATCTTATAGAAATAGAGTCCCTGTTGGGGGAAATCCAGGTCACTGCTATCACTAGGTCCCAGACAAATGCTCACAATGATCTTTCAACTGCACAATGGAGTAAGGAGACCCCTGATGCTGATTTGATTACAGCTCAGAAGGGGGATCCAATAATTGGTAATTTTACCAACACATTGAGGACCCTGAGAACTTTCCCCTGATGGATACAGATTACATTGGGAAGGAGGACCTTAGAGTGTTGATGAAATGTCCAAAGATGTTCCGAATCCAAGACGGTTTGTTGGTAAGGAAATCCCAAGCTGGCCATGATCAGTGGGTGGTCCCTACCTCATTCCGAAGCCTGATGTTAAGTCACCCCCATGATGCGGCCACCGCCGGTCATAGGGGGTTTCACACAACACTTGAGATCTTAAGAGAGGTTGCATACTGGCCACACATGGGACAGGACCTCGACCAATACTTGAAGGGGTGTCTTGTGTGTGCACAAATTCAGCCATCATCCCTCACACACTGTGCACCTCTCCAAAAGAGAGAGGGGGTGACACTGCCATGGTCAGATTTGCAAATCGACTTTGTAGGCCCTGTGATTCGCTCGTCTAGAGGAAACAAGTACATGTTGATGGTTACATGCTTGTTTACCAAGTGGGTGGAATGTCTCCCGGCCCCAAACTGCAAGGCAGAAACAGCAGCTGCCCTGATGATTAACCACATCTTTTCCCGTTTTGGTCTACCTCAAAGGATTGAGTCAGACAGAGGTAGCCATTTCACCAGCGAGGTAATGACAAAGATGTGGGAGATACTGGGGGTCAAAAGGAAGCAACATATTGCTTACCGGCCAGCTTCTTCTGGAGCAGTAGAGAGATACAACCAAACCATTGTGAGCATATTAAAAAAGATTGTGTCAGATTCTGGGCCAAGTTGGGATATCCGATTACCTCTGGTCCTAATGGCCATCAGATCTACCCCTTCATCTGCAACTAAAATGTCACCATTTGAGTTGATGACCGGACGCAAGATGGTGCTTCCCCAGCATTTGCTCTACAGGACCCAAGAGCAGACACTGATAAATGCCTCCACAACTCATGAGTATGTGGGGAATTTAAGGAAACACCTTCAGCATGCTTTTGCCTATGCTCAGCGGAATCTAGAAAGATCAGCTGATAGCATGAAAATCCACTACGACCTGAAGACCACCAGGAAGGAATATACTGTGGGAGACCGGGTCTATCTATACAATTTCCGAAGAAACCAGGCCAAACAGCGAAAAATGTTGCCTACGTGGAAGGGACCGTTTGAAATTATAGACAAAAACTCCCCTGTAGCCTACAAGATCCGCATCCCCAAAGGTAGTCTGGCGGAAGGGGAAGACAAGTGGGTACATATAAATCAGCTAAAGTGTTGCCATCCCAGGCACACTCTGCAGCAACTGGAGGAGTCCTCTGGAATACCAGAGGGGACCGCTCCAGATTAATTCAGTTCCAACCCTAAAATATCCCACATATAGTCTCTAAAATACCATGATTCTGGTAGGAAAATGTTTCCTGTTATATCTTGTTTTTAAAACATGACTGAAAAATGTAACCGGATGTATAAAATGTATGTGTTCGTCACACCATTAATAGTGGTGGAGAAATGTCTACGAATAGGTATTGCCGCTTTTGCTTTATCATCCTAGGAGAGATGAAACCACGGAGACTGACCAAGGAGAACGACCGGGAGACCGGGAGCAAAGATCTGAGCGGGCCCGGGGTACCGCCCAATATTCCCATCAGGACAGGCGAGGAGAACCGATCGATCCAACGGGATGGAGGAAAAGATGCTGAACTGTGCCATCTACGGAATTGGAAGAAGATGATGCGGACATACCAGCGCGTGGATCAAAACATCCTTTGCACCCGACTCCCCCTCGACTAGAAACCAAAGTGCAGTCGGGCGGGGGGGTTTGTTGGGTGTCCTGACCCACATTTGGACTATTATGCTGCAACATTTGGTGCTGTGGGCTTAGGAAACCCAAGAGGGCGGAAAAGCCCATATTTGCGCCAGATTCCTAGAGAGCCGTGCAGTTTTGCGCACAGCAAAGTGGTCCTCTGACCTGCCACCCACCAGTGCAAGCATGATGGGCCAGGAGGGCCATGAGTGAAATGTGTGCCAAAGGAAAAACAGCAGTGCCGGTTGGCTAAAAAAAAGCGCTTTACAATCACCTTTGTTTCCCTGAATGCAAGCTCAAAATGCCTATTTTAAACATCACAAGATATTCAAAAATCTCAATGAACACCAGCAGACATTTGGCAGAATGTATTCTTGCGTGCATACTAAATCTGGAAAGATGAAGAGCCCAAAACAATGTTTGTAATAAAGCTGGCTGAGCTGTGGATGTCAGCAGCTTAAGTTAAATGGACAGAAAGCCACTAAAATCGAAATGTTTAAAATAAATGAGTGACCTACTTTTGAGTGTAACATAGTTTCCAACTGTTGAAATGTCATAGTTTTGAACTTAGAATCAGCGTTCTAGCTGCATGTGTAAACATTGTCAGGGTGATTTGAATGTAGAAAACTGGGAACTAAAGTGACATTTAGCTGAAGCCTGGCTTGAAGAGAGTGGATTCTGCCTGACAACTACCCCCGACAGGAGAGGGAATTCAGCAGCTGTGTTCCCAGGCCTGGCTGCATCCTGCTGCCCCTGCCAAAATGAGATGACACCTCTCTAATTGAATTAGGGGAGTGGCACCTGGGGACTATAGGAAACTAAACAAAGCACTGTCCCTGGCTCAGGCAAATGTTATATTAGGGGGGTCGTAAATGGCTTCCTCTTGGGAGAAACTGGGAGGGGCAGTGCCTGTGAGAGCAAGCTGAGCTTGGGGGAAGTGGATAAACCAGAAATTCCACCATGTGCTTTGGAAAACCACACCCCTTTGGGGCCAGAGCATGATTTTAAAAAGATGGATAATTCACAGTGCAGACTTGTCAAAATTATATAAATAACATCATTATTCTTGTGATTTTCTGTGCACATTTTAAGAGGTGTTAGGACCCTGTGGTATGTTCTTGGGGATAGTAGCGGAAAAAAGGTTGTTACTCCAAATGTATGCATGTAAAAAATCTGACACTTTATCATCTGAAACCCATATCCCTGGTGCACATTTGTGTAAGATCTGGAAAGGTTTAGAGGTCGTTATCTGGATGAAAAGGGGAGAATTCTGTCATAAGTGGACACAACATCGTACAAAGACAGGGATCGGATGGTTGGGTGCTACAGAAAATATGTTAACTGGACCTATAATATTAGAAAAATGGTACATAGATAAATATGTATTTGGTTCAGAAATAGATTTGTGTGCAATTTGACAAGGGGAGGTTCCTCTGACCATAAAACCTACAGCATCACTCTGACATTCCATTTCCTTCCCCCAATCAAGGGAGAGAGGAAAGCTTGGCCAATGATAAGTGAGAGGGGCAGGCTTAGCTAGGCCCAGGCAAACACCCATTTTCAAAACACATAAAAGGAACATTGAAACCCAGGTAGAGACATTCACTTTCCACTTTCTTGCGGGACGCTTTGCCGGGAGACTCCAGACTTCAAATCCATCAATCTCCAGAGACCAGAGATCCAGAGAGACCAGAGATCCAGAGAGACCAGAACTGTGCAGTGTTGAGAGCAGAACCAGAGACCAGACCGCTGTGAAGAACCGCTAGCAGAAGTCCAGCCAATCTTGACCCGATCTGTGACGAAGTCGCATTCCTGTCCAAAATCTAGTGTGAGTACCCAGCTAGCACTGTGCCAAAACCAATCTCTTAGTTTAAAATAATCTAATCCAAACTATTTTAGTTTATTAGAACTGCCTCCTAGAATCGTGTCATTCTGTCATCTTTAAAACTGAAAACTGTCATCTGTCATTCTGAGCTTTAAAATTTCAAATCCGAAAAACTACCTTTACTAAATCGGCCATATCTCCGGAACCATTTGTGCTAGGAGCGAGTTGTAACTGTCTTAAGGCTAAGATTCAAAGCTTTCAAACGAGCCTAGAATCGACTTCCTACTCCTTATAGTGCCTCCGTAATTGCGCTCGACGCACACGACTAAATTGCCGCGATTTTACATTTTGCTTAATTTCAGCCACTTGTAAACATATTTGTCTTTGCTTCCATCCCTGAAATCTGTTTTCAACATAATAACCATTCCTGAATCATTGATAGGGCTGGCCTGAACTGATTCAAAGTATCTATCACCTACCCTGAACTTCCTATAGGGAAATAAAATCATTTTAGCATATTTTTCACTTCTTTGCATACCACATCAAAGTATATTGCCTGTGTTTAAAACTCCTACCTGTTTTCCTCTAAGCTTGCTAGGGGGGAACTGAATTATATTTGAATGCATTCTTGAGAACTGTGTGCTTTCCTCCCATCTCTTTAGCTTGCATAAAGGGGGGGAGGGGTTGAACTGTCAAAGAAAAGTGATTACATTGTCTTTTGTTGAAGTCATATCAAGTTTATTTTCTGTACTGCATTTTCATTCATCATTGCGTTGTCCTTGACGCCGTAAAAGCATTCTTAGCTACTTTATCCTCTCTATATCACTTCTAAGCCATCAAAAAGAGTGTACCACTGTAACATTATCCATTGTTGATCACTATCATCTTCACAAGTGTGCTATCAAATATTAATTTACTATAAAAGTGTGATAGATATATATTGTTTAATTTTCAAATAAACCTTTTAATTTGCAAAACAAACCTACTTCTTGGCTCAGTGGGGTCAGGGGGATTCTAAGAGGGGTTTTATATAAGGGTTGTCATCCAGAGTAAACGAACTGGACATAAAAATATATCAATAAGGGCTTCCATCTGCATCCCAGACTAGGCATTGACTTAGCTGTAGTGTTGAATTGAAGTCGCTTACACTATGGACGGGCACAGATACATGCATGGCTCGGGCAGCGCGGCAGTGGTTGCCCAGGCCAATCAAGAAAAACCCAGCCAGGACCGCATGTGGGGGTGGCCCCCGACCGGGCTGCCAGTCCTTGCCCCCAAAGGCCTGCTTCATGACCAGTGAGGCGGGCCGGTTATCAATGAAATCCTCCTGAGTTGCGTATGCCAGGAGCAGCCCAGGAGCGAATGCAGAGTGCGCAGCAGAAGCCCACTCCACCATGGAGGCTGGAGCAGTGAAGATGAAAGCCCCAGGTTGGCATCCGAAGCCAACTCAGATGAGCAGGGGGGTGGAAGCCTCGCTCTGCTCCGTTGAGCAGCCAGGGTAAGGAAAGACCTGGGACACCCTGTGGAGCTGCTCGGGTGAAGGTGAACAGCCCACCCCCACAAGGCGGGCCTTTGGGGCAAGGCCGGCAAGGCCCGGCAGCTCGGTCGGGTCTGCCCCCACACATGGTGCTAGCCTGGTTGTACTTGATGGGCGTGGGCAGCCACCACAATGCTGCCAGGGTCTTAAATGTCTCTGGTGTCCATCCAGTCTGGCCCCCGAATAGGCCAACATGCACCACAGCCCAGGGGCAGTTGAGCTGGCCCTGACATAGCAGCTCAGCCCCCCTGCTCATAGTCTTTGTGGGAGCTGTCCCTGTACATGCACCGCCTGGAACTTTTCAAAGGATTACGGCCCCAGGGGGCCACTCGAGGCACGAAACCCGAGAATAGTGTCTCTCTTTCTTTACTCCTTATTCAACTGTCCTATTTTCAACTGTCCTTATTTTTAAATCCATCTGGATTCTTTTCTTCTCTCCCCTGTTGAACCCATCCTTGTTCTGTCCTTTATTATTAACATTCCATCCAGCAGCCATGGTGGGCTGGATGGATTGTTCCAAAACACACGCACACACAAAACATATAAAGAAACATTCACTACCCTTGAATAAAACCTTTTATTATTATTACCTTGGTGTCTTTCTTTTCTGTGTGTTCCCTCAGAAGGCCAGCATGAAGCCCACTAGCCGGGCCCTGTAGGGGAATGGGCTACATATAAATAAATACAAATTAAAAATACATATATCTTTTTCCTTACTTATAACTTGACCCACCTCTTACCTGTCTACAAACCTTGGGTTCAAGATCGCCCTAGTGAGCCTCGCTGGGCAGTTGGCAATGGTAGGGGAAATCAGAAGGTTGGGGAAAGATCCCAAATACCCCTAAGGAGAGAAACTTAAGGCTATAGTAAGGTGTATTGTTGCTTCAGTTGTTTTAAGTTCACTTATATACTTTTCTCTGCCGGTACACCCGCAGGGTTTCAAGAGTTTATTTATTTTTATTTATTTTTTTATTTTAAAAGGGGAAAACACAAGACACTATTTACAAATCAAATGAATCCTAACAGCTCTACAAACTAAATAACATATATAAAAAAAAACATTATTTTCAAGACAACCTGGACAGGGTTGCCACAAAGTCTTTTCTGCTGCTCTTTTGATGTTCCTCTCTCTCTCGCTGCGCTCTCGTGTGATGGCTCTTGTGCAGACGACAGCAGCAGCAGAGGTATGCAGGGCCCGAAAGTCATAGGTTGGGCTGCGTGTGTCAGATGCAGCCCAGCACTCAGGTGCAGTGTGGGAAGCATCACACAGCACTACTCAACCTGGGCCACATCTGCCATGCATGGCCAAGGGAGTCCAGGTGGGCCACCTAGCAAAGGGGGTGGCCCTTCAATGATAGGCAGCTGTGGTTAGTGCCAATTCTAGGCCACCTGGGGGATAGCAGTGTTCATAGGTGCTCTAGCATGACGGCCCGGGCAGCGGTGGTGACGGAATATCAGAGTGCATGTCAACCCTTTAAGGGATTGAAAAAGTTATCCGCACGGCGCTCCGTTTGCTCCACTGTTTTTCTTTCTCTTCAGAGTAAAGGGGCCCCTGCTTGACCACACGGGAGGGTCCTTTACTCTAGCTAATGTTTCCTTTTGGGATCCATGTTGCAACTTCACGTGCCAGGGATCTTTTCTTTTTTGTCGTCCCCCGCACAGGAATTACAAAATCCTTATCGAAATATGTTGAGCAAAAAGAGTTTGATTGTAGCATTATTTTCCTCCATCTTGAGCAGGTCTAAAAATACCAAGCTGCAATTCTGCAGAACTGTAAAAAAAGGCATGTGGGTTTTGTAAATACACTTTAAAGACTGAAATACTTACATCCAATGGTAATGTGTGAAAAGGCATCCTAGCTGTTTTTCAATGAAAGTCATGCCTCATATATTGACAGAAGCAAAATTTGACATTCTACAAATAAATCCTTTCTGGTGTGTCAAATAAAAAAAAAACGTGAAAATAAGGAAGACAGTTCACACTTGTGTGACATATTTTAACTGTCTTGGCAGAAGGCATAGATTTTTGCAGCTCACTGGTGCTTTGTGTGTGCATTTAGAATACAAATACTTATTTTGCAGCTCTTATCAACAAACTATCAAGAACGTCTTATCCAAAACCATGGCTGCTTAAGTGAACTATTCTTTATACATATCTTTCAATGTATGCTCTGCCTACCCTAAACATAGAGCGTGATGAGCAGTAAAGTATGTGCGAGCGCGCAGTGGGGGTAATTCTCTCTAGCATGTCATAGGGGGGGTTGGGAGGTAACTGCACCGCCTCCTCGCTGTGCCAGGCAGATAAAGAAGAGCGTGATGCCCGACCTCAGCACAGCTCCCCGAGAATACACTCTCTGTTTCTTAGTATGCATGTGCAATGGGATGCCTGTGAAGTCCTCGTGAACGTGGGTTCCTCGGCTATGGTACAGGCTGCCCATGCCTAGGGCTCGCCCTGCTGTTCTCTTTAAGACAAACGGCAAAGCCATATACAGCATCCAAACACTAAGCCATATTTCAAGACATGCCAGATAACGTTAAAGGGATACGTCTGGTGGCAAATTATTCACAAGTCAGGTGAAAGATGGAAAGCTTGGCTGGGCTGGTTCAGAATCCTTCACATGTCGCGTAACCTGTCACGTTAGCATACAAAACTTGGAAATCCTACAAGTTTGGGCCAGTGACAAGTCGGGAAGAGTGAAAGGTACCAAGGTCAGTATCGGTGGAGTGGAGTCAGTCACATGTAGGTGACCACAAAAGGTAGTAAGGACAACAGAGTGGGAGCTCAGTAATATTATAAGTGAACATGACATAATTAAAGCCTAAAAGGACAGGGGGAATCAGTCACATATCAGACATCAGGCTCTCTCTTCGCCAGAACAGCCGATCTCGCCGTGCAAACTCCCTTGGCTCGCCCACTATTCCAGTTCAAGTCCGATCACATCTAATTGTACATTTATATTGACAGAAATGTGATTGTTTCATCCTACCCCTGCTTCAACAGTACGACTTTTTGTAATCTTATTTTTACCCCAAATGACATAATAGGACATAAAACAGAAGTTTGAGGTAATCTGAAAAGAAAATAGACTGGTGTGAACACAGGGCGACAGTACAGTGAAAGAAACCCCGCGTTTACGGTTCCGTCTGATACGGATGTACTGCGTGTCTGCCATTGCTCAAAGGGCTCTGGAACTTTCCGGTTGGTTGCAGCAAAGATGTGAGCAGCGGTGACATCAAGAATGTTGAGTTGCTTCGCAGCAGCATCCGCAGCGCTGACCTCTGCTGCCCACACAGTCACGTGATGTTCACGTCGCCCCTGGCGGTCCCCAAGCCGCACAAGCCAAGCATCTGGAAAACGTGCGGGGCTCAGCCGTGAACCTGTGAAACCCCTCCCTACGTCCTTGCTGTCCACATCCACCGCTGTCCCTCTCTCCCCAGCTCACCACCCCCACATGGAGCCACTGAGTTTCTATAAACCATGTGCCATCCACTCACAGCAACATTTTGAGACAGGACTTTGAAACTCAGGGCCTGATTTATAAGGCCCATTTAATTTTTTTTTTAAAATCAGGCCCATATACATACATGCCAACCCTCCGATTTAGGCTAAAATAACTGGAGCCCCAATGCATTCCTATGGGAAAATATGCGTCTCCCTATTTCCCTGTGGAAATCTCCCTCCCAGGTGCATCTGAATGTTGGCATGTATGCATATATTTCGAATACAGGTGTAACAAATTGCTGAAAGGTTCTGCCACCTCATCCAGGATGAAAACCAGCACGGCTAGTGGATATGCCACCTACGTTGTAGTGACTTTCGCAGACTTGCAATGAGGCAGGATTTGCTGTGTATTGTCAAGCACGGTGCTGCACCTTTGCTCCTTCGTATTCGTGGCACCCTACTTGCGCAATCTGAATGACACAAGGCCTAATAAGATTGTTGTTTTGTCCTACCTTTGTCCTTCCTTCCATGTCTTGTCGCACCTAGAAACACTTGTAGACAGGCGCGTTATAAATGACTTATCATATCATAATATATCATACCTTATGCTGCAGCTTATTTTTTTGTTAGAAGAGTTCATTGGAAGCTTTATTTCTCTGTAAAGCGTGAACATTATTGGAAGTGCATAGAATCCCTCTGACAGGTGGGAAGGCCCCCTAAAACTAGATTTATAACATAAATGAAGGGAAGCAGATTTGCCAAACGTAGCGTCTGGGCACTTTGGGAGTTTACCATAGGTTTTCTGTTTCTGGCCCAGGATTGCACCCATATTTGTCCTGTTCTCCTGGACCCAGCTTGGATGCCCTCAGGTGGAAGTATGCATTGGTAAAAATGAATTCAGTTGCAGATCATGCCTAATTTGGATCCCTGATTTACCTCTTTGCGGTTGTCCGTAGTATTGAGGTCCTGTGGCAGAATGCCATCTGCTGCGGGCAGGAGTGCCTGAAGGAATGAATTCATTAAGTTATTAGTACGCGTCCAGCTCAGACAATCCTTGTCTGACAAAGTAATAGATACAGCAAATCATAGGTCAACAATCAACAATGTACCTAATTTCTGTCCAAAGATCACATCAATGATAACAACCCAATATAAAGGCACCATGATTACCCAGGGGAGAGGTAGGTACCATGTAAAACCATCGCTCCAAGCCCATCGTAATTAAAGGACCCAAAGACCCTACAAGTTAACTTCCATCACTCTGGTTGTTTCTTAACCTCCTAGCCCCAAAAATAAAAACTGCAGTTGCCTATGTATTATTCCTGTCAAAGTCCCTTAAAAGATAAGCTAATACGGCCTTAAAGTGGTCTGAAAGGGCTTCCTTCCTTAAGGAGGGAGTGATATGAGTAGATTTTAAATGTTTGTATCCCTAGTGGATGCAGAAAATAACGATGAAGTCACATCTACACATTGAGTTTGCCACACAGTTCCATCTCTCATGTTACTTGCCAGTGGCAGTTTATTGGCTCTGGCCAGGGCAGAAAGATATCATTATTGGGGATTGGATAGCTCTTTTTTTTACATGTACAGACATTGTCCCAGCCTCAATCGGCTGAACATGCAGAACATCCCTCATTGGACATCCTGGATTACTCCCTTTGACTATTTTTCTGTTTGGCTCATAGAACCTATAGGCACCAACAGCACCGAAATTAGGGTCCAAAAAGCCCCCATCGCCAAAGTGTTAAGGTCACGCACCAGCTCTTTCCTATATGGCAAGACATTTAATTATTGTGAAAGTACTCCTGCCAGGCCAAGTCAACCAACTTCCTGGATTGTGATGTCACTCTTGTAGCTGCATATCTGGCACAGGAATTCATCACCCTCGTCTGTTGGGAAAGAGATGCCACATCATCTTGGATAGGGCCATTTGGGAATCCTTGCAGTAGATAGCGGAGCTGTTTCCAGAACATGCATTTGCAGGTTTCCACTCTGGAACATGTTTAGTCTACCACCTGCACCTCTCTTCTCTATAACACTGTGCCACCACATTTCCCCTGAACAAAACTTTGAAGTTGAGACTCAAGATTGTCATCATGCTTCCTCGCAGTCTTCATCTTTCCTCTTGCAGCCACTGCAGCTGCTTTTTTCATGTCAAGTTATAGCTGGGATTACCTGAAAATATGTCAATAGGGAAAACCCGTAACTTGATAAATTCACCCTCACACGTAAATCCTGGCACAGATTTCATGCTGTGTGGGCTATTAAAAACCATAACTTTGGATTTGGTTTAATTTAGGGTTAGATGATTCATATTACAATTACTATTCACTAGCAGAGCTTTCAGAGTAGCATTAAAGGCAACAGGTGTCTTGGCAAGTAAGACTTAATCATCCTCATACAAAAACATTGGGACTGGCTTGCCACTAATAAACTAATAAACGGATCATACTTGGAACATTTTGAACATAGTTCACCAAGTCATTAATGTAAAGACGAAAAAAGGTGAGATGCCAACAGGTAACCTTGTTTAACCCTTCAGGTTGCCAGAACTTTCTTAGTTAATTGACGTCGGGGCAAAAACGAACCTGGATGGTGGTCTTAAAACGTAATGCCCTGATAATATGTAACAGAGTAATTTCAATGTCAATTGTTGCCAGTTTGACTCTTAGCCGCTGTCTTACCATATGGTCAAAAGCTGACAAAAAGTCCCAAAAGGCAACATATAATGTAATGACCTACTCTTGGTAAAAGCAGACTTCTTTATCAGATGGGAAAGTGTAAAAACCTGATGAAGCATAGGTATCCCTGGTCTAACGCCATCCCGAGCCTGATTTACATTTGCCGTCTTGTATATAATTCTATTAATATGATATGGTTGAAGATTTTGCAATCGATATCGATAAGACTGATTGTTCTACATGAAGTAAAAGCACTGGTGGAAACTTACTTTTAAAATGGCATAATGGACGAATTTGACCACAAAGCTATGTACACCCCAGTTGCCACAAATACAGGAACAAGTGCCCTAAATAACTGAACCAGTCTTGCACAAACGTAATCATTTCTTTTGAGACCCTATTTCGGTAAAGGCCGTTACCCCTGGATAAAGGGTTAATCACATTGTAGATTTTATCCTCTGTAAAGGGAAGCCCACTTGGAGCGATTTCCATCTGAGGGACAGAATCCGCAGAAACTCTTCAGGTTTGTGAACTGTGATCATTTCCACCACCCTCTCTACCCTGAGTGAAAATTAAGGATTTTGATCATCCATCCAGTATATCTATGAACAGCCATGAGAAATGAGTGACCCACTCATCCTCAGAGATGTTTCTATCAACACTACATTTATGTTGCCCTAAACCTGTGCCCTCTAAAAGGATCCCACATTGATATCCCTAGCATCTGTTACATGTGCTGTCAGCTACAATTCCAGATTTGATTATTTATCATCCTACATGGGATTCATAGTTTTTCATTAAGACGCAAATAGCATCCGATCCTATATCAAGCCCAATATGGAGACCAAAGATAGCTCAGGGGCAATGTGTTTGTCTTGGAAGTAAGACAACTCAACGCAACACAGGTTAGAATTCCGATCCCATGCTTAGAAACCACTCGCTGGTATTAAGAGCGTCATAAAGGAATAATTATAATTGTAATAGATTCTTGAAAAGCACAGTTTGCTTCAGCACATTGCATATGAAACCTCTCTAGATCCCTGTGCCCTGATTGCTTCTTAGTTGATTGAGCACTCTTTAAAAAAAAATACAAATAGCATAAGAGATGACAGAAGGTGATAATACAGACGTCCAGTGCCTGGCCCATTCAGAACATCCAAATCCAATGCAGGCCCACATGTGCTTGGAATTTCTCGCAGCCAGGTGCTGGTTTGGGTCTGCTCCAGCCAGAGACAGCAATGCTGCCCTAGTCTAGTGCCCCACCGACTTTCACTTTATCTGGGAGGTCAAATGAAGTTCCTCTTCACCGGGCCCTACCACTCCTGATTCACCATTCAGGCATGTATAGAAACACAAGGTATTGTGGTTGCTCTCCGTTCTGGCACAGATCACAGAATTAACATCTTGTGGACTATTCCTGCATGGGAAACACAATATAATTGATAAAGGCGCTCACTCTACATGCATCATAGAACAATTGGTAGACTCTGAAATGAATCTACTTGCCGAACTTAGACCTGAATAGTGGCACAAATTGGCTAACTGCGAATCCTTTATATCAATTTTAGGATGACCATGACTCATAATTGGTAATCTATAGGCATTAAGTTTCTCATGGCGAACATCATGAAATAAGCAAAAAACCCTAATTTTGATTCCAGTCTTTACAGTAAATAATTTAAGGAAATACAATGGCCTCCTCGAGGATTGTGGTTAAAAGGAGTATACATTCATCACAATTGTTTAAATCTCCATAAACATTTATAAGTTGAAGAAATTCCCATTTATAAAAACACTATCCGCGCTACAATTGCATGCTTGGCTTTTAATTGACATGGGTCAGATTTCCTGTACATGCAAGTCCAGCATGACATAGGAAGACCTGCCAAATTCCATGCCTGCATTCCTTCATCAGAATTTTTATAGAAATGAAGGTAATCACCAAGCAGGATAGGTGTGCACTTTTGTATCTTTATCTCCCCTTTCAGAAAGCTACATGTCAAAATGATAGTGCAGTAATCAACCATTTCTGCAACAGTCTCCTGACATCTACAGTACCATCCTTGATATGGCAACAGGGCAGGCTCAAATGTCACATGTGCATTCCTGACAGCTTCTGGAACACACAGTTCCAACAGGCAGTGGTGGGTTTTTAATTTCTCTGTGGCACTGATTCAAAACATAATGTGAATATCCTAGTCAGCCTGGTGGCAGGCTAAATTGTAAATATAGACATTCTGGCAGCTACTATGGTTACACAAATAAACAGCTACAATAACTTTAGGTCATACTAGTCTCCAATTGGTGAGCTGTTCTATGATTGGGATATGTGTTATCTGTCTGACCTGAATGTCTCCACAAGAGTCATGTGGTACAATGTGTTATGTTATGTTAACGAGCTTAAACTGACAGGGTGCTGCCTTTGATGCTCCTGAAAGAAAGACAACACCTTCCTCCCAAAGCACAGTTGCCCTCCAGAGGAGATCCCCAGGAAGCAGTGCTTCAAAATCAGAACTACATAACAAAGATACTTTCACAACAGGGTGCTGACCACTTGAGTCACTTTTAAGTCAGCAAGCATGGAAAAAGGGAGGCGCTAGCATAGCTCTAGGAGACAGGCAGGTTGAAAGAGGGGTTCTGCCATCTTGGTTTCTAAAAGGGTGTTCTCTAACTTCCTGTCCTCCCCATTTCCTGGCGAAAAGGTACTCTGGGTATGATCTCAGAAGGAAAAGGACACTCTCCATAGTCGACTCTTCCTTGGACTCTTACAAAAATATGATGGATTCAATGGACCTATATTGGGAATACAGCCTATTCCAAAGTCGTGTTCCACACAGGTGAAGACAAGTCAACTAACGCAGAGGCAAGCTCTGCTCCCTAGCTATCTCAGTGAACAGTGGGGCTGACACTTCTGTGAACCAAGGCTTCTCTGCCACCTGTGCTCTGAAAACAGGACCCTGCTCATTTGGGATGCAACACCTTAAAGTGCTCAACTCAACTCCTGGTTTGAATCACTTAAGCAGCGTCTCCAGGAAGTGTAAATCTTATGAATTTCTAGGTAATGTGCTAACAACCCACGGGTATCAAAGTGCGCTCACAAGCGTCTTAGACATGAAAAAGGAAGACGTGTTGCAAATAGTCATGTTTTTATGCTGTTCTGAAACATTAGAAAATCACTAATGTCACAGACTTTGTCGGAGAGACTATTCCACAGTGTTTCAGCCTAGACAGTGAAAGAGTGACACTTGACTCTGGACTGCTTAAGGGGAGGAATCTTAATCATCAGTCTTGAGAAGCCTGAAGAGCTATATTGGGACAAAACTGCTGGAGATGCCATTTTAGATAAGCAGTGCTGACGCATAGGTGGTTTTATGAACGGGTCTTAAAGCTTTAAACTGAATCCTAGACATCACTATCATGGCGGTCCCAGCGTCGATGTGATACGAGAGCTGAGTGGAATCGGAGCACTCCCATTACCTCAACTCACCAAATTACCTCAAGTGTTGGACTGAAGGACGGCTGACAGCCCATGGATACGAATCCATGGGCTGTCAGCCGTCCTTCAGTCCAACACTCATCAGGGAGCGAGACCTAATCCCAGGCGACTGACAACTCTTGCAATCATTTTTAGTCTATGAAGAGTATCCTGAATTGCCTAAGAAAGATAGAGTTGAGGTAATGAAGTGTGGCACCTGTCATAGCCTGAGTTATAGTGGCACAATGATACTGAGAGTATAAAGGGTGCAGTTGTTGAAGAAGAAGTGGATAGTAATTTGCTGAGTTTACTGTGGCTCATATTTGCGGGGTGATTGTTAGAGAGAAGAATGGTTGCTTTGGGGAGCACCTTCATAAAAAAGCCAGAAACGAATACATTGGAATAGGTTGTTGCAGTTTATTTTGCCAAAATGTTCTGTGAGCCCACTAAAAGAAGCTCAATTTGAATTGGATTTAGGCCTAACCAGATGTGTGCATGCATTCAATGTTTAATGATAGAAAGCATGTGTTCACTATGTGCAACATTTATGTCATGCTTCCCAAGGAATTGAACAATTATCTGTGTCTCGTCCGCATTGTTCTGAATGTTCTTATGTTTTCTGAATTGGTCTTCTTCTTCTTCTTAATTATCGGAGGCGTGGGCGGACCCACGCAGGAATTGGTCATCTAGGGGTATAATGTACCTTTTGAATAAAAGAGGAGATAGGCGTGGCCCCTTGCAACCCTGAAGCATGACCCCTTGCAACCTTGAGGCGTGACCCCTTGCAACCCTGTAGTTAACAATCTCCTCTTGAGATGTCAAAGCCTCTGTCTAAACCCTTGATCTTCGCTTGGATAAAAATGGGTTCTATGTCACTTTTCCTTTTTTTGAAGGCCAATTTATTTTGGTCGATTGTGTGCGGCTAGAAAAAAGCAGAAAAAACACATAGCAGAGGTTTTCTGTTTTTTTCGATTTGGTGGATTCAACCCCTCGAGCCGCCCTTTCCTCCTTGCCACCCCGCTCCCGTGTCCAACCACGTCCACACACAAACACTTTTGTTTCCCCCCTACCCTTACCCTTCTCAAACATGCGTTTACTCTCACACACACACTCGCACGCACGCACGCACACAACGACAGATACTCACCTGACACGCTGCGACTCCTCCTCTGTGTCTCGCTGTGCCTGCCAGCCCATGGGCGTACTCGTGTGCGTCGCAGGGGATGACAGTTCGATTTAGAAAGATCCCTCGGTACGGTCCGAGAGCGTCTTTCTAAATCAATCTTGTTTCTGTCTTTTTTTTTATAAAGCGTTTTTCCACCTATTACCTAAAAATGATCATAGCCGATTGGCCGCCTTATGTATGGCTCTCATTTAAATGCCTATAGATCTGACTTATGAGGACATTTGAACCAAGCATCCAAAGGGCATGTTAAACATGATACCCATGGGTAGGTTAACATGAAGTGGGCATATTTTGAAAATGTCTGCTGCTGCTTTCAGAAGTGGTGTGAGTACAGCTACAGGGAGAAAGCAAGGTAAATATGAGAATCACTCTCTGGCTTCTATAAAAGACAAGAAGAGTTGTTTTTTTTTTTTTTTCTTGTAGAAAATCATTATTTTGTTTTTTGGTGAGATAGTGTCTGCATATGATCAGCCAAGGGAATTTCTGTTCATGTACATGCAGTTGTTCTCATTTCTCAAGGACTGTGCAATTATCTTAACATGATTGTTGGACAAAATGTTTAGACATTCTGTTCTTTTAGTTACATAATGTCGGAGCCACAGAATAAAAAACAGCACAAGAAAACGAAATGTGAAAATGTGTTCAACTTAGTGGCACAGCGCCGTTCATTCACGTTCCAGATATTCTCCATCATTACCTGGTGTGATAAATCAACTTCTGGGGCACCAGTGGTCCATGGATGAATATTGGTTTCTAAACCATCAATCAGACGCACACCTCCAGTACACCAGAAGGCATCCGAACAGATTGGCACACAAGTCAATTATAAACGTCATTGTCCAGTTTTGGTAGCATGGACGGAATGGCAGGCTTAGCTCTGCAAGGTTGTGGATTGTTGGTTAGTTGCAACATAGCGAAAATACAATTATTACCCAATGATAAAAGGGCCTGTCTAGTCATGGTTGTATACAAATATCTATTTTATTATTACTACAACAGACAGTTCTAGCACACTACAAAATACAACCCACCCGGTAAAGGAACACAGATGACTGAAAGTTTCACAAAGAGGAGGGTGGTTGGTAAAGTAATCAGTATTACTGTTCAAGGGTATTTGGTTTCAGCACCAAGGGGCAAAGGGTCATACCTGTCTCTAGGGGTCTTCAGAGAAGGACCAGGGGGGCAGAACTACATTGCTCCTGGTGCTTAAGATCTTCTTGATGCTCAACAGTGTTTTGGGAGCTCCAGGGTGCTTTGCAGCTCCTGAGTTCGAGGTGGGAAACAGCTGTGGGTATCAGGTGGTCGGAATTTCAGCAAGCGAGGCTGGATGGACGTCTGCAAGCTGGCCTACACGGCAGTTCAGGACTAAGAATCGTTGTCTCTGTGCCAGTTGGTGAATCGGGAACGCTGGCAGTGGCGTCTGGTGACTGTGGGGGTGACAAAAGTCAGCAGTACAGCTTGTTGCTGTTTGAGGACTCGACTGTCTCAAAAATGTCCTTAATAGATGGATGCTGGTTGATGCTTGTAGGGGTACTCCTCCTAGCTTATTTGTAGGGCTTGTGTCATCCTTTCAAGGTGGACACCCCAAAGCTCAGGAGAGAGAGTTTGCAGGCAATGGTCTTGTCCTTTGCCCAGAGACTCTCTGGCATTTCCCACCTCACACGCTTGCTGGCGGAACCTAGCAGGGCACGCTGAGTGCTGACTGGGTACCGATTCTGGAGCTGCTGGACAGGTCCTCTGAGTCTGGTATCTCCCTCTGTTTCCTGGTAGATGTTTAGGGGAAGGATCTTGTTTCCCTCTTGGAACTCCTGGCCTTTCTTCGGTGGTGGAAGATGTAAAGTAGACTATACCTTCAGCCTGAGTCCAAATGAGTTCTTCTTCTTACTCCTTTCAAAGTTGTTGGATGATCTGCTAAGTGATTGGTTCAGCCCTCTTTTAAAGCCAAATGGGCCCCACTGATTGGAGCAGGCTAAGCCCATCCTAATGAACCAATCCTGGGTCCCCACCAACTATCTTCTGTTATTCATGAGGTCAGGGCAGGAGTGTTCTGCATCAGGAAAGGTAGGGGTGACAACATATACCTAGATCCCACCCATCTTCCTGTCTGTTGTAGATCAAAGTGTCTCTTTGGTTAGCTGAGCCCTCTGTGACTCTTGATCAAATTGCAGGTCTTCCTTGATGTTTGTGCTGAGAGCAGACTACCTATCTCACTCAATTCACATACTTCGTCCCTTTGAAAGGGGTCCTCTCTGCAGGTGTACCTGTGGTAACTAATGGACCCAGATATGCCACTCACTGCCTTTCATACAGAGGTGTGGGAGCTAACTTCAAGTTGACACATTGCATTCCAAAGGGGTGTTAGCCTCTCCTTCCTGTTGTCTGTTCTGCGACCAAGCTTCTTCTCCAGGCTTGCCTTAATTATTGCTCATTAGTATGCACTGCCACCAGCTGAACTAAAACAATAGGAAGGCGGATCCATGGAGCCTTTGATATTTTCATTAGGCTGCCCATGGCTGGAGGAAGGTGTGCCTTCTCCCTTCTTGAGATGCTTTGATTTACCTGTGGCTGTCACATTCCAGCTGAACATGACAGGGGAGGACAGCTCCTGTAGGCTGTGTCCTCCTGGAGTACACGTGACTATGCGTTTTGTGCTGCGAGCAGGGAAAATGTGTGTGGAATGGCCTCACACATTTTTCAGAGGTTGATCTCCCATCATTCATTTTCATTATCACAAAATAGCCCAGGCGAGCGCACACTCCCAGTGCAGATGGTCAAATTCCTCACACCTGGTGGTATGTGACCCAATTTCAATGCTGATATCTAAAGTGTGATCCCTCACTTTAGCAGGCATGCCTTTTATAATCGTTCAGTCTGTGACTTTCCTCACAGTGCTAATGGAGTTGAAATGCTGGATTAATTTTTCCTTGTGCTAATATCCTTTTGCATCATTATTGGCCTATCCTTGACCATGTGTCCCACGTACCCAAAGAAGGCTTATTTCCCAATTACACCAATATCCAGCATATCCTTCTCCCTTTGAATATTGCTTATAATAGACTTGTACTAAGACGACACTAGTAATGGTGGGGGATCAGATTCGGACCCTTGTGATTGTCAGTTCCCTTGGCTTTGTTGGACTTGTCTGCGGCCTTCCATCCCGTAACAGATTACAACTTGTCCACTCAACTATGTGTTTGGGCTGGGTTACTTGTATAGATCTATAACGTGTTTGGCCAGTCCTGACCAATCAGAAGTTTGTGTCTTCCAGTCAGAGCTAAGGGTTATTGGCTGTGATGCCCCTCAGAGCACCATGTTTGTATTACTCCTGTTTATTATATTCCGCTAGTGGGCATCCACAAAGACCTTCTTTTTACTTATACACTCAGGACAAACAGGATTAGTTGGAATGTCTCAGGAACGTGAGATCACGTGGTGTCAAGGCCGTACAGATTGGTCGAAATTTGAATGGTGAATTGGATTTTAATGAACAGGTGAACAGAGCCAAGACAGAGGTCTCCTTCATCTGAAAGCATGTAGGGCAAGAATGGGGAATTCAAGGGGGCACTTGCCCCGTGGCTCAACCCTGGTGCCCATGTGTGCCCCCCTTGGCTCCCACTGGGCATGAGCTGTGTCTGTGCCATTCATTTAAATAAATGGCAATGCATTAAATAATTGGCAGCCTCGCTGCATGGCGAAAACAGTACAGCAGACACACACAGCCGCACACACAGCCATGTTCCAATGTTGGCCACGGCGAGCCGACACAACACTGGATGGCCTCAGTCTCAACCAGCCTGCCTGGGATGATGGATGATCCTGTCTGTTTGGCAAAACGGACGGTATCATCCGAATCCCATGCTCTCTAGCATTTGTGGTGTGTAGGTGCCTGCGGACGGTGGCCTGGATCAGGTGCTGAATGAAAATGGCACTTTAGCGTGAATGACACTGTAGGCCACTAATTGTATTGCTGCAAACAGTTTCGATTTCCCCAATACCCAGGCCTGGCCACAACTATCTGGAGCCACGACATACATAGGCAGGTGAGCTCCACTAGGCATCCGGGCACATCAGCTATAATATAGCAAACTGTCCTGCACGGTTGAACCAATTTGTGTGTACGGTGCACACACACTATTTCGGTTATAGTCAAGTCAAAAGCCTGAGAGCCACGCCATCGACCACACTTGCCCTCCACCTCCCTGCACGCCGGTCCACAGACACAGGCCAGGCTGGCAAACAGAATGCAAAACCTTTGCTGCCTGTGCACTGGCCATAGCCTGCCTGCCTGCCTGGCTGTGTGTGCCACTGCACTCCCGTGCCCTCCTGAGTCCTGACCTGGGACAGCCAGCCACAGTCTTGTGCCATAACTATACAGTCTGCCGGCCTGCTGCCCTGCATTGAATTCGAAGAAGTCAACTCATCGTGACTCTCGTGTCTCATGAGGTGAGTTGAGCCGCCAAGCGGAACCCGACCCAGAATGCCATGAGGTGCAAGTGGTTGATACTCTGACAGTGGGGGCCCCTCGTATGGAGCAAGCAGAATTTGGTTAATGTAACATTCCTACTGTGCGGCGCCATCGATTATGTATGGGTTGTTTGCTTGGCTGTGAAGGCCTAAAAAAAAAACAAAAAAAACAGAAAATGTGCATGTGTGTGTGTGGGTCAGGTTACAGAAAGTTGCACGTCGTGCACACATCTTTCCGAATTTGTAATCAGAGGGTGGCTCCAAGACCGGGGTGAAACGAATGTCCGAATTGCATATTACGTGCCATGTTTACACAGTTTAAGGACTTTCCATTACGCAAAGAATTCCATTGGCCTAGTCTGAACTGAAACGCGGACATCCCCCAAGAAAGGGACACGCAGTCAGGTCCGAATATTAGTTACGCTGTCTGCACTGACTGAGCTCCGAATATATTATACGCTGTCTGCACTGACTGAGCTCCGAATATATTACACGCTGTCTGCACTGACTGAGCTCCGAATATATTATACGATGTCTGCACTGACTGAGCTCCGAATATATTATACGCTGTCTGCACTGACTGAGCTCCGAATATTATTTATGTCCTCTTTGCTGAGTACCGCACGACACAAGCCTCTAATAAATGCTAAATGTTGTATTTTTTTTTTTACTTTGGGAATGTTTCTGCCTCTGATGTGGCCGATGTTTACTGTTTCTTTCTCATAGCGCCTCTTGCTGCCGAGGGCAGGTTCGCTTGCTTGGTAGCACGCTGCTGAATTATACGCATGGTAGATGCCGCAGCTCTGGTGTACAGTGTACTTGTGGGCAAGTGAAATTTTTGGATCTATGTGATTACTGCGACACCCAGAAGTCTGACGGCCGAAAATGCAGACTTTTTTTTAACCCCTGTTACGCCACATACATTTGCGGGGGAGACCCCCTGCAACTCTCCCAGACTTGTATTATGCCCCATACCGCCCTCCCACATATATATGCGGTGGAAGGTCCGTCGGGAAAAAAAAGTCTGAATTTTTGGCAATCAGAGTTCGGGAGGCGACATTTTGGTATATTTCCATATTGTTCATGCATTCGCATTTCGACTCTGTTTGCAGTGCGGGCCTTCCAAGTACACACATAAGGTGATCTAAGATGCAGTTTTAGTGCATTTGGGAAGAGAACCTCATGTTTTGGAATGGACAATCTTGCGGGACGGAGCAGTGGCAACGTTTTGACTGGAGATATCATATCCATTCCCCATTGGATAGAAAAAGATGTGTAGGTAGGGGCTAGAGAAGAGTCAGTCGTTTGGTTGTAAAGCAGCGCCTAGCTGGCAGAGAGGGTCATCTTGCTAGAGGTGGTGGCGTGCTACGCGTCATGACTGGGCACTGGGGGGGAGTTACCAATAGCCCTGTTAGTTGGTCCCCGGCCAGGAAGAGAGTGGAAGAAGGACAGCTTGCAGCAGGAGCTCTGGGAGTCGTGCCATGACTTGGGCAGTGGGACAGAGATCAAGTCCTGTGTCTGCCATAGCCTGGCAAGGTGCCAGTTCCCTGCAGATGTTCTGCTGGCATCTGGATCCTAGCCATAGCTGCCTGGGACAGAATGAATCAGTCCCATGCCAGCCTGGGCAGCACCTGACAGAGAGATAGCTTGTTGTTGCAGGAGCTCTGCTGGGCCAGCCAGGCCCCTAGCCATGGTGGCGCTGGGCAGAACCAGCCCTGTATGGTACCAGACAGTGCCTGCTTGACAGAGCGATGTCTTGGTTGTAGTTTGTTGCAGGAGGTCCGTTGTGGTCCAGCTATAACTGGGCAGAGCCAGTTTCATGTCTAGCAGAGCCTGGCAGAGCCTCAGAAGGCAAGCGTGTTTCAATGCTGCAGGAGGTTTGGAGCTTTGCATGGCCGGGGCGGAACATCCAGCGTCATGCTTTGTATAGCAGAATGCTGGCTGCAGGAGCTCTGCTGGGAGTCTTGCATGGCTGGTGTAGAGTCGATCCAGTGTCAACCTTAGTATGCCAGTAAGATAGCTCAGTAGGTTGAGCCCTTGCTGCTTCCATCTGTAGGTAACAGGTTCAAATCCCCATAAGGAACAACTCTGGGAAAAGACGCAGGGCCGCCCAAGTCGAGGCAGAGTAAATGATGTTACCATTTGTCACGCAAGGAGAGGGGCAGCTCCTGCCCCCATGCCTACTCCTCTCCCCCATAAGGGCAGAGACACGCAGTCTCTGTCACACAATGCCGAGGAAGGGTGAGGTGCGACATGCGCCTCGCCCTTCCTCCAAACAACAAGGTGCTAAGCACCTACGGAAAACCAACAGGCACGCAAGGCCCAGGTTCAAAGACCTCCCCCCTCCTCAGGGGGCCAGACATGTCGGCTATCTGGCTGGGGGCTAGTGCACAGCCCCCACTACTATACACATCAAAGACCCAGGGCTTCCCTGGGTCTCATAAATAAGAACAGAATGCTCTAAGAAAACACAATTTGTTTGTGGACCCTGAACGGGGACCCAAACTGACAGGGGGTTCGCTGTTCACTCAGCGTCTTCCACACTTTGCTTCTTTAGCAATCTTTAAAAGTTCATTGCTTACGCAGCGTCTTTTCTCCCCCCTTTGAATATTGTCCTGTTCAGAAACTCTGAACTACAGTCGAGCAGTGAGAAACCGTGCTGAAACAGAGGACACCCCAGAGAGAAAGCGGTAGAAGCAGGATCTAAGGCCGGCCAAATAAACGTGGAGGAAAAAACAGACAAAGCGCACAGACGAAGACATCCGTGCTTTTTCAGCTTTGCAGACCTAAAAGACATGGGTCCCAAGCGAAAATCACGGGAACCTCCAGCACCGGCACAGAAACTGAAATCACCCCACTTGCTTGCAGCCATCGAAGCAGCGGAGCACTACGGCTGGCCCTGGGTCTGAGAAAATATGTACGGCTTACCAAAAGAAGGGGTCCCCATACCAACCAGGCATGAGGACGAGACGACACCGGAAAAGAAAAGGAAGTAGGCAGAAGGCACAGGAAAAGGTAACAAAATACTGTCTAAACTGTACAAGAACATGAGTGAGATGCAGCAATTATTGCTAGAAATTAGGGGCAAACAAACAACTCACACAGCCGAGTCAAGGCAGGCAGACCCCATCTTACCACTATTACCAGACATCACAGTTACGACCCTCCCACCAACAACAGCTACAGCACCACCATTGCCAGCAACACCAATAGCACAGGTGCCAACAACACCAACATCAGCCGTCACAGTTGTAACTACGCCAACATCGACAGCTCCTGACACAACGGGTGCTTTAAAAGCATGGTCAGTCCCCAATCCAAATACCCGAGGGCTGTCAGGAACAAGCAACAACAACCCACCGGACACGGTAATGTTTAGTAGTTCCCAATTAGATCAAAAACTTAAATCTTTTCAAGCAGAAATATTGAACAGATACAAAAGGTGTTTTGTATGGAACATTGACCAAACAATCAAAGAAGCCATATGGGCGAAAGAGTTCATCGAGATTTTTTCACTGATAGAAGCCCAACACAAAGGAAAAGATGTGTTTAAGGATCCCAAAAAGATAGAAGAGAAAGCCATAGCAAGAAACACCCAGGTAGAACAGAATTGGGACAACTGGCTACAGGCTTTCGCCATTTTGGCAACTATCTATGAAGAAAAATTCCCCCACGATGGCAGAAAAATATGGGCATATGTGGACAAAATCAGAGAAGTTAAAGTTGCTCAAAAAGGGAAAACCTGGGTATAATACGACATTAAATTCAGGAGAAGCATGTCAGAGAGGCCATCAGTAGAATGGGACGAGGTACAGAAAGATTTATACATGTTAAACGCAGAGCTTCCTTCAGAAGAAGAGACTGCGCAGTTAACCCACAAAAATAACAAAAACTTACAGGGCCCCAGACCCTCTGACAATGAAAATCACAAAAAAGGGGAGCAGCCCTTTTGGAAGAACCAGCCATGGGGGGCTAAATCTAATACCCACAGGCAGAACAGAAACCATTCTCAGAAAGCCAACACCCCGAGTAAAAACTTTGGGAAAAACCAGTGCACATGGGGAAAGAATGCTGGAACAAGCACATGTGCACAAACTGCAACAGTGACCACGCAGAGAGTAACTGCACCAAGCTACCAGCCAAAAATACAAAAGTATAACATCAAATGCATCTCGCCAACCCTTTGTGTAACCCCGGGTTGCTCACCCATCAATCCAGACAATTTTAGAGAGGCTCTCATGAATTACCCAGTCAGAGAAACCAGTGAAACAATCCGGCAAGTTTTCACCCAGGGTTTTGTCATCCCCTTCAAGGGCAGCGGGTCCCTGAATGTCCCAAACAACCTAAAGTCAGCCAGGGACAACCCACAAATGGTTGAAAGCAAAATAGAGAAGGAATTACTACTAGGCAGAATTGCGGCACCTTGGGACCGCACTCCCTTCAAAGATTACATAATATCACCGCTAGGTCTGGTCCCCAAAAAAGAACCTGGGAAACTGAGGCTAATTCATCATCTATCCTATCCCAAAGGCCAATCGCTAAACAACAGCATTCCGCACACGGAATCAGCTCTATCGTACATGCACTTTCAAGAAGTGGTAAGACTCATATAGGAATGCGGCACAAATGCCCTGATGGCCAAACTGGACATCAAATCCGCTTTCAGATTGCTGCCGATCCACCCAGACTCACAGCAATGGCTGGGTTTCAATTTCATTATTAAATTCTATGTAGACAGGTGCCTCCCCATGGGATGCGCAGTATCTTGAGCCCTATTTGATCAATGCAGTTCCTTTTTTCAATGGGCCTTTCAAAAACAGAGGCCAGGGTCCAGGGTAGTACACTACCTCGACGATTTCATGGTAATGGGGCTGGCAAACTGAAGAATGCAGCAGAGCCCTGGCAATGTTAGAAGAAATGGCCACGCAATGGGGCATCCCCCTGGCAGCCGAAAAAACGACCAAACTAGCCACCAACATCATTTTTGTAGGCATTGAAATAGACTCAGCAAAAGGCCTATGCAAAATTCCAGAAACAAAAATAACAGAACTCCTGGAAAACATACAAAGCTTGACAACAAAAGACAAAGGCACAGTGAAAGAAATCCAGTCACTAGCGGGAAGCCTTAACTTCGCAGCCCGATTTATCCCTCAAGTGAAGGTATTCTCCAGAATTCTGGAACTGAAAATCAAATCTTACACCAAACCCCACCTACACATCCGACTAGGTGCAGAGCTGAAACAAGATCTAGAAATTTGAGGAAATTTCCTTAAAGATTTTAACGGGACAACACTTTGGCATACGCCATTGAACACTTTGACAAAAAGGGTCCTTTTCACCAATGCAGCAGGGTGCAGGGGTTTTGGAGCCATACTAGAAGCAGAATGGGTGGCAGTACACTGGCCCATAGCATGGCAAGCTGCAGGGTGGACAAGAAACATCACCCTCCTAGAAATATTTCCCATCTGGCTTACTTTACACATCTGGGGTAGGCAGCTAGCTTACTCGGAACTCTTGGTCTGGTGCGACAACATGGCTGTGGTAGGCTCCATAAACAGAAGATCCACTAAATTCCCTTTAGTGCTGAAAGTCCTACGAGCCATTACAGCGGTCACACTACAAGAAAACATTGTGATGAAAGCAAAGCACATTGCAGGAGCAGACAATAATATTGCAGATGCTTTATCTCGCTTTCAGTGGCCAAGATTCCGGAAGCTAGCGCCGCACTCCCAGGAACAGATGACGCCAATACCAGCAGAATGCTGGGCCTTAATGGGAACCCAAAAATAACGGCACCAATGCCAGCGCCAAAGAGCAGCGGCCGTGGTGCTCAAACAGAACCAAGCACCTCAAAAACAGGTGCCAACAAAATAACGGCAGCAACGCCGGTGCCAAAGAGCAATGGCCGGGGTGCTCAACAAACAGCAGGTACCTCAAAAATGGGGGCCTCAAAAAGTTGGGCATCAACGCCGGCACCAAAGAGCAATGGCTGGGGTGCTCAGCAAAAAGCAGGTACCTCAAAAATGGGGGCCGCAAAAAGTTGGGCATCAACGCCAGCGCCAAAGAGCAATGGCCGTGGTGCTTAACAAAAATCAGGTACCTCAAAAATGGGGCCTCAAAAATGTTGGCATCAATGCCGGCGCCAAAGAGCAATGGCCGAGGTGCTCAAAAAACAGGCACCTCAAAAACGGGTGCCAACAAAATACGGACATCAACGCCAGCGTCAGAGAGCCTAGGTCGGGATGTCCAACGTGATACAGGCACCTTTAAGACAGGTGCCAACAACCACCTGCCAATAGAAAATAAGAACCCAGGCACAGGTTTCTTAATAGAGATGGTAGAGAAAGACCTGGCAAGCACTATAGCAGCTCAGTACAGTAAGTGTTTGCAAACAGTATTTAGAGCCACAGGTTTAAACCATGTTGAGTTAATAACGATTAAAGACATAGAAACATTCTTAAAATGGGTGCACAAGCAGGGCTTTAAAAGAGGCTGGGCTAAAAGACAACTAGTGGCAATTTCCTATTTCTCAAAATTACGGGGGGACTCAGACCCCAACCAGAACGCCCTCATTTCCTATGCCATGAAAGGATGGGCCAGAGCAGAAGGGCCCCAGGTAGACACCCGCCGCCCCCTCGATTTCAACAAACTTGTAAAAATAGCAGACCAGTTAGAAAGCATATGCTGGCACCCTTATGAGATCATATTATTCAAACACCATTTTTTCTGGCCTGTTTTGGGGCTTTTCGTGTGAGAGAGCTTATCGCCTCCGGCACCAAGACCACAAACGGTTTAGGTGTCATGGAGGTCAGGGTCAGACAAGACAGCGTCAACATAGAAATCCAACAGTCAAAAACTGGGGCCAAAAGAACCATTAACATTTGTTGTATCGACGATGCAACAAACTGCCCGGTTTGCATCACCAACCTCTATTACGCTCAAAGACCCAAGGTTGGGGGGAGGTTCCTGATCCACAGGGATGCCTCGGCACTAAGACGCCACCAATTTAAAGGGGTACTGATGAAAGCAGTCAGCACCGCAGGGTGGGACACCAAGGATTTTGGCACCCATTCCTTCAGAATAGGTGCAGCCACCTCAGCATGGCAAGGAGGCCTGGCTCCATTACAACTAAAAAACATAGGGGGATGGAAGTCAGATTGCTACAAAAGATACATCAAACCACAGCTAATATGGCCATCCCCACCTTTTCTCTTCCTTCCCTCCCCCCCTGCAGAACCTACAGGCGCTGGGAAGACCTCGCTCAACTCAGCATGGATTGTCGGCCACTCATTCGTTTTAAGAACAGGCCGATGGGCAGAAGAAACCAAAGACGGTCCGCCTTTCAGAAACACCATCGCTTCATGGTGGGGCTACAGGGGCCTATGGTGGACCGACATCCACGAAACATTAGCAGGGCTGGTCGCATACAGCGACCCGCCCGAATTTCTCATAATACATTTGGGGGATAATGACCTGGTGAACTCAGGAAGGAGAAACCTATTCGAGGAAATCTGCTCCTCATTGGCGGGCATTTTCCACAACTGGAGGGAAACGGAAATGTATTTTTCAGCCATTCTTCCCAGAAAGAAATGGCTGGGGGCCCACTGTTACAAAGCCGTAGACATTGCTAGAAGAAAACTCAACAGGGGAGTAGAGAAATTCTGTACAGCGAGAGGGCTGGGTTTCATAAAACACCCGGCCATTACCCTGGGTGACCCAGATCTTTTTCACAAGGACGGCAACCACCTATCAATCCAAGGCATGGAACATTTCTTTCGAGAAATCACGGCAACTCTCGCATCTAGAGGCTGTTATTAGGAGATACTTTCGGGGGAACACGGCCAGCCGGTAACCTGCCCGTGTGTGGCGGCACCGGCAAGAGGGGGTAACCTCGGGACCTGGTGCCCAAAAGTATGATATTATTATGATATGTGATTATTTGTGTATCTGCATAACCATATCTGTACAATCAAATCCTATGGCCTTTTATTGCCAACACTTGGCAAAATGTTGTGAGACAAATCATTTCGGGTGAGGGTCGGGGTACTGCCACAGTATGCATGCATACAGGTTCATCAGTTATGGGCAATGACGCAGGGCCGCCCAAGATGAGGCAGAGTAAATTATGTTACCATTCGGCAGGCTAGGATAGGGGCAGCTCCCGCCCGCACGCCTGCTCCTCTCCCCCACAAGGGCAGAGACACGCAGTCTCTGTCACACAATGCCAAGGAAGGATGAGGTGCGAATATGTGCCTCGCCCTTCCTCCAAACAACAAGGTGCTAAGCACCTACAGAAAACCAACAGGCACGCAGGGCCCAGGTTAAAAGACCTGCCCCCTCCTCAGGGGGCCAGACATGTCGGCTTTCCGGCTGGGGGCTGGCGCACAGCCCCCACTACTATACACATCAAAGACCCAGAGCTTCCCTGGGTCTCATAAATAAGAGCAGAATGCTCGAAGAAAAAACAATGGGCCTCATTACGACCTCGTCGGTAGCCATGCCGCTATTGTCGGCATGGTTGCCGCCGAAATCGCGTCCGGGTCCTCAGAATGAGGAATTACCGGGCCATTCCGAGTTAGGAAGGCCCGGTAATTCCTCCCTCCAAGGACCCGGACCCGGACGCGATTTTGGCGGCAACCATTACAAGTTGGTCCGTTGTTTGCTCCCTCTTCTCCTAGCGGGACCCGGTAAGCACGCCTGGTTTGACCAGGCGTTGCTTCCTGGGTCCCGTGAGGGGACCTCGTAATGAGGCGTTACGGGGTAAACATCGCTGGCACCTTTTACAGCGCTGTTTACCCCGTACCGCCAGGGTCGTAATGAGGCCCAATCTGTTTGTGGACCCTGAACGGGGACCCAAACTGACAGGAGGTTCGCTGTTCACTCATCGTCTTCCACACTTTGCTTCTTTACCACAAAACCCTCATACCCTACAAATAAGGGAGAAGAACAAAGGAACAGAAGTACAGGGAACTGTACGGTGTCCACAACAAGTCGTGGGACATGAGAAGGCGGCACGACCCAGAGGGGGTAACCTCGGGACCCAGTGCCCAAAAGTATGATATTATTACATGTTATTATTTGTGTATCTGCATAACCATATCTGTACAATGAAATCGTACAGCCTTTTATTGCCAACACTTGACAAAATGAGACAAATCATTTCGGGTGAGGGTCGGGTTTCGGCCACAGTATGCTTGCATATGGGTTCATCAGTTATGCCTTTCATCCTTCTGGGGTTGATAAATGAGCACCAACATCCGTTGTGGTGATAATACATGTATGTAAATGTTTTATGCACCGCCCATTGGCAAAAGCACTATATAAATAAATCATCTTATTATGGACCACATGACTCATGCGTGCATTGCACCAAGAGTCTTGGCACTATTGTCTGGCGTCTCTCGTACACTAGGGCAGAAATGACCCCTGTGCTAGGAGGAGGGTCTATATGACTCCACCACACTAGGACAGTGTTGACCCATGAACTTCCATTCCCACTTGAATAATGCTGAAACATACAAATTATAGTAATTGTTTTAATTTATAATTGAACACCAAATACATGCTGCAACATACAGACATAATGCACGAAAAAGTCTGCCTCTTTATACACAGTTCCTAGTTATACCCACAAAACGTACGGGAATGGTAGTGACGCAACCCCTCTCTGACCCGATTGGTGCCGTGCCCCTTGAGGAGCACTTCACCCCTAATCCCCCTGGCATCAAAACCTGGCTCCGCCATTGAAAACACCCAGGCGGAGCCCCTCTTCCCCACTACCATCACTGTTCTGTGGCCACAAAGGACTCTCTGCAGAAATGTTTAGGAACCATTCTTTCCTACAGGAGTGTGTGATCCAGGAAGGACGAGTCAGATTGGGACAGGAGCTCAGAGTATATTTTATAGGAACTAGTGTGGGTGCCACCCTTCAGTAATCATGATTGTCGGGTAGTGTTTGGTGGGAGTCTCATCAACTCAAGCTCAGAGCATGCCAATGACCAAAGGGCCGGGCACCCAGTATCTCAGCTGGAACTGCAGCATGCTACTGCCCCCTGGTGCCTGGCCTGAGTAAAGCTGATCCAGTGTGACTTGTGCTCTGGTTTCTTCATTGTATATCTCTCAGGGGCAGAAGTCACATTAACAGTTTATGCTACTAAGCTAACACCCTGTATAATTCCAGGCCCATACACAATGAAACAGCGCCCCCCTCCCCCCTACCCCCACCCCCACAACACTCTTGTCAGTAGCCTGGTTCCATGAGGTTGGCAGCTGCATTGTCGCACCGGAAAACCGACATAGGGAACATGTTATGAATTATACGTGCCACAAGCGAAAAATACATCTATCAATAAGAGATATTTGGTCCAAAAACACGGGTCCTTTTTGCCATTTCATTCATTGTAGCTTCTGCCATCCAAGCAGGGCTGGCCTTATAAACCGCAGCGCCCTGGGCAACAGATTAAACATTTGGCTGCACCCTATTGTTAGTAGAGCGTATTTAATTTCAATTGGGCACCTGCCGCGCCTTCTCCCATCACGCCAGCTCTGGGGAGACCTTTAAAGACACCACCGAGCTGGCGTGGTGGGTGTCTAATGGCAGGGTGCCCGGCCTGCCCTGCCCTAGGGCCGGCTCACCATCTAAGCCTGCTGTCAGCCGCTCTTCAAGAGTTGCTGTAGGAAAATTGCTCTTACACCTTCATCTTGATTATACACTGTTTTTCTTCATTTTCTATATACTTTGGAGGCAGAGGCTCCCATCAAAATCAAACATACAAATCAAACAATAAACTTTCAAAATAACATCGCATGCAATGGCTGCATTAGGTGTCATTGACCATCAGGGGTCATAAACTGTAATTGAAAGTTCTTACTTTTGTTCCCATTTCATTTGTTTTTGATAGACAATAAATTAAACCCTTCCTCCTTTACCTCCACCTATTTGTCACCAACTGTAAACATACTGTATCCCACATTCCATAAAGAGTCGGCGCGTTGGGGCAGGGGGGAACTGCTGGGTTGTTTTGTGGTGTCAGATTAGTACTATCAAGCTCCGTCATGGTCGGGAATCAGTTCCCACCCGCCCACCCCCCCCGTATTGTAGGAGGGTTCCGGATACCCCCAACAGTGTTAGCTTATAATGGCACCAGTACTACAAATCGTGGGAGCACTCCAGCATTGCTGCAATGTAGAACACGTCAGTACCAGGTCTGTGGGTTCAAGAGTCCCTTCCAATGCCTTTGCACGCTGGGTGGTCGAGGTGTGGGGGGCAGGGGTGGGGGGGGGTAGTTCACTGCAGTGGGATCCGGCAAGTTATGTGTTAGAGAGTTGCACTGCATGGTCCACAACATTGCAATATGTCTTAATGTGTCCATGCCAGAAAAGGTGGCGACAATGATTGGACAGCACAATATGGGCAACCAGAACAACAAGCATTTGCAAAGCAAATGGTTTTAGCTTTTGTGTAGGCATGGCCTAGGTGTTTTTTTTCTTCTTTTCTGGGCACTGCTATAATTGCACTATTCAGCCGTAAAATGGCAAGAGATTGAAAAAGGTAACAGTAACTGGCATATGAAGGCAGTGCCTGGCAAATGTCGGTCTAATGCCTATCAAAGAGTCACGACTAGTGCCTTTCCCTTTCCATGTTTTTAACAGAAATGAATTGCAAGGAACAGATGCAAAGGCACACATAATGTAAAATAAAGTTGTTGAAAGCACATTTGGTAAAGGCATTTGTACCACATTACTAGTATAAAGAACATGCACATGGGACAAAGTGCAGGTTTTCATTAACACTCTAGGACCACTATATATCCTAAGGCAACAGCTCCCTCTAGTGTTGACAACTGGCACAGCTATGAGAATTGGCATTGTCTCTATGTATCCTAACGCAACAGCTCCCTCTAGCGGTGACAACTTGCAAAGCTACTGCATCAGACAAACATGCAGGACAAACATACATCTGGCCTTTTATTATATAGTTAGATAAGATGATTTGCAACTGTAATAAAAAAATACCTTTCAGAAGGCTGCTTAGGGTTAAGCATGGTAGCCCAATGAAAGTCCATAGTTTGATGAGCTAGCTCTACCATGTTTACTGCATGATAGAGCTAGCTCAAATAGATCCCAGGAGGGTGTGCTATGGGTGTTGAAGGGTTTGTTGGTGGGTTGGAATCTCCATAGGGATCTGTCAGGCGATGGGTGTTAGAAGAGTATGTCAAAAGCCAAACAACACCCACAAGCAAAATGTCTCTCTTCACAAATCATCTACCTCCTTTCCATACTGTTATCATAGGCATAATTTTAGGGGTAAACAGGAGGGCTTGTTGCACCCAACTTTCACGGCACACCATGTTGTCGCCATTCATATGGCTGGGGCACCTTTTCAGCAGATGTCATGTCCCCCCAACATTTTCAGCAAAGTTACTCCAATGGCTGTTATGCAAATAGTTTTGATATTATAGGTGACACGCAAATGCCACATAATAGCCAAAAACTGAAAGGAGTGAAAGGTTGATGTTATGTTGTTTTTCTTTTTTTTCAAAAGGGTAAAGTATTAAATCATGTCTTCCACTGAAATCACATTTTCGAATACACATTTTCTAGTTCCATCCCTAAACCAGTTCCTCATTCCATCACCAGCCCCCCTCCTACCTAGCCCATGACATTAATATTTCCCATGTTTGCACTTCAGGAAGCCCTTTATTACACTGGTGACATATTGCAATGCATCATTCCCTGATAACACACATCACACTTCTGTATATGGCACATTTATAATGGATCACAGTGCTGTGCATAGCCCACCGATAAGAGGCAACACACTATGGTGTGTAAGCCTCTGATTGGATATTAAGCAGGTGATACGAAATATCTGCTAACAAGACTGCTGTGTGTGACACTGATAATGTTCATTGCACTGATGTATTTCACACTGTAATAAAACGGTTCCATCTGTTAATATCCTCACAAAAATATTGCGATACAAAAATATTGCCATATTTTTGCGGCAATATTGAGCATTGGACCCTGCGGGGGACACCCACGCAACAGCTGCATTATTTTGAAATGTGCAGGGGACACCCCTGCTCCCTCAAATTATCCCCCCCCAAAATATTGCCTATTGCGAGACAGACGACCATGTGTACGGCAATATTTTTGGTGGGGATAATATGTAGGGATACCGATAAAACACATCGAAGTGCAGTGTTCCGACCTCAGCTAACAGACAGCACACTAAAATGAATGCCACAATACAACTCATCACAGTCCACTGTATCACTCTCTAATGACATACACAAGAGGAACACGAATCATGCTCTAAGGTGGTACATCACAGTGCATGTAAGCACACTCTAATAACACATATCAAATTGCATTGCAGCCGGCTCCGATAACAGACATAGCACTCTAAGCATACAATAACTGTTTAAGCTGATACTCTGCAGACCCATCACCCCACAGTTTGAGCTGGTACTCTGTTGAACCAGCACAGTGCAGTTTCCGTTTCCAGAATCACCTCAGTGAAATTTAAGCCGATACTCTGCTGACCCATCAACGTGCTGTTTAGGCTGATACTCTGTTGAATATTACAGTGCAGTTTGAGTTGAAAGAACCATCAATGTGCAGGTTGAGCTGATACTCTGCTGAACTATCACAGTGCAGTTTTGAACTGTTGGTTTGTAAATCACAGTCCTCTAGAAGGGGAGGTGGGGCCGGGCAGAGCGCAACTTGATGAAGAGGATTGAACTGGGGTAGTTAGGAAAACATCGAGTTTTTAAGGTTGAACTGTACGGGAGTAGCTGCTATGTGCCTTTTGAGCAGGGGCAGCTCACCTGTCATCCGCCAGATGTTTTAGTCAACAAGTTCTATCAGCCCTGGCCTGTATAGTCAGTTGAGAGAGATCGTATGAGTTTTAGGCCAAATCATATGCAGGGTAACAGGTTTGCTATCCTTGGTCAGAGATGGTATGGAAGAGCTTTCTGCCATTCTTTGACCATGTGGGAAAGGGACCTTCCATGTGTCCTAGCATATGTCGCTTTAGGGGCCAGCACTACCTCAGGTGGATATGAGGGATTGTGCACAGGAGTGCATCCATAATGTAGGATTCTATCTAAGTAGGGCTTCTTCAATGGTCAACAGTGGGTGAATTGCTCCACAATCCAGGCTTGTGCCAGTCACAGTAAAATACGATGCCATAGTCTGGGTGAGATCCCATCACAAATCTTGCTATTGTGCCCCTTTGAGCCTCCCCATGGAACCTAAGTTCATAATTGTAGGTCCTCACTATTGGCTGATATGCGACATAATCTATACATTTGAAACATGCATTATCTCATATGTGTTAAACCTTTTCATCGATTATTCAGTGGTATCTCCTAGTTCCACTGGACTATTCTTTGAAGAACCCTGGAAGCTCTTTGATTCTCTTTCCACCTAACATCACCTCATTCCTTTTGGTGACTTTAACCTTCCCTCTCCAACCACTTTCCAGAAATCTCAACAGTCTGTTCTTAGTGACCACACTTTCCACTCTATCTATAACCTACCTACACACACAGGGGGTAACGCTTTGGACCTCATATGCATCCCCAGCTCTCTCTCAGCCACTAACACTACTGTCACACCACTAACACTACTGTCACACCATGCCTATCTGATCACTCCATGGTTTCCACGACCATCTCCTTTCCACACTCTGACCTCTCCTCAATACATGCATGGCCCATTACTAAAAGGAAATGTAAACCTTTTGCCAATCCTCCCTTTCTCTCAGACATACAGTGTACACTCTCGTTCTCCACACCTAATGCCTCTTCCACTAACACTGCCCTCTCCAGCTTCCAATCCCTACTATATGACTCAATCTATTCCCACTTCCCACAGCTTCCTTTCCCCCCAAGTCTCAGCATCCTCAGCCATGGGTCACCCTATTCATACTCTCTCGCCGCACCGACAACCATTAGCTGCTATGGAAATGGAGGCATAAACACTCCCATGAGGACCCACAACTCTACCTTTCTGCCCTGATCACTCTCATGTCCTCTCTTGACAGAACAAAAAGGGAATTCTACCTCAACCTCATTGACTCTCACTCCAACCATCCTCACCAGCTACAGGGCACCCTAAACTCACTCCTAAACTTATGGCTTGCATCTACACACTCACAGTTAATGGCCTAGCTGAATACTTAGCTGCAAACCTTAAAGAAATTGGAGATGCTCTCCTGACCTTACTCACACTGCCTCCTCCTACATTCTACACTCTGCCTACTCTACCATCCTCCTCTGCCTCTATCTCCCATTTATTCACACTAATACTGAAGAGGTTCTATCTCTACTGATGAAGGATAACTCCTCATGTGCCCATCTGGCCCTCTTGCTCCTCAGCTAGTCAAGCTTACTGCCACTTTAGTGGCCTTTCACCTCACTGAACTCTTCGACCTGTCCTTCGACTCAGCTTGCTTTCCCTCTGTTTTCAAAACAACCAGGGTGATATCTCTTCTAGAAAAGCAAGGAGATGACCCAAACCCACAAGCTAACCTTTGCCATGTGTCTCTCCTTCTGTAGCACTATAAAGTGCTTAAAAAGGGTTGTGCTCAAGCATCTTACACATTTCTTAGACATCCACAACCTTTGATACCACCTACAAACAGGTTTCCATTCCTGTCACTCCAAGGAAACTCCTCTCATAAATGTCTCCAACTGCATTGCCTCTGCGAAGCACTCCATCTATACTAATTCTCCCTGACCTCTCCATTGCCTTTGACACTGTTGATCACTCTTTTCTCCCTAAAACTCTCCTATTATTGGGATTTGCAATCAGGCCCTGGCCTGAATTCAATCCTACCTGGCACCTTGCCAATTCGTTGTCTTCTGGGCCAACATTAACTCCCCACTCACTCCTCTGTTGGTGTTCCACAATGCTCTGTCTTGGGTTCTCTCATCTTTACACTGAACACCTCTTCTTTTGGGGCACTAATCTACTCCTTTGAGTTCTCGTACCAACTCTTTGCGGATGTCACAAAAATGTCCTCTCTTTTTCCTGAACTCTCCTCTGATCTCCCTATCAAAATTTCCAATGGTCTCTCTGCCATTAAATATTGGATGGTTTTGCCCTCTCTGTTGTTAAACTGTTCCAGAAGAGAGGTGTTCTTCTTCCCTGTCAAATACTCTCTCTCTGCTCTTCCCCTGCATATCCAGTTCCCACATTAAACTCTCCCCTACTCCTCTTGAGCTAGAAACCTCAGCATCATCTATGACCCTTCTCACACCTTATCTACTTCCATCTCCAAAACTGCAATGGCGGCTCGTCTCAACCTCCTAAATATGAGGAAAATCAGGCATCTCCTTCCTTTCAACACCATCAAGAATCTCTGAACTACAACTGCTTTCTCTAAAATGAACTGCTTTGCCAGCATCCTCTTTGGTCACCCCAACTATGCATTGTGTTCTCTTGACAAGATTATCAACTTCTCTACCAGGAATCTGTTTGAACTGCCTCACTTCACACCTACTTCCTTGTACCATCACCAGGCTGGATGGCTGACGATGCGAAACAGGGCCAGATTTAAATGTATCTCTCCTCTTCTATCCTACTCTACAAGCCTACCCATCATCTCTGTTCTGCCACCTTGACAATGCTTGAGGCACCTCACCCTCCATGCGCTTCCTCTCGCTTCTACCCTTTTCCCTCTTCTTGCTCCACTTTTATGGAATTGTCTTCCCCCAGAAATCCAAGATAAAGTCCACGTGGATGTTTTCAAAACCAAACTAAAAGCTTACCTTCTTGCCTCCAATCTAATCTCTTAACTAACCTCTCTACCTTCTACCTAACATTTTCCCATCACCTCTAGCCTGCCTCTGTTCCTCATTTTCTCTGTCGCACTCTAGCACTTCATCCTTCATGATCACATTCCTAACTCAGCTGACGTGACCTGCACTTAAAACTGTCTGATGTTAGTTGTCCTTGATCTATGTATGTCCACCCTTGTATTGTTCCCGCTGACTGTTCCATTCACTCCCCTCTACAACCTGGTCATGACGTCACTCATGCTCAACCCATTGTAAGAAGGTAACTGCTTCGCATCAACTCTGATTTCATATCTAGTGTATGTTCTTTTGTGATCAAAGGAGCATTGTTCCTCCATGTATACAAATAAATAAAAATGTCTATCCAGGGGTCGGTAGAACTTGGACCATAGATTGCTAACACGCCCCCTCTCCTATTCAACCTCCTCGCACCTTGTATTATTTACATGTCTTTAGGGAGGAAGCAGCAGAAATACATTCTAAGGGCACACAAAGGGCACCATTGAAGCCTTGGTAGATTTAGTGGGGGGCGGGGGTTACTACTGGCGGTATTTAGAGATCAGAGCTGCGGTAATCTGAGGGGCCACACTTCATTAGGGGATCACTGGCGCTTCAGCGGAAACGGATGATGTATTTTAGCACATCTGCATGCCCCCTGCACTGTTTGTTTATACGTCCTAGTGTGTCAGTGAGGGCTCTTTGTTTCACTTCTGATACAGGCACGTGTATCAGGAACCCATGAGAATGTAATCATCTGTATAGCTCAGCATTTTAACCTACACCCTCTTTATCAGAAACAGTAACCTCGATGATGCGTAATGAAGAGCAAATCTGCCAGCACAGTGCAAACGATAGAGGGAAAGCACACTAGGCCAATGGAATTGGTCAAAACGTCGCACTGACCAGCCCAGTACCTCATGAAACGTGCCCAGCATGTTAGGCCAGCACGGCAAGCACTGTCAGGTTGCACACACAGTAAGCCATTCCGAGCCTGCAGAACATTCCTGGGAATTCCTGGGTTTCAGCGGGACTTCTCCACGCTTTCCAATGTTGACTCTGCACTCGAATGGTATTTTCATTCTGTTTGCCACGTTGTGATGGTTTACTATCTAATGTTGCAAAGCAGCCATCACTCCACTTTGTGTCACAAGTAAGCTATGGGATCAGTCAAGAAATAAAGTTATAACCTTCAATTCCGCAAGGGCTCTGAGGGCAAGAGGCGTACCGTCAACATCTGGTAACAGCTGGGGTAATCGTTAGCATGGCCAGCTCCTTTCCCATTATAGAGTATTATCCCACCCCACCAACCACATCTCTTTCCTTGAGCCGCACACACTGCCAGTGGTGCTGGTGACCCACAATGCCACCCGACTTCGCTTGCCCGACCTAATACACATCTCCCAGGGAACGGCGCTTCTTTGCGGCAGCCTTTTCTCATTAATGTTGATAAAAGGCCACGTCACTGCCGCAGAATAGCTTGAGATTCCGGGCCGGCACAATAACATGTCGCTGCTCTTTTATTGAAGGTAATCAGACGTGCAGAGTGGAAGTTCCCAAACTCTTTGCCCACCCGCCTGCGCCGTCTCTTGCTCTCCGCTCGCCCCCTCCCCTCACTCCGCTGAATGCCTGATGCTTTTTAAATTAACTTGCAGGTTATATAACTGCAATGCTTTGAAAATCAACATGGTAAACGATATTAAATTCAATAAAGGCTCAGCGGAGGACCGTGGTGGGTGAGGGGGGAGGTTATTACGTTTGTTTCTTTGTATTCTTGCTTCCTTTCTCTTCTATGAACTACTGCGCAGATGGGCTGCTTCCAGGGAGTGCGGTGTGAGCGAGCCTTTCCCGCTCTCCACAGCAGACCCGAAGAATGGAGACTCCCATCTTATGAATGCAGCTTCACACCTATTCAATCGCTAGCCCTGTCATGTACATTGTTGCCCGACGTTGCACATGGGGACAGGCATGGGTGTACCATTTCCAGACAATGATGCACTCATGCTGGCAGTTTTGCAGTGATATTTACACTGACTGACAACCAGGGCTGACATTGGCCGCATAGTAACATATATTGGAAGCTTTGTAACACATGATTAACTTCATCCCACACGAAAGAGTCCCAGGGTGTAGAGGCCTACAAGGACATCTCCAGAGCTCCATGTTGGCAGTCCACCCTTGCTGACAACCTCAAAAAGAGCATTGTCCTTCAGAGGGAGCAGATATCTGTGCAACATGTATGTGATCCTTCCCCCAATCAGAAGAGATCACCACTGTATGCAAAGCAGATCTGAAGACATCACCACTGGGGCAAGGCAGATCTGAAAAGATCACCACTGTGTGCAAGGCAGATCTGAAGAGATCACCACCGGGGCATGGCAGATCTGAAAAGATCACCACTGTGGGCAAGACCGATCTGGAAAGATCACCACTGCAGACAAGGCAGATATGAAGAGATCACCACTGGGGCAAGGCAGATCTGAAGAGATCACCACTGCGGGCAAGACAGATCTGAAAAGATCATCACTGTGGGCAAGACAGATCTGAAGAGATCACCACTGCGGGCAAGACAGATCTGAAACGAGCACCACTGTGGGTAAGACCAATCTAAAGAGCTCACCACTGTGGGCAAGACAGATTTGAAGAGCTCACCACTGCGGGCAAGGCAGATCTGAAGAGATCACCACTGTGGGTAAGACTGATCTGAAAATGTCACCACTGCAGGCAAGGCAGATCTGAAGAGATCACTACTGAGGCAAGACAGATCTGAAGAGATCACCACTGCGGGCAAGACAGATCTGAAGAGCTCACCACTGCGGGCAAGGCAGATCTGAAGAGATCACTACTCTGGGTAAAACCGATCTGAAAAGATCACCACTGCAGGCAAGGCGGATCTGAAGAGATCACTACTGGGCCAAGGCAGATCTGAAGAGATCACCACAGCGGGCAAGACAGATCTGAAGAAATCACCACTGTGGGCAAAACGGATCTGAAGAGTTCACCACTGAGGGCAAGGCAGATCTGAAGAGATCACCACTGCGGGCATGGCAGATCTAAAGAGATCACCACAGCGGGCAAGGCAGATTTTACAGTCGCTTGGGATTTAAAGAGGGAGTTGGATTTGCAGTCTGTCAAGGGCAAACAGTTCCCCTTTAAGAGGATGTCTCTCAAACTCATATTTAAAGATGGTGATTCGAATTCTAGGGGACAAACAACTACTGGTAAGGCAGGGATGAAATAATAGAGAACATGTGTGTATGCATGCATGCTTTTACAACACATGACATGAAGATCTAAGGACATATTCAGAAAATGATTGCCTCCCAAGTAGGGAGCGATAACACTGGTAACACATGATCCGATTCGAAGACCAATAGGCATTACGGTTTGGGGATTCAAGGAGGTTTTAAAAAGAGAGTTACATACAGACCATCAAAGCTATGTAAGCAGTGGTCGAAGTGCACGACAAGAGGTAGTGGAAATATGGTCACTGCTGGCCTGCACCCGCTCCCCACCTACCCCTTCACCATGTCCCCTCCCAAACAGAATCCAAACCCCCAAACACATGCAGCTGCTGTTTATGGGTAACGTTCAGTGCATTGCACTGAAGTGGAAGTTTCAACTTCCCCCCACACTTTTATTTTAAAACGAAACAATTCCAGAACGGTTTCTTTTTAAAATAAAAGTTTAGGAACAGTAAAATATTCTTTTAAAAAGTAGAGGAGCACAGGTCCCAATCGCTCCTGCCAACTTCGACCACTGTATTTAAGAATGAATGACCCAATTTGAGTGCAACTTGACAGGAGAACAACCATTAGTACCCGGCGAGGGCACAATCAGAATGAAACAACCATTCTGATTGGCCCTTGCCGAGGCATTTCCTGGCCGGGAATCCCTCAGCCGGGATTCCACGGCCATTGTACCTGGCGGGGGGCGTGGCAGCCCCTCAGCCAATGAGGAGGCTCGAAGCGGGGCCATCCCCGCTCCGAGCCTCCTCACGGCTGAGAGGCTGCCTTCGCCCCCCGCCGGAGTCTCAGGTAAGGCTTTTTTTTTGTTTTCCTCTCCCTCCTCCCTGCCCTCCCAACCCCACTTACCTTCTTCCTCCTATGTCCCAGGTGGGGGAAGATGGCAGCCTCCAGCCGTGTGGAGGCTCGGAGCGGGGCCATCTCCGCTCCGTGTCTCCACATGGCTGGAGGTTTCCATTCCATCGTCCCCCACCGGGGACGCATGTCCATATTTTTTTTCTTTTTTTTCCCACTCCCTCCCTTCCTCTCCACCCCACTTACCTTCTTTTTTTCCCGGGATCGGACGCGCTGGGAACACTTCTGTTTCCAGTGCGTCTGCTCCCGATGGCCACCATGGAAAGGGAAAACAGACTCTGTTTTCCCTTTCCCGGTGGCCATTTTCTTGGTAATTTCTTTTTTTTCTTTGTTTCTGTCCCAAAAAGGCTTCGGCACAGAAAAAAATGCTTTCAGTGGCCCGGTCACACAAATCTTGTGGGCCGGGGTACTAAATGCAATATGACCCTCGCGGCGGGGGCATTACCAACTCCATAATGCCCCCGCTGCTCGGGTCTTATTGCTTAATTATTACACGGCCTGCGGTAGCGGTCGTGTAGTTATGGTTAAGTTGCTCATCTCATAGGAAGAGCACATTTTGGACGGCTTATAACTTTGCTCTCCCTGAATAAATCCCTGAATAAATCCTCATCAAACTTTGCAAAAATAGTATATGGCCCGGTCTGAATTATTTTGCTACGTTCGGTGAGGTTTTGTCAAGGGGGTGCAAAGTTATAGCTGGGGGTCCCAAATATATATTTTTTCTCCATACCTACAGCCCAAACCGCTGGACGGATTTTCACCAAATCTGTGCCAGGAGCGGAGGCTTGGTCCTGAAAGTATGCTTTTGTAATTTCTGTTAAAATCCACCCAGTAGTTTCTTTTTAAAACAGGCAAAATATAGGTCCAAACAAATTAGTGATATCTGGCTCCGCTCCGCGGACCCATTTCCATGTTCGGTCCACGGACAGAACTCTGATTGGCCCAGAGGTTTACGTGATGTCCGCGAACATTGGATGCGCCCCCTGATTGGATGCTGAAAAGCGTGAAGTGCATCAGATTTTTGGAAACGCCTGCCATGTTGGATTCGTGGACTTCGGCTATCGCTGTAAAAACATATAATAAAAAAAACATTACACTTGTCAAACTTATCAAACAATGTCTGGGGAGTTGAGGAGTGATGTGGATGGGTGGGATATGGCTGTAAGAGGCCAAATAATTGATGTTTTTCACCACAAAAGTCAGCAAATGGTTCGGATGTTCACGAACCGTGCTGTGAAGTTCGGGGACACTTGAGATGTTCAGGAGCAGTTCTTTGATGGCTTATAACTTTGGCACCACTCAATGAACCTGCATGAAATTCTGCAATTCTATTCTAGACCTGGTTCTCAAAAGGCTTGGCAAAGTGAGATTCTGTAAAGAGGGGGCAGAATTAGAGGGGGGTCCCAAAATATTGTAAAGGCTTGTAAATGTGGTGCCATTTGACGTATCTGCACACAAGTTTGCAAAACGATTTTATATCTAGATATAAATGTTTTTCTTTTTTTAGGTTTGGTGGGATTTTCTCAAGAGGGGGCTAAATTAGAGAGGGTCTCAACATTTGTAGATGGATTATAACTTTGTTTCCATTTGACAAATGTGGACGAAAGTTTTCAGAAAGATTATAAACCCAACCTTGAATGCTTGTGTCAAGTCTGAATGGATTTTGTCAAGTTGGGGGCTACGTTATATCACTATTGTATGTACATACATTTAGACACTTTTGAAAAAGAAAAAAAAAACATGGCCAGATTTCAAGCAAACCCGTGTAAGGAGCATTTGCAAGGCAAATGTGCCTGTGTTTTATTTTTTGACAAGCATCATAATGTAGGTACAAAAAGTAGGGATATAACTTTGGTGACTGAGGTATAGCCTGTGGCCATGGGCAGTAGCCAGATTGTCTGGGTCATGGTGTAAGGTCATGACCCGGACAATCTGGCTACTGGCCTTGACCGCGAGGGATGAAAAATGGTGTTAGAGTGACCATGTCCACCTGGGACCGGCTATGTTATAATGTTATTCGAATGTAGGATAGGTTGGAAAGGGAAAAAAATATGCTTGTGGTAATATGGTCATAGGGTTCTGACTTTGCCTTCTGCAGGCTGCCCTGGAAAGGGAAGATGGGCTCTCTACTGAGCCCCACCTGCTCTTTCCATGTTGGCCATCTTGGAAAAGGATTTTCCTTTCTACATATATGTATTCAGTAAAAAAAACTTTGTTAACGGGACGTTATGGTTAAGTTGCGCTACTAAAAACCTATGAAATTCAGTGAAAAAACTTTGTTAAAGGGACGTTATGGTTCCAAGTAAAACTGAAAACCCCCTGAAATTCACCAGTTATGGTAAGCTAAGCAACCATAACGCGCGCCACCACCGTGAACTGCTAAGACTAACACCCAGGACATCAAAGATGACATCACAAATATAAATATATATATATATATATATTACATGGCCACGGTAGTGACCATGTAGTTATGGTTAAGTTGCTGTTTCCATAGGAAGAGCACTTTTTGGGCGGCTTATAACTTCGCTCTCCCTGGACGGATCCTCACCAAACTTTGCAATGTGGGTCACTCTGAATTTTTTTGCAAAGTTTGGTGAGGATTCGTCCAGTGGGGGCAAAGTTATAGGGGGGGTCCCAAAACTTTTTTTTTTCCCATAGACTGAATGGGAAAACATTTTTGCTCGTGTCTACAGCCCAAACCGCTGGACGGATTTTCACCAAATTTGGACCAGGAGCAGCGGCTTGGTCCCGAAAGCGTGCTTTTGCAAATTTGGTGAAAATCCGCCCAGTAGTTTTTTTTAAAATGACCAAAAAGTAGGTAAAAAAAATTTGTGATATCTGTGTTCGGTCCGCAGACACACTTCCCTGTTCGCTCCGCGGACAGTGTCCTGATTGGCCAATCGGCTTGCGTGATGTTCGCGGACATGCAACGTGTTCGCTGATTGGACGGCGTGGAGCGTGAAGCGTGTCAGATTTTCGGTAGCGCCCGCCATCTTGGATTTGCGGTCGTCCGCGGACAGCGCAGTGAAACTTTGTTCAAAATTTGTATTTAGTAGAGTGTGTTGGTATGTAGGAGTGTTTGGGGAGGGTGGGAGTGTATGAGATAGGATGAAAGTTGTGTTTTTTATGTGTTAGACATTCTTTTTGTGTTCGATTTGTATGCGGAGATCATGGGTGTTTTGAAATGTTTTAAATAAACTGAATGGGGGGTGTTCTGAGGACTCAATATGTGTCCGTTTTGTTCGCAAGCAAACTGAAACTGTTCTAAGAACACTTGCAGTGTCCTGAAATGTTCGCAAATAAACAAAATGGGGGTGTCCTGAGGACGCTGTCCGTATTGTTCGTTGTCAAGTTGAATATGTTCTAAGAACACTCGCGGTGTCCTGAATTGTTCGCAAATACACAAAATGGGGGTGTACTGAAGACGTTGTCGAACACTCGCTGTGTCCTGAAATGTTCGCAAATATGAATGGGGGTTGTGCCTGACAAGTTGAATGTGTTCTAAGAACACTTGTGGTGTCCTGAAATGTTCGCAAATAAACAAAATGGGGGTGTCCTCAGGACGCTGTCCGTATTGTTCTCTGTCAAGTTGAATGTGTTCTAAGAACACTCGTGGTGTCCTGAAATGTTTGCAATTAAACAAGATGGTGGTGTTCTGAAGACACTTCTAAGAACACTCGCGGTGACCGGGGAATGTTTGTAGGGGGTGTCCTGAAGACGCTGTCCGTATTGTTCTCTGTCAAGTTGAATGTGTTCTAAGAACACTCGCGGTGTCCTGAAATGTTCGCAAATAAACAAAATGGGGGTGTTCTGAAGATGTTTCTAAGAACACTCCCGGTGTCCTGGAATGTTCGTAGGGGGTGTCCTGAAGGCGTAGTCCGTATTGTTCGCTGGCAAGTTGAATGTGTTCTAAGAACACTCGCAGTGTTCTGAAATGTTCACAAATAAACAAAATGGGGGTGTCCTGAGGACGCTGTCCGTATTGTTCTCTGTCAAGTTGAATATGTTCTTAGAACACTCATGGTGTCCTGAAATGTTTGCAAATAAATGAAATGCGGGTGTTCTGAGGGCACTGTCTGTATTGTTTGTTGTCAAGTTGAATGTGTTCTAAGAACACTTGCGGTGTCCTGAAATGTTTGCAAATAAACAAGATGGTGGTGTTCTGAAGACGCTTCTAAGAACACTTGCGGTGTCTGGGGAATGTTCGTAGGAGGTGTCCTGAGGACGCTGTCCGTTTTGTTCTCTGTCAAGTTGAATGTGTTCTAAGAACACTTGCGCTGTCCTGAAATGTTTGCAAATAAACAAAATGGGGGTGTTCTGAAGACGTTTCTAAGAACACTTCCGGTGTCCTGGAATGTTCGTAGGGAGTGTCCTGAAGGGGTAGTCCGTATTGTTCGCTGGCAAGTTGAATGTGTTCTAAGAACACTCGCAGTGTCCTGAAATTTTCGCAAATGAACAAAATGGGGGTGTCCTGAGGACGCTGTCCGTATTGTTCTCTGTCAAGTTGAATGTGTTCTTAGAACACTCATGGTGTCCTGAAATGTTCGCAAATAAACGAAATGGGGGTGTTCTGAGGACACTGTCCATATTGTTTGTTGTCAATTTGAATGTGTTCTAAGAACACTTGCGGTGTCCTGAAATGTTCGCAAATAAACAAGATGGTGGTGTTCTGAAGACGCTTCTAAGAACACTCGCGGTGTCCGGGGAATGTTCGTAGGGGGTGTCCTGAGGACGCTGTCCGTATTGTTTTCTGTCAAGCTGAATGTGTTCTAAGAACACTCGCGGTGTCCTGAAATGTTCGCAAATAAACAAAATGGTGGTGTTCTGAAGACATTTCTAAGAACACTTGCGGTGTCCTGGAATGTTCGTAGGGGGTGTCCTGAAGGCGTAGTCCGTATTGTTCGCTGGCAAGTTGAATGTGTTCTAAGAACACTCGCACTGTCCTGAAATGTTCGCAAATAAACAAAATGGGGGTGTCCTGAGGACACTGTCCGTATTGTTCGTTGTCAAGTTGAAAGTGTTCTAAGAACTATCGCGTTGTCCTGAAATGTTCGTAGGGGGTGTCCTGAAAACGCTGTCCGTATTGTTCGCTGGCAAGTTGAAAGTGTTCTAAGAACACTCATAATGTCCGCGGACATTAAAAGTTTTCATAGACCATAGTTGAAATGTTTGACTCTATGGATGTGATATGCTGCAGTGGTTGTTGCCAGGGCATACAGTCTTGAGTGCATGGCCATCTGGCCATGCACTCAAGACTGCATGCCCTGACAACAACCACCGCAGCATATCACATTCATATTTGCTTATAACTTTGGGTGAAAAACAAATGTATAAGGAACAAAGGTATTAGATACTATGGATGTGATATGCTGCTATGGTTCTCCTTATTATTGTATACTTACTGTTTGGTCTAGTAACCGGAGTCCATGCATTTCTTGTTCATTTCTGTGATAAAAGAAAATAGCATGTTAGTATTAGTATTTTGTAATGACTTATTACATTGTATGATCAATATACTTTTTTTTTTTGACCCTCATATTTAGTAGATTACAAACCAGAGTACTGTGCAATTTGCTCAGTTTCTGTATTTGCTGCTAAAATCATTGGGTCTGTGGGAGGAAAATAAATCCATGTTGAATTAAAAAAAACCTTTTTCTGTTATGCTACAGTTTATTTGTTTGTTTTCAGTGTTCACTTGTTGTTTCTGGCTAATGCTTTATACTTTGGCTTGTATTTTTTTGGAGCAGTAACATATTATTTATTTGTTTTGATATTATAAAATTTTGGAGCAGTTAGATACCAATTGGCGTATTCTAACTGTGTATTTTTTGGTCTAATTTAGTGGTATTCATTTATCTGATTAGTTGTAGAATCTTTGAGCAGTTAGATAGCTTTTGGAGTATTCTAACAGTTTATATTTTTTAACACAAGTTTACTTAGGGTTTAAATACTGTTTAGTTATCAAATTTTGGTTTTAAGAACATCAAATAAGCGTTTGTAAGATTTCCTGGTAATCTCTGCTTTAGAGTAATGGTACTATCATTACATTCAAACCATCCACATTTCTTTTTTATATATGCAGTGTAGTGCCCTGAATTGGTTGTGGCTCCTGCGTGGTAGATTATACCTATTGTTGTGAAGTTTTCTTACCAAGTGATATTTGACCATGTGTGAATCCAGTCAGCTTGCAGTTGTTTTTGGTACAATCTGCATTGTAACATAAAAGCATTAGTATTATGTATTTACTATGTGTTTGTATTACTAACGTCGAGCGATTATCTGAATTGCAGGTAGAGCATAATCTACCATGGTTTGCATTTTGTACAAGTCGCTGAAATGGAATGGATTCACAATTTGGTATTGATATATATATGAAGCGTTCATTGGGGATTTCTTCTTGTGTCACATTGTTGCAGAGAGTGCATGTATGTTTCCACATGTATGAAATCTGAAAGATTTCATTTATAGGTATGTTTTTGTTTTCCAGTACTTGTAGTAAGTACATTAGACATTCTTGTGGATCTTCCTGTGAATTTATAGTGAATTTCACCATTCCAGCACAGTAGTCCAATTGTTGTCTTATTCCATAAACACTATACGTGTTGTCAGGATTGTTTGCTGCATTTCTGTGAAGTACTAACATTTGCAAACACAATGGGTCTGTACTGTGTAAGTAAATGTCAACAATTGGTGGTAATTGAAATAGAATATTCATTGCTACATTTGCGTAGCAACTTACACCAACTATATTTGAGAATTTAAATGGTCCAGGTAGTTCTGTATCTAACTGCTTTTTTTGGAGTTTGTCCTTCTTCTTTAAAGAAGTACCTGGTTTAGTTTCCCTAATTGATTCTTTTTTGCTTGTGGTACTTGATGAAGTATTAGTTTCTTTTACTCTCTTTGGAGGATTTGCAGTGACATCCTGTTGCATTTCTGTTTGATTTATTTTTGTTTTATAACGTTTTACTTTTTGTGGAACAAAATATGTGTTTAGGTGGGGGGTGTATAGTGAGCGAAGTCTATTGTATTCTAAAATGCAAGGAATATCAGCGTTTATTTTACTTGCATCAAAGTTGATTAGAAATAGACTGTCAAGTGTACGTAAGCGTGATAGTGCTACATAGCTCATGCCTTCTTTAAAGACTGTGTTACCAATATCTATCATTGCTTTGTCTAGGGTAAGACCTTGTGATTTATGAATCGTGACTGCGTATGCAAGAGTTAGAGAAAATTGTTCTCTGCGTACATACAAATCTTTGAAGAGAAGGAATCTAGCTGTTGAGCGTCCTATCCTTTTTACTTCTGAAAGTTTGTCCAAGAGTATATTGACAACTGAATTTTGTTGTCGCGTGGGTATGTTTGAAAGCCAACAACTGCACCCAGTGCTCCATTAACTAGTCCTTGGTCCACGTCAAGGTTATGTTTAAGCATTACTCTGCAATTTAAGGATAATTTTAATATCTTTTCAAAGCCTGCTGTGTTTGAGATTGCTTTTTCTAAACTATTTTGTCTTGTTGTGGCTTGGTCACACATGGGTAGTGTCATACCATGTACATCTATAGTTTGTCTGTGGCGCTAATTTCCATGATTGGTTGTATTTCTTTACTTAGCATGATTTAATTGAGTTTGAAACAGCTTGCAAGAGTTGGCCATACAATTGACATTTTTGTGGGCTAATTGTTCCATAACATCTGTAGCACATGCATTATCGCCATAAAGTGCATTAACGTGCCGGGTTTTCAATATTGCTTCTGCTTCTTTAGAAAGTATAGCAACTCTGATACTTTTAAAAATGTTGGCATAAGTGAGATCTGCAGATTGCCGTATGTTTCCTGTTAATTCTCTGTATTGGAAATGTTGCCAAAGGTTGACATTTCCAATGCTGCCAACAGTTTTACGAGTTTGTGTCCTAATGTTTTAAAAATAGGCTCACCTTTTACTGGTGTTAATTGAAGCAGATCTCCAAAAACAATGATGTGTTTTCCTGCAAAGAGCTCTTCATAGTCTGTTTTGAGTACTTCTTGTAATCTGAGGTGAATCAAAGCTAACATCAGGTTGGAGACCATGCTCACTTCATCTATTAGTAGCATTTTCATTTGTTTCAATACTCTGCGTAATTCCATTGCAGCTTCTGCAGAAAGTTTGTAATAGTCTAATTTGTTCTGGTGTTCTACTGGTAATAGTAGTAATCGGTGTAATGTAACACCACCTATGTTGTAGGCAGCTAAACCTGTGGGGGCAGTGACAACAGCTGACAGTTTGTTGTTTGTCAATTGTTGAAGGAACTTACTAATGATTTTGATTAGGAATGTTTTGCCAGAACCAGCTTCACCACTGACGTACAGTAGTATAGGTTTATAATAATGGCAGGAACATTCTTTATTTTCATGTTTTACACCATGTGCAATTTGTTTTGTTACTTCTTGAAAAATTCTACTTTGCTCATTGTTTAGTTTTGATTGTAGTATAGTTAAGTCTTCCTTATCTTCATACTGACACATGGTGTTTTCTACTTATATCATAGCTAATTCTGCCTCATTTATTATTAGTGGTTCTCCCAGTGGTTCTTGGATTCCTGTTACAGAAGGTTGACTACTGTCAGGAGTGTCCTTATCTAGTTGGGCTTGGAGTTCCTCTACGTGTTGCTGTTCATTGTGCACAATGGCACAAAATTAAGTAGACCAGCCTGTCTCTCAAAAACATAAATCCATCATTAATATAGCTAAGCGGTCTCATAACAGTTCTAGAGTTTACACCTTTTAACTAAAGCAGGCATGAAATAGAATTTCTGTAAGAACTCTCATTTACACTAAACAAGTAAAGTAAGATAAATTCTGCGGAACAAGCTGCCAAGTGATTAGATCGCTTTCTCCTACAGTAAGTAAAGAGGCTTCTACATGCGAGAACTAGGTAAAAAGTGAGTATTATCAACATAAACAACGGACAATACTAACTATTCAATCATAAATACTTATACCAGTAAGATGGCGCCCACGATCAACTATACGACATTGAAAGCGGAATCAGATACCCGCAGCTTTACATCGACGTCGCGATTGAAGAAACAGCCAGAACTCTGCAGCGTTTCCCCGCGAGCGAACGCTGAAGAAATCACTCCCTTCACGGTAAGTAATAATGTAATGGTGCGTAAGCGAGATACGGAACACCATCACGCTACCACTAACAAAAGGGATATACGCAATGAACAAAATTAACATCTTGTTCACGTGCCGCCGACAGTTACAATACTGTTTTTGTCTTTTTAGTCCTCTACGGTAACATCTAGAAGACTACTTGAAAACAAATGCAATCTATTCTGGTCCTTACCACTCTAAGGAAGAACTCTAACATACCTAAAAGACGCCCTACCGAATTTGAAGGTAAAGATGGCAAATGTAATGAGAACCACTAACGGACCCAAAAAGTCCTTACTGCAAGAAGGTTTCTTTTCTAAAATCAATAGAAGACTGAATAGTTGAAGGAATGGAATGGCTATATATAAGAACATCCATGGACATCGAGGAACTATTCTTAAACATAGAATTTTAAGCCTCTGATGCCACTTTATATAGAGACGGGAAAATGATAAATAAAGCGAAAGATCGAAAAGGTTTTGTAGCACTCTTACATTAACTTGATGTCCAGTTATTTCTCAGTCGGTTCTTACCCCTTATCCTGAGAATATACATTCTTTGACATAATTGTAGATCCACTAAATAATATACAGCGACAGAGCCCGTCCTTGGGTGCTCTCCTAAAGTCTTTTTTCTGTATGTTTACAGCTGATTTCCCTTGAAAAATTTCGGGATACGCTTAAACTGGTCCATTCGAGAATCCAGCACAAACTTGAAGACTTTTACCACACAGTCAAGAGGTAAATTATTAATTTTTGTACCTCATGACATACAGAATTCTTCTGCATTTTAACTTGTTCGAAAATGTATACAACGGGCTAATTTTGCTCCTTGTTTGTTTGTCCCCTTTCTCCTCCCACTAGCATATCTATCTACAAACACCAGGACCAAGATCATCTTTTTTCATTGGTCTTAAGAAATCATTGTCAAGGTCGAAGTGACATAGTAAAAACAAGTTCCTCCTGAAGAAAGTTCTATAATGAATGTACAGAACTGAAACATGTCGAGGCAAAATACTAGTAACAAATAGTACTAGCTATAAGTGGTTTTTCTTAATTGTTTTTGAAACCCGGCGAGGGATTAATATTTCACTTGTATATGTCATTATAATCTTTTCAAGTGTTAAAATCTGAAGTCATAGTGACATTGGAGTGTGATTAACTATTAATGATACTAGTAAAGCAACTAATATTATGTGCACTTTGTTCTTGTCTTTTAACAAATATGTTCTCACTTTTTAGATATTTTTTTACATAATGATTCAATAAAAATATTTTTGATATATCTTTTTTTATAGTTCTGGTGATTATCAGTGGGTTGTTCTAGAGAAATTAGGACGTATACTTTGTTGTTCTCTATAATTTGGTCTCATTATACCCCTAACAGACAAAGTATAAGAATAAGGGGGTTTCCCTTCTTTATATGGCTGTTCATTGTGCAACATTTTTTTGTACTGTGTAAAGTTTACATTAGTTATAGTGCTTTCATTTGCTTTGAAAGCATCCTCATATGAGTCATAGTTATCTAGTAATTGTTCTTCTTTTCTCCATGGTTTGAAGAGTTGTAGCAGGGACATGTAATATACTTCTTTATGTTGAGGAGTATTTAATGACAATTTGATATGATTAATTAAATTTGGTTTAGTGAGTTTAACTAAGCTGCCTTCACAGTTTGTTACTCTATATTTACTTTTTTTTTCATCAGGTTTCATATTATTTTTGTATGTGTAGTTTTGGGCTATGTGGTATAGACACATGTTTTCCAAAGTATTACTTCTGTTTGGGTAGTATGTGTCCAATAAATTGTTTTTTAAAATGTCTTGGCTGTTGGGATCATGTTTGGCTATTGTTTCTATATGTTCATATGATTTTAGAACTCGTTTTCTATATTGTCAGATTTACCATACAATGCAGTACCAGTTAAATGTTCAGCTGCTTCATATGATCCACATCTCTATGGGTGAGCATTTTTATGCCCAAGCTGTATAATTTCTGAGATACTGTTTTATCTGATGACAGGTCATTCCAGAGGTCTTGGAGCTCTGTCTTTTCTGCTTTAGTTAAGTATGCTGTGACATATCGTGCAACTGCAGTAGAATTGTCTGCAATGTACTGCACATCTATGTTTGCATTCCATAAGTGGGCAACGATTGCATTATGATCATTGATATATTTTTCTTCTTCTTTTCTTTTTATGTAATATGTATTTTTAGGTGACTTACCTTTAACACTATGTCTAACTGAAGACATGAGGTTGTTCACTTGACCTGTATTTGTAACTGGTCTAGGGAAAGCAAGTCAGCATTTGGTGTAGTATTTCCCTTTGTTTTTGTATTTGCGACGACAATATTTTCCACATTTGTGTCTTTGAAATTGTAAAATGTGTGCATGAAGATCACTATTTGTGGCTTCTGATGGAATTTCACAAGTGACATATTTTTCAATAAACTGTAAAACAGTGGTATCACTGTCTTGACCAAATTTAGGAGCATCTTTAATCCATAAAAGCATGTGGATATGTGGTGCTCCTCTGGCTTGTTATTCTTTTCTCCAAAAGAAGTGTTGCACTTCTCCAAGGGGAGGAACAGTTTTATTACAAATAAAATGTAGCATAGCAATGAAGCGATGGTGAAAATATCTTGAAACATTAACAGGATCCAAAGAACAAAGTTCTCCAGTTGTTAGTATATATATGTTTGTTTTGTTTTTATTTGATATGCGTAGGAAATCATGTAAATCTTCCCATGCATATTCTGCACAACTTAATGTAACAAACCAAGTGGGTGGGCCAAGGTTTCTGATCATACAACGCACATCTCCATGACGTTGAAATCAGTACTCTTTAGTACCACGCATATTTGCTAATAGATTTGTAATATTTGATTGTAAAACCTCATCCTTTTGTTGCACTTTTTCTAATAATTGTGTAGCTGTCATATTTTGAAAGTGTGATCCTGATTTTAATATGTGTGCAACTCCGTAACAAAGTTGCTAGTTCACTTTCAAAGAGTAGGTGGAATATGTATTCCACATTTTGTCTAAATCTGGGATCTTCAGAATACATCCGTAATGAGCGGTATTCTGAAGCTGATATTTGAATAGGTCTATCATCATACCTTCCTCCTTTGCCAGTAGGAAAGAGTAGAGGAAAAGCACATGCTTCTATACTTTTTTCCCATATGCTGATTGGCGATCCTTTTGTTTGACGCATTTGGTAAGTTTCCAGTACATCTTCTACGGTGTCATTACAGTGCAAAGGATGAATTGTACAATGGTCTAAAGTATTTGATATTGTAGCAGGATCTAGTAGCTCAAATTGACCAGCTTCTTGTGTTTCTTGAATAATTTCAGTTGTATCTTTCAAGTTTTCTTCAATATTAATTTCTTTGTAATATTCATTATTCTCTTTAAGATATTGGAAGGCTTGTCTAACTTTATATAAATCTACCAGCTGTTGCCATATTTTTTTGTCTTTTGTAGGTACTCCATTTACTAAGATAATTAAAGATTGCTGCATTGGACGTTGCACTCCTACAGTATGTACATTTTCTTTTAGATCTAATGGTAAATAAACTACTTTTCCACGAATGTCTTTTACCAATTCAGAGGGAGGTAATTTTGCTGTTTTTGGTTGAAGGTGAATTATTGCTTGAAATGGGTGTACTGTTTGAATTATGATGCTCTCATATAAATTAAGTTGTTGTAGGGGTTTTGGTACTGGGTATAATTCCAAATTATTTGTGATAGCAAGTGAAGGAGTTTGGTTGTCAAGTTTTGTAGTGCAGTAACTGCAAAGTATTAAGGGCTCAGTTATTTTGTATTTGTTTTCTGCTACAAGGTAGAGAGCTAATTCAAACCATTTAGGGGGTGATTCATAGAATTCAGCGCACAAGTGGCGCACGCGGCTGGCGCACAGTGTGCGCGTGCGAATCCCTGCGCCAGCCGCGTGCGCTAAAATCCATTTCCGCGCACAGCGTATTCATGGATTCCAGCCACCAAAACCAGCCGTGGCGCACAGTGGCGCAGCGACCCTGCAGCAGCGCCAGTTACGCCCCCAAGAACGCCTCTCGCGCAGGGAAAAGCCATCAATATACCCAATCCAGCGCAAAGGGCTGCGCTAACCTTGTACCAGCACGGCAAGCGGGCTATGTGTATCACTGGGGTGCGCGGGAAGTACCTCACGCGATTGGCCCCGTGCGAGTAGGGTACGTGTATTTCAGGGGTGCGCGGGAAGTTCCACACGCGATTTCCGCAGGGTATGCGTATCTCAGGGGTGCGAGGGAATTTCCACACGCAATTGGGGGTACTCGTATCTCAGGGGTGCGCGGGAAGTGCCACACGCGATTCCAGCAGGGTACGTGTATTTCAGGGGTGCGCTGGAAATTCCACACGCGATTTCATCATGGTACGTGTATTTTGGGGTGCGGGGGAAGTTTCAAACGCGAGATCAGCAGGGTACGTGTATTCCAGGGGTGTGCGGGAAGTTCCACACGCGATTCCATCAGGGTACGTGTATTCCAGGGGTGCGCGGGAAGTTCCACACGCGATTGGGCCCGTGCGAGCAGGGTACGCGCATTTCAGGGGTGCGCGGGAAGTTCCACACGCGATTCCATCAGGGTACGTGTATTACAGGGGTGCGCGGGGAGCAGCACACGTGAATTGCACGTGTGGGTCCTCCCAGGTGTTCCCTCTACACCCTCCACGGCCCCTTCAGGTGGCTCACACCACAGGGGCCTACCCTGCACATGTCCTGCAGGCACACCATCCACCATGGCCATGACCCCCAGCCAACCCACATGTCAACTTGCACTACTGCCCACCAACGCATGTCCCCCTGCGCCCCCAGCCACCAGGGGCAGCCTCCACCAGGCCCCCACCCATGTCTCCCCCACCCCCACCCCCCAGCCACCAGGGGCAGCTTCCACCAGGCCCCCACCCATGTCTCCCAAAAGCACTGTGGGGCACCCACCACCAGGCCCCCACCCATGTCTCCCAGCACCCCCACCCCCCAGCAGTGCAGGGGCAGCCTCCACCAGGCCCCCACCCATGTCTCCCAGCACCCCCACCCCCCAGCCACCAGGGGCAGCCTCCACCAGGCCCCACCCATGTCTCCCACCATCCCCACCCCCCAGCAGTGCAGGGGCTCCCTCCACCAGGCCCCCACCCCTGTCTCCCACCACCCCCACCCCCCAGCCACCAGGGGCAGCCTCCACCAGGCCCCCACCCATGTCTCCCACCACCCCCCACCCCCCAGCACTGTGGGGCGCCCACCACCAGGCCCCCACCCATGTCTCCCAGCACCCCCACCCCCCAGCAGTGCAGGGGCAGCCTCCACCAGGCCCCCACCCATGTCCAACTCATGTCTCCCACTACCCCCACCCCCCAGCCACCAGGGGCAGCCTCCACCAGGCCCCCACCCATGTCTCCCACCACCCCCACCCCCCAGTCACCAGGGGAAGCCTCCACCAGGCCCCCACCCATGTCTCCCACCACCCCCACCCCCTCAGCACTGTGGGGCACCCACCACCAGGCCCCCACCCATGTCTCCCAGCACCCCCAACCCCCAGCAGTGCAGGGGCAGCCTCCACCAGGCCCCCACCCATGTCCAACTCATGTCTCCCACCACCCCCACCCCCCCAGCACTGTGGGGCACCTGCCAGCAGGCCCCCACCCATGTCCAACTCATGTTCCCCACCACCCCCACGCCCCAGCACTGTGGGGCACCTGCCAGCAGGCCCCCACCCATGTCTCCCAGCACCCCCACCCCCCAGCCACCAGGGGCAGCCTCCACCAGGCCCCCACCCATGTCTCCCACCACCCACACCCCTCCAGCACTGTGGGGCACCCACCACCAGGCCCCCACCCATGTCCAACTCATGTCTCCCACCACCCCCACCCCCCAGCACTGTGGGGCACCTGCCAGCAGGCCCCTACCCATGTCCAACTCATGTTCCCCACCACCCCTACCCCCCAGCACTGTGGGGCACCTGCCAGCAGGCCCCCACCCATGTCTCCCACCACCCCCACCCCCCAGCACTGTGGGGCACCTGCCAGCAGGCCCCCACCCATGTCCAACTCATGTTCCCCACCACCCCCTGTTAGGGAGAATTCTCTGTTTAGGCTGAATTTCCTAACCTAGTGAGTCCCCCATCAGCTTTGCTGGATTTCTGGAGTTTGTTTTGTTCCATCCTGCCAAGAGTGAGACTCTTTTCTCCCACTCTTGGACATGTATGTGTGTAATTCCTTTGAAATGTCAATGTGTTCGATGGGCATATGGGGTCTTTTACTCCATAGGGTCTCATATGTTTTTCTATGTGTGTTACACCGCACCCTACGTGTCGTAACACGGGGGCGCCCTAGCGGGTCCGCCACCATAGACTCCATACCCGAGGACTGACTACTGTCTCCCCGGGCATGTAAAGTCACCATTGGCTTTACTAGACCTAAATTTACTAACAGAACTAGTACCAACCATCTTATTGTGGACGTACTAGTAGGGGTAATTCGATTACTCCTGGATCTGTTACTCCAGGGGGCACTGTCCCGTCCCCCCTCGTCGAGTTTTGGCTGGTGGCAGTGGAAACTACTTGTTATGTTCGACCCCGAACATAACCCTATGGGATTCGTCCCATTGTTGGAGATTGATACTTTTTCTCATTAATCTCTGATGTACCACCGATCTACTTATCTTAAATAAGTTTATCGAGTGGTATTTTCTGCCAGAACTCGGTTTTAAAATGGCGTCTGTGTTCGTCTCTGTGACTCCTAAACCAAAGGTTGAGCCTTTTTTTCCACTTTTGGCGGGCTCTGTACAGAGACCCTCCAAAGTGGTGCCATTCTGTCTGGGTTACCACAGGGGTGTGGGAGGGGATTTAGGCACCCTGGACCGAGTTGCCTTGCCAACTCCGGTCGCACTCTGGAGTGATTGGCCCAGGTGGTGAGCCTTCCCGCTCACCACTTAGCATGTGTTGATTGACAGCTAGGCTGAATGAATGGGGGTCTTCTGCATAAAAGCAGGGCTTTTGGGACTGTATCTTCAGAAGTCGCCACAGGACCTAAGAATCCGACGAGGGTAACGCTGAGCCGACCTGCAACGACGACACCTCCAGTGGAGCCCTGCTGAGCCGACTCACCACTTCCCGACGACAGAGGAGATCTCCCTGCCGGAGAGTCTCTTCCCCTGACTGGTGGGAACAACCAGTCCCCTTTGCTTTTTATTCGCCTCAGGACGCAGTGGTCGAATTGCCCATGCAGAGCACCTCGGCAACCGGATAGCCACTACCCCTGTACCGCGACCAAAAGGTGGTGCCTTGTGACGGAGCACTCAGCGGCTGGTCTCTTCCCTGGTGGTGCACCGGACTTCACTTTCCTTCGACGACGAGATCATCTCTACTCTTGGCCAAGACCCGACGTGCATCCACCACCAGGAACAACTGCCCCCGCCGGAGCTGCCCTCCACAACAAGGAACCGTGTCCGGCTGGCTTCCCTTGCGTTCAGTTCGAGTGAGGTGTCTTAATCCTCTCCGTTCCGCTGGGTCGCCGCCAAGCTTTGCTCATTCTTTGTTCTGAACTGGTTCAATCTGCCGATAACAATTTGCTATAAAGACTTGAATGCATCTCCACTAGAGACTTTTTGGGACACTGCGCCTTGCCTCTCTCCGAGTGGGCCTGGCCTCCGAACTTCATGATCTATTGTGATTCTTGCATTCCTGCCTTGCATTTTTTCCGCATAGGATTGAACTGTGTTGATTTCATAACCTGCCTATCTTTTTCTCTCCCTTCCTAACTAATATTCATGTGTCATCTGGGTTGAGGTATACACCTCTGTATGAAAATAAGTGGTACCAGTAGAACCTAGAGTTGTCGATATTTTGCTAGGGGGATTGATCGTTTTCTACCTCGTAGAGTAATTGTGTTTGATTTGTTTGCCGTGATTTGCTTTAGTGTTTTCCATAGATGTTGTGTTATAAATAAATACCTTGATATCTTTACACTAAGCCTTGTTGCGTGTTTGCTTGTCTTGCTGTGAAGAATTGCCCTATTTTGTATACTCCACATACTGCTCAACTTTTCTTGAGAGAAGTCTGACTGCTCAGCCACAGCTACCAAGTGAATCTGTGTGGTACAGACTGCTACCAAGTGGGTTCACCGTCAACGCCTGTAGTCCTAAATCTTTTGCAGGGTCCCAGAGGGAACTGCACAGGTTTCCGCCTAACACCCCCACCCCCCAGCACTGTGGGGCATCTGCCAGCAGGCCCCCACCCATATCCAACTCATGTTCCCCACCACCCCCACCCCCCAGCAGTGTGGGGCACCTGCAAGCAGGCCCCCACCCATGTCCAACTCATGTTGCCCACCACCCCCACCCCCGAGCACTGTGGGGCACCTGCCAGCAGGCCCCCACCCATGTCCAACTCATGTTCCCACCACCCCCACCCCCCAGCACTGTGGGGCACCTGCCAGCAGGCCCCCACCCATGTCCAAAGCATGTTCCCCACCACCCCCACCCCCCAGCACTGTGGGGCACCTGCCAGCAGGCCCCCACCCATGTGCAACTCATGTTCCCCAGCCAACATGTCATCACAATCTAGATCCCTGGTCCCTATGGTCAGCCTCCAAATGCAAAACACCCACCCGAGTATTGCATCCACCCACTCATATTTTGCAATTACATCACAGAACACCAATTGCAAGTTCCGAAACAAACACATTTCCCTGACATACACCCAATGGGTGTCAGTGAATCTCAAAACACATATCATGAAATGCATGAAACCAATGAGATACCACACATTGAAGTTCACCAAAAAAATATGTATTAGGAAACATAAATAGAATCAAAAATGAAAAAACAAAAAAGCAAAACCAAAAATAAAATTCCAAAGTAATGTTGTCCAAAGTCAATGACCACAAAACAAAATCCAATGGGAAATAAAAAAGAAAGCCATTGCTCCTTGGTTAAAATGTGAAAAAAAATACAATCCAACAGTGAATTATGTACATGGGAACAAGCCAGGGTCCATTATCCCAAACAAAGACTACACTTTCTAACTACACTAACTAATAAAATAAACTATATACAAAAATGTGGCCAATGTCCGAAAGGGCCAAATAAAATCGAAACAAAAATGAAACCTAACACTACCTACATAACTATGTACAAGGGCAGCGGGCTAGTTTCACGGCTCACTTGTGGATGTCCCGGGCCAGGGCATCATCGAACTCCTCCTCAATGTCCCGGAGGCGGTCCTCCTCCATGGCCCCGAGGGTCCGCAGGGCCGTCGACGTCTCCACCCCCAAACCCCTGCGGATTGCCTCGAGGCACTCGGCCGGCCTCAGGGCCCTCCGCATGGAGTTCTCCGCCCTGACCATTGTGAGCCGTGCCTCTTCCGCCCGCTGCCGCTCCGCATCTATGGCGTGACCCAACCGCTGCCACACGGAAGACACTCTCTATCCTGGGTCCTCCTGCCCTCCGGCCGATGCCTGCCCCTCCGATGTTGAAGGCCCCGAGCCTTCATGGCTCCCACCACGTTGCTGCTGCTGCTGTGCCTCTGCCCGTGCACTGCCTCCTGCTGCCTGCACATCCTCCGCCGGCTGGGTTGCAGTCGTAGATGTGGCTACCCCTGCTGGACGTCCGACTCCCGACTGTGGCAGGGATGCCTCCTCCACCAGCCTGGCCGCACCGTCAGAGGCAGCTCCACAGGGCACCCAGGTGACTGATGGGTGGGAAGATGGCACGGAGGACGACTGGCGCGTAGAGGGTCCAGTTGAGGAGGGGGTCGTAGCAAGACGGAGGAATCCGGCCTGGGTGACCTGTCCCAGCAGGCTGACGTGGTCAATGAGCCATTCGAGATGACGTGCAGTCTCCTCATGAAAAGACTGCAGGTCATCTCGCATGGCCCGTTGACGCAACGCCACACCAGCCAGGACAGGCTCAACCCGGACCTGGATAGCCACGTCCGCAGGCAGAGGAAGGCCAGTTGACGTGAGCTCATCCCCTGCCTGAAAACGGTTCTGGACGTAGGCATCCCTGCTGGTGCAAGATGATGCAGGGACAGGATCAGGGACAGGATTGCACACAGGCACGTGCGCGGCGGCCTGTGCTGCCTCATGTCCCTGGTCCTGCACTGCACCATTAGCACCAGTGGGATCCCCACCTCTAGACCCCGTCTCTGGTGCTTGCACTGCCTTCTCCTCCACCAAACCCCCCACCAACCTGGATGACTCCGTGCCATCTTCCCCTGTTGGGCCCTCTGGGGTCTCAGCTGCCCCTTCTGCTGCCGAGGAGTCCAACTCCAACCTCTGCCTCTTGGACCTCCCCCCGGCAGCTGCGGCCTGGGACGCGGCACCGGACTCCTCACTCCCCGACGAGATCACAACATGGGAGGGGAGCCGGGCCTTGCGTCTCCGGCTGGCGGTGGGATCCCCGCCGCTGTGCTCCACAGCACCTTCTCCGCCCTCTGCATCAGTTGACGCTGCAGACAGGGAGAAACAAAACACAGGCATCAGGGCACTGTACAATGGACACATACACACATGACAGTTGCACATGAGTGGCATTGGCAAACCTCAGACATGTCATCACAATCCCCAACACACATGTCATTACAACTCGCACACATGAGCCATACCACAGCCATATCGCAACTGCCACCACCATCCCTACACATACAACAGCATGAGCAGCCAAAGGTGAGCCAGACATCACATGCAACACAGGAAGTGCACCACACATGTACACACACCACCACACTTGCATGCATGTGTACACCTCTGCCAAGTGTCGCAGTGTTCAGACGGGCATCCATGTCACATCTGCCAATCAGGCTTCCACATACCGCTGTCACATGCATCCATGTTGCATCACTGTTGCACCCTTGTCAAATACACACACATGCACATGTACACAGTGCTGATACATGCAGCCGAAAACAACATACATGCGTGACATCACGGACATGTCTACTTACATACACATTCATCCAAACATGTGTGCCCACACAACTGCATTTGGCATGCAAGCCTACACACACGCACCATCCATGTCTCACACATTCCAGCCCTCGCATGTGTTAGCCCCATGGCCCTGTACACCCCCACCCATACTCGACCCCATACAAACAGATGTGCAACCTGCACACTACTGAATAATCACCACACGCACTGCTCACAATCAGGATGCATGTACACTCACCGCTCGACTCCAGACGGGTCTGCCTCTCAAGGACCTGGACGTGGAGCACTGGGGATATGCGTTCCAGGACCCTCATCTGTTCTTCCGACAAGTGGCCCCGGCGCCCCTTGGCATCCGCTGCCTTCAAGTGGCGCCGGGCCTTGTTCAGGGTCCTGGACCTGAAGTCCTCCCAGCGCTTCTTGACATGTTGTAAGTCGCGGACTGCCACCCCCTCCGCGTTGATGGCAGTCACGATGTCAGTCCAGATCCGAGTCCGTCCTTCCTTGTCGGCGCGGGAACTTCAGAAGAGGGCATCATACTGCCCCAGGACTTGCTCCACCAGGACACCAACTTCGGTGGCACTGAAGCTGGTGCCCCTCTGCCTCTCTGGCCGGGGGTTGTCAGTGATCTCAGATGGTGTTTGCCCCCACATGACAACCCCAGAGGCAGGAGTGGGTGGGCAACTGGGTCCTGGGGCTGGGCTGTGGAGCGATGGAATCCCAGTCGGGAGTCTTCGGTTCCAGCAGGGGTGGTCACAGAAACAGTCCCCTTGGCTGATGTGCAGGCAGCAAATGGCAGGGCACGTGGGCAGCAGGCATTCAGGCAGCAGCAGATGGCAGGTGGGAGCATGCTCGGGGCTCTGGGGGGCAGTAGTTCGGCCTTCTGGGCAGGAGCGTGGTCTTCCGTGTGCTTACGCGTGGCCAGCTTGATACAGAGTGATTTGGCACGTGAAAAATCTGCACGTCAGTGTGTAATTCGAGGAAAGGCCCTTAGCGCATAAGCGCGTATGCACGCATGCGCATTTTCATTGGACAGAAGGCCCCTCAAGCGCAAGCGCCCCTGTGACGTGACGCGTACAGACGTGCATAGGCATTTCAGTGCGCGTGAAAAACTGCACGTCCGCGTGTAATACGAGGAAAGGGCCCATGCGCGTAAGCGCACGTGGAAAACTGCACGTCTGCGTGCAATACGAGGAAAGGGCCCATGCGCGTAAGCGCGTGTGAAAAACTGCACGTCCGCGTGTAATACGAGGAAAGGGCCCATGCGCGTAAGTGACGCGCGCGTGCGTTTCCCTCAGCACGGGTTAAAGGTGAGCGGGCCCAGAAGTTCGCTGTACGTGCCTTTCGTGGAGACCGACGTGTGTTGCTGCTTCCTGTTGTTTCGCGCGCCATCACAACTTCACAGCTATCAAGGACGTATCTCTTCTTTTGGCGGGGGTATTGGCTACGCGTGTTTTTCTGCATCGCGCTAGTCAGACGGTGAGTCGCACATGCTCTTTTTCCCACTGCGGGTGCCCCTGTGTATCGCACCCATTTTCGATGTCATAGTAGCCTGCGTGTCCCACGCGTACGTGTTATTCGTGTTACTGGGTGCCACCACGTACTGTGGGAGGTTGAATCCACGCACGTAGGCTGCAGGGTTGTGTGCACGGTTTTACTGCAGTTTTGGGGTGTCTGAGCGTTGCGTGACCCGTCACCACATCACCGGGGTCACATACAGCCTTGCAGGTGCAGGGGGGCTGTTAACATCTTGCTTCCCACCCCCTTCACCCCAATTGCCCAGGTCAATTCTGGTGTACAGCTCCCATTGGCACCACTCCATCTGTGCCAGCACTACTACATCTGTGCCATGGTTGGGAGTCCACCAAAGGTGAGGGGCGCCTCAGCTGGGCGTACTCCTCGTGGCGGGCGTGGTCGGGGACGTGGCCGTGGTGACCAGGGAGTAGGGGGACTCCAGGGTGTCCGTGGCAGCCACAGAGGGGGAAGAGGCAGGGGTGCACCACTTGAGCACAATGTTGTGCCATGTGATGGTGCAGCCATGCCACCACCCCCTGTGGTTCCGGGGGATGCAGCTCCTGCATCTGGCACTGGCACCCGTATGACCCGGCAGTCCGTTCCATCGACTGCCACGGGCCCAAGGGTAGTGGTAGCTGCAGGTGCAGCTGTGGACACCGCCACCCAGGCTCAGGGTCTGCCAGCGCAGGCTGCGTTGGCACTTGAAGAACCCTTGGTAGATCTCCAACAGGCCAGGGGGGAAACCATAGGGGCAGGCTGGGCTGCTCAGACCAATACACGTGTCCCTGGGGCAGTCATGTCATCTGCTGCCCCGAACAGCCGGGTGTTGACAAGTACAGGGGCAGATGCACCCAACAGCACCCCGGTTGTGAGTCTGCCAACCAGGACCGTTGCGGTCAATGACCCTGCCACAGCTGATGTTGCTGCGCAGGGTCCATTAGTGGGCACCCAGCTGCCACTGACACAAGTCAGGCCTTTGGTCATCCCTCCACCTGCCACTCCCTTGGCTCAATCCACCGAACCCACTGGCCACACTGGTCAGGGCGGCATTAGCCAGCCAGGGTCTGCGCCACAGTCCAAGAGGAGGAAGGTTGCACCTACAGCACAGGCTGGGACCCCACACACAGCCACGACCTCCTGCACGTCGAGGAAGAAGCCTTTCTGTAAGCAGGAACTGGACTTCCTCGTGGACTATGTGCGGGGCCACAGCCGTGACATGCTAGTGGGTGCCAATAGTCAGACTACGGCTGCCCAACGTGACACCCACTGGAAGCATGTTGTGGAACATGTCAGTTCATTCGGCCATGAGGTGCGCACGGCGCAGGAGTGCAAAAAGCGTTGGAATGACATCAAGCGCAGCACTTAGGCCAAGCGTGCCTCAAATTACAACTTGACTCTGGTGACTGGCGGTGGGCCTGCACCAGAGGAGGAAGAACTCACTCCGCATGAGGCTCTCGTTGCGGAGTTCATACCACCTGAATTGGTCGAAGGAGTGGGAAAGATGCTGGACTTTGATGCCCAGTCCAGTGAGTGTTGATGCGTGTTTGTTGAGGACGTGTGTGTTTCACTTGTGGGATGTGTTGTGCATGATTGCTGCTACATGTGACGTGTACATGGTTCTGATGTGTAAGTAATGCAATGCTACCGTCATGCATGTCTCCTCTGCCTGCATGCGGGACTCCATGTGGGCATGCTCCCTTGCCCCTCCTCCGCCACTCTGCACTCCAGTTCCACCTTTGCACTGGTCTGCTTCAAACTTGCCAATGTGTAGTTTCTTGTTCATGTGTCCTGTGTAGATGCTAACTTCCAGCATAGAAACTACCAGACATATGCCGTGTGGTACAGCCTTAGTCTCGATGCAGGGTATCTCACTTGTACTGTGCATGGGTCAGATGTCCCGCAGGGACATGAGTGCCCATTCATGCTCCATGTGCATTGCACGCATGCCCCTATGTGTCCTTGACTGGATGATCACAGTAATATGAGTCCTTGGTTACATACATTGCCTGCCATCTCATCGGCCTCCCCATGTCAACTGTGGCTCAGTCCTGCGTTGCACACATGTTTAGGCCCTGACAATCTGTGTGGCTCACAGGCCTCAGCCTGTTCAATGGCCAATGACTCTGTCCAACTCTTGTGTCTTCTTCACACGTGGGTGGCCTCCGGAGTTTTCATCATGTGTCCTGCCCACTGTCCCAGCATCATTTACAGTGTTTTAATTTGAATCACATTAAGCTGTTGATGCCAGTCAACACTGCCTGTCAATACACAGGTGTATGGTCAGCCTTTTGATACCATGCTAGGCATCCCTGCTTTGGTACTGGGGTGGAGGGGTGCTTGGCTTCTAGACATGGTACACATTGAATGCACAATGCACGTGATGTCTGAATTTGACATTGCACTGCCTTCACATTTCCTGGCACACACCATGTAGTGCTTGCACATGTAGGTAGTGAGTGGCGTACACATTTTCTGCACTGCATAGACCCACTTCCATGGAAACTGCCACCTTTCAACAGGTCTGATCACTGAAGCTATTCAAAGTAGACCCAGCATGCATGCCAGGTCATATGTTGTGTGTCACATGTCTGCCGGATGCCTTTGCTGTCGGTGTGTGTGTGTGTTGTGTGCTTCTGACATGTGTAGTGACCTTTTTCTCTCTATTTTTCAGGTGATGGCACAATGGAGGCGGAGGATGGTGTTGTCATGCCAGACACAGGGTTGGTAACACCACATCAACCCGGCACTAGTGGGGGTCGTGGGGTGGTAGGCCACGAAAACCCCCAAGTGCTGCAGTCCATCTTGTCTCTGGCTGCCTATGAGTCCAGCCTTGATGACGACTCTGACGTCCATGTTGAGTTGGATGAGCATCAAGTCCATGTGTCAGGGGTGAGTGATTCTGATGTGGACACTCCTCTGTCTGCGACACCTGCATTGAGGGATCAGACAGTCTTGGTTCCTCCGCCCGTGGTGGATCGGGACGCAGGGTCACCCTCCACACCAGTCACTGATGTGCCTGGGACATCACGTCGACGGGGGCATGTAGTCATGCAGCCGCAGGCGGTGCCAACACAGCGAGGACCCCCGGTCCTTGGGTCCCGCAGGGGTCAAGCCCGGCAACGCGGTCGCCGCGCGCAACCGCTGTATACTGAGTGGGAGCAAGACATGACTGCCAATTCCGAACGGCAGGGGGCAGCAATAGAGAACATCGCTGAGAGCATGGAGCGTGTGGCCCGATCTGTGCTCCCCCCTGCTAGGCAGGTGCTTCTCCAGCAGCAGGCGGCACGGTCCACGGCCCGCTCGCTCAGGCTGGGCATGGCGGCCTCAGACAGGGCACGCCAGGCTGAAATGTCGTCTCTGCGTAAAGCAATTGCTGCTCACGCAGAGGCGCACATGGATGCCCTGAGGGAGGAGTATGCTTCCCTCAGATCCACTCTGGGTGTCATTATGATGTCCCAGAGGCAGCAGGCAGAGGAGAGGTTTGCACAGCTTGAGCGTACCATCTCGGCTGAGCTACAGGCTTGTCAGGAGGTACAGCGGTTGTCCAGCCAGGCCTTGCAGGAGGAACTCTGTGTTACACGTGCTACCTTGCAAGAGGAAGCACGTGTATCACGTGAGGTTCTGCATGCAGACCTATGTCACATCGCCACACAGAACCAGGCTCACCCATCCGGCCGACTTGCTGCCGACGAGGGGCAAGCTGCGGCTAGGCGTGGCCAGGCTACTGTGCCACGTCCTCCTTTCCAGGATGAGCCAGACTCGGACGACCATCTATCTCCCACATAGGTTGTGCTGTGCAGGCGTTGAGCCCATGGAGGATTTTATTTTTGGCTCACTCAGCATCATCGCATGTGGATGTTGAGCAGCACCCTGTACCTCCCCCCTCCTGGGTGCCTCCCCTCCACCCCGGGTCGTATGTGGCCACTTTTGATTTTTCTTTTAGTTTAGTTAGTTAAGTTTCTGTTTGATAGTTAGTTTAAATAGGTAATGTAGGTTTTCCATAGTTAGTGTAATTAGTTGATAGTTGAGTTAGTTTAAAATTGCTAGTCTATTGTGCTTTCATGTGACGGTGCGGTGCTTTGTGGCTTTTGAAGGCATGCACTGTCTGTTCCAGCTGGGCCCTTCATGGTTGTCTTGTGTATGTGTTTGCTGCTTGGGGTCCTTGACTCACATATGCCACTCCTGCCTCCCTTATCCATGGGCTCGCAAGGATGGTTCGGTGTTACAGAATATTACACAAGGGCTTTGGACTGTCATATCTGTGGCATGTCTGGTGCTGTGTGACTTGTGTTGACACCCCTAGTGGGGATGATTTAGGTGTCATTGTCCACTGTTCAGCTTTTGCTAGATGGGGTGTGTCATGATTAATGTGGACATTGATTGCTATGCATTGTGTAGGATGTTTCATATCTTTCCTGTACATGTGCTTGTTGCAATTCATGCTGTAGATAGTGTTCCACACTTTGGAGGTGAAAGACGGACTGATGGTGTGATTCGTGATGTGACTCTCTGACATGGTCAAGTAATGAGATGCCTGATGAGACACACACAGATGACTTTGAAGCATTAATCATGTGTTTCATGCCCTTTCTGCAGGGGGATGAGCCTCCAAAGCACCTTTGCCAGCAGACATATCCCATTGGACGACGGAATTCTGGACCCGTTTGTTGGTGCCCACATGCACATGTGTGCACAAGCAGAGGCACAGTGATTGCAGACCCACATCCTAGAACTGCTGACATGTTACAAGGAACTCCAGGCAAGGTGAGCCTCACAGGGGGGCCACGACACAGCAAAGCTTGCACCAGGCGAGTTGCACATGCAGGCTTAGTCACAACACTGAGGGTGAGCTTAGACGAATATTGGTGTTGAAGCACACAATGCAGCTCAGATGTGTTTGTGGACTGATGGCTGTTGATAGTAGGGTTGTCTGGGACACATGCAAGGGCAGTGGCACATACCCTCCGGTACACCAAGGTCCATTGAGGCACTTGTATCAACCATGTAGCCTTCCGAGACATGGAAAGGGGCAGCTCACAGGGACATACAGCAAGGGACATACTCGGGTGCAGTGCATGTCTTTTCCACGTACTTCATGATAAATGCACTGCCAACTTTGTTTCGGTCATGGTGGTACGCAACTTGCTCTGTAGTCATGGCTTGCTATATGGGTCTGTCTGCTTACCCTGGAAACATTGCATGTTGTGTGAATTGTGACACATTGGTGTTCCATTTGCCACGCACCCACCAGCGGCTGACTTACTGCATTGACTGTGTATGACCCGTCACAGGGGTGATGTTATATATGGGTACGAAGCATCGAGCACAGATTGTCTGTTTGTAGAGTAGTTTGTTGCTATGGGGCATGTTTGGTGTTGTGTTTTTGTGTAATTGGCACGTACAGGTTGTTGACTGTGGCTCTCTTTGCAGCATTGCAGTGCTCCTGTAACCGGACCTGAGAGTGCACAGGCAGGAGGCCAGCACTCAATACCAGAGCTAAGTGTCTTGTTGTTTTTCTTTCGAACTGCTCTGCATATGCTTGCTGGGGAGTGTACTGATGCATGGATGTATGTGTGGTTCAATTTGGTATGTTTTTTCTCCCTAATCACCCGTGATCCTATGCAATTTTGAAACCTGTACCCTCTACCCGGTGTTCCTGCTTCCCGTGCCTATCCAAGCAAAGTTCCCTGACCCTCTTTCCCCACTGGGGTTGCGGATGCCTGTGTAAGCCCCGAACTTGCAGGCGCCAAAACCCTAGAGGGGGTGGTTGGTTCGTACCACTCCTGAGCCTGGACTACAGAAGGCCATGACAATGATGTCCAAGTTTGTTTGGATTGTGTATGTGTTCATGCAGGTTGTACATTTTCGTGCATTCCCTAGTTTCATGTGTCATTCCTCCTCCCCTCTCCTGCCACTCATTCCAGTCATCCCGTGTGTCAACACCTGTCCCGACTGCATATCCCTGAACCTCATTCCCCACCAGGGTCTCAGGGGCCTGTGTGAGTTTGACCTTGCAGGCACCCGGGACATGGTGGGGATGTTTGTTTTGTGACACTCCCGCGCCTGTACAGGGGACCTGTGACAGTACACATCCATTCATGGTGCATCATCCTATGTCATGTACCACACATGTCTCACATCCTGTCGTGACATTGTTTTGCTGTGCTACCTTGGTTGTTGCATCATTGTGGTAGTATTTGGCCTTTGTGAGGTACTGCTACGTCAAGTCATCTACTGGAGGGTGTTCGGGTTCGTTTTTATGCCTTGGATTTTGTGATTTTGGAAATGAGTGTGGATTCTGAGGGTTCAGGCATCTTTTTACACACAAGGTGGGAGATGGTGACGAAGGGTAAAGGTGATCCTGTGGCCAGGTGGAATTGAGGTTTGGAGGCTCCATGACCCAGGTGCAGTTGTTCAGTGGGTCATGGTCATTTGTGAGGGAGGGGGGGATTGTTGTTGATAGTTGCCTTAACCTGCAGTGTGATGGGAACTCTGACATAGTAATGGTGGTATCCTATGTACATGTTGTGTTCTGCTGATCAATGCCTGTTCATGTGTTGTGTTTTCCTTTCAGGTGCGAGGGGATAGTTGTGGTTTGACATGCTGGGGTGTACACATGGTGGATGTTCACATGTGATGTGTAGGGAACACTGATGGTCACTTGAGTGCACATGCATATGTGGAGTGCATGTCCTTGCAGAACCACACACTTCCACTCTGATGCACTACATGTACTCCCACCCTTCCATATCCACGTGTACACTGTTTGCCTTCTGGTGCCCACTGTGTCCTGGCAGCACATGTTCTGTGACCGATTATGGATCCAGTACATGCCTAATTTGATGTTTGATGTGGTCTGTCACTTAGATGTGATGCTCAGGGTGTGCATCACACACAATGGCTGTTCACTGTGCTGTGCGCTAAGCAGTGTGATGCAGGAGTAGGACACTGCACACATGACCTGCAGTGTTGATTCTGCAATATATAATGTGCATGTAGACAGGCATTCATTGTGATGTTACGTCTACGACTGTTGTAATGCATTTGGAAATGACTTATTTTGGGTGGGAGATTTTGTTGGTCTGTCATTTCATCTGATTCCGGGTCAGGCATCATTGTCCGATGCCACTGTACATTTAGGACATGGGAATGTGTACCTTATCGTTACTGCGTTGGTGTATGGCTATTGCTTGCCATGTCATGTTGATGTTTGCGAGGGTTTGAGTGACATGACAGTGATGGCCATGGCCTGTTTTGCAGGTGTGTGTGATGCACACCTTGCATGTCCGGGTCATCCGCTTCTCAGAGCAACTAGCTGGGTGTAGATTTCTCTCCGCAGCAGGGCCCTCCCTCTGGAACAGACTTCCTGCCTGACTTGAACTTGAGGGGAACCATCTCCAGTTCTGGAAGCACCTCAAGACCTTCCTCTTTGCTTCTGCTTACTCTCTGCCTCTCCCTTGCAGAATTCTTCACTGGAACTGCACAGGAGCTGCAACGGGGCCACTCTCACCGACCTCGGTCCCTGGCCCAGCCACTCTCCACTTGCACTGCCTCCCTGGCAACCCCTGCACTGCAGTACTGCCTCTCTATCCCTACAGCCCTCGCTTCCCAGCACTTGTCTGCACTTACCTTTGTAGTTGCCACCAGGCGACCTATGTATTATTTTTTTGGGCTACTTCCCCTGTACTGGACTCCCCCCCACCCTTCCCCTTGCACTTTTCCCTTCCCCCTACCCTACACTTGCACAATCTCAATGACACCTGGCCTAGTAGTACCGTTCTCTGTGTTCCCTTGTTCCCCCCTCCCTGCCTCATTGCGCCTTGGAATACTTGTGTATGGCCCATATCATGTCATATGTCATATGTGTGCCTTTTGGTCACACAGGATAGCTTGTGTTTAAGCAGCTAGGGATGCAGACGATGTGGCACTTCCATGGCAACTATCTCAGGGTGGTAGGGTTGTGACAGTTGACTGTCTCTTTGTCATCATCGATTGTCACCTGGTATGTGCCAGGCCTGTGTGCACTCCGCAGGGGTGGGAGTTTAGGTGAAAAATGTGGCCACAAGCTGGGTCCGGGCTTCCTCGCCACGTGCCCTGTCCCCTCCCATGGGCAGCGCCTGTGCCTGTGGTTGGGGATGTGGGGGCACCACCATGTCCACCGGGACGCCCTGCCGTGTTGCAACATTGTGCAGGACACATGCTGCCACAATGATCCTGCACACTACTGGTGGTGCATAGAGTAGTTGCCCACCAGAGCGGTCAAGGGAGCGGAAACGTGACTTGGGCACTCTGAATGTGCGCTCCACTATGCCCCTGGTTGCAATATGGGCGGCGTTGTATCTTACCTGGGGTGGTGTGGTGGGGTTCCGGATTGGCATCATCATGTGGTTGCTCAGAGGGTAGGCACTGTCCCCTGGGGAGGTGATAATAGTTGAGATTATTAGGGTTTGGATTTTTGTCTGTGTGTGACTTGCATGCATGTGCAAGGGCATTTGTACTGACCTAGGAGCCATGTGTCGCCATGCTGCCCAGCTTCCAGGGCCCGGCTCAGGGCGGACATTCTGTATATGAAACTGTCATGGGTGGAGCCAGGGTAGTTTGCATAGACAGAGGTGATGATTCCCTTTGCATCACATACCACCTGTACATTGATGGAATGCCAGTGCTTGCGGTTTCGGTAGATGTGCTCAATGGCCTTAGGTGGACGTAGGGCCACATGGGTGCAATCTATGGCACCGAGCTCTTTGGGGAAGTGTGCCACCCTGAAAAAATCCAGGACAACGGCCTGCCTTTCTGCGGGTGTTCTAGGCATGTATATGTGCCTGCGGACTGAGGGGCGCGCTGTCATGATTGCCAGTACCTGGTGTAGGCAGCGTGACTGCGTGGCTTGTGAGACCCCCCCCACTATGGCAGTGGTCCGCTGAAATGACCCAGTGGCCAAAAAATGCAGTACATTGAGCAGCTTCTCCAAGGGGCTCAATGCTTGGGAGCAAAGGGTGGGGGATGTGAGGTCATCTTCCCACTCCCTGACCAGGTCTAGGATGATATGGGGTGGAAACCTATACCTGCCGTAGACCTGGTCGTCAGGCATCCCAAAAAGGCTTGTCCGTGGTGCGAAAATGCGTGCCTGGCTATTCTCCTCCTCCTGTGGTGTCCCACGATCAGTGCAGCGACAAATGGGGCATTCATCGTAGCTGTATATACGCGTTTGTTGTTTGCGCGCACTTTTATGCTGTGCGCGGGGACGCCTCCGCCTGCCTTCGTGTGGGCAGACGCCTTGACGCCTGTGCACGTCTTTTGCCGTGCGCGGGTTTCCCATATTCGGATACGTGGTAAGACTGTAGGTCCGAGTGTCATCGCGTGTGATCGGAGGGGAGTGAGCGTACACGTGATTGGCCTGGGTACATGTGTTTCGGGGTGCGCGGGAAGATCCACACGCGATTAGCCTGGGTACGTGTGTTCCAGGGTGCCAGGAACTTTCACACGCGATTGATGGAAAACCACGTGTGTTCTGTCATCATGTGCAATGAGGGAAACACCCGCATGTGTCACGTCACAGACGCGCTCACGCGCTAAGGGCCTTTGGTCCAATGAAATCGCATATGCGTGCTGCCGTGCATACGCGCTAAGGGCCTTTCCTCGTATTACACGCGGACGTGCATTTTTTCGCGCGCTGAAATGCCCATGCACGTCTGTACGCGTCACATCACAGGGGCGCTTGCGCTTGAGGGGCCTTCTGTCCAATGAAAATGCGTATGCGTGCAGACGCGCTTACGCGCTAAGGGCCTTTCCTCGAATTACACGCTGACGTGCAGATTTTTCACTTGCCAAATCACTCCGTATCAAGCTGGCCACGCGTAAGCACACGGAAGACCACGCTCCTGCCCAGAAGGCCGAACTACTGCCCCCCAGAGCCCCGAGCACACTCCCACCTGCCATCTGCTGCTGCCTGACTGCCTGCTGCCCACGTGCCCTGCCATTTGCTGCCTGCACATCAGCCAGGGGTGCTTTTGCTGTGACCACCCCTGCTGGAACCGAAGACTCCCGACTGGGATTCCATTGCTCCACAGCCCAGCCCCAGGACCCAGTTGCCCACCCACTCCTGCCTCTGGGGTTGTCATGTCGGGGCAAACACCATCTGAGATCACTGACAACCCCCGGCCAGAGAGGCAGAGGGGCACCAGCTTCAGTGCCACCGAAGTTGGTGTCCTGGTGGAGCAAGTCCTGCACCCCCAGCACTGTGGGGCACCTGTTCCCGCGCCGACAAGGAAGGACGGACTCGGATCTGGACTGACATCGTGACTGCCATCAACGCGGAGGGGGTGGCAGTCCGCGACTTACAACATGTCAAGAAGCGCTGGGAGGACTTTAGGTCCAGGAGCCTGAACAAGGCCCGTCGCCTCTTGAAGGCAGCGGATGCCAAGGGGCGCCGGGGCCACTTGTCGGAAGAACAGATGAGGGTCCTGGAACGCATATCCCCAGCGCACCACGTCCAGGTCCTTGAGAGGCAGACCCATCTGGAGTCGAGCGGTGAGTGTACATGCATCCTGATTGTGAGCAGTGCGTGTGGTGATTATTCAGTAGTGTGCAGGTTGCACATCTGTTTGTATGGGGTCGAGTATGGGTGGGGGTGTACAGGGCCGTGGGGCTAACACATGCGAGGGCTGGAATGTGTGAGACATGGATGGTGCTTGTGTGTGTAGGCTTGCATGCCAAATGCAGTTGTGTGGGCACACTTGTTTGGATGAATGTGTATGTAAGTAGACATGTCCGTGATGTCACGCATGTATGTTGTTTTCGGCTGCATGTATCAGCACTGTGTACATGTGCATGTGTGTGTATTTGACAAGGGTGCAACAGTGATGCAACATGGATACATGTGACAGCGGTATGTGGAAGCCTGATTGGCAGATGTGACATGGATGCCCGTCTGAACACTGCGACACTTGGCAGAGGTGTACACATGCATGCAAGTGTGGTGGTGTGTGTACATGTGTGATGCACTTCCTGTGTTGCATGTGATGTCTGGCTCACCTTTCGCTGCTCATGCTGTTGTATGTGTATGGATGGTGGTGGCAGTTGCGATATGGCTGTGGTATGGCTCATGTGTGCGAGTTGTAATGACATGTGTGTTGGGGATTGTGATGACATGTCTGAGGTTTGCCAATGCCACTCATGTACAACTGTCATGTGTGTATGTGTCCATTGTACAGTGCCCTGATGCCTATGTTTTGTTTCTCCCTGTCTGCAGCGTCAACTGATGAAGAGGGCGGAGAAGGTGCTGTGGAGCACAGCGGCGGGGATCCCACCGCCAGCCGGAGACGCAAGGCCCGGCTCCCCTCCCATGTTGTGATCTCGTTGAGGAGTGAGGAGTCCGGTGCCGCGTCCCAGGCCGCAGCTGCCGGGGGGAGGTCCAAGAGGCGGAGGTTGGAGTTGGACTCCTCGGCAGCAGAAGGGGCAGCTGGGACCCCACAGGGCCCAACAGGGGAAGATGGCACGGAGTCATCCAGGTTGGTGGGGGGTTTGGTGGAGGAGGAGGCCGTGCATGCACCAGAGACGGGGTCTGGAGGTGGGGATCCCACTGGTGCTAGTGGTGCAGTGCAGGACCAGGGACAGGAGGCAGCACAGGCCGCCGCGGAGGTGCCTGTGTGCAATCCTGTCCCTGATCCTGTCCCTGCATCATCTTGCACCAGCAGGGATGCCTACGTCCAGACCCGTTTTCAGGCAGGGGATGAGCTCACGTCAACTGGCCTTCCTCTCCCTGTGGACGTGGCTATCCAGGTCCGGGTTGAGCCTGTCCTGGCTGGAGTGGCGTTGCGTCAACGGGCCATGCGAGGTGACCTGCAGTCTTTTCATGAGGAGACTGCACGTCATCTCGAATGGCTCGTTGACCACGTCAGCCTGCTGGGACAGGTCACCCAGGCCGGATTCCTCCGTCTGATGGGGCTTGCTACGACCCCCTCCTCAACTGGACCCCCTACGCGCCAGTCGTCCTCCGTGCCATCTTTCCACCCATCAGTCACCTGGGTGCCCTGTGGAGCTGCCTCTGACGGTGCGGCCAGGCTGGTGGAGGAGGCATCCCTGCCACAGTCGGGAGTCGCACGTCCAGCAGGGGTGGCCACATCTACGACTGCACCCCAGCCGGCGGAGGATGTGCAGGCAGCAGGAGGCAGTGCACGGGCAGAGGCACAGCAGCAGCAGCAACGTGGTGGGAGCCATGAAGGCTCGGGGCCTTCAACATCGGAGGGGCAGGCATCGGCCAGAGGGCAGGAGGACCCAGGACAGAGAGTGTCTTCCGTGTGGCAGCGGTTGGGCCACACCATAGATGCGGAGCGGCAGCGGACGGAAGAGGCACGGCTCACAATGGTCAGGGCGGAGAACTCCATGCGGAGGGCCCTGAGGCGGGCTGAGTGCCTCGAGGCAATCCGCAGGGGTTTGGAGGTGGAGACGTCGACGGCCCTGCGGACCCTCGGGGCCATGGAGGAGGACCGCCTCCGGGACATTGAGGAGGAGTTCGATGATGCCCTGGCCCGGGACATCCACAAGTGAGCCGTGAAACTAGCCCGCTGCCCTTGTACATAGTTATGTAGGTAGTGTTAGGTTTCATTTTTGTTTTGATTTTATTTGGACCTTTAGGACATTGGCCACATTTTTGTATATAGTTTATTTTATTAGTTAGTGTAGTTAGATAGGTTTCCTTTCTTTTGTTGGGATAATGGACCCTGGCTTGTTCCCATGTACATAGTTCACTGTTGGATTGTATTTTTTTTTCACATTTTAACCATGGAGCAATGGCTTTCTTTTTTATTTCCCATTGGATTTTGTTTTGTGGACATTGACTTTGGACAACATTACTTTGGAATTTTATTTTTGGTTTTGCTTTTTTTCACGGACAAGCTTCTTTTAATTTTTGTACATTCACGTTTCTGTTTCTTCATTTTTGATTCTATTTATGTTTCCTGTAATACATATTTTTTTTGGTGAACTTCAATGTGTGGTATCTCATTGGTTTCATGCATTTCATGATATGTGTTTTAAGATTCACTGACACCCATTGGGTGTATGTGAGGAAAATGTGTTTGTCTCGGAACTTGCAATTGGTGTTCTGTGATGTAATTGCAAATTATGAGTGGGTGGATGCAATACTCGGGTGGGTGTTTTGCATTTGGAGGCTGACCATAGGGACCAGGGATCTAGATTGTGATGACATGTTGGCTGGGGAACATGAGTTGCACATGGGTGGGGGCCTGCTGGCAGGTGCCCCACAGTGCTGGGGGGAGTGGGTGGTGGGGAACATGAGTTGGACATGGGTGGGGGCCTGCTGGCAGGTGCCCCACATTGCTGGGGGGTGGGGGTGGTGGGGAACATGAGTTGGACATGGGTGGGGGCCTGCTGGCAGGTGCCCCACAGTGCTGGGGGGTGGGGGTGCTGGGGAACATGAGTTGGACATGGGTCGGGGCCATGAAGGAGGACCGCCTCCGGGACATTGAGGAGGAGTTCGATGATGCCCTGGCCCGGGACATCCACAAGTGAGCCGTGAAACTAGCCCGCTGCCCTTGTACATAGTTATGTAGGTAGTGTTAGGTTTCATTTTTGTTTTGATTTTATTTGGACCTTTCGGACATTGGCCACATTTTTGTATATAGTTTATTTTATTAGTTAGTGTAGTTAGATAGGTTTCCTTTCTTTTGTTGGGATAATGGACCCTGGCTTGTTCCCATGTACATAGTTCACTGTTGGATTGTATTTTTTTTCACATTTTAACCATGGAGCAATGGCTTTCTTTTTTATTTCCCATTGGATTTTGTTTTGTGGACATTGACTTTGGACAACATTACTTTGGAATTTTATTTTTGGTTTTGCTTTTTTTCACGGACAAGCTTCTTTTAATTTTTGTACATTCACATTTCTGTTTCTTCATTTTTGATTCTATTTATGTTTCCTGTAATACATATTTTTTTTGGTGAACTTCAATGTGTGGTATCTCATTGGTTTCATGCATTTCATGATATGTGTTTTAAGATTCACTGACACCCATTGGGTGTTTGTGAGGAAAATGTGTTTGTTTCGGAACTTGCAATTGGTGTTCTGTGATGTAATTGCAAATTATGAGTGGGTGGATGCAATACTCGGGTGGGTGTTTTGCATTTGGAGGCTGACCATAGGGACCAGGGATCTAGATTGTGATGGCATGTTGGCTGGGGAACATGAGTTGCACATGGGTGGGGGCCTGCTGGCAGGTGCCCCACAGTGCTGGGGGGTGGGGGTGGTGGGGAACATGAGTTGGACATGGGTGGGGGCCTGCTGGCAGGTGCCCCACATTGCTGGGGGTGGGGGTGGTGGGGAACATGAGTTGGACATGGGTGGGGGCCTGCTGGCAGGTGCCCCACAGTGCTGGGGGGTGGGGGTGCTGGGGAACATGAGTTGGACATGGGTCGGGGCCATGAAGGAGGAACGTCTCCGGGACATTGAGGAGGAGTTCGATGATGCCCTGGCCCGGGACATCCACAAGTGAGCCGTGAAACTAGCCCGCTGCCCTTGTACATAGTTATGTAGGTAGTGTTAGGTTTCATTTTTGTTTTGATTTTATTTGGACCTTTCGGACATTGGCCACATTTTTGTATATAGTTCATTTTATTAGTTAGTGTAGTTAGATAGGTTTCCTTTCTTTTGTTGGGATAATGGACCCTGGCTTGTTCCCAAGTACATAGTTCACTGTTGGATTGTATTTTTTTTCACATTTTAACCATGGAGCAATGGCTTTCTTTTTTATTTCCCATTGGATTTTGTTTTGTGGACATTGACTTTGGACAGCATTACTTTGGAATTTTATTTTTGGTTTTGCTTTTTTTCACGGACAAGCTTCTTTTAATTTTTGTACATTCACATTTCTGTTTCTTCATTTTTGATTCTATTTATGTTTCCTTTAATACATATTTTTTTTGGTGAACTTCAATGTGTGGTATCTCATTGCTTTCATGCATTTCATGATATGTGTTTTGAGATTCACTGACACCCATTGGGTGTATGTGAGGGAAATGTGTTTGTTTCGAAACTTGAATTGGTGTTCTGTGATGTAATTGCAAATTATGAGTGGGTGGATGCAATACTCGGGTGGGTGTTTTGCATTTGGAGGCTGACCATAGGGACCAGGGATCTAGATTGTGATGACATGTTGGCTGGGGAACATGAGTTGCACATGGGTGGGGGCCTGCTGGCAGGTGCCCCACAGTACTGGGGGGTGGGGGTGGTCGGGAACATGAGTTGGACATGGGTGGGGGCCTGCTGGCAGGTGCCCCACAGTTCTGGGGGGTGGGGGTGTTGGGGAACATGAGTTGGACATGGGTGGGGGCCTGCTGGCAGGTGCCCCACAGTGCTGGGGGGTTGGGGTGGTGGGAGACAAGGGTGGGGGCCTGGTGGTGGGTGCCCCTGGTGGCTGGGGGGGTGGGGGTGCTGGGAGACATGGGTGGGGGCCTGGTGGAGGCTGCCCCTGGTGACTGGGGGGGTGGGGGTGGTGGGAGACATGGGTGGGGGCCTGGTGGAGGCTGCCCCTGTTGGCTGGGGGGTGGGGGTGCTGGGAGACATGGGTGGGGGCCTGGTGGCGGGTGCCCCTGCACTGCTGGGGTGTGGGGGTGGTGGGAGACATGGGTGGGGGCCTGGTGGAAGCTGCCCCTGCACTGCTGGGGGTGGGGGTGGTGGGAGACATGGGTGGGGGCCTGGTGGTGGGTGCCCCTGGTGGCTGGGGGGTGGGGGTGCTGGGAGACATGGGTGGGGGCCTGGCGGAGGCTGCCCCTGCACTGCTGGGGTGTGGGGGTGGTGGGAGACATGGGTGGGGGCCTGGTGGTGGGTGCCCCTGGTGGCCGGGGGGTGGGGGTGCTGGGAGACATGGGTGGGGGCCTGGTGGAGGCTGCCCCTGGTGACTGGGGGGGTGGGGGTGGTGGGAGACATGGGTGGGGGCATGGTGGAGGCTGCCCCTGGTGGCTGGGGAGTGGGGGTGTTGGGAGACATGGGTGGGGGCCTGGTGGAGGGTGCCCCACAGTGCTGGGGGGCGGGGGTGCTGGGAGACATGGGTGGGGGCCTGGTGGAGGGTACCCCACAGTGCTGGCGGGTGGGGGTGCTGGGAGACATGGGTGGGGGCCTGCTGGCAGGTGCCCCACAGTGCTGGGGGGTGGGGGTGGTGGGGAACATGAGTTGGACATTGGTGGGGGCCTGCTGGCAGGTGCCCCACTGTGCTGGGGGGTGGGCAGGTGGGGAACATGAGTTGGACATGGGTGGGGGCCTGCTGGCAGGTGCCCCACAGTGCTGGGGGGTGGGGGTGGTGGGGAATATGCGTTGGACATGGGTGGGGGCCTGCTGGCAGGTGCCCCACAGTGCTGGTGGGTGGGGGTGCTGGGGAACAAGAGTTGGACATGGGTGGGGGCCTGCTGGCAGGTGCCCCACAGTGCTGGGGGTTGGAGGTGGTGGGAGACATGGGTGGGGGCCTGGTGGAGGCTGCCCCTGGTGGCTGGGGGGTGGGGGTGGTGGGAGACATGGGTGGGAGCATGGTAGTGGGTGCCCCCCGTGGTCTGGGGGGTGGGGGTGCTGGGAGACATGGGTGGGGGCCTGGTGGTGGGTGCCCCTGCACTGCTGGGGGGTGGGAGTGGTGGGGAACATGAGTTGGACATGGGTGGGGGCCTGCTGGCAGGTGTCCCTGCACTGCTGGGGGGTGGGGGTGCTGGGAGACATGGGTGGGGGCCTGGTGGAGGCTGCCCCTGGTGACTGGGGGGGTGGGGGTGGTGGGAGACATGGGTGGGGGCATGGTGGAGGCTGCCCCTGGTGGCTGGGGAGTGGGGGTGTTGGGAGACATGGGTGGGGGCCTGGTGGAGGGTGCCCCACAGTGCTGGGGGGCGGGGGTGCTGGGAGACATGGGTGGGGGCCTGGTGGAGGGTACCCCACAGTGCTGGCGGGTGGGGGTGCTGGGAGACATGGGTGGGGGCCTGCTGGCAGGTGCCCCACAGTGCTGGGGGGTGGGGGTGGTGGGGAACATGAGTTGGACAATGGTGGGGGCCTGCTGGCAGGTGCCCCACTGTGCTGGGGGGTGGGCAGGTGGGGAACATGAGTTGGACATGGGTGGGGGCCTGCTGGCAGGTGCCCCACAGTGCTGGGGGGTGGGGGTGGTGGGGAACATGCGTTGGACATGGGTGGGGGCCTGCTGGCAGGTGCCCCACAGTGCTGGTGGGTGGGGGTGCTGGGGAACAAGAGTTGGACATGGGTGGGGGCCTGCTGGCAGGTGCCCCACAGTGCTGGGGGTTGGAGGTGGTGGGAGACATGGGTGGGGGCCTGGTGGAGGCTGCCCCTGGTGGCTGGGGGGTGGGGGTGGTGGGAGACATGGGTGGGGGCATGGTGGTGGGTGCCCCCCATGGTCTGGGGGTGGGGGTGCTGGGAGACATGGGTGGGGGCCTGGTGGTGGGTGCCCCTGCACTGCTGGGGGGTGGGAGTGGTGGGGAACATGAGTTGGACATGGGTGGGGGCCTGCTGGCAGGTGTCCCTGCACTGCTGGGGGGTGGGGGTGGTAGGAGACATGGGTGGGGGCCTGGTGGAGACTACCCATGCACTGCTGGGGGGTGGGGGTGGTGGGAGACATGGGTGGGGCCTGGTGGTGGGTGCCCCTGGTGGCTGGGGGGTGGGGGTGCTGGGAGACATGGGTGGGGGCCTGCTGGTAGGTGCCCCACAGTGCTGGGGGGTGGGGGTAGTGGGGAACATGAGTTGGACATGGGTGGGGGCCTGCTGGCAGCTGCCCCACAGTGCTGGTGGATGGGGGTGGTGGGAGACATGGGTGGGGGCCTGGTGGAGGGTGCCCCACAGTGCTGGGGGGTGGGGGTGCTGGGAGACATGGGTGGGGGCCTGCTGGCAGGTGCCCCACAGTGCTGGGGGGTGGGGGTGCTGGGAGACATGGGTGGGGGCCTGCTGGCAGGTGCCCCACAGTGCTGGGGGTGGTGGGGAACATGAGTTGGACATGGGTGGGGGCCTGATGGCAGGTGCCCCACAGTGCTGGGGGGTGGTGGGGAACATGAGTTGGACATGGGTGGGGGCCTGCTGGCAGGTGCCCCACAGTGCTGGGGGTTGGAGGTGGTGGGAGACATGGGTGGGGGCATGGTGGTGGGTGCCCCTGGTGGCTGGGGGGTGGGGGTGCTGGGAGACATGGGTGGGGGCCTGGTGGTGGGTGCCCTTGCACTGCTGGGGGGTGGGGATGGTGGGGAACATGAGTTGGACATGGGTGGGGGCCTGGTGGAGTCTGCCCCTGCACTGCTGGGGGGTGGGGGTGGTGGGAGACATGGGTGGGGCCTGGTGGTGGGTGCCCCTGGTGGCTGGGGGGTGGGGGTGCTGAGAGACATGGGTGGGGGCCTGCTGGCAGGTGCCCCACAGTGCTGGGGGGTGCGGGTGGTGGGGAACATGAGTTGGACATGGGTGGGGGCCTGCTGGCAGGTGCCCCACAGTGCTGGTGGGTGGGGGTGGTGGGAGACATGGGTGGGGTCTTGGTGGAGGGTGCCCCACAGTGCTGGGGGGTGGGGGTGCTGGGAGACATGGGTGGGGGCCTGCTGACAGGTGCCCCACAGTGCTGGGGGGTGGGGGTGGTGGGGAACATGAGTTGGACATGGGTGGGGGCCTGCTGGCAGGTGCCCCACAGTGCTGGGGGGTTGGGGTGGTGGGGAACATGAGTTGGACATGGATGGGGGCCTGCTGGCAGGTGCCCCACAGTGCTGGTGGGTGGGGGTGCTGGGGAACATGAGTTGGACATGGGTGGGGGCCTGCTGGTAGGTGCCCCACAGTGCTGGGTGGTGGGGGTGGTGGGAGACATGGGTGGGGGCCTGGTGGAGGCTGCCCCTGGCTGGGGAGTGGGGGTGCTGGGAGACATGGGTGGGGGCCTGCTGGCAGGTGCCCCACAGTGCTGGGGGGTGGGGGTGGTGGGGAACATGAGTTGGACATGGGTGGGGGCCTGCTGGCAGGTGCCCCACAGTGCTGGGGGATGGGGGTGGTGGGGAACATGAGTTGGACATGGGTAGGGGCCTGCTGGCAAGTGCCCCACAGTGCTGGTGGGTGGGGGTGCTGGGGAACATGAGTTGGACATGGGTTGGGGCCTGCAGGCAGGTGCCCCACAGTGCTGGGGGGTTGGGGTGGTGGGAGACAAGGGTGGGGGCCTGGTGGTGGGTGCCCCTGGTGGCTGGGGGTGGGGGTGCTGGGAGACATGGGTGGGGGCCTGGTGGAGGCTGCCCCTGGTGACTGGGGGGGTGGGGGTGGTGGGAGACATGGGTGGGGGCCTGGTGGAGGCTGCCCCTGTTGGCTGGGGGGTGGGGGTGCTGGGAGACATGGGTGGGGGCCTGGTGGTGGGTGCCCCTGCACTGCTGGGGGGTGGGGGTGGTGGGAGACATGGGTGGGGGCCTGGTGGAAGCTGCCCCTGCACTGCTGGGGGTGGGGGTGGTGGTAGACATGGGTGGGGGCCTGGTGGTGGGTGCCCCTGGTGGCTGGGGGGTGGGGGTGCTGGGAGACATGGGTGGGGGCCTGGTGGAGGGTGCCCCACAGTGCTGGGGGGTAGGGGTGCTGGGAGACATGGGTGGGGGCCTGCTGCAGGTGCCCCACAGTGCTGGGGGGTGGGGGTGGTGGGGAACATGAGTTGGACATGGGTGGGGGCCTGCTGGCAGGTGCCCCACAGTGCTGGGGTGTGGGGGTGGTGGGGAACATGAGTTGGACATGGGTGGGGGCCTGCTGGCAGGTGCCCCACAGTGCTGGTGGGTGGGGGTGCTGGGGAACATGAGTTGGACATGGGTCGGGGACTGCTGGCAGGTGCCCCACAGTGCTGGGGGGTGGGGGTGGTGGGAGACATGGGTGGGGGCCTGGTGGAGGCTGCCCCTGGTGGCTGGGGGGTGGGGGTGGTGGGAGACATGGGTGGGGGCCTGGTGGTGGGTGCCCCTGGTGGCTGGGGGTGCTGGGAGACATGGGTGGGGGCCTGGCGGTGGGTGCCCCTGCACTGCTGGGGGGTGGGGGTGGTGGGAGACATGGGTGGGGGCCTGGTGGAGGCTGACCCTGGTGGCTGGGGGTTGTGGGTGCTGGGAGACATGGGTGGGGGCCTGGTGGTGGGTGCCCCTGCACTGCTGGGGGGTGGTGGGAGACATGGGTGGGGGCCTGGTGGAGGGTGCCCCACAGTGCTGGGGGGTGGGGGTGCTGGGAGACATGGGTGGGGGCCTGCTGGCAGGTGCCCCACAGTGCTGGGGGGTGGGGGTGGTGGGGAACATGAGTTGGACATGGGTGGGGGCCTGCTGGCAGGTGCCCCACAGTGCTGGGGGGTGGGGGTGGTGGGAGACATGGGTGGGGCCTGGTGGTGGGTGCCCCTGGTGGCTGGGGGGTGGGGGTGCTGAGAGACATGGGTGGGGGCCTGCTGGCAGGTGCCCCACAGTGCTGGGGGGTGCGGGTGGTGGGGAACATGAGTTGGACATGGGTGGGGGCCTGCTGGCAGGTGCCCCACAGTGCTGGTGGGTGGGGGTGGTGGGAGACATGGGTGGGGTCTTGGTGGAGGGTGCCCCACAGTGCTGGGGGGTGGGGGTGCTGGGAGACATGGGTGGGGGCCTGCTGACAGGTGCCCCACAGTGCTGGGGGTTGGGGGTGGTGGGGAACATGAGTTGGACATGGGTGGGGGCCTGCTGGCAGGTGCCCCACAGTGCTGGGGGGTTGGGGTGGTGGGGAACATGAGTTGGACATGGATGGGGGCCTGCTGGCAGGTGCCCCACAGTGCTGGTGGGTGGGGGTGCTGGGGAACATGAGTTGGACATGGGTGGGGGCCTGCTGGTAGGTGCCCCACAGTGCTGGGTGGTGGGGGTGGTGGGAGACATGGGTGGGGGCCTGGTGGAGGCTGCCCCTGGCTGGGGAGTGGGGGTGCTGGGAGACATGGGTGGGGGCCTGCTGGCAGGTGCCCCACAGTGCTGGGGGGTGGGGGTGGTGGGGAACATGAGTTGGACATGGGTGGGGGCCTGCTGGCAGGTGCCCCACAGTGCTGGGGGATGGGGGTGGTGGGGAACATGAGTTGGACATGGGTAGGGGCCTGCTGGCAAGTGCCCCACAGTGCTGGTGGGTGGGGGTGCTGGGGAACATGAGTTGGACATGGGTTGGGGCCTGCAGGCAGGTGCCCCACAGTGCTGGGGGGTTGGGGTGGTGGGAGACAAGGGTGGGGGCCTGGTGGTGGGTGCCCCTGGTGGCTGGGGGTGGGGGTGCTGGGAGACATGGGTGGGGGCCTGGTGGAGGCTGCCCCTGGTGACTGGGGGGGTGGGGGTGGTGGGAGACATGGGTGGGGGCCTGGTGGAGGCTGCCCCTGTTGGCTGGGGGGTGGGGGTGCTGGGAGACATGGGTGGGGGCCTGGTGGTGGGTGCCCCTGCACTGCTGGGGGGTGGGGGTGGTGGGAGACATGGGTGGGGGCCTGGTGGAAGCTGCCCCTGCACTGCTGGGGGTGGGGGTGGTGGTAGACATGGGTGGGGGCCTGGTGGTGGGTGCCCCTGGTGGCTGGGGGGTGGGGGTGCTGGGAGACATGGGTGGGGGCCTGGTGGAGGGTGCCCCACAGTGCTGGGGGGTAGGGGTGCTGGGAGACATGGGTGGGGGCCTGCTGCAGGTGCCCCACAGTGCTGGGGGGTGGGGGTGGTGGGGAACATGAGTTGGACATGGGTGGGGGCCTGCTGGCAGGTGCCCCACAGTGCTGGGGGGTGGGGGTGGTGGGGAACATGAGTTGGACATGGGTTGGGGCCTGCTGGCAGGTGCCCCACAGTGCTGGTGGGTGGGGGTGCTGGGGAACATGAGTTGGACATGGGTCGGGGACTGCTGGCAGGTGCCCCACAGTGCTGGGGGGTGGGGGTGGTGGGAGACATGGGTGGGGGCCTGGTGGAGGCTGCCCCTGGTGGCTGGGGGGTGGGGGTGGTGGGAGACATGGGTGGGGGCCTGGTGGTGGGTGCCCCTGGTGGCTGGGGGTGCTGGGAGACATGGGTGGGGGCCTGGCGGTGGGTGCCCCTGCACTGCTGGGGGGTGGGGGTGGTGGGAGACATGGGTGGGGGCCTGGTGGAGGCTGACCCTGGTGGCTGGGGGTTGTGGGTGCTGGGAGACATGGGTGGGGGCCTGGTGGTGGGTGCCCCTGCACTGCTGGGGGGTGGGGGTGGTGGGAGACATGGGTGGGGGCCTGGTGGAGGGTGCCCCACAGTGCTGGGGGGTGGGGGTGCTGGGAGACATGGGTGGGGGCCTGCTGGCAAGTGCCCCACAGTGCTGGTGGGTGGGGGTGCTGGGGAACATGAGTTGGACATGGGTTGGGGCCTGCAGGCAGGTGCCCCACAGTGCTGGGGGGTTGGGGTGGTGGGAGACAAGGGTGGGGGCCTGGTGGTGGGTGCCCCTGGTGGCTGGGGGTGGGGGTGCTGGGAGACATGGGTGGGGGCCTGGTGGAGGCTGCCCCTGGTGACTGGGGGGGTGGGGGTGGTGGGAGACATGGGTGGGGGCCTGGTGGAGGCTGCCCCTGTTGGCTGGGGGGTGGGGGTGCTGGGAGACATGGGTGGGGGCCTGGTGGTGGGTGCCCCTGCACTGCTGGGGGGTGGGGGTGGTGGGAGACATGGGTGGGGGCCTGGTGGAAGCTGCCCCTGCACTGCTGGGGGTGGGGGTGGTGGTAGACATGGGTGGGGGCCTGGTGGTGGGTGCCCCTGGTGGCTGGGGGGTGGGGGTGCTGGGAGACATGGGTGGGGGCCTGGTGGAGGGTGCCCCACAGTGCTGGGGGGTAGGGGTGCTGGGAGACATGGGTGGGGGCCTGCTGCAGGTGCCCCACAGTGCTGGGGGGTGGGGGTGGTGGGGAACATGAGTTGGACATGGGTGGGGGCCTGCTGGCAGGTGCCCCACAGTGCTGGGGTGTGGGGGTGGTGGGGAACATGAGTTGGACATGGGTGGGGGCCTGCTGGCAGGTGCCCCACAGTGCTGGTGGGTGGGGGTGCTGGGGAACATGAGTTGGACATGGGTCGGGGACTGCTGGCAGGTGCCCCATAGTGCTGGGGGGTGGGGGTGGTGGGAGACATGGGTGGGGGCCTGGTGGAGGCTGCCCCTGGTGGCTGGGGGGTGGGGTGGTGGGAGACATGGGTGGGGGCCTGGTGGTGGGTGCCGCTGGTGGCTGGGGGTGCTGGGAGACATGGGTGGGGGCCTGGCGGTGGGTGCCCCTGCACTGCTGGGGGGTGGGGGTGGTGGGAGACATGGGTGGGGGCCTGGTGGAGGCTGACCCTGGTGGCTGGGGGTTGTGGGTGCTGGGAGACATGGGTGGGGGCCTGGTGGTGGGTGCCCCTGCACTGCTGGGGGGTGGGGGTGGTGGGAGACATGGGTGGGGGCCTGGTGGAGGGTGCCCCACAGTGCTGGGGGGTGGGGGTGCTGGGAGACATGGGTGGGGGCCTGCTGGCAGGTGCCCCACAGTGCTGGGGGGTGGGGGTGGTGGGGAACATGAGTTGGACATGGGTGGGGGCCTGCTGGCAGGTGCCCCACAGTGCTGGGGGGTGGGGGTGGTGGGAGACATGGGTGGGGCCTGGTGGTGGGTGCCCCTGGTGGCTGGGGGGTGGGGGTGCTGAGAGACATGGGTGGGGGCCTGCTGGCAGGTGCCCCACAGTGCTGGGGGGTGCGGGTGGTGGGGAACATGAGTTGGACATGGGTGGGGGCCTGCTGGCAGGTGCCCCACAGTGCTGGTGGGTGGGGGTGGTGGGAGACATGGGTGGGGTCTTGGTGGAGGGTGCCCCACAGTGCTGGGGGGTGGGGGTGCTGGGAGACATGGGTGGGGGCCTGCTGACAGGTGCCCCACTGTGCTGGGGGGTGGGGGTGGTGGGGAACATGAGTTGGACATGGGTGGGGGCCTGCTGGCAGGTGCCCCACAGTGCTGGGGGGTTGGGGTGGTGGGGAACATGAGTTGGACATGGATGGGGGCCTGCTGGCAGGTGCCCCACAGTGCTGGTGGGTGGGGGTGCTGGGGAACATGAGTTGGACATGGGTGGGGGCCTGCTGGTAGGTGCCCCACAGTGCTGGGTGGTGGGGGTGGTGGGAGACATGGGTGGGGGCCTGGTGGAGGCTGCCCCTGGCTGGGGAGTGGGGGTGCTGGGAGACATGGGTGGGGGCCTGCTGGCAGGTGCCCCACAGTGCTGGGGGGTGGGGGTGGTGGGGAACATGAGTTGGACATGGGTGGGGGCCTGCTGGCAGGTGCCCCACAGTGCTGGGGGATGGGGGTGGTGGGGAACATGAGTTGGACATGGGTAGGGGCCTGCTGGCAAGTGCCCCACAGTGCTGGTGGGTGGGGGTGCTGGGGAACATGAGTTGGACATGGGATGGGGCCTGCAGGCAGGTGCCCCACAGTGCTGGGGGGTTGGGGTGGTGGGAGACAAGGGTGGGGGCCTGGTGGTGGGTGCCCCTGGTGGCTGGGGGTGGGGCTGCTGGGAGACATGGGTGGGGGCCTGGTGGAGGCTGCCCCTGGTGACTGGGGGGGGTGGGGGTGGTGGGAGACATGGGTGGGGGCCTGGTGGAGGCTGCCCCTGTTGGCTGGGGGGTGGGGGTGCTGGGAGACATGGGTGGGGGCCTGGTGGTGGGTGCCCCTGCACTGCTGGGGGGTGGGGGTGGTGGGAGACATGGGTGGGGGCCTGGTGGAAGCTGCCCCTGCACTGCTGGGGGTGGGGGTGGTGGTAGACATGGGTGGGGGCCTGGTGGTGGGTGCCCCTGGTGGCTGGGGGGTGGGGGTGCTGGGAGACATGGGTGGGGGCCTGGTGGAGGGTGCCCCACAGTGCTGGGGGGTAGGGGTGCTGGGAGACATGGGTGGGGGCCTGCTGCAGGTGCCCCACAGTGCTGGGGGGTGGGGGTGGTGGGGAACATGAGTTGGACATGGGTGGGGGCCTGCTGGCAGGTGCCCCACAGTGCTGGGGGGTGGGGGTGGTGGGGAACATGAGTTGGACATGGGTGGGGGCCTGCTGGCAGGTGCCCCACAGTGCTGGTGGGTGGGGGTGCTGGGGAACATGAGTTGGACATGGGTCGGGGACTGCTGGCAGGTGCCCCACAGTGCTGGGGGGTGGGGGTGGTGGGAGACATGGGTGGGGGCCTGGTGGAGGCTGCCCCTGGTGGCTGGGGGGTGGGGGTGGTGGGAGACATGGGTGGGGGCCTGGTGGTGGGTGCCCCTGGTGGCTGGGGGTGCTGGGAGACATGGGTGGGGGCCTGGCGGTGGGTGCCCCTGCACTGCTGGGGGGTGGGGGTGGTGGGAGACATGGGTGGGGGCCTGGTGGAGGCTGACCCTGGTGGCTGGGGGTTGTGGGTGCTGGGAGACATGGGTGGGGGCCTGGTGGTGGGTGCCCCTGCACTGCTGGGGGGTGGGGGTGGTGGGAGACATGGGTGGGGGCCTGGTGGAGGGTGCCCCACAGTGCTGGGGGGTGGGGGTGCTGGGAGACATGGGTGGGGGCCTGCTGGCAGGTGCCCCACAGTGCTGGGGGGTGGGGGTGGTGGGGAACATGAGTTGGACATGGGTGGGGGCCTGCTGGCAGGTGCCCCACAGTGCTGGGGGGTGGGGGTGGTGGGGAACATGAGTTGGACATGGGTGGGGGCCTGCTGGCAGGTGCCCCACAGTGCTGGGGGGTGGGGGTGGTGGGGAACATGAGTTGGACATGGGTAGGGGCCTGCTGGCAAGTGCCCCACAGCGCTGGTGGGTGGGGGTGCTGGGGAACATGAGTTGGACATGGGTTGGGGCCTGCAGGCAGGTGCCCCACAGTGCTGGGGGGTTGGGGTGGTGGGAGACAAGGGTGGGGGCCTGGTGGTGGGTGCCCCTGGTGGCTGGGGGGTGGGGGTGCTGGGAGACATGGGTGGGGGCCTGGTGGAGGCTGCCCCTGGTGACTGGGGGGGTGGGGGTGGTGGGAGACATGGGTGGGGGCCTGGTGGAGGCTGCCCCTGTTGGCTGGGGGGTGGGGGTGCTGGGAGACATGGGTGGGGGCCTGGTGGTGGGTGCCCCTGCACTGCTGGGGGGTGGGGGTGGTGGGAGACATGGGTGGGGGCCTGGTGGAAGCTGCCCCTGCACTGCTGGGGGGTGGGGGTGGTGGGAGACATGGGTGGGGGCCTGGTGGAAGCTGCCCCTGCACTGCTGGGGGTGGGGGTGGTGGTAGACATGGGTGGGGGCCTGGTGGTGGGTGCCCCTGGTGGCTGGGGGGTAGGGGTGCTGGGAGACATGGGTGGGGGCCTGCTGGCAGGTGCCCCACAGTGCTGGGGGGTGGGGGTGGTGGGGAACATGAGTTGGACATGGGTGGGGGCCTGCTGGCAGGTGCCCCACAGTGCTGGGGGGTGGGGGTGGTGGGGAACATGAGTTGGACATGGTTGGGGGCCTGCTGGCAGGTGCCCCACAGTGCTGGTGGGTGGGGGTGCTGGGGAACATGAGTTGGACATGGGTGGGGGACTGCTGGCAGGTGCCCCACAGTGCTAGGGGGTGGGGGTGGTGGGAGACATGGGTGGGGGCCTGGTGGAGTCTGCCCCTGGTGGCTGGGGGGTGGGGGTGGTGGGAGACATGGGTGGGGGCCTGGTGGTGGGTGCCCCTGCACTGCTGGGGGGTGGGGGTGGTGGGAGACATGGGTGGGGGCCTGGTGGAGGCTGACCCTGGTGGCTGGGGGTTGGGGGTGCTGGGAGACATGGGTGGGGGCCTGGTGGTGGGTGCCCCTGCACTGCTGGGGGGTGGGGGTGGTGGGAGACATGGGTGGGGGCCTGGTGGAGGGTGCCCCACAGTGCTGGGGGGTGGGGGTGCTGGGAGACATGGGTGGGGGCCTGCTGGCAGGTGCCCCACAGTGCTGGGGGGTGGGGGTGGTGGGGAACATGAGTTGGACATGGGTGGGGGCCTGCTGGCAGGTGCCCCACAGTGCTGGTGGATAGGGGTGCTGGGGAACATGAGTTGGACATGGGTGGGGGCCTGCTGGCAGGTGCCCCACAGTGCTGGGGGGTGGGGGTGGTGGGAGACAGGGGTGGGGGCCTGGTGGAGGCTGCCCCTGGTGGCTGGGGGGTGGGGGTGGTGGGAGACATGGGTGGGGGCCTGGTGGAGGCTGCCCCTACACTGCTGGGGGGTGGGGGTGGTGGGAGACATGGGTGGGGGCCTGGTGGTGGGTGCCCCTGGTGGCTGGGGGATGGGGGTGCTGGGAGACATGGGTGGGGGCCTGGTGGTGGGTGCCCCTGCACTGCTGGGGGGTGGGGGTGCTGGGAGACATGGGTGGGGGCCAGGTGGAGGCTGCCCCTGGTGACTGGGGGGGTGGGGGTGGTGGGAGACATGGGTGGGGGCCTGGTGGAGGCTGCCCCTGGTGGCTGGGGGGTTGGGGTGCTGGGAGACATGGGTGGGGGCCTGGTGGTGGGTGCCCCTGCACTGCTGGGGGGTGGGGGTTGTGGGAGACATGGGTGGGGGCCTGGTGGAGGGTGCCCCTGGTGGCTGGGGGTGCAGGGGGACATGCATTGGTGGGCAGTAGTGCAAGTTGACATGTGGGTTGGCTGGTGGGCATGGCCATGGTGGATGGGGTGCCTGCAGGACATGTACTGGGTAGGCCCCTGTGGTGTGAGCCACCTGCAGGGGCCGTGGAGGCTGTAGAGGGAACACCTGGGAGGACCCACACGTGCAATTCACGTGTGCTGCTCCCCGCGCACCCCTGTAATACACGTACCCTGATGAGATCGCGTGTGGAACTTCCCGCGCACCCCTGTAATACACGTAGCCTGATGGAATTGCGTGTGGAACTTCCCGCGCACCCCTGGAATACACGTACCCTGCTGATGTTGCGTGGGATACTTCCCCCGCACCCTGAAATACACGTACCCTGATGAGATCGCGTGTGTGACTTCCCGCAAACCCCCGAAATACACGTACCCCGCTCAATCGCGTGCGTAACTTCCCGCGCACCCCCGAAATACACGTACCCCGCTCAATCGCGTGTGTAACTTCCCGCGCACCCCCGAAATACACATACCCCGCTCAATCGCGTGTGTAACTTCCCGCACGCCCCCGAAATACACGTACCCCGCTCAATCGCGTGTGTAACTTCCCGCGCACCCCCAAAATACACATACCCCGCTCAATCGCGTGTGTAATTTCCCGCGCGCCCCCGAAATACACGTACCCCACTCGATCGCGTGTGATGCTTCCCGCGCACCCCCGCAATACACGTGCCCCGCTCGCACAGGCCCAATTGCTGTATGTTGCCACTTTTGTGATGCGCTGGGACTCTACCGCCTGCCTTCGTGTAGCGGACGTGTTTCAGCTTGTGCGTGTCTTTGGCTGTGCGTGGCTTTGCCCCATTCGATTCCACGAATACGTGTGGTTCGAGTGCGTGTGGGCGTTCCGTCTGCTTCCCTGCAGTACATCCCCAGTTAAGCCCTTATTTTCGCGCGTTGTTCCCCATTCCGCGCGTTACGCCCTGTGTCCCGCCCACTTTCTGGTGTATGCGCCGAGGTTGTGCGCTTTCACTGTGCGCGTCGCGCACGCTTTTCGGGATGTTGCTGTGACTTGTGCACCATGCACGGGTTTGGCGCACATCCCGAGGTGTACACGCGCAGATTTTCGGCAAGATTTTCGGCGCACGTTTGTTCCATGAATCGGCCCCTTAGAATCTTCATTGTCTTCTATTTTGTATGATAGGTCTACAGTTTTTGTGTTACTTTTAGAAAAAGTTCTACGGCAACATACACATACATGGTTTGGTACTTCAGCTGATGTACTTTTAAATTTTAATATTTCTTTTTTGTATGTGTTTAGCAAAAGGTTGCCATGTGTAGAATTGTTGCTTAATTGGTTTAAAGCTTTTCATTCTGTAAATGGCTTTCACTTCCAAAATATTTTTTCTGGATATAGTGAATTTCTTCAAGTAGGTCTTTTGCTGTACCATGTAGAAGGATGTTATTTAACTTTGCTAGTGCTAAAGCAGGACTTTTAGCATAGTACAGTTTATAGACTAGATTTCTTATAGTTGAATGATGTGTTGATATCCTTTTGATATCATGGAAAGTGGTTTTACAAGTAGGTCTGTAATGCAGGCCAATCAATGTCCTTGTAGTCCTGTGTACTTGCGCACTGGACAGGTATCCATATTTTGCCGTAATTTAATTTTTATTTTGTCTTTGCTTTTTTCATAATTATTGAGGTATTGGCGTAAAGATTTGAAACATTGTTTGGGAATGTTACACATTGACGTGCATGGCCATTTGTACACTAGACGTTCTGATTCAGTTGAATGGAGGGGTAATTCTTAGTTTTCAGGGCATATTTTTGTAAGGAGTACTTCTTGTTCCATTATGGTATGATTCACTTTTTCATAACCTCGACCACTGCTATGTATGGCAATTGTATTTGTTTGCTTTTGTTTGTGCGCTTCTTCATTAAAATATGGTTCTGTGCCCGTAGTGTGATTCCATTCACCTCCGCAGATACTTAAGAAGTTCTTTCTGTTGACATTTCGCTTATTGAGAAGTCTTTTTAGTAATTTAGTTATTAGTTTTGTTAGTGGTTTCATTTTGTTTAACAGTAAAATAAATAACTTTCTTTTGAGAAGAACATTTTGGCTAAAATACTTTTCTTGGTATGCTTACTTTGCACTATATTAAAATTTGAAGAAGTAGTTGTATCTGTAGTGATAGCTGATTTTATGTTAATTGTTTTTTGGTTTGTTTTACATTTTGGTAGAGGAGGCAAAGTTTTTGTACTTGAAACTTCTTGCGTTTCACTAAATGACTGTATTAGCTGCTTTGTTTCAACTTTTTTTTACAAATTCTGCTAGAGATGGATGCTTATGTTGGACACTTATTTTCATTTGCTCTACTTTTGCGTTGTTTTCTACGGACTTGACTTTTGGTAGGCATTCTTTAGAGTCTGTTGAAAAAAATAAAGTTGGGGTTCTGGAATGTATGTGTGCTGTGTGCATGAGTGTTTGAGTAAGATGATAAAGATGTATGTAATTGTGTTTGATTGTGCATTGGGAACTACAACTAGTAGGGATAGGTATTCTTGAATTTATGTGTTACTAAACTGGAGTTCAGATGAGAATCAAAAAGTAAGCTAGTGGTGTGGAAAAGTACAAATAGTAAATCTAATGTATACAATTAAAACAGTTGTTTGTTCTATAATATGAAAATTGTAGCGGTTCAGTTGGGTAATTTGTGTGTCCAAAAATAGGAAATTGTGGGCCATTCTGGCTTTAAATCGCTTTTTAAGACATGGAGATTTTTGGACAAAATGGTGCACAATCTCTATTTTTAGGCACCGAAATAGCTTGTATTAACGTTATAGTATGTTTGATTAATAATACAAATATTATGGTGATATTCTACTTACTTTTTTTCTTAAATTAACAGGTAACTTCTTAGTTCGTCTTTGTTCTTCGAATTTGGCTGCTTCTTTTCAGGAGACTCGTCTTCACTGCAATTGTAAAAGCTCCAAATTAGTAAATTTGTTTGTATATAACGCTGTTTTTAATTTAGATATTGATTTTTTTAATTGAAATCCTCAGTGCCTTCTTTAAAACCATTAAACAAATTTATTTACATAAGATACATTGCATCAGTTCAGTACATATGATATGTTCTTAATGAACAAATTGTATTGAATGACTAACTGTAGCAAAATAAAATATCTTTACTATGTCTTGTGAAATTTATAATATACCAGTGAATGCCACTATTTCTGTAAGTAAGCTGTTCTAGGTAATAGCGCCTCAATGTCATGTCTAAATTAAAGTAATTAAGTAAATAAATACATAAAAACAAAAAAAATATGAAATTGTATAAGTATTTTTTAAAGATTTAAACATAGATTGTGCTTGCATGCAATTTTGTTTGAATATATGTATTCTATCAATTTCATTTAAAAAATGTTAGTTTAACATGATTTGAGTGTGTGTATATAAAGAAAGTAAATAGTATAAAGGTTTATAAGTGATAGTTGATTTTAGGAAATTGAAAAAAATACAGTAGATTCGTTTTACAGATTACACAAGCTAAAAGTCTGTTTGAAAATGTGTTCATCTACTGTACAGAAAATATGCATACCTGAAGTTTGTGTTCATCCATATGGATATGCATGGAGCTGCAAGTAGAAATCTTGGAGACTTGTACAGTATTTCTGGTAGATGGTGCTTGCCAATGATATGACACTTGTACTCAGAGAGATTCACAGTACAATTGCAGTGCTGATCTATGATGATGCAGTTAGATCTAGAGGTCTTGAATGTGATTTTTTGCTACATCCAATGAGGGAATGGCAGAGAGAGTGAAGTGGAAATGGTAGAAAGGCTGTTCATGTTACGATATGTCCGCGGACATGGCGATAGTTCACAAACATCGGGAGTTACATCCGGGGATTTTTGGGTTCAGAAGTCATGCAAATGAGAATAACCACTGAAAGGGATTGGTCAGGAAAGTTTAGTGGGTGTGTTGTGCCAGGAGAGAGTTTCTCAGATACTCTTTGCGCTGAGAGAACAAAAGATAGCTATGGCTGTGTGTTTCAGAAAACAGATTGTTTGGATTTTGGGAGATTCATGGATACATTGGTTGAAGGTGCATGCAGAAAGCTGTGGAGTAGCTGTAGATCTTGGATTCCCACATGTGGAAGTACACTGGCATGGAGTACGTGGAATGAAGTGGTTGGACTTGCTACCTCTCTGTGCTACTTTGGAGACAGAGCAACATCCAGACATAATTGTATTTCATTGTGGAGGGAACAGTTTAGGACATGTGACTGGATTTTTTTTGCAATTTGCTATGAAAGAAGGACTTGGGAAGGTTATGGACATGTTTCCTAATTCTCAAGTGATATTTTCACGGATTGCGCAGAGACAAATGTGGCTTCGTTCTTCTTCATTTGGTCCACAAATGGAAAAAGCAAGGTGCAATGTTAATAAGGATGTTTGTGCCTTTCTAAGAGATTTTGGCATGTCCTCTTTTCACAATGAAAATATTATGTTTCGTACTACATACATTTTTCGCAGAGATGGAGTCCATCTTACTTATGCTGGCAATCAGATTTTTCTGAGAAATGTACAAAATGCATTGCAACCTTTTTTGGAATTACAACAACCATTTTGAAGTAGGTGTTAAGCATTTATAATTTTTGACTTACAAACACCACCCAAAGGCTCTTTTCAGAGCCACCACTTCTTCCCAGAGAAAATTGCAATGTTTGTGATGGGGTAGCAACCCAATTTTTTTAAATGTGCGCGAACTGTCCGCGGACTTCTAAAAAATACAAAGGGCCCTGCTTCATTTATTTTCACTTCTATTTTTTAACTGTGAAAGGGTGCTCTGAAAAGAGAATTATTTTTTTTTTGATTTTTGATATTTTGTATTTTTTTTGGTTTTTTATACACGACACACTAGGAAAGAAGGAGAAAGGAAGGTAAAGGGGGGGACACCAAACACAGGGATAAGAAAGGGCGAGCTGAGAGAGGAAGATGTAGAGTGGGTTTTATTTGGGTAGTGAGCAGATCTTCTCGTGCTCTGAGAAGATAGTCTCAAAAGCACTACGAAGTCGCTCCCCCCTGCAGAGTACTGTGTCACAGTACATACATACAACTGTGACCCTCGAAAGGTAAGGGTCATCAGCATTCTGCATGACCCACAGAGGTGGTCCTTGTGGTGACAGGATCAGAAACAGAGGATGAAGTAGAGGAAATCAACCTGCTACGTTCTTCGCAAGGTACAGCCCTGCGAATCGCCCCAAAGTGAAATGACCTCAGGTGCCGCTTCATAGTAGTGGTCCCAAAGCTGTACTTACCGTGCTTCCCGCGACTGAGTATCATTTTACACTCATTGCAGGTAACACGGTTCGCACAAGCCTTAGGAACATTACCATGAATGGTAAATAACCGCCACACCCAAGACTCACGCATTGTGCGGGTAGTAGGGTTTTCCTCTACCTCATTCTCATCATCCTCTTCTTCCTCCTCCGCATCCTCACTCCTGTTCCCCTCTTCAGGCCCTTGGGGAGGTGGTGGTGGAGGGGGTGGGGGTGGTGCTGAAGCAGGTGCAGCACCAGGTGGCAGTTCTGCAGCCAGAGATGCCATCTCGATGGTGTAATCAGCAAGTTGCTGGAAAAATAGCTGTGCTCTGAATAAAAGCCAGAAACACAATGAGAATAAGCTCTAGGGCGTGGTCTTTTATAGGGGTGCTTGTACGCAGTTCGCGGACATGCGCGCTGTCCACGGACAGATCGAACACAAAAAAAAGTTTGAAAAGTTTCAAAAGGTATGTAGAAACTCAGGATTACTATGTGGGACTTGTGCCATGGTGAGATTTTATTGAAAAATATTATGGATTAATTGAAAATGTACTTTTAATTTGTTCGGGGACCCAAACAGTGTCTGCATTCAGAACACGCGATCAGCGTGGGCGCGGTCATATGATCCGTTCGCGAACAAGTCCGCGAAGGAAGCGCATGTCCGCAGGACACCAAATGCACAGAGTTTGGCTAGCGCATGCGCGTTGATGTTCTACGGACACTGTTCGGGTCCTGAACTAATTAAAATTGCGTCACACGTGAAACGAACATTTCAGGACACTGCATGTGTTCTTAGAACAGTTTAAATTTGCTAGCGAACAGTAAGGACAGATATAGTGTTCTTCAGGACCCGTTTATTTCGTTTATGTACAAACATTTCAGGACACCAATTGTGTTCTTAGAACATTTTCAACTTGCTAGTGAACAGTACGGGCAGGTATAGTGTTCTTTAAGACACCTCCATTTTCGTTTAATTACGAACAATTCAGGACACCGCGTGTGTTCTTAGAACAGTTTGAACTTGCTAGAGAACACTACGGACAGATATAGTGTTCTTTAGGACACTTTAATTTATTTTTTCTACGAATATTTCAGGACACCGCAAGTGTTCTTAGAATAGTTTCATCTTGCTAGCGAACAGTACGAACAGGTATAGTGTTCTTGAGGACACCTCCATTTTCATTTATTTACAAACATTTCAGAACACCTGCACTGTCCGCGGACACCTACATTGTTTTAAAAAAAAAAAAAACTATTTACAACACAATATAAAAATTTAACTTTATTTAACATATATTAATAATTTATGACAAAGAAGGTGAGGCAGAAACAGAAACAAAAACAGGAGAATTAGGGGTTTCATCATGATTGTTATTAGGTGAAGAAGGGATGGAAGTCTCATCAAAATGTTTTGGGTTATGGAGAGGGTTTGGGGATAATTGACTGGGATATGGTGAGGAGGGACAAGTACATGTGGGGTAATGGTACGAGGTTTTTGGTTTAAAATGATCTTCCACAAAAGTTTTCAAATTATTAAAATAAGTCAACAATAAATCCATTTTTTCTTCTATACTGTGAAAAGTGTTACCCATAACAGGTTTTTCTGAAGTATTTTCTATTTTGGTATGCTCTGTACAAAAAATATATATATATGTTAAATGTATACACAATAATAATAATTAAATGGTTTATATTATAAAGTGTTTACCATTAGTTTCACCATCTTGTGACATTTCTTCATGTTGGAAATGTTCCTCTAGCCATTCCAGAGTACTAGACATTTCTGTGAGAGAAAAAAAAAAGATAATATATTTTTTTATCTAATACAGAAAGTTTATAAATATATGAATAAAATTAAGTACACTTACTATTTCAGGTAGGATATGTCCTATCTACTCAGTGGGTCTGCTCTTGTTCTCATTTCTGTTGTGTTTGTGAGGTAATTAAGTTGGAAGCCAATTTATTTTCTTGTGGTATATTCCATTTTAGAACATAGTGCATTTAAATGAATGGTTAGTGTGTTGTATATATGGGTTACATTTCTTATGTATTAGTACATATAATGTGTTTGTGTGCTTTTTTTTTAATTTGGTAAATGTTCCTATGTTATAATATAACAATCAAACATACCCCCCCAGAGTTTTTAGGTAGTGGTACTGTTCTTCGAACATGTCCGCGAACATTAAATGAGTTTGCGGACATCAAGTACAGTAGAAGAGATTCAGTCAGTTCCATATGATATGTATACAAAGTCAAAGTCATTATTGTTAAGTTGCACTAATAAAAACCTATGAAATTCAGTGAAAAAACTTGTTAAAGGGACGTTATGGTTAAGTTGCGCTACTAAAAACCTATGAAATTCAGTGAAAAAACTTTGTTAAAGGGACGTTATGGTTAAGTTGCGCTACTAAAAAACCTATGAAATTCAGTGAAAAAACTTTGTTAAAGGGACGTTATGGTTAAGTTGCGCTACTAAAAACCTATGAAATTCAGTGAAAAAAACGTTGTTAAAGGGACGTTATGGTTCCAAGTAAAACCGAAAAACCCTTGCAATTCGCCAGTTATGGTAAGCTAAGCAACCATAACTCGTGCCACCACCGTGCACTGCTAAGACTAACACCCAGGACATCAAAGATGACATCACAAATGTCATTGAAATTGTCAATTTACATTTAATTATTTTTTTAATGGCAGAACAGAAAAGGAACAATTTACCACAAAGTGATAGCACCAATGGTTAAGCACTCCACCCCCTGCAACAATAGAAAAATGGGTACACAAGGGTAATTCGGGCTGCTTACACTGAAGGACAAATCAGACTTTAAGACAGACTAGCTAGCACACTTATGTCATTTGATTTGAACACATGCAGCACATGGGAAAGAAAATTTAAAACAAATAAAGGGAATGCAATTCAGAATCCATGATCAGGGTATCGTAGGGGAAGAGATATAAACCAGGGACAACAAGTCATACGAGTAGACAACAAAGATTTCTTGAAAATTGCGAAACACCTGCTTCAGCTTCTGCTCCTCGGTCATACAGGCATCAGCAAGGTTGATCCGTTTCACAACCATCTGCCTGAAGCATGGAAAGACCTCAGGTTTTGCAATCTCTACGGTATCCTCCAGCTGCGTGGAGAGATCGCTGGTTATGGTGTTGGCCTGGACTGGAGGTTTCAGGTAGGAGAGGCAGTCACTGTTGACCTGAAATACCACCTCATCCTTCCTGATGTCATAGGTCACCTCTTCCCCCCGTAAGTAGTAAGAGTACACCAAGAAATTCCCTCCTTGCCGGGTGAAAATCTTTTCTGGAGGTAAGACATTGTCACAGTCGTATCAGCCATTGAGGATATGTCCCGTGATTTCATTCCCTAAGCGAATGGAGAAATGTTGGGCATCAACCGCCATTCTAATAAAGGTGTCTGCCCCCAGAGTGATACTCCTACGATTGCTGTTTGCCACCAATATTGGTATGGTGCCATGTTCTAAGTCAACTAACGGTGTTGGGTTCAAATACAACCCCTGCCGTTGTAGATGATGATTCAAATGTACATAAGCGTCGGGATTTGGGGTTTCTGTCCTCTCTTAATTTTTAGGGGGATAATGAATTGTCAGGGTAGTCCTGGGATGGTGACCCCTTCTCCAGTTTGAACTTCCACTGTGTATGGTAGCAATTGAGCTGACCAAATTCCTTTTCAGGATTGTTAACGCCCAGGGGATTACCCCCCAGTCAGGACCAGACTTTATAAATAATGAGGTCCAAATTAATTACAACTCGATTGAGAATGTCACTGTTTAGGTAGAAGGCAGAGGGCAAATCTCGCACAACCCAACAATTATGCTCTATGCTTTTTTCACCAATGGACATTTTTAGCATGCACCTGCTAGGAAGGAGATGTTTGGAATTAGGAGTTTCCAGGTCCATTTCCCACTTATCAATCAATTCAATTATGTGGGAATGGTCTGATCTTTTGGGAGTTTCCTGAATAACGCTTCGCCGAAGAAGCTTTTTCTATTATTCATGCATACTCTGGCGAGAACAGGCTCCCCCCCTCATTTACCTGCATGGGGAGGAACAGCTGCACACCTTTTTTCTGAATATCTACCAAGCTTTGAGTTGGCTGTTTATCACCTTTTATCATGGGGTTTGTATAACATTTCAGGGTATTTCCTTCCATTGTGGAATGCCACTTAAAGGATTGGTTCGGCCAGAAATGTTATTGTCCCTATGGTTCGGCCATGTGTTTTTAACCATACGTTGATCGATTGTACAAAAATTTCCTGTGCACCTTACCAGAGTTTTCGTCTTTTGAACACAAGTGAAATCAGGCAGCAGGGTGTGGCCATTTTGTGATAATCTTATCACTTGCCGCATCGCCCTGGGTGATCTACCTTTGCGGCACTAAATCATATCCCCCGTCCCGGAGTCTGACATCACCAAATCATTGATATTCTCCACCTCTCTCCGTGATGTTACTGGGCAGCGTAGCAAAACGCACCCAGTCGTCACTTATGTGACTTGACGCAGAACCCGAAAAACAACACACATCGTCTCACAGCACAGCGCATCACAATTAGGAATATGAAACTGTACTTTAAAAGGAAACAGCAAGACTGTACAATTGGTAAAATACATTTATTTCACGTTAAATGTTTCGATAACATTCGGCGTCTGACATATTCAATCAAAATGGAACTTTTTTTCTTTGCTCTCGATCCGCAAATCTGCAAGAGTTTATCGTGAGTCACGCACTGTTCCTTTTTGGTAAACAGGGTGTTTGTTTTGGGTAAATGAAGCACTTTGGTCACACAGTGAATTGCAAGGCTGGTGCATCAACTTGGCACTAGACCACCCTAAAGGTTGTTATGTTGCTCCTAATCGCTGGTACAGCATAAGGGCATATTGGCCCTTGTCGATTGTCCCAAAGAATAGTCAAATAAATCCAGTGATCGACATGTAGCTGCAGCTGGTGATTGAAGAATCCATCGGTTGGCGACTGGAATAGATGTCATGATGTACCTGTTTGCAAAACATAAAAATAGAAATGTGTCTCAGTAGCCGATCTTTATTACGATTAATCATTTTCTTTATTAGCGCAGAGGTGACACAATGTGAACCGAGAAAATACAACGGGGATTATATCAAAGTACTCCGCTATTTGCTTCTGAGGATAGTGCAATGGAATATGTTGAGCTCTAAACGTAATGCGTAAACTGAGGCAACAATTTGAGGTGCATACACAATGTAATGATTTATTAGCGTAGAACCAGGGGGAAACGAGTGGTGGTCTACATGCGTGTTGATGATGGACTGCCCATGTGCCCGGTAGAAAGACCAGCACACAAAGGTTGTACTAGCACTTCATTGCAATATGCCACACAGAACGAACGAGTACAGTGTAACCCAGCAATAACGGTCAGCTATTCGTATTTCGACTAGTTCTGGTATAAAATCGTCTAAAGAGAAACTTACATTATATTCAGCATTTCCATTCTCTAGGCGTAATACAGACCGTAATGCAGACTCCTCCGTTCGTGTCAACGATTTTTCATGAACTGAACTTACATGTAACTAGGTCCAGTTTCGGAATAGACAACCTTATCATATAATACGTTATTACACGCCCCCTTCAATTCAATCCCTTTCGGAATGGTCCCTGTCTCTCAAGGTCAAAAAACAATAGAACCTAATACTGTGTGTGCAACGCGTGGGCCTCCACAGCTCCCAAGCAAAAATTCAAAGCTGGTGACCTTCACTCACAATGAACATACATTCTTACTTTGCAACATCCCATGTCAACACATCCATGAGAACTTGAATTTTGAAGCACAGGCTCTGGAGGAAATAATTGGGGGTTGTCACTGCTCGCTGTTTGTTGCGCTGCTGAGGGGTAGGGGAAACTTGCCAATGACAGAATGCCCCCTACTCCAAAATTATAGTCAATGTAACACAAAAACTGAGTCAAAGTTTGTCTAGTAATAAGCCCACCTCTGCTTATCTTACAGCCTCCTACCGCATGGCATGTTTTCACAGTCAGTACTTCTTGCGTGCCTAGTATGTTATGTCGCGTAGGTCTAATCCCTTTTGTGTGATGAGCAGATATTCAGCTGTTTGGGGAACTGTATGGCAAGGCAACTGCCAAAACCCAAAGATGCTTACACACTGTTATCCATCGGGCACTAACACGAAAAATGAAGGTCCCACAGTAGCTCGACTAAACTGTGAAATATGAAATCAGTGTTACATTGTATGTCAATCGTAATAATTGTACTATTTTTGCGTACTTTATTTGGACACTTTATAAAAACATTTTTGGCAAAAATAAAAACAGATGGTAATCATTTGTACCGGGATTTGAACTGTTCAACGAGCTTTGCTTTGGGTGGACATGGCACGTTGGCAATGTTTGTGGCAATGTATGTGTGCTCTGAACAGATTTGCCTGCAATTCCATGAGTATGCATCTCTACGACATTAACAATAAGATCTTTCACAAAATCGAATTCCATTTCCTCAGATACTGGTTTGACCACCCACTTTTTGCTTCTTTTCGTAAAGGTCATAGTGTATCCCTAAGTTTCCTGCAGTCCTAGATTGTTCACGGCCTACATTCTCGCTATGCGCTAATACCGCTAGTAATGTCCTATATTTCATGCCTCCGATGCCAATGCTATGAGGTTGATTTGCATTTCCCTCAATTGTAGATATTCCAGTGATTTTCTAAAACCAAGTTTCTCCATGGCAACTGAGGATTTACATTGGGACACCTGCACAACCACCAAACTCACAATTTTCTTACTTTCCATGTCCTGAAAATGGTATATGCAGTACTTAGCAGAAAATCTGGGGCTGTCACACTGTCCATCACCGGCTAGCCTGAACCGTTTGTCGGAGAATGTACTTTGAATATACAATTGTTCAATGTTCCAAGCTTCACTAATGGCAGGGAATAGATAATCACGTTGGTATTTGTAGTACTGCGTTTTAGAAATGAAATCCCACAAATTGAAAGAAACTGGATAACTTTGTGAAACTAGAGCCACTGAAAAGTAAAGCTGCTGCACACAGTAGATTGCCAGCTGGCAGTTTCCCTAGCATCGGTTGAGCGGACCATGAAAAGGTTTTATGTAACTTTTCACAGGTGGCATGTATTTTGAGGTTACTGCCTTGTGTTAGACGAGTCACATTCACCAATGGCTTCCCACATACTTCCCCTCTCACTGAATGCACACATTTCAGCATCTTTATAATCTCCATCAAGCTGCTGTCGAATACTATGTATTTGTCCTCTTTTATTAGACTGTCATCCTGCACCACTGTTGTTTCGGGTTGAACCGTTGTGGACATGTCAGCCAAACTGGACATATTATAGTTGATTTCTTTGTCTAGTTTGTCGGTCAATACTGTTGATGCTTCAGTCTCTGTCATTTCAGCATCTGTTACTTGACCATGGATAGGAGAAAACATCAATGTCGAGTGCTTTTTGTGGGGCATTTTTTTGGCGGGTGTCGATTGTGTCAAGTGCTCTGCGAGTAATGTAAAACTATCTTCTATGCATTCAGTTTCATCTTCATCTGGCGGAGCAGTCGCATTGTAGCAATGGTCCAAAAACACTTCGCTGGATTCGCTGGTCACATTAAATTCATTTTCTGCCCATTGGACAAAGGCATCTTGAGTGTGAACACCTCAATTAATATTTCCTCCATGGTGAAAACAGTCTGGCAAGCAGCATCTCTCATTTGTGTCGCTGTCTGTGTCTGCATAGTCCGTACTCCATCGGGCAACTACAGGACAGATAGGAAAAGGGATGTTCAGTGTAAATCCAACATACAGTATGGTACAATTTACATTAAAAAAGCATATAATGAAGGCCTCAGCACAAAACAATTGCTAAAAATATAAACTGTTTATAACTAACCTTATTTTTCTTTCTTTTCTTTGAAACCTGCTTTTTCCACGTGCCTCCCGGTCAATATACGGATCTTGTATACATCCCTAGAAAAGAGTATCCATTTAAAATAAGTCATTTGCATTACAAATAAAATTAGACCGACTTTCTTTCATTAGAGGGTACTGTCAGTAGGCATACCTCTGGCTCCGGAACAACTACAAGGGATAATGTAATTGTAGAGGACGCTCCAGCATCTCCCTGAAACACAGTACTTGCCTTAGTATGGATTAAAATATTGGAAATTGAACACACACATTAGGATGCGGATAAAGGTACATTCCAATAGCAAACCACAAAAAACATTGTGTAAAGTAAGGACACGATACGAAAATATGACCACATTATCTCAAATTCCATGCATAAAACAAGTCTGGAACAGAATAGCTAAGTAAGATTACCTGATGCACGCTAGAAGTGGTTGATGACTCCAGGCAAGACATGGATGTTGAATCTTGTTGCTTCATATTCGGTGGATAGTCATGGAGTTTAAAGGGAAACTATAATTTGATTTAGAAATGCTAACATTAAAAAGTGGCATGTAAGGAGACTGAATACGAGGAAATGATGCTTATGTAAATGCATAATATAGCATAGTTATCTGTGCCCATAAATCAATTTTCTATGAGGGTTCTAAAAACAAGGACTGATGTTTAGCAAAATGGTAATTATTTAAGAAATTATACAATTATATAAATATTGAAAGTGTTATAAGTGACATTTACACCTAAAATACCAATCAATCCACTCGGTTACCTGCACACTACCGCAAGGCCTAAAGCTAAATCCGGAAGCGTGACTCACCTGTGGTGGCATGTGAACTTATAAAGTCGGAATAGTGTTTTGGAGCAATTGCTGAGTCATTCTCAGTTGATTCTTCTTTGTGTACAAGGATGTGTCGTACATATTCGGGGTAAAGTGCAGGCTGCAGATGCGGTATCAATCACCCCTCTTGTTCTCCAAGACTTTTTTGACTCTACTTTCAAGCTCTTCCTTGTGGATATCCGCAATATCTGACCCATTCTCTTATTCGATCAACAGTCTTAGGGAATACATGCATTGTAGTGCCTTCAGATTTGTCATGGGTCTTCGAAGGGCAACTGAAAATAGAACATGCAGGCATTGTTGTAAATTCTGCAAAATAAAGGTCAACATTATTCGAACTTTATTTTGCATAAAAATGTGAGAAAGAAGGAATTAGACCATACATTGTTTAATGCACGCTTTCTTTTCAGCACCACAGCAAAACCAGTGCAGCGTGGGCGGCTGTATTATAGGATAACTTTCACAAACAATTCATTGATGTGTTGAAAATCAGAACATGTTACTCGTCCCATGAATGTACTATCGTGCATGAAAAGAAAACATGCTTATATTATAGACACGGTCCGCGAAAAATGCAATTCGATGCCAATTGACACAGCTAAAAATTGATATATCGATAACATAACAAATGAAACTCAAGTCAATAGCAATGAGACCAATGAACATAGCACTACTGAGTACGTTACTTTGAAATAGATAGAAATTTACAAATGAAGGAGATATGATTAGGATACATGCCCTTTCCTTGACCAACAAACAGATTCAGCAAGCAGGGTAGTTAGTGGAAGGAGAACAGGGAGATGTTCACAGGTAGCACACTGACGAGTTCACTAGAAGCAGTCCCAGAAGTTCACAGATAGCACGACGAAGAGCAGATTAGCATTGGTCACCGGGCTTCTCAGGTAGCACGTTCACGAGTTGACTTGCAGTGCTCAAAGATGTTCTCATGATAAATGTCAAGTGGTTTGTAAATAATTACAAAAAGGGGTGTGTTTGTGAATGAATGACGTGTATATGTCGCGGTATTATGTGGAATGCAGGGGCGCGGCCTGCTTTAAGGGGAGCCTGCCTGGAGACACAGGGTCTGATGAGGCCTTGTGAACAATGACCCCTGCATGAAAGATAGCTTTGAAGTGTACATGGTCTTTGGCACCTTGGCCGTTTGCGCCCCTGACTGGTGCGAACTGCCTTTGATAGTGGAGGGGGGATGGATGGGCCTGGGGCATGCAGACAAGGCACCGAACACTGCTGAATGGAGACACACTTATGTGGATTGCAGGGGCGTGTCCTGCTTCAAGGGGAGCCTGCCTGGAGACACAGGGTCTGAGAAGGCCTTGTGAACAATGACCCCTGCATGAAAGATAGCTTTGAAGTATACATGGTCTTTGGCACCTTGGCCGTTTACGCTCCTGACAGCACCACTTGGCAGCGCACATCCACTGGTGTGAACTGCCTTTGATACTGGAGGGAGGATGGATGGGCCTGGGGCATGCAGACAAGGCACCGGAACACTGCTGAATGGAGACACACTTGATTCACTTAAAAACTGAAACAACCATTGATAAAAAATATGTTGTGTTTTATTTTGTTTCTTATTTTGATGGCACAAAACTACTACACATTGTGAAGGTCTGGTTGCAGCACAGTGAGGGAAAATCCCCTGCACTGACCGCTGTCACTGGGGAAAGTTTCTCTAATGGCACCAACGACACAGGCGGGTATTACTCATCGAACGCGGTGTCCAAGCCTCCCATGAAGCCTCCATGTAAAAGAATGATAGGCCACCAGCCGGTACCACCTGTGAAAGAGAAAGATAGAAACTGTTTTTAAATGACCAAGATAAGTGTATTAAACCTTAGTTGTCAATGACAATTCTAGTATCCAATGGCATTTTTGCCAGAAGAAATGCTAACTAGACACTGCACAATATTTAACGACTTTTATACGACTATTACTAGAGAATTGCAAGACTAAATTGATATGACAATGATATACTGAAGTTACGAGAATATAGGAGACAACCATGAAATAGTAGTCACCTAACTGACATCACAACCAGAGTATAATTACTCATTACTTGGATTACGAGGGCGAACTGTTGACCGTGTGAGGCAGGCTGCCCTGAAGTCTGACAGCTCGATAATGCATTGCGGCCGGTTGACGCATTCCGATATGCAGGCCAAGCATACCGAGTTTTCTCAGCAGCAGCAGTTCTCCTCCTTGGTTGGCATTATCGCGCACCGTTTGCATGTACACCAGGTGGAGACGCCGTCCATGCGACTAGGCCCAGGCTCTTGATCTGTTGAATCATCCTCCCAACTGCCGTCCGAAGCCCCATCGTTTCCGCATCATTCTCTTTCGGTAGTTCCTCCTCGGAATACTGGGGCTCGTACTGGTAGGGCATTATTGTTGCCATTGTGTGGTAAACAAACAAAAAAAATGTATAGCGATGGTACTGGTATCTGTTCACACGGGCTACAAGCAACGAAGGTAGCTGACCAGAGCACAGAAACGAATCACAGAATACTCAAAGAAATACAGTGAGAGGAATGGAATAGAAAATCTGCTGTTGTGTGTTGTGAAACAGTCTGTTCATACTTATTGAGGAAAGAGGCGTCCTGCCATTTCCATGGTGACATGTCATTAGCTGAAGCGCAGAGAATGTTGACACGAGATGTGCTTTGGCGTTGTGAAATGAGCGGTACGCATCTAGTGTTGTCAGGGTCAGGGGCGTGGGATATGATTTAGTGCCACAAAGGCAGGTCACCCAAGGCGATGCGGCAAGTGATAAGATTATCACAAGATGTCTGTGCCCTGCTGCCTGATTTCGCTTGTGTTCAAGAGACAAAAACTCTGGTAAGTGCATAGGAAATTTTTGTACGATCGATCGACTTATGGTTAAAAACACATGGCGGAAACATAGGGACAATAATATTTCTGAACGCACCATTCCTTTAAAACTGGGAGGAAGGTTGATTTTCAAGAATGGAGAAGAGTTCCCATCAACAGTTTGTTCTCCTACAGCTATTACAGTTATGTCGGGTACCTGAATGTTCCTAAAGTTGAACTCAATTTTGTCAGACCGCTGCTCAACCATATGGCATATGCCATTTAAGCTTACATAGGTGGTGCTCTGTTTAATTGTATTAGCCAGTTAGTCTGTGTGCAGAGGACCTTGTTTACACTATTAGGGGTGACAACCTCCGAAGGAGGTCATTACCTAGGAGACAGGGTTTTCCCTCTGGAGTGACGACTATGAACAGGTGTTTCACTTTGTGTCGCCCAATTTTGATCTCCAGATCTGCAGTCCCCTCGACGGGAATTTCATTGCTGCTCCCCGGAAGGGCAACTGTCCCTTCTCCCAGAGTAGCTTGGGTATGGAGGGGTTCCCCTATAGCCCACCATCCTTGGCCTCCCTTCTCCCTGGTTTAGGGGTCTAGAATCCTGAAAGCAGGGAGAGAGAGAAGGATTGTTTTTAATGTTGGTGTTTGGAGGGTAGCTGGGGAAGAAACTTAAACTAGAGGGTGGAAGATTACTGCCCTCCTGAGGGAAGTTTGGATGGATGTTTGGAGGGAATTTTGGGGAAAGTTTCCTGGGGCTGTACTTACCTGATTGGATCCCCCCCCCCCCTGAGCCAGGCTTGTCCATACATACCCCAAGATGGGTCTGTTCCCCTTAGACCTTAGGCTAGTGTAGTCATCAGAGTCAGGTGACACATTTGTGGGGTACCCTGCCTCGCTACCACCTGCTTGGGACTCATCAGAGGGTATTTTTAGGCCCCCCATTTCTAGGTTCAAAATGGGGGAATTCTTCACCTCTGCCACCTTGGTGTTGGTCAGTTTGGGATTTCTGGGGTAATTCTTATTTTCCACAGGCTTTTGGACCTCATAGATCCAGATAGCTTGCTCTATTACCAGTTCAGAGTCCATTCCTCGTGGATGTCCCTAACCAGTTGTGTCATTATGTACTTAGGGAGGGCATGGAAATAGGTGTTAGTGAATTCCCTACTGTTTGTGCGCACCCGTCTAGCGGTTTGTGCAAATGCCTGCTTCAACTCTTGGACAAACTCTCTCTGTGCCTGATCTTACCTGCACTGCAGGTTGTTGGCTGCCTTGCGAGCCTCCTGGGGGCTCTGGTGCACAGAGAAGTGCTTCAAGATGGCCGCCTTGTAGGTAAACCACAGTGAATGATTCTGATCCTGCAGCCAAGCAAAGAAGCTGGAGTATTCTGGGGAGGATGGCCACTTGGCAAACTCCATAGACTTCTGGTCATTTTTTTATTCCAAATAACGTCATCTGCTCCCAGACTGAGTATTTAGCATTTTTATGGGAAAGGGTTGTGAAGTTTCTAATGACTTTTATTTGTCTAATGGGGTCTTTTACCAAAGTTCTCTATTGTTTGTCAGCCTTCTTTTTCCACTGTACCTGAGTCCATTTGCCTTCAGACTCAGAGCGGCTGCTATTTGCAGTCCTATCCCTAGATGCCTACCCATACTGCTACAGCTTACATAGTAGAAAGAATACACACCATCTCTCAGTCCCAGCCTTCCACAGAGCAAAAGCTGTCGGTACCAGCTTTGAAGTCCCAGCCCCTAAAACATGGAACTCGCTACCACCCTGCCTAAGGAGAGAAGATTCACTCTCTTCCTTCAGAAAATCCTTGAAAACACAGGTATTACCCTGCACTGCCTCCAACATTGTTCCTCTGTAACCATGGAACACCTGCTCGACAATGTCATACATATCTGCTGTAACGAATATTGTTAACATGTACTAAGTTGAATATTCTGTAACGGTGCCACGATGCCTCTGGGCTGCTGGGCGCTTGACAAATCCAAATATATAAATACATAAATAAATCATCTAGGTGCTCCCTGTTTCTGTGAGACTGGGAGTCTCTCCCGGAATGACAGGGCCTAGTCTCTTCTCCCCTGTTGCATTCTAGGCTCTCTGGGTCACTTCCCTGGGATTCCCTCTTTTGCACAGGGGAGTTCTCATCTGACTCCTTCCTCCTTCCGGGGTTGGTGGAGAGCTCCCCCACCTCCCTGAATGCGTGGAGGTTTTCAGGATGCTCTTTTGGGGCCTAAACTCTGACTCTTCTTTGTCTGCAAAGTGGACCAGATGGTCCCTTTGTTGCTGATACCTCTGCCAGTCTAACTCACTGATCCTCTCTTCATAGGAGTCCTCCTGGTCAGATACATTTGCCAAAATATTTTTGAACCTAAGCAGTGATGAACGTCCATAAATCTCTGATGGAGGCTCGTCTGCTGGCTCAATCATTCTAGTCCTAATTGAGTCTGGCTGTCTCATGGTTCCCAGTTCTTGTGAACTGATAGACATGAAGTTAGCAACACCTGGCACATACAGGGTGGTGAGTTGGCTTGAGGCCCCTGGTACAGAGGACATCACACCAAGGGTAGGGGCTGCCCTTCCATTCCATACTAGTTTGGGGTTCCCCAATACCTTATTAAACCTAGCACACTCCTTCTCTAATCTCTCTGATTTCTCTTTCTCAGCCCCTATTTCTTGATAGTATGCAAAGGCCTGAGCGTTGTGCTCTGCTATCAGGGCTTGACTGTCTTCTATGACCTTACCCTGTACTAATACTTGGCCCTGCAGTCCGCTGTTCTCATCACAAAGGACCTCATTTTCTTTCTGTGCTTCTTGTATTGTCCGGGAATACTCAGATCATTTCTGTTGCAGGAGACTAATCTCATTTTGCAAATCTGTGGTCTGTATTGTCTCCTCTAGGTCACAGTATATGTGTCTCATCTGCCCCATTCATTTTTCATTGTCTAATTTTATGTTAGTCAGTTCCTGAAAACATGACTCACTTTTCTCCAGGTTTGTCTTTAATTGGCACACTTCCTGGCATAGGGCATCTTTTTCCTGATACAGTGTGCCATCCTGTTCAGTCAGGTTATCGCTCTGCTGTTTCATAGCACTTAACATCTGGCGCTCCTGGTCAAATTCCTCTTGGTAATGGACCTTTTTAATAATCAACCAGTTATTTTCCTTTTCCAATTCCTTAATCTGATTTTTCAAAATGCCCATGTCCTCTAAGCAGATTCTATTGTACGCCACTTGTTGATTTAATTTTAGCTAACTCTCTTTGTCAGCCCCTTCTTGGCACTCCTCTTTCAGTGCAGAGATTATTGATTCCCGCTCGGAATTAACTTGTTGCTTTGCTGCCAACTCATCCTCTAGCTGTTGAATGATGTCACCTAATTCTAACTCAATATTTTGGCTCTGTATCACTTTCTCCTCTGCCTACCTTAACTCACTCTGCGTTTGATCTAAAAGCTCAGACTGATTTTGTACAGAGGTAACACTGTCCTGGTACCTTCCTTCCATAACTATCATGTGGAAGTACATATGTGCAGTGAGTTGGACCATTTTAATTTGCTAATTTTTGAAGTTCTGCTTCATATAAAAATATGTCAGGGCTTGATGTAACATGCCGCTGTTCTGCCACACATCCATATTTATAGGAGTCACCTCTTGCATCATTCTAGATTGCCAGGCTTCATGTTTTTGTACTGCCCATTCCCCTCTCATGAACATTTTGGATTGAAGGTGCTGTCTAGCCATGTTAATTCCACGGTGTTCATTGTGAAAGGGGTTCTGCACCTGGTGGGTTGTCTATGCAAGGGCAACATCTCCACCCTGCTCCTGCCTAGTTTATGCTTACAATATTTTATTTGGAGACACAGCCCTGATACAAAGGTTACATGTTTTTGGATAGCGCCTTTACAATGCAACCCAGCTTTTTATCCACTAAATGTAACAATACCTTCAATGGGTAGTCTGCTGTGCTGCACTGCCACAGGTGAAAACACTTTTGTCAATCCCAGATAAAACAACCACTTTGTCACGGTTTATTACATGGCACACGCCAACCAGGGAACTCCTTCCCCTAAAATGAATGTGGCGCACAATACAACACTTTTTATTTAGGGATTCTTTTTGAGTAGGCGTCCAACCCGTCTCGCACCCAACTTCCACAAACACCCCATGTCACAATGGACTAGAAACCAGGCCGGTATGTAGCAATAAGATATTTATTAATTTATTATTTAATGAAACATGAAAATCAACCAACTGCACAGCCACCAATGTTATGGCAACACAAAATGCAATACTCTCTACAAAACCACCAGGTTTCAGATATACTATTACAGTTAATTCTTTTTTTTTATGGCAGAACAGAAAAAGAACATTTGTCACAAAGTGATAGCACCAACAGTTAGGCAATCCCTGCTGCAACAATAGAACAATGGCCTTTCAATGACTAAATACTACAGCTATGGCACAGCACACAAAGGTACTTCTGGCTGCTTACACTAAAGAACAAATCAGGCTTCAAAACAGAAAAGCTAGCACACTTTGGATATTTGATGTGAACACAGGCAGCAGATGAGAAAGAAAATAAAAAATTAATAAAGGGAATGCTATTCAGAAACCGTGATCATCGTAGGGTACGAGATATAAACTAGGCACGATAAGTTTTCCAAGGTTAAAAGACATTTTTAGAACAACGAAAAGACAAATCCCCCCGAGTTTCTTCTGGGGCTGTGAAGGGCTGGCAAGCTCTGAACAATGAAAACTGAAGGAAATACAATTCAAAATCTGCACTCAGAATCTGATAGAGAAAGGGAAATACTCTAGGAAAAACGCCTTTTAAAGGATGAAAAGAAATGTTTCAAAAAAATGGGAAACACCTTCATTTTACTGGGGCTGGAAATGACACACACACTTTCAACAATGAGAAAGGCATATAGGAAAATTGTTTTTTAGCGGAAATGACAGGGGCAGCTAACAGGTAGGCTTTGGGCAATGGGATTACTCACAATGAGAACAACGGTTTGTGTTTAATAGGACAGATGCAAATAGGAATGGCACAGGCAAATGAAAATTCGTTTAGCAGGGCATCATTTAGACACAGAGACACATTTGGTTTTCAGCTCACAATGGGAATATTTATTTTGAGGCAACACTAATGACCACAAAAATTAAAATAAAAACACTAGACAAGGATTGTTGGTTTCAAATTTCAACAATCCCGATCTGTTAAATTCAATGGGGGAATTCATTGATTTACTGACAAAATACTAAGGATCTACACAGTCAAATGAGGGTTTTTTTCAAAGGCGATGTGCTAACATACTCAGGCGAACAAGAGATTCTTCTGTGGGGAGATGACTGAATTACACAGGCAATTTTGGGTTTTCAGTAGGGAAATAGGGAAATATAGGATGCACTGCTGCAAAAGTGAAGGGCTTATGCAATTTAGGGCTAGGGTTATTGCTACTTACATAGCATGCCTTAGTTTAAGATTCAGGAAATCCAACTGCATCTCAGGACACTCTGGATAGAAAGAGCAAAAGTCTGGTCACTGCACTATCAAATATGGTAAATTTCAGCAGCCTTCTCTCCATCCTCCTTTTTCTGTGTTCCTCAATTTTTGTCTGTCCCTGTCCTAGTAAAGTCCCCCCTTATATATCAGAAATGACATCACTTATTTTATAATCTAGTTGAAGTACCCTTCAATAATCCCTGCCAGCAGTATTGGACAGTTTCTCTCTTTCTCTCCACTCCCAGTCAGGATTGGTTTAGGGATTTGGAGTACCATATGTCGTTTCCCCTTTATTACCATCCTTTGTTCTCATTTCAACCTTTTGGCAAAAACTAGCTATGCATCATAACTTCAGAAGTGTATTAGCCACTGCCATATGAAACATATATTTGGTTTTAGCTGATCATGGGGAATTACATGAGTCAACCGCCAAATCCGTACGATGTAGGATGGTCATGTGTCACATTTGTGTTGTTTTCATAACATTTACAACAGTTACGAATATGTAAGTCATCAAGCATAATCCCAATTACATTTTACATCTTTTCACTCACTTCTACATTTGTCGCATGTCCAGATCAGCCAGAAACCTAGTCTAACTGGCCATTACAGAGTCCCAGGTAAATGGAATTTATATCCACAAAACAACCTAGAAATTACATGAACAATGGCATCAAATTGAGATCAATCCTCAGTCTGATGGCTGTGCAAAATGCCTAAAACAAAAACAGTATTTTAAAACAATTGTGAGTGTTTCTGTTCATGAAATGGGAGGCCACTTCATCCTCCACAGCCATATGTCCTCCTGGGCTCAGCCTGTGACCAGAGTTTTTTTATAAGTCACTGGGGGGGTGTGGGCTCTTTTGAAGGGGGTGCAACAAGGGCTCACAACCTTTTGTCATGCTTCAGCTAGGGGTGATGTTTTCCTTGAAGTCCCTTGCTTTAACGGCCTTCAGTGCAAGCCAGTCTGGAGAACAGTGGGCTTTCAACACCTGCAGCATCAGATTCTATTGCAGGGTGTCATTAGATAGGAGGTGTAACATCCAGCCGGAAGTGGGGCATTTCATTGTGAAGTTTAGAACTCAGCCGGAAAACCGTTTTTTCCTGAAGTAAGTGTCTCTTCACATGTTTACAGGAGTTTTGTGGGGTAAACATATTATATATCGGCTTTGGTCACCCCCCTTCCTCCACATCCCCCCACATTACGTTTTGCTTTCCTGACATTGTCCTGTGAGCAGTGATATATTTTTCCATTGTGGCTTTTTAAAGCCGTTATTATTTGCAAACACCTCTGCAGGCCGTTTTTGCGTTTACTGTTTAAAAATCCTGCTTGGTCAGTGTGCAATGCTGCTGCCATTGCAGTAAACAACCTCACTTTTTCCCCTCTGTAGCTTATGCTGCAGGAAACATCAGCTTGTCTTTTACGGCCACAGTTTACAACTGCTATCACAGTCGCTACTCATCTGCACTTGTTTAATTTGTAGCATGTACTGTTGAGAATGTGTTAGTAGTTATGCATACCTCTGAAGATTCCTGTGGCAGAGAGTGCGAAGGCCATCCAGTCATCATTTTTATTTTCCTTTGATTCTGGAACTTTTTGTCTTTCTTTTCCATTTGAAATTTAGTAGAACTACAACTCCCAAAATTCCATGCAAAACAGTACTGCATTGCCCCTGAAGAACCTGATAGCTCTGAGTTATGTTGCTTGTGCGGGATGACACAAATTCTTTTCTCTTCAAGGGAGGAGGTTGAAAAACATGTTTTGAGGACCTCTGACGTACGATTAGACATTTTTCTGACATTTTACTCACTGGTGTATCCATATCTGTGCACGGCCGTTCAGAACATCACTGTAAAATTGGTAAATGTTTTAAAATAATGATAGAAATTCATGTCCCTCATCATGAGCGCTTTGAAACACTATTCTGTGTATAGGCGCTATATTAGTAAACAATACAATACAATTAGGTATTATTTTTATATTGTTTTTCTTTTTTTTTTATCTCGACCGAGCTCCAAGGATATCTTGACCATGTGGCTATTTAAAGAAAATGTGTTGTAGAAAGAGCATTGAAACAACTACTGGTCTGCAAGATTACAGGGTTGAGTAGTGAAAAAAACACCTACTCAGCCCCAGCCAACTACTGAACCGGGATTTATACCTATCATAAAGGTGAAGCAGTCACTACCCGATGGGTGCATCTTCTTTTCCTTTGAAGGGAGGCCAAGGGCAAGCTACACTCTTCAGCAAAGGTGTGAGCTAGCACCGAAGTATCAAGAAAAGCCTTACTATTATGATACCAAAATAAAATGTCCAAACAAGTTCTATAAAAACACAAAACATGAATTGAACTAAAATACACAGACATTGATCAAAAACACTGTACCACCTGTAAGAGAAGATACATAATATGCAGTCTATATAATGAAAGGGGGCACTCTAGGTCGGAAGACAGGAGGTGCACAGGCAATAATTTCTGCAGCAAAGCCACATTTACTGACTATGCTTTTTCACAACATTAAAGAATGCTGTTTTAGTTACTAGGGCCATTCGAATGCTCCATAATGGATGTCAACAGCATCAAACCAGTCTTCTAGGTGCATTATAAAAGGCCAAGTCAGAATCAATTATAATAGGGTTGAAGCGGGCACCACCTCAAGTGAAAAAACTATATAACAGATAGACACCAATAGTAACATTTATATATAGAGGTCACCAAAAACCTGAATTGCACTATTCAGGATAATTAAATATGCAGAAAGATTCGGGAAGGCATTCTGCCAAGATTGGCGCTGCACAGGAAATTGAACAACACTTACATGTACATGTTCCAGTAAGTTCCAAGAAGATTCATCAATGTTATATTGACCATCCTTTAATAAACAAGCTCCTTCAATATAAGCTACTTCAGTGGCAGAAACAGAAGCCGTGAACAATGTATTTCAGACTCATGTCCTTCATCAGAGCGATCACTATAAACAACATGTATAGAACAATATGTGTTCTAGTTAGGATAGCACTTCTATCAAAAAAGTGTAAGAGTATACTATTAATTCTGATGAAATCCGATCAATCCAATGCACTCATACCTGATAGCAAACGGAGCTAGGCACGATGGAACCTATTGAAAAAAAACAAAAAACAATTCCAACAGTTGAGGCAAGAGAAAGTGCCTCTTCTGCTGGGGCTAGGTTGAGTCTTTGTCTTACAATCTGTACGTGCCAATAGATCATGCAAATTGCTACTTCTGCTTTGCGGAAACATTGGTGGAATTTGGAAAAAGTCACCTACTTTTTTATCAAATGCAAATATATGCCCGTTTTTGAGTATGCTCTTCTTGATCTTAGTGCTCACCGATTAAAGATGGTTATTTCTTGTGTACACCTTTTGTAAGGGAGACTCTCTAGTTTTGACTCAACTCTTCACTGTGCCTCATATATTTCCTCACAAGAGTTTCAATATCTATTTATTTTTTGTGGCATTTTAGAAAGATCTTCACAATACATGTTGTCATCATTAACAATGTGCTTTACTATCAACATCTGGCTGCATGGGTGACTTTAAACACTGTTTGGTGTCTGGAAACTCTCGACAATGCAATATGTTGTTGTAGTCTGTGGGTTTGTAGAAAATGGTTGTGATGTGTAGGGTATTTTGTGGAGATTTGGGGCCTGACGGTATTTTATTACCGCCGAAAAATAACTTAGCAATAATCACTCTTTGTATTCAGATTTGGCCATGTGCAACAATAATACAATGGACATGCATTATTTCAGCACCCAGATCTGCATATTTGGTATACGTGGTTGGTGGTATTTTGGTGAGCATAATTCCCTTGTTTTATTTGTGGCCCCAATGTCCAGAATCCCTTATCTTTGCTTAGATTTTTCGTGTGATCACTAGAGAGACCTCAGACCTGCATTCTAGGAATACCACATTTTCCAGTGATAGTGTTGGTGTGCCACCATGGGCGAACTCACTGACTTATTTACGACAGAGAGCTATATGTGGTAGTCTTGTGGTAATTTCCACTACCTTATATACGGTAGGGAGCTATGTTCAGAGCGTCTCTCTTCCCGTTGGCTCATGTACCTCCAACAAGCTATGCTACAGTCACTCACAATTATTCATACTGATTTTGACATGCACACATCTGTCTTAAAATGACCATTGCACTGTTTAAAAATCTCCCCACATCATCAGCATTGTAATTGTAAACAATAAACATCACCCGTCTGTTTTCAAATATTTTTCTGTATTATAAAAGTTGTATTTAAACACGATCTTATTCTTTACAGAAATAAAATGGTACAGTCAAAGCATTGTCTGTGACACACTGCAGAGAGTGGCGGAGAACAGAACTCAAATTGCAACATTAGCACTTGATTAAGACACGCACAGGAATCCTACACTGACTGCATATTACCGTACACACTCAGCTCCCACACTTCTCATTACCTTATCTTTTTAGTTGTTCTCTTTGTGAATGTGGCTCTCTTGGATTAACTCCAGCAAAAAGGAACGCTTGCCTTCTCAAACCGGGGTCATTGCCTGGAATTCTCAGCTTTTGCAGATAGGAATGCCTCAGCCAGTGGAAAGGTCCTTCTTTCAGCTCTCCCCAATCTCGACTGCAGCAGGACACAGGAATCTGCATTCAGTCAGGAGCCCCACAGCCAGGTCTTCTCCCCAATAGTGCAGAAAGATGTCTGCCTGTCTTTTTCCCTGATACTGCCCACTAAAACTTTCCTCTCAGCCCTCTGTATGACGTGTCCCAATGAAATCCATCATCTCTCATCCTCCTACTCTTCAACAATAGCTTCGCTTATACATTTGCAATTGTTGCAAATCTGACTTCCTTCTTCCTGCAGTTACTGTGCACAAAAACACGGAGAATCAGGCAGAGAAGAGAAGAAAAATCTCTGCACACGCATTTAAATGGTTTTCAGAGTATGCCTAATTCTGCAGTGGAGAACACATTTTATTAGTGGGTTATGTTAAATAAGGTTTTATTAGTCAGGTTAATTGTTAATAGGTTAGCTGTTAATTTTCAAATGTGTCTCTAGCAATATAGGCATTTCAGGTGAAAAATAGTGTGCATTTTTAAATGAGCACGTGTGCTTTTAACTGTAAAAATAGATTTGCATCTTATATGTTAAAATCGTTTTTGACTGAATAGCCTGTCTTTCCTTGTTAATCTGGCAACCCATATAGCAATGCACCGCACCCTTGTGGTGGTGCTGCAAAAAAAATGTGCTACTTGTGCAGTATTACTGTACTCTGTACTGTAACACGCCAAATATCCTTACATATACCCTCCTTTTGTTTTTAGAACTTGGCTATAATTCAAGCCAATTCCTAAAAACAACTTGTTCTATTTTTTTTACAATATAGCAATCCAACAAAATGAATATTCATGTGCATCAATGAAAATTTGCAATCAACATTTCATCTGAGTCCATCAGTTCATAAAATGTTCCACATTTGCCTTCTCAGTGGAAGTGGCATTACTTTAAGTTTAAATTTTCCAAGTCAATTAAAAACAATGAAATAAAACAACTAACTAAAACAAATAAGTAATATAACAAGTTAAAATAAATAATTAAAATAATAAATACGTGGAACTTCATATGCCGGAACTTTTGTTTTGTCTCTTTTGGTATGTCCCGACCAGCGATGTTATTCGGTTCATTCGAGTATTCTTTCATCTTGGCAATCTTGAATCCACAGCAGTCATCTCTTTTGGCATTCCGGTTATTTTGTCTTCACCTCCACCTGGAGGCAGGCATCTTTTGGTCTTCATCCAGGGGACTCCAGGACTCCATCGTCTCCCGTGGCCTCTGATCCCGGAACCTCCGACCAAATAATGTTAATTGTCTAAATCAAAATAGAAAATAAACAGATTAAGTACATAGCACAATACTAACTTCCACCTTTTGCCAAAAATAAAACATGCTTGGTAAAAATATTTCGTTTTTTTTTTTCTTTCTTCTGAAATTAAACACAAGTTAAAAGAAAACAAACACATATAAAACAGCATTCAATATTTAATACACTTTCTCTCTGCACACCAACCATGAGCTTCCATTATATGTGCATTTATTTATTTATATTTATTTTATATTATATTTTACATATACTACAGTGTTTATGTGCCATCATAACAATCAACTTTTTAACTTCTTTGTCACTGCCTCCTGATTGTACCCATTTATTTTCTCTTTTTGTGTTCAAGTGATTTTATCTGTTTCTACATGCTCAAGCCGCCTGATCTCATGTCTGGGATGGCATGGTTTGATTTGATTTACATGGACAAACTGCTCTATTGCTGTTTCACCTTCATTTTTCAAAATTTTATACACTACAGGAGAAACCTTATCTATAATTCGAAATGGCCCCTGCCAGGCTGCTAGAAATTTAGAATTTTTCTGTTTACTTTTTCCAAAATGAAACTTGTACACCTGATCCCCTACATTGTATTCCTTTACTGATGTGTTTTTGTCATAATATGACTTAGCACTGTCAGCAGCCCTTTCCAGATTTCTCTGCACAAAAGCAAATGCATGTTGCAAATGCCTCCTCAGTTCATCAATATATTCATGAACCGTGGATGCACTCACTAGAGTTTGCTCATGTGTTCTGTATAGTAGGTGTTGTGGTAACACCATTTTCCTACCTGTCATGGGGGCTAACACCTGTTGCTTTGGCAGGAGTCAACCTGATTGCCATCAGAACCAACGGTAAACGTAAATCCCAGCTGGAACCTGCTTCTGCCACAAATTTCTTTAAAATATCCACAACAGACCTATTGCTTCTTTCAACTGTACCTGAAGACGCCGCCCGATATGCGATATGTAGTTTCCTTTTCACACCTAGTATTTGCCATACCTTACTCATTAGAGTACTTGTGAAATGACTTCCTCTGTCTGACTCAATTCTTTGTGGCAACCCAAACCTTGAGAACACATGGTTCACCAGTAATGTGGCTGCTGTTTGCGCACTACAATCTGGTGCAGGAATGCACTCAATCCACTTCGACATCAAACATACCACACTCAAAATATAACGGTGTCCCCTGCTCGACCTTTTTAAAGGACCTACATAGTCTATTTGCAAATCTGACCATGGGAGAGTTAGGCCTCTTTTCATCAATGGTGCTCTATGCATTGGTGAAGCAGGTTTAAATTGGGCGCATACTAGACATCCTCTAGTATATAATTCCACATCTTGGGACATATGAGGCCAGTAAGCATAATCTTTTAGTATTTCTAATGTTTTTTGTGAACCTCTATGGCCTGCAGTTATGGCATCATGTGCATGGTGTAGCATTAGTCCTCTGAATGAAAGGGGTACTACCCACTGTATTTGTCCTGTTATGGACTCTCTAATCATGAGTCCATCCTGTAATCTGATTCGTGTTTTGTTCTTTAATAACACCCTCAACTCTTCTTTTCCCATGCAATCTTTTTCTGTTAAAGGATTTTGTTCAGGATCTATCAAATGATTATAATAGATTCCCAAAATTTGATCATTCTTTTGTGCCTCAATCAAATCTTGGTCTGGCGTGTCATGACTCCACTGCACCACCGGTTGATCTACCTCCTTTGGTGCTTTAGAACGTGTGACTGCATCAATTTGTATTTCACCCATTAAATAATCAATAGGTAGCAATTCTCCCATCACAGCCCCAATCTTAGCCAGATGGTCTGCCTTATCATTTCCCTCCTTATCCTCTCCTGGTGTTTTTAAATGCCCACAAATTTTTCTCCAGTATATTGTTAAATTATTCTCTGACACCAATTTGTCTATGGCTTGTATCATTTTTCCATGTTTAAGTGGCTTTTTGTTGTATGTAACCATGCCTCTTGCTTTCCAACCAGGCAAATACTCCACAAAGCTATTCCGTGCATAGTCAGAATCAGTCACCAGGACAATTTCACTGAACTTTTTATCAACTGCAGTAGCAATTGCTTTATAGATGGCTGCCAATTCCGCCACCTGACTGCTCCTATCTCCAATCCTCATCCCTATACTGGGGACGCCTTCACATTTCAACCAGACATTTCCTATTCCTGCCACTAACTGTTTATTACTGTCATTTTCAATGTGAAAAGCACAACCATCCACATATACAGTTGGCAAATCCTTGCATGTTTTTTCATCAAAAGCTTTGTGTGGTGATTGTTCAAATTCCTGTAAACTAGTTTCCACTTCCATTTCATTTGGTATTTGTTCAGCTGCACAGTCATGTAAGTCAGCTAACCCTTGAGCAATTGGGCTCTTTTTATTTTGTCCATATCTCACTTCTACGGGAAAACCTTGTAATGCCAGCGTCCATGAAGTGATTCTGGATTGCGCTAGATTGCCTGATCTAATTCTTTTACTCTCTAAAAATTGCAAAGGTTGATGATTTGTTTCAATAATCACCTTTTCTCCCTGAACAATGGGGCGAAAATGTTGTAGCGCCCACACAGTGGTTAATAGGGCCTTCTCACATTCATTAAATTTCATTTCAACTTGGGAAAATGCCTTACTTGCATATGCAATGGTTTTGTGATTCAAATCGTGTTTTTGTGATAACACTGCTGACATACAATGTTCAGAAAAGCCTATTTCTATAAAGAAATCCCTGTCCTTTATGGGGTATGCTAAACATGGTGCCTTTACAAGACATTCCTTCAATCTAGCCACTGCATCAGACTGCTCTCTTTCCCATCTCCAGGGAGTATTTAGTTTAAGCAGTTTAGTCAATGGTTGAGTGATTTCTGCATAATTTTCAATGAACTTTCTGTTATAGCCTGTCATCCCTAATAAACTTTTTACTCCTTTCACATTTTTAGGATCTTTTAATCTTTGTATGGCCTCTATTTTCTTCCTTTGTGGATTTAGCCCATGTTCAGTCACTTCATGCCCTAGAAAGTTCACTTTTTTCTTGCACCATTGTGCTTTTTGCAAAGATACTTTGGCGCCTGCTTTCTGCAATTGGCCAAGCACATGTCTTATTTCATCAAAATGGCTTTTAAGGTTTTCATTTTTTATCAGGACATCATCCACATAAACTATTGTTCCTCTTTCCGCTGCATCCGGCATGGCCTTTCTCAAAAATATGCCAAATTCACTCCCACTATTGATGTACCCGAACGGAGCTCTAAGCCAGGCATATTGAGTCCTGTCAAATGTAAAGGAAAATAAGTGTTGTATTTCCTCTGCCAATGGCACACACCAATATCCAGAGGTGAGATCTAACGTGGTAAATACATTTGAACCATGTATCTGAGCTAGGCCCTGATCAATGAATGGTAGTGGCCATCTAGATACTGGTACTCTTTTATTTAACTCTCTTAAGTCTGCACACAGCCGCCATTGACCATTTGGCTTTAATACACCCAAAATAGGCGTATTGGATGTGCTATGAATGGGCCTAATTATTCCCTGTGATTCCAAATTTTTAATAATCTCTGCCAATGATTCTAAACATGCCAGCGGTAGTCTATACTGGCGTACAAACACTGGATTTCTGCTACAACCTTCTGGTAGTGTGGCCACATGTAAATTAGTTAAACCACAATCATAAGCATCTTTTGCAAATACATCCTTAAACTCCATAAATATTTCCCTCAGGTCGTTTCGATCCCCATCGCTGTCACATGCATCCGCTAAGGAGATCTGCTCTTCTACCATTCTGGAAAATTCTGGAAACTCTTCTGGTAAAGGAATCTCAGCGCTTTCCTCTAACTGTGTGGCTGTGTCTTTTTGTATAGCTGCCACTTTTAAATATTTTGGCATATCAGCTTCCACTTCAATGGGCTGATTTCCTGTTTCATTTTCATTTAAATTAAATATTATGCAATCCTCTTGATGGCAGCACACTGTCTCATTTGAATCATAAGGATACACAGAATGAATTTTAAATATTCCTTTGGGCTGAGAGTCCAGGTGTTCTGGCAACTCGCCCTTGGCATCTACATATTTTTCAGGAATATTCCCAATCACCATGTTATTTAAATCTGCTGTATAATGTGATTTTTGTATGGCCATTCTTAATGGGGAGTTTTCCTCTAAATGAATATCCTGACAACCTTTATTATTTACCATGATTTTTACAGATCCCTCACCAATGTCTACCAATGGAATGTATTCATAATCCAGGCCTTGCTGTTTTATGGATTCATTCAGGCATACAAATGCATCAGAGCCTTTCATCTGCTGCCCATTTTTGCATTTCAGTGTTATTGCAAACTGTTTTGTAAATGCAGGAATAATAGTATCTTTCCTTATTTGTAATTCGATGGCATAAGGAACCAGTTGTGCACAATGATAAGCCCTTCTTTTGTCTTCAAATTCAGGTGCCGGCCCACCTAGGCGTGACCATATTTTTTGATTAAGGAAATCTAACACCATACACATTCTGTGCATGATGTCATTGCCCATGTAAAATTCATTTTGTGCTCCATTCACTATCCATACATTATGGTAAATTGTTTTCTGCCCAATGCTAATTTTAAGCATGCATCTGCCTGCAATTCGGTTTTCAAAGTCTGGACTGTCCAACCCAGAAACATATTGGTTTTTAATCCTAAATTTCGGGATTTCTTCCCTCTCCATAATTTTTTGCAACAATTTCTCATTAATGAAACTCCTTTCATGTTCAAGCGCTAAAGTGGCTTTTATTGTTTTAAGATAATCATTTATACCAACGTGAACCCATGGTTGCTCATCTTCCATGTGTATTTCTGCCAGAGTGGTAATGTGTTTTTCTGAATCTGTTTTAGGAACAGTATTCTGTTTGCATGTATTCTCTTTTAAATAGAAACGTAATGTGTGCTCATCTATAGCAGTCTGCCAATCTTTCCTTGGGTCCAAGTATATTTGTACAGGTAGTTTTTCATTGTCGCTCTGATCTTTGTCTTGACACATTAATATAACAGTGACACTAGGTATGCAGCTATCTGGAGATATACCTCCACAGCATCATTTGTTTTGGCAACAGTGTGACATTCATTTATATTGCTGTTTTGTGATTTTAGTTTCTTAGGCCTCAATGGTTTTTTGGTTAAGGACCACAGCACTCCATTCACCCCATCTATGAGAGGAGACAATCTTTTCAGGCAATCTGTCCCCATCAGAAATGGAATTTCACAAATAGATGTGATCAATACCTCTTGTTTCATTCTGTGCTTTCCTATTTTTATGTCAACCTCAGTTACACCTATGATGGGCACCTCCTCCCCATTAAAGTTATGCACTGGGCCTTGATTTTCCTTCACTGTGATCTGACTCTGTGGAGGCCTCCCTTCATTGATACTCTTTACCAGCTCCTTGGACATAATTGTGGCCTGTGCGCCAGTGTCAATCATAGCGAAGGTGTGGCATTTTTCTTCTACAGTGATGGGTGCATAATATCTGTCCTCAAATTCCTCTAATACACATAAGAAATGTGAATTCTTACTGATTTCAGGGCTCACCTTTCTCAGGTCTTTTTCACTTTTGGCTAAGCACATTGGTAAATGAAAAGACATTTTTCCCTCCTTTTCATCCATTTCTGTGCGAGAGACTTTATGCATTTCTCCATGATCAGAGGTTTTTTGGAGTGTGGCCACTGTTCGCCCATTCATCTGGGTAGCATCAGAGACCACATTACAACCTTCCAACTGAACATGTGTAACAACATCATTCAGCAATTTGTCATTTTTTAATTCTGTGCATTTGTGATCATTTAGTGTAATACCAGCCCTTTCAGCCTCTTCAAAAATATGTGGCTCAAAGAATTCTTCAGGTGATTGACTTGTACCCTCCTTGTGAGTATTTCCTTTTTCTGTCTGTGTTTGGTCATTGTTTTGCTTGCCCAGGGAAGGAGCTATGGCATCCCCACTTACTCCCTGTTCACTGGTATTCCCCATGCATGAGTCATTTTTCTTAAATCTGTTCCTTTGTTCTTTTGGAATTCCTAATGTTTCTTTTTCATTTGTGCAAATCTTTACTGTTTTATTTAGCTCTAAGCTAAACCGTACCTCTTTTTTAGAAATATTTGCACTTTCTGTCACAATTTCATTTACTGGTACTTTCATTTTTAATCCATTAGGCATCTCAGAGTCGTTATGCAAAATTATATCAGAGCAATCTGTCATTTTGGCACTCCAGTTATCATGAGTACTTAGTCACTTTTCGGAAGCCCCCCGGTCATTGCTATGGCCATCAGCCCCCTCTTTGGAAGGTTGTTTTTGCGCTGTATAGAGCTTTCCTATTTGCTCAGCTAACATTTTCACTTGGGCCTCAAGGCACTGGAATCTTTCCATCTCTCTAGGATCCTCTTTCTGTGGCCTAGGTCGATATTGGTTGTTGTCCCCCTGATTGGATCTATTCTGATACCTCTCAGGTGATTGATACCGGTTGGGATGGTTTCTGAACTCCTGATTCATTTGTGGAGGGGAGCGGGTTGCACCCATCCTTTGATTATAGTCCCCTGGTGGGGAATCATTGTACTGGCGTGGACTGTAGTTCACGTTTTGCCTCATGCCCTGTCTCTCAGATTGTGGGTACTGGCCCCTATGTTGATTTCCATTGTCAGTAAATCGATCCACATATCGGGGCCTATCCTGATTACCATATATCATGGTGTTGGGATCAAACCTACTCTGTGTCCCCAATGACTAGTAGGGACCATCATTTCTTTGATCTTGATTTTGTCTCTGGTTATTGTTCATACCTGCCATATCAGACCGGTATCTTACCCGGGGTCTATCCCCTAAGTACCTAGGGCTGATGTAGCTCTCTCTATTACTAGGATCATGTGTTTGGAACATTGGTACAGGAAATGGCGATCTTTGTTGATTACCCCTTTGTTCAGGTGTCACATTATTTTTACCTTGACTTTGAGCAGACTCAAGGGACATTTTGGCTGACCTGATTTCCATTACTGTGGCTGAGGGTTCTTTAGATTGATGCCTGGTATCTTTCATTTTATCACTTTCTCTACCCTGACAATAGAGTACCTCATATAGCTTTGTGCTTTGATGTACAATCCATTCAAGGGACTTGTCACGGTCAAATTCACGGACCAATTGGGATATGATGTCTTTCTGTAGCCCATAGAAGTATGCAGTTTTAAACTCATTGGAATTTGAGTCAAAAGATACATCAAAGCGAGAGAATGCTCTTTTTAAGTCTTGTAAAAATTGGCGAGGGGATGTATTAGGTCCAGCAGTAATTGTGTACGCGACTTTCTTTGCCTCCTGCAATGACTGAAAAGGAGAAAAATGACGCCTAATTTCTTTTTCAAACTCCAGCCATGTCATATTCTGCTGTTCATTTAATCCCCTTATGATGCTGGCCGTCGGGGCATCTAAAGTTAAATGGAAATATTGTCTGTACTGTTCCTTAGGTATCTGGAGTGCTTTAAAAATGTCATGCACCGCTTCTAAGTGATCCTCAATGCAGCATTCACCTCCCTTTTTAAATGGTTTGATCAGGGCTTTAATGGATTTCATTATTTTTATGGGGCTACTTGTTGCAATGCATGGAATTGCACTATTTTGTGATTCAATCCTGTTTTCAGGTGTATGAGGTTGGTGGCTGCCCCCAATGGGAGTATCAAATCCCCCAAGGGCGCTGCAACCAAGTTCAGTCACCGGCCCAGTCACTGGAGCACTAGCTCTTTGGGCAGAGCTAGAATTCACCTCCACTCCATTGAAGGTGGTACCCTGCCGCCTCTCCTGGGACCTGGGAATGCACATTTGCTGTTCTAAGTCCTTACACTTTTTAAGGAGTCTGTTGGCTTCATCATGCAAATAATTATTTTCATCACTCATTTTATTAATCGCCTCCTGCATATCGCACATTTGCATTTGGCATTCATTGAACTCTTTATTTCTTTTGTCTCTTTCTTGAATCATTTTAATCATTTCTTGTTCTGCACTCTGGAGATCACCTTCTTTTTCACAATGTTCTTTTTGTAAAATCTGCATTTCTGAAACAACCTCATCTTTATCCTGCCTAATGTGATCCACTAAGGCTTTTAAGTGCGTCAATTCTTGCTCACTATCTTCAAATTGTTTCTTGCTTTTGGATAACTGAGTATCGAAGTCTCTGCATTTTAATTGCATGTCTTTTTGGCATACATCCAATTCTGCTCTCAACATTTCCTGATTTTTACTTGCCCCCTCTAATTCAGTCTTTAACCTGTTAATTAGCTGAGTATCATTTTCTTGCATTCGCAGGGACTTGTTTAAAATAAACCATATTTTGCCGCATAGCCGTATTAAACAGTCTTTCTCTGCATTTTTATCGGCTGCATTCAATAATCTTGTAAGGCAGACCTGAATTATGCTGCCTTCTGCAAAAATATTGTCTAGTTTTTCTTTCTGCACCTCCCCCTGGATGCGGTTACTCCATTCTAACGTGCTCTTCGAAGACCAATTCCCATGTGCAAATAACTTTGCCTCTAAATATTGCACTAGATCTGAGAATGTGGTTTCCCTTTGTGACATTCTGAAATTCGTTTTTAGTGGCACTCTGCTATTATAAAATGGGTTCCCTTTAATGTGCAAATGGCAGTGTGAGACACGCTTGCCACGCCCAGTAGGTACTCTATGATCACTTTCCCAGCCTGCAACGCACCATAAATATGTAGGGTATTTTGTGGAGATTTGGGGCCTGACGGTATTTTATTACCGCCGAAAAATAACTTAGCAATAATCACTCTTTGTATTCAGATTTGGCCATGTGCAACAATAATACAATGGACATGCATTATTTCAGCACCCAGATCTGCATATTTGGTATACGTGGTTGGTGGTATTTTGGTGAGCATAATTCCCTTGTTTTATTTGTGGCCCCAATGTCCAGAATCCCTTATCTTTGCTTAGATTTTTCGTGTGATCACTAGAGAGACCTCAGACCTGCATTCTAGGAATACCACATTTTCCAGTGATAGTGTTGGTGTGCCACCATGGGCGAACTCACGGACTTATTTACGACAGAGAGCTATATGTGGTAGTCTTGTGGTAATTTCCACTACCTTATATACGGTAGGGAGCTATGTTCAGAGAGTCTCTCTTCCCGTTGGCTCATGTACCTCCAACAAGCTATGCTACAGTCACTCACAATTATTCATACTGATTTTGACATGCACACATCTGTCTTAAAATGACCATTGCACTGTTTAAAAATCTCCCCACATCATCAGCATTGTAATTGTAAACAATAAACATCACCCGTCTGTTTTCAAATATTTTTCTGTATTATAAAAGTTGTATTTAAACACGATCTTATTCTTTACAGAAATAAAATGGTACAGTCAAAGCATTGTCTGTGACACACTGCAGAGAGTGGCAGAGAACAGAACTCAAATTGCAACATTAGCACTTGATTAAGACACGCACAGGAATCCTACACTGACTGCATATTACCGTACACACTCAGCTCCCACACTTCTCATTACCTTATCTTTTTAGTTGTTCTCTTTGTGAATGTGGCTCTCTTGGATTAACTCCAGCAAAAAGGAACGCTTGCCTTCTCAAACCGGGGTCATTGCCTGGAATTCTCAGCTTTTGCAGATAGGAATGCCTCAGCCAGTGGAAAGGTCCTTCTTTCAGCTCTCCCCAATCTCGACTGCAGCAGGACACAGGAATCTGCATTCAGTCAGGAGCCCCACAGCCAGGTCTTCTCCCCAATAGTGCAGAAAGATGTCTGCCTGTCTTTTTCCCTGATACTGCCCACTAAAACTTTCCTCTCAGCCCTCTGTATGACGTGTCCCAATGAAATCCATCATCTCTCATCCTCCTACTCTTCAACAATAGCTTCGCTTATACATTTGCAATTGTTGCAAATCTGACTTCCTTCTTCCTGCAGTTACTGTGCACAAAAACACGGAGAATCAGGCAGAGAAGAGAAGAAAAATCTCTGCACACGCATTTAAATGGTTTTCAGAGTATGCCTAATTCTGCAGTGGAGAACACATTTTATTAGTGGGTTATGTTAAATAAGGTTTTATTAGTCAGGTTAATTGTTAATAGGTTAGCTGTTAATTTTCAAAGGTGTCTCTAGCAATATAGGCATTTCAGGTGAAAAATAGTGTGCATTTTTAAATGAGCACGTGTGCTTTTAACTGTAAAAATAGATTTGCATCTTATATGTTAAAATCGTTTTTGACTGAATAGCCTGTCTTTCCTTGTTAATCTGGCAACCCATATAGCAATGCACCGCACCCTTGTGGTGGTGCTGCAAAAAAAATGTGCTACTTGTGCAGTATTACTGTACTCTGTACTGTAACACGCCAAATATCCTTACAGATGAAATTGGGCATTTTAGGTTCAACTTGTATGTCTAGGAAACTGATTTCTGGATTACCAATTTCTGAGGTGAACTGGATCTGTTCATTGATTGCATTGAGGTATCCCAGAAAGTCAGCTAAGGTATCTCTCTTACCATGCCAGACGGTGAAACATTTTCAATGTAACAACCCCAATACATGATGTGCTTGTGCTATACTGGGTGATTAAATATTGGGCTTCATAAAAAGTTGGGCGGTATCCCGATGAAAAATCTGCTGGGATACCGGCCAACACAAATTGCACAACTTGGTCCGGTGCTATTAGCGCTGGAACCCGAGTTGCGAAGGCGGGTGGTAAGTTTTCATTCCCATTGAGTGCATTTGACCAAATGGGGCATTCTGGGCTCTATTACTGTGGCACTATTAGCCCTACAGTAACAGAGGAAAGTGGCAATATTTACCTCCAACTCAAAAGCTGGAGGTAAATCTCCAACTTTCCGCCCAAGCTCGGGATTGGCAGAACGGTAATGCGGTGGTAATAGCTTTACCGCTGGATATTTGCCACTTTGCCTAACACATGATGAGGCCCATAGTCATGTTCAATCCTTAGCATAAAGTTATTACCATATGCTTGGGCCATATTGGCCCATAGCAGTCCCTGAGGTTTGAAAGTAAAACTTTTTCCTACACCTGAAATAAGATTTCTGAGAAGAAAATACACGGAAGAGTACACTATATTATTTAACTGCACCAACATTGGGCCTCATTACGACCCAGGCGGTAAGTTACCGCCTGGGCCGTGACTTTACCACCATGGCGTAAACTATGTTTACGCCATGGTGGTTGGCGGACTTACCGCCCCATTCCGACCTTGGCGGGGCGGTAAGTCCCCAATCCCCATTTACCCTTCCCCATTCCCATTTTTGCCCCATAGGGCATAATGGGAGTGGGGAAGGCGTTAATTACGCCACCGTAAATTACAGTGGCGTAATTAACTCCATGGTCCCTTAGCGCCATGGATTTTAACACCTGCTAAAAGCAGGTGTTAAAAGCGCCATGGCGCTAAGGGACCTCGTACTCAGGCGGTAAGGGTCGGCGCTGTTAACGCTGCCGTAAACCCCTTACCGCCTGGGTCGTAATGAGGCCCATTATCTTCATTTATTAACATCCATTCAACTGCTTCTATGCCAAGTAAATGAGGAATGAAATATATACACTTTTCACATTAATCCTGACTAAGATGTCTATGTTTTCTATATATAGTGCTCCCCCTTATGAGGGAGAATATCAATGGTTCCAGCTTCATATAATGACTTAACCATTCTCATGTCCCTCTTTTTTAGATGGCTGAATTTAGGTTTTGTTAAAGACAGTTCTTTCATATCTTTGAGTACAGTTTCATGACACATAACTACAATTGAGACATTTCAAGTTGATTATTCCCAATGAATTGTGGGGATTGAGACAGTCGACGTGGCTTAAGATGATCCAGTGGTGGAGTGTGGTCGTATAGCAGCGATCACCTTGAAATGGATAAAGAACCGACAAGCGATGATTGAGTAGGTGAATCAAAGTAGTCAAGTAGGTTCATAGAGGTTCAATGAATAGAGGCAATTCTTCAGTTGTGATTGGCTCAGAACATGCTGGAGCTCAAGCATGCAATGGGTGGAGTCAGCAGCTTGACAGCGTTAAATCAGATTGAAAAGTGGTGAGTGTCAAAGGCAGCTCCAGGTGCTTTGGGTCGATCAAAAAGCTACTGGTTGCTGGATGGCCCATTCCAGGGTCCAAGATGGATGCTTGTTCTGCACTTCCCAGAAGGATTGACCCCAGAGGTCACTTGCAGGGGTTGTAATGTCCAGTGTGCAGGTGCCTGGGTCCCAGTGGGCTCAGCTTTCATTAGGTCTTTTCCAGCCTGCAGATCACCCCAAACGTTCTTCTGGAATGGTTGAGAGGGGAAGGCTTGCTCCTCTCATTGAATCCTCTGACTTCACCAATAGGGAAGAGGACCTTTGCACAAACTGTACCCAGAACACAATATCAGATGAAATCCCCCTTCTTATGTAGTTGAAAGATGTTTTAACAGAGTGGGTAGTCTCACCTTTTTAAATAGGCAAACTACTATAGTGCATTGATCCCATTCTAGCTTTCTGTACATGGTCCAATCCTGGCTGCTGTGTTCAGAGTCTTTTGCCTGGTGAAGTCAATCTCATAGTGCTTCTTATGCATGAACTGTGAAGGAGTACATGAAGTGTGAAAAGAGTTGTTTTTATTTAAAACCCCGGTCTGAGACTTAATTTTCCTGACCTGAGAAGCCTGCTCAGAGATTTCAAAGGAGGAGTGCCTTGGTTGTGCTCAAATGATTTATTTGTCTTAAACTCAGTCACAGCTGCTGATACACATGAAAGTCATGCCAGGGAAATGAGTCACTAGAAACAAAGCTTACAATAAGCTGACCACCAGCGCCATGTCTCCTTGGTTCTACAGCAAAAAACTAATTTCCTTCAAGGAGCACAAAGCTCCTTCAAGGAGCTGGTCAAGTGGCACAACCAGTAGAGCGCTCGCTTTGACATCCGTGCAGAGCCTGCTAAAGCAGGTTTGAATCCCGGCAGGGCCAAACTCAGCTTTTCATCCTTCTGAGGTCGATAAATGAGCACCACACACCGTGGGTAATAATAACCAGTGCTCAGATACCTGAGGGTTTGTAGCGCTATATAAATGCAAAATTGTTTATCATTTTGTTTATTAAGGAAGAAACACCTAGTTTGGTACCACCTTTGCCTCCTGTGGAAAACCAAGCCCTTCATCCGAGCAAACAACTTTAGATCGGCATTCCAAGCTTTGGTCCTATTTAAACTGAACAGTGGCAATGCCCTCCCAGAAATCCAGCATGTGGGGTGTAATCAAAGGCCCACAAACCAATGGATGCAGCATTTCCACTGAAAATGCGACCCATCAAAATGTGGTGCACTGTGAATATTCAGACTAATTTTCCAGTATTAAAACAAACAGCAGATAATTAAAAGAATATTTGATTAATTACTGAAAGAAACAGCCCCGTACTTTCAGCACAAAAGCAAAGTGAAACCTGAAAACACATTGTATGTCTAAGAATCAAGGCTGATGTTAGAAAATGCAGTAGTTGAGTTCATTTCAGCCAAGTACAATGGGCAAAATTCACAAATTACTCCTCCACTGAAAACCTGTCTTGCATCCCAACTGTTTACAACTACAATAAAAATGTTGCCTGCCCGAAATGTGTTGAAACCCAAGTGTCCCCCAGACTTTCTGCCTCTGAAGGCAATTCTATGCAGAACAAATTGCTCTAGCTGGTGCATACCAGGTATTTATGAGCTGCAACCAACTTCAAACAACCAACTTGAAAGAGACCAATGACAAAATCTGGTCACATGGCACATGGCAAATGGCCTGGAGGAGGGGAAGCTCTTATTTGCACATATGAAGATTCCCTTTGTTTAAATGGACTGTCACAATGGTTGTATTTTCCCAAAAACCACAAGTCAAACTGATTACATGAATGTTTCATGTTTTAGATACTTTCCCGGTGATTTAAAATGCTTCCACCTGAGACTTTGGGAACTGTAATGGCCATATAAAATGAGTTTCTTGCTGATCTGAAAATGACAGAATTCAAGAGTTGGAGAACTGGTGGATGGTAAAATTAGGTATGTGGGGAATAAATTGCTTGTTCCTAATTATTATGCTTTTTGTAAAAATGGTGGAAAATTGTCAGGCAGCTTTGCAACATGGTGCAGAACCAGGTGTCATTTTAATTTAAGAATATCTTGATTGGAAAATAAATATATGTATGCAGTTACTAGTAAATCACAACGTTTTGGACACATACCTAGTTTTTGCCAAACATTTGACATGAAAACAAATGGAGAATGCACAAGGAAGATGCCATATGTTTGCTCCACACTCTAAAGCAAATCCTATTTGCGAGAACCTTTGCAGGGTACTTACCAAGATTGTAAACTTGATGGTGTGATTGCTGCTATATAAGCTGGATACACTATGAGGAAGGGACAGAGCTGCTGAAACTTACTATCTGGCAGTTGCAAGGATTCACCAAAGGAGATTGCATCTGGAGGGAGCTGCTGTCTATTGCTAGGGAGGGCTAAAAAGCTGATGGACTCTATGATGAAGAGCTGGGGACCATCCTTAAGAGTGGAGTGACCAAACCCCTGCCCTGTCCTCCCAGAGGGTCCTAACATGCAGCTGGCTTTCCTAAACTTTAAACAGAGGATTTCTATTTAAGTAGAATTAAACCCTTTGCAACCTAAAGGTGGGGGCATCTGCTTGCCTTAAATCCTTTCTCTTTATAGTGGATGCGGGGGGGGGGACACAACTGTGTCGATCCTTAGCCTATTTAACTAAAAATATGAATTTGAGGAATTCCTCTTTTCAGAACACCAGAGGGTGATTGTTGTTAGAATGTTAAATTAGCAAAGCTCATTCCCAGTGTGCGCTGAAAACTATAGACTGTGGGATGTCCGAAATCCAAAATTCTACAATCATCCCAATGTTTGCTATCCAGCTTCCCCATAAAAACCTGTAAGTGGAGGGTGTCTGAAATCCACAATTCTTCAATCATCCCAATCGTTTTGTCTGACTTCCCCAACACCGCCTAAAGTAGGGGGGCAGGGGGAGGTCTGAACAACCCACTGCTAAAATCAGCTTGTGTTTATTTTGTTGAAAATGTATGGGTGGAATAATAATTGGCATATGCATTTGTCCAAATCTGTAGACACAACTGCTCTCCTTTTAAGCGTGCAGGAAAATCAAAATTGCACAGCATTGCATATGTAATTGTTTTTGATTATTGATCAGTTTTATTATTTCTTGAAGTGAAATTAGTAGAAAGTAAAGAATTGTGATGCGTGTTCTTATCAACCCACCTGTGCGATTTAATTGTGTAACAAGAAGTTAATTGTGTGCCCCAAAGAAGCTGACATGTGTAGTTTAGTGTGATTTCTATTACCTATAATTCAAATAAATACAAACATATTTCATCTACACCTGCCTGGTTCTTGGCCTACTGTTAGCTCAGGGGGAGGGATCCAAGCGGCATGATATATGGCTGCAATAGGGCTGAATAAAATAACTGACATTAGCCGTTTATTGTGTGACACTTAGCTTGGGGAGGGAAGGAACTCCCTGTGTTTAGTCTGACCTCTCAATAACCATTACATACCAGCAACCGCCTTCGCAACCCTGAGATGTGTCCCACATACTCCAGCATGACTCATCAAAAGACTGTACATTTGACCACATCATCTGATACTGATTGAACTGCACTGGCTCATACTGGAAGCAAGTACCACCTTCACATGCTGCATCATCTAAAAGACCATCCCCTGAAGTGCCCAAGCTACCTTGTAGAGGAGGAGCCAAGTACCCCCCTCCAACTGCCCCGCCTTTATTACCTATATAGTGGGAACCAAAGTATGTGACGTATGTGGAACAACTGAACTAGCAAAGAGCAGAGTGTGGACTCCGTGCAGTGCCAATAAGAGTACCTATACGTAAGAAGATCTGGGAGGCAAGGTAATCATTGAGAAAACCATACCTGCATACAAGACAATAGGATGGCCATTTAAATGAGATTCCTGAAGAAAGAGAGCAGATGAAAGGCAAAGATGAATGGTTAACGTCACACAGAGAGGGATGACACACACAGAAGAGATGCAGAGACCAGAGAATGCAAATATTCTACAAGGCATCAGGAAAGTATCAGGGATAAGTAATATCTTGGCATCAAGGTGAAGAACTTATGCCACAGAAACAGATGAAGATATTACGCTAGTTTAAACGTGTTCAGATGCAACAGAAATGCAAGCAGCAAAGTAATCTTGAAAGCCAACTTTAAGCTTTATAGTAAACAGATTGCAGCAAGCACCAATATATATAGCTGCATATGGACAAGCAAAAGATGGATGTTTCCACTATGCATTATAAAGCAGTGCAGAACATTAACAAGAATGCCTCACTTCAGTGTGTCACAGTTAAAAGCAATTAATTTACAAATGAAATCTCAGAAGAAGGAGTTGGATGAGCCCAGAAGCCATGGTTTTATCAAACAGGAATAGGCTGACATTGGATACAAATTGTGTGAAAGAACAGAGACTCCCGTTTGGGAGGCTTGGGCAAAACAAAAGATGTCAGAGGACTATTAAAAAAATAATATTAAATAAACGGAAAGGCTCGATTTTATGCTGTCCAGTCACGTGTTAGGAGGAAGATGGCCGATCAAGGTGGTCACACCTACGCCGGAGGGCGGGCTGTGCCTGCACTACTTAAAAATTCTCAGCGCACAGTACAAACTCAAGGCCAAACATCAAAGGACTAATTGACACTGGGCCATTGAGGTGATGATGGATTGATATATTAATTGATGGGAAGCTAGTTTTTTAGAAGAGCCTACAAGCACCTGGATGTCCAGTCTGCATGCTGCTAGACGTAGGTGCAAAAGTACTGATGGGGGTTAGAAGCCAACCAATTGTAGGCGACTGTGTAATCAAAGGTCCTATAGTTTGTGTAGCCAATGGAACGTTGTGTATTTAGTGATGTTCATAGTGGCCATTTTGAGGGGAGGGCTTAGTTGCCCCACCTGATGTTAAGTACCCTATCACTCTCCTTCACGGTTCTATACCGATATGGAACTTATACTTAGATATTCACTTAGAGCCTATAATTTTCCTCAATATGTTCTGTAGTTTGCTACATAGGTAGTGACCCGCTCTGGATTTCTGGTCAGACCAGATGTCCTTTGCGGGTCCCACATTATTATTATTATTATTATTATTATTATTATTATTATTATTATTATTATTATTACTATTATATTTATTGAACATGGTCCTATCTTCTGGATGCAAAGAAGAACTTTACAGGTCATAGGGGGAAGCACATGACACAGCAAGCAGATTGCAAGGGATCAAGGAAGAAGGCATCTCACAATGTGGACGAGGGAAATGGGCAATTTGTCAGCAAAGGACATTCAAGCAACTAGGGGAGGAAAAAGGGGGGAATCACCGAGTCTCAAGTTAGGTGGGGAGAGGACCAAGTTGTTAAGGATATATTATTATTATTATTATTATTATTATTATTATTATTATTATTATTATTATTATTATTATTATTATTATTATTATTATTAAAAAAGGTATGGGAGCCCCTCTACTGAGAAAGAACACAGCCAAATAACTTGTCCTATGTGGAGGTGCCCATTTGCGAGGGTCTACAACCATGCTTTAGCTCACTGTACTTTTCACAGAGGAGAAATATCCTTTTGCGTATATGTCTGGTCACACCCACACTGTGCTTCTTTAATCACAGTGAGCAAGGGGTCCACGCTGAATTACCCTAGAAAAGGTGCAGTGAGCTAAACATGGTTGTATACCCTCCCGAGTGGGAATCTACACAGAGAGCAAGTTATTTGGCTGTATTAATTCTTGGTATATGGGCTCCCAGACCTTTTGCATATATTTTTAGGTACTTGGTATTGCACCCTAAATTATCAAGTTTAATGCAGACATAGACCCTTGCTCACTGAGTTTAGAGCTGCACAGCTTCACCTCGCTGATGAGGCCCAACTATGCCGAAACACGTGTCTGGGGTTGCTGTTGGTACTCTTGTTCAGAGGAGAATTGCCATACCATTTCTATGTTGGACTGCCTAGTGGGTGAGAACAGACCGATCTACAAATGGTTATTTCTCCTCTTTGAAAGCTACAGTGAGCTAAAACATGTTGTAGATCCTCCCGAGTGGGAACCTAACCAGAGAACAGATTATTTGTCCATGTTACTTCTGAGTAGAGGGTCTCCCAGACACTTTGCATATATTTTATGGGACCTTTGATTTTACCTTTAAGTTACCCAGGATAATTCAGACCTGGATCCCTTGCTCACTGTGCTTAGAGTCACAGATTCACCTCACTGATGAGGCCGACTATGCCAAATCAGTGTCTGGGATTTCTGTTTGTATTCCCTTTCAGAGGAGAATTGCCTCAGCATTTCGGTGCTGGACTGCCCAAGTGGGTGATGTTAGAGAATGTATGTAGTATGGAATTTGGGCAGTAGGTGCCCAGATGCCTGCAGGCTTTCGACACGTTACAAGCATATAGGAATAGAAAATAGAAATAAACATTTTTACATTAACATTTAGAATTGGGGGTTGAGTAGAGTGAGGTTGGATTTACTTAGGTCATGCAAATGCTAGCATAGCCATAGGTGCATAAACACAGTTGGGTTCTAAGTCAAATTAAATGGAAAGCAGCAGTGCCTTGTGAAAAGGGAAAAATTCAGAGCAGCTGAGCATGTAACAGAAGTTTGATTGGCCTTGAAAGAAACCAATCATTGTTTGCATTAGTTAGATCGGGAGGAAGAAAGGGAAGGAAAGGGATGTAAGTAACATTATTCTGCAGCAGCATCCTATCAGAAGTCACAAGGGGGTGGTAGAAGCTGGACAATTACACCAGCTTGAAAATTACAAGAGCTGACACATGATGTGGTTAGAGCTGATGTCATATGAAAAGGTGGGGAAATTTAAAGAAAATGTATACACGGGCGTAGAGAAATGCAGAGAGTTTTAATAGAAGATGAAAAGGGGGGTTAGGGACTCTTGACTGGACTTGGCGGTTGGAGTCGGACCTGACTGGAATTTCCAGTGAGGTCTGGCTAAGGGGTGTTGGTCGGATAGGGACAAACCGAGTTCTTGTTAGCTGCAGTAAAGGAGAATCAGATATATTAGTGCCTGTGCACAACAATTGATGTAACAAAATTGATTCAAGCTGATGAGATTGCTTATATAAAGCGAATGACCACAAAAGGATGTAGCAGTCTTTATTTTTGTCTAGAAGTGGATAAAGTACTATGTCTGATGGTGCGTAGCTGAAAGGTCCAGAATAAAACAATGAAGACTAGCAACCTGTAAGAGATAATCTACTTGTTCCTACAGAGCGACCAGACTGATATGCAAATGGGTAATTCTCCTGTGTGAAAGGTGCAGTGAGCTAAAACATGACTGTCAGGTCTTCGGAGTGGGAATCTACGTAGAGGGGCTCAAAGACCTCTTGCATTTATTATTCATAGTCATATTCATATTATTATTATTATTATTATTATTATTATTATTATTATTATTATTATTATTATTATTATTATTATTATATGACACCAGTATGACACCAATATTTCTATATCCTGTATATTTGTAGATTCCCAGAGGCCACCATGTTTAAAATAGAGAAATGTTTTTAGTTTCATATGATATAAGGCTCTCGAAGCAAATCATTTCTCATTTTGGATCGTGCTGCCCATGTTTAAAGGCAGACCCTTACTGTTGGAACTTTGGGTTCCCTTTGTCTGTTGGTAGGAATGCACATCACTTTGTGGCTGCCATCTCACCAAATGTCAAGGCAGCTAACAAGAGGTGTCAGTAGATGGGCTAAACACACTTACATCGTTACACTATACTTTTCAGCGTGGGGCAGTATGAAACTGGGGTCTGATAAGTAGACTTCACTTTCAGAGACCGCACATCAGCCTATAGTAAAAATGCAAACTGCTCTGTTATAATTCTCCCTCACAGATGGCATTCTGTCACATTCTGTACATAGATCACATGGAAAGAAAGTTCACCATTTTCAAAATGTTAATTTCATCTTCTATTATGAATATGTGTAACATTTGTAAATAATTTCTCATTTTAAAAATGGAAAAAGAAAATTCCACCCAAAAACCTTTTGCTTTCTAAATTTCAAAGAGTACATATCTGCGCTGCAAAACTAAAGCTGCCACATTGTTTGCACGCCCCAAGTACATTTTTAAGGCTTTAAGTTGTTTTGCCAATTTAATACACTGTTTACACTATGAAAATATATTACAGTAAAATATAATGCACAGAAATGTATGTGTCTCCAAGGTTGAATTGTAACGTTTTACAATGTTTGCCATACTTACAGATCTATGGGATAGTCCTAGTTACCTTGCAATTCTTAATTATTGTTAATTCTCCTACATAAAGAGATTCTCACGCTAAGTGCGGTATTTCCAGTGAGTTTTTTTATTGTTATAGTGGTATAGTGTTTCGATGCCGAGGGGTCCTTATCAAGACACGAAAAATTGTAGATGGGGCGGGGGATGCTGCCCCAGGCTGTGTCTCATAGAGAGTATATGAGTATGCTCTATAACCGTGGTGTGTATCATACACAGAGTGAAAGATCTCCACTCCGCGTACGACACACACCATGGTTATAGAGCATCAGCTCTAGACAACAACAGGCCCAAGCCTGGGAGAAACATATTCATACTCATATACTCTCTATGAGAAACAGCCTGGGGCAGAATCCCCCGCCCCAGCTACAATTTTTCGTGCCTTCATAAGAACCCCTCGGAGTCAAAACACGTGTTGGCTGACCACCATTAGACTATGGCCCTCATTCCGAGCTTGGAGGTAAGTATCATCCCTTACCGGCATGGCGCGAATAGCGTGTCTGTGCTGGCAGCAATCCGTTAATAGAGGACTATTATGACTTTGCGGGCATGAGCTTTGCGCCATGCCGGTAAGGTACCTAGCGCCATGCCGCAAAAGGGCCCCAAAATGCCCTTACCGGCATCAAGCGCATCGTAGATAACACTACCGACATAGTCCAAAGCGGCATTAGTGGTGACTGTAAATAGCGGACACCGCTATTTACAGTCACCGTAAATAAGCGGAAGCGGAAATAGCGTCATCGCACAGAAACGGGAAGGCGTACGGTGGCCATCTTTAAAAACACAATCCATTGCCATCCTCACCACACAGGAACCTTGGGACACTGGTGATAGTCTAAAAACTACATCCTACTAGCCAAGAATGCCTAAAGCTCTGAAGAAGGTATCTGCCCGCCTCCGGAAGGAAAGATTCAGCCAGGACGAGCTCCAGATGCTCGTGGATACCAGCCACACATGAGCATGCAGCCACAGTATTCAGCAGCAACATGAGGCTAGAGGCAGTACTGCGCAAAAAAGAGATCTGGGCACTTGTTGCCCAGAAGGTCAGTGCAGTGGGCAATACACTCCACACGGTGAAAGATTGCCGAAAGCGGTGGGATGATCTGCGCCTAAGGGTGCGTAACATACTATCAGTAAACCACACCCAGGCCATGGAAACTGGAGGAGGACCGAGTTCACCCATAAAGCTCACCCCATGGAGGACACATGTGCAAGCATGATTGGCCCTGTATCGATTGAAGGCATGGGTGAGATGGAGTGTGGCGCTACGACATCTGACAATGGAGGTGAGTGTCCAAAGTAAACACTGCTATACCAAATCTGATGAAAGTCAATGCCAATGTCAGCCCAAAGAGTCAGCACCATGGTCGGCCACACACACACACTCCCCGTAAAGTAGGCCAAAGCATCATAGACACATGCTGATGCCTTGTGCAAGGCAATATCGTACATGGCACATACCACACAAAGCTGGATATTCCACGCCGCACACAGCATGCATGACCAAAATAGTATGCATGTCAGACAGCGCTGTTCCTGGCCAACATGAGTGACCCCGACATATGGCTGCATTTACCTCTAATGTGTGAAATGACGTGCCTTAACCAACAGAAATGCCTATTACCCACAATTGTGTGAATGAGCAATTGTCCCAATGTATGCATGATGCCTATCCAAACATCACTCATGCCGTCCCTCTCTTCCACCCCCACAGGCAGTGGGCATGACAGTGAAGAGCAGGACACCACATCTTCACAGGCCACACCCACTAAGAGGTCCCAGGAGGACAGCAACCGTCCATCAACCTCCAGGGGAGAATCCAGGGGGTGCCGTGTCCCAGCAAGGAAGCAACCGCAGCGACACAAAGCACCTGCACCACCAAGGCCCATGGAGGGCACACCCCCCACACCTCCCACCCACTGTTCTGGCTGGAGACACCTGTCAGACACCCCATTCTGAGGAGTCCAGTGTGGCTGGGGAGGTGGCAGCTGTCACGCTCACCTGATTCCCACGGAGGCGCAGGTCTGGCTTCGAGTGCTGATGCTTCTTCTATGGTGAAGCGCAGGGCTCTGAAGATGGACTCTCTGGCTCGCAGGAATATTCCCCTGTGCGTGAAAAGGGAGTATTACCCACTGACGGAATAATGCTCAAGCCTCCCACTCCCTTCCAACCCTCCACGATACCCTTCCTCGATTCCCCGCGAAGTCTCACCTTAGGGTCTGGAAGGATGAGTTCTCCATCCTGCTTCTGATGCAGGGGCGCGTTTAAACCCAGTTACTTCACTGGATTGAGGTTTCATGGGAGTTCAAATAAGCTTGACTATTCAGGTAAGGCGCTGTAAGAGTTCTGTAGCAAGTTCAAAAGTTCAAGCTTAATAATAATGTTCATTGTCTTATTGCAGCAAGCGCTAATGCTTATGTCTTTTTCCCCTTAGGGGCCGGGGTTCGGAATGCCAGAGATATGGCGCCGACCCGAAGTGAAACGTGCAGTTCCAGTAAATGACAGGTAAGTTCTGGATGAGCGTTTGGGTAATGTCTTTGCATTCGCTCATTCAATGGGCCTCATTACACGGACGGCGGTAAGGGTTAACGGTCACCGTTAATGGCAACGGTGACCGTTAACCCTTACCGCCGTACTACGAGGTCCCTTTGCGGGTTGGAGGAACTAACGCCTGCTTCTTGCAGGCGTTAAGTACCAACCCGCTAAGGGACCTCGGAGCTAATTACGGCACCGCAAAATTGCGGTGCCGTAATTAGCGCCTTCCCCATTCCCATAGAGCCCTATGGGGCTGAAATGGGAATGGGGAAGGGCAATGGCGGAAAGGGGATTTACCGCCCCTCCAACCTTGGAATGGGGCGGTAAATCCCCTTTCCGCCAAGGCGGTGCCGGTAATTTACCGGCATGGTCCAGGGTGCTAATAGCACCCTGGATTACCGCCTTCCGTGTAATGAGGCCCAATGTCTTTGTCTTTTTTCCCCATAGGGGCCGGGGTCCGGAATGCCATGAAGCGGCAGGACCCGAAATGAAATGGGAATGACCCAACAGGTAAGTCTTAGAAGGAAACTGAGCTTTTCCTATTCCCTTCCTTCTCTCACCTTGTGTTCTTGTCTTTTTCTCTCTAGGCTCTGGGAAGTGGCTGCGGATCCGGATGATCGCTGCTGAAGATGGAGGTGCCCAGGAAAGGTGAGTGAAATGCAGCGCTGCAGCGATCGAAGCGAAATGCTTTTAAAATGATGTCTTCCCTTTCAGGATTGTCGGAGTGATGTCTCCGTTATGCAGCTTTAGCAGGTAAGGTCTTCTTTCTCTCCAATTCTCTCTTAGCAGGTGACCCAGGATGCTGACAGGCGTGGCTGAAGTCCAGATGCAGGAGCTGACACGGTGAGCGTCCAGTTGCGAGGAGCAGAACAACGCGAAGCGTGAGTTGCTGATCGGGCGTGGTTTAAATAGCTTTGGACGAAGTTCCAGGTATGTATCCTTCCACCAATCAGGTATGTATCCTTCCCCGACCACACCCAGGGGAAAGTAGTCCCACAGGTAAAGTAGTTCCATTCAGGCCTCAAGAGGGCCTGGATGTAGCAGCATGGTCTGCATCAGGTAAGTGCACATTGAAACACTTGAACACTTGTCTAGCTTTATGAGCGCCAAAACAGGGGTCCAACATGAGCCTGGCGCCTAAGGCGCCAGGACTGTGTCCAAAGGGCACCAGCTTGGGCCCGCTGGCACTTCCCTGGGGGGAATGATGCCTGCCTCTGGGGTTGCTGGGTCGGACCTGGCTCCTTAGAGGTAGGCATCATGACAGTACCCCCCCTCAAGGCCCCTCCCAAGGTTGTTCCCTCCGGGGGTCTTGGCTTGTTCGGAAATCTCCGATGGAACCTTTGTATTAATCGAGGTGCGTGAACATGGTTACTAGGCTCCCACGATCTCTCCTGAGGTCCATATCCCTTCCAGTCAACAAGATAGAAGAGTTTGGACTTTAACACCTTAGAGTCTAAAATGTCTTTAACTTCGAATTCTAATTCCCCATCAATTTGAACTGGGTCTGGAGGCTTGGACAGTCGAGTCCCTAGTTGTACTGGCTTCAAAAGTGATGCATGAAAATCTGGATGAATACGCATGTTAGACGGTAAATCCAGTTTAAAGGCCACAGGATTGATTATAGCCTTGATGGGATAAGGTCCTATGAATCTGGGATTGAAGGTTTGCGGGCTCTTGAGGGGTAAATGTTTCGTTGCTAGCCATACCTGGTCTCCTACTTGGTAAGGAGGAGTTTTACTTCGGTGCAAATCAGTGTTTTCTTTATACTTTTTCTTGGCTTGCTGTAGATGAGTTGCAGCTTCTTTGAAGGCTCGGGTTATTGTGGAATGCAGATGATTTACTGCGGGCATTTCCAGGGTCAGAGGTGGATCTAGATCAGAGGTCCGAGGATGGTGACCATACAAAGTATAAAAAGGAGTTTGTCCGGTTCCAGAATGCACTGAATTGTTGTATGCATATTCTGCGATCCAAAGGATGTCTTTCCAATTTAACTCGGATTGGTGTAACATGCACCGAAGATATTGCTCGAGAGTCTGATTGGTTCTCTCGGTTTGTCCGTCGGTCTGGGGGTGGTGACTGGTGGATAACTGCACATCTATTTGTGCTAGTTGGCAACCCTTCTTCCAAAAATGGGAGATAAATTGACTTCCACGATCCGAGACTAATATGGAAGGGAAACCATGTATGCGAACTATATTCTCCAGAAATTCCTTGGCCAAGGTGGAAGCTGAAGGCAAACCTTTTAAAGGGATAAAGTGGGCCATTTTGGAGAATAGATCCACAATTACAAGGATAGTGTTGTAACCAGCACAAGGAGGCAGGTCTGTTATAAAGTCCATTGACAAGGTGTGCCATGGTGCCGGTGGAATATCCAAGGGTTGAAGTAGGCCGGCTGGCCTTTTCTTTTGACCCTTGTTTTGGGCGCAAAGACTTTATGTCTTTTCTCCAAGAAGGCCACCAGAAGTGGCGTTTGATTTTCTCCTCCGTTTTAGCGATACCAGGGTGTCCTTCCATTAATGATTCATGATGATGGGAAATAACAAGTTCTTGCAATTCTTTACTAGGCAGAAACAACCGCTCCTGGAAGTAGGGTAAGTCATCCTTAATGGTGTAATGAGGACCCTTTTGACTCCATTCCAGTAAGGCTGAAGAGTCTAGAAGTTGTTTTACTTGCGTTTGGATGTCCTCAATAGTTTGCAATGAAGTTAGGCCTAAGATTCTTTGTTCAGGTATGATTGGCACAGGTTCTAAACTCGAATTGGGTTCTTCCATGCCAATCCGGGATAAGGCGTCCGCTTTACCATTCTTGCAGCCAGGGCGATAGGTAATTACAAAATCAAATTCCGCAAAGAATAGAGCCCATCGGAGTTGTCGTGAAGATTGAGCTTTGGCCGTCTTTAAATACTGTAAATTTCTGTGGTCCGTAATTACGTTGATGGTGTGTCTTGCCCCGAGAAGGTAGTGACGCCAAGCCTTGAAAGCAGATTTAATAGCCAGTAACTCTTTGTCGGTAATTGCGTAGTTGATTTCAGGAGGAGAAAATTTCCTGGACCAAAAGGCCACAGGGTGTAGTTGGTTAGTTTCTGGGTCCCTTTGCGACAGGACAGCTCCCATGGCCGAACTGGATGCGTCGGTTTCCACAATGTATGGGAGATCTGGGTGCGGGTGCTTCAATATAGGTGCAGAGGTGAATTTGGTTTTCAGGTCCTGAAAGGCTTGTTCGGCCTCAAGAGTCCATTCAAAGCGTTTGTTTTTCTTTAGGAGAGCTGTGATGGGTTGGACTGTTCGGGAAAATTCCGGGATGAATCTTCGATAGAAATTGGCGAAGCCGAGCATGCTCTGAACTCCCTTTTCCGAGCTAGGAGATGGCCATTTGAGGATGGCGTCCACCTTTCGCAAGTCCATTCGGACTCCTTGAGGTGTCAGGATGAATCCGAGAAACTCCACTTCTGTGGTATGAAAAACGCATTTTTCGTGCTTTGCAAATAGTCTGTGCTGGCGCAATTTCTCAAGAACTGCCCTAACATGTTTTCTGTGATCGGATTCTGAAGAAGAGTACACCAGGATGTCGTCAATATAAACAACGACACAGACGTCGATAAGTTCCCGAAGAACATCATTCATAAAGTACTGAAAGGCGGCAGGTGCATTGCACAAACCGAAGGGCATCATCTGATATTCGAAGAGCCCAAATTTGGTGCGGAATGCAGTCTTCCATTCGTCGCCTTCTTTTATACGCACCAGGTGATAAGCTCCTCGGAGATCTAACTTGGTGTACACACAAGCGTCTTTCACCTGGTCGATAAGCTCTTGGATCAAGGGCAGAGGATAACAATTCTTAATAGTTATTTGATTTAGGGCGCGATAGTCTATACATGTTCTAAGGTCGCCCTCTTTTTTCGGCACGAAGAACAGAGCTGAGAAGACAGGAGACTTGGACGGGCGAATAAAACCATTGGCTAGGTACTGATCTAAATACTGACGCAAATGTAGGTTCTCAGGTTCCGTAAGAGCATAAATCCTACTACAAGGTAGTTGAGCATTGGGTACCAGATCGATTTGGCAACCATAAGACCGATGGGGAGGTAAAGTGTTAGCCTGTTCTTTCTGAAAAAAGTCTTGGAATTCTTGGTATTCTGACGGTAGCTGTACAGGGGTGGAAGTTGCTGAGGCTAGACCCATAACTGAATTTCTTGGGTAACAAGTTGGTTCACAATCAGGAAAACTTATCTTCTTTGCTCGCCAGTCAATTCTGGGATTATGTGTTTCTAACCAAGGAATTCCAAGAATTACTTGAAATTGTGGGGCCTTGATCACATCAAACACGATTGCTTCCCGATGTCCATCCTGACCCACCAGTGTCATTTCAACAGTGGAATGCGTTACAGGCCCTGAGGCTATTTCGGTTCCATCTACTGTAGTATGACATCTTGGGTTACTTTCGGGCGGAGAGGGAGCTTAATCCTGGAAGCCAATTCACGGTCTATGTAATTTCCGATAGCTCCACTGTCGATGTATGCTTTTATAGCATGCAACAGCTGAGGCTGTTTTGGGTCCACAAGCACCATTGGCATGACAAAATGCGAGGTCAAAGAGTTTGTTTTCAAGCTCGGCAAGCAGACCCCTACGCTTGTCGGGCTAGGTCGTTTCCCGAATCAGGTGTCAAAAAATCGTTATCAGTGGCTCCAACCACCTTCTTAGGTGGTTTAACCGGACAATTTCGAAGAAAGTGACCGGAAGTCCCGCAATACAGACAAAGTTGCATTTGCCGCCTTCTCTCTCGTTCCTTCTGCGTTAATGGTCCTTTAACACTGCCGATTTGCATAGGTTCGGATACGTCGGTACTCTTGGAGTTAGCGTGGGTTTTGATCGGTACTCGGGTTTCGTGCTTGAACCGATCTGCTTTTCTATTTTGAAGTCTGTGATCAAGTTGAACCACCAAGTCTATGTAGTCTGCGCAGACCTGGGGTGGATCTACTATCTGAGCTAGAACATCCTTAAGCTCTCCGCGCAGGCCTCGATGAAACAATGTGATCCTTTTGTTTTCTGGCCATCCAGTTTCCACAACCAGTCTATTAAAGGTGGCAATGTAGGACAGGAGATCCTGATTACCTTGTCGTAAGGATAGCAGTTCATTATCAAGGGCATGTCCTTGAGAGTGTCGACCAAACAATCTTTCCATGCTGGCCTGGAAACCCTGAATATTCTGGAGAATGGGATCATCCTGATTTACCAATGGAATAGACCAATCGGCAGCACTGCCACTGAGGAAAGATAGTATAAAGGCTACCTTGGTCTGGTCGTTAGGGAAGGCCCCGGGTCTGCATAGAAAGTGTAAACGACATTGGTTCATAAAGACGGCATATTTCTTGGGATCCCCGCAAAACGTTCAGGCGGGGCCAAAGGCATGTGTCCAGGTAGATTGATTTGTACCGGGTTATTCAAACCCATTGATGTGGAAGTACCTCCGGAATTAGGTAAAGGAGTGTGCCCTGCCTGGGCCTGCAATAACCTTTTGGCCAAGTCATCTGTTCTTTCCTTGGATAGGATCAGTTCTCTTTTGAGAGCGTTAGTCTCCTGGCGGGCTGAGTGCACTTCAGCCCGTAATTCCCCCAAAATCTGGGCCAGCTGATCTGTCTCGGAAGTCTCCATAGCGCCAGGGTGGGAAATTGTGGGTAGGCTTCGCGTCCTGTCACGCTCACCTGATTCCCACGGAGGCGCAGGTCTGGCTTCGAGTGCTGATGCTTCTTCTATGGTGAAGCGCAGGGCTCTGAAGATGGACTCTCTGGCTCGCAGGAATATTCCCCTGTGCGTGAAAAGGGAGTATTACCCACTGACGGAATAATGCTCAAGCCTCCCACTCCCTTCCAACCCTCCACGATACCCTTCCTCGATTCCCCGTGAAGTCTCACCTTAGGGTCTGGAAGGATGAGTTCTCCATCCTGCTTCTGATGCGGGGGCGCGTTGAAACCCAGTTACTTCACTGGATTGAGGTTTGATGGGAGTTCAAATAAGCTTGACTGTTCAGGTAAGGCGCTGTAAGAGTTCTGTAGCAAGTTCAAAAGTTCAAGCTTAATAATAGTGTTCATTGTCTTATTGCAGCAAGCGCTAACGCTTATGTCTTTTTCCCCTTGGGGCCGGGGTTCGGAATGCCAGAGATATGGCGCCGACCCGAAGTGAAACGTGCAGTTCCAGTAAATGACAGGTAAGTTCTGGATGAGCGTTCGGGTAATGTCTTTGCATTCGCTCATTCAATGTCTTTGTCTTTTTTCCCCATAGGGGCCGGGGTCCGGAATGCCAGGAAGCGGCAGGACCCGAAATGAAATGGGAATGACCCAACAGGTAAGTCTTAGAAGGAAGCTGAGCTTTTCCTATTCCCTTCCTTCTCTCACCTTGTGTTCTTGTCTTTTTCTCTCTAGGCTCTGGGAAGTGGCTGCGGATCCGGATGATCACTGCTGAAGATGGAGGTGCCCAGGAAAGGTGAGTGAAATGCAGCGCTGCAACGATCGAAGCGAAATGCTTTTAAAATGATGTCTTCTCTTTCAGGATTGTCGGAGTGATGTCTCCGTGATGCAGCTTTAGCAGGTAAGGTCTTCTTTCTCTCCAATTCTCTCTAAGCAGGTGACCCAGGATGCTGACAGGCGTGGCTGAAGTCCAAATGCAGGAGCTGACACGGTGAGCGTCCAGCTGCGAGGAGCAGAACAACGCGAAGCGTGAGTTGCTGATCGGGCGTGGTTTAAATAGCTTTGGAAGAAGTTCCAGGTATGTATCCTTCCACCGATCAGGTATGTACCCTTCCCCGACCACACCCAGGGGAAAGTAGTCCCACAGGTAAAGTAGTTCCATTCAGGCCTCAAGACGGCCTGGATGTACCAGCATGGTCTGCATCAGGTAAGTGCACATTAAAACACTTGAACACTTGTCTAGCTTTATGGGCCTGGCGGCTAAGGCGCCAGGACAGGGGTCCAACATGAGCCTGGCGCCTAAGGTGCCAGGACTGTGTCCAAAGGGCCCCAGCTTGGGCCCGCTGGCACTTCCCTGGGGGGAATGATGCCTGCCTCTGGGGTTGCTGGGTCGGACCTGGCTCCTTAGAGGTAGGCATCATGACAGCAGCCACGGCACCCCTCACAGTGGAAGACAGCCCGGATGACATCTGGGGCACCATCGAGGATGACACAATGGATGTGGTTCACACCCCAACCCCAATTGCATCCCCCCCAGGTATCTACGAGCGATACCGTGCACACAAACACCCAGACCAGTTTGGCCATGAACAAACCCAGGGACATATTAGTCCATCATTCAGTGTTGGGGAGGATGAGCAGGCTGGGCATGCCAGCCAGATTCCCAGCACAGCCACAGGTCCAGCCTCAGGACCACAGCAGGCTGACCTGCTCACTTCACTCATCAGGGAATTCATAAAGGACAACCGTCAGGCCAGGGAGGAGTGGCGGGCAGAGGTGTCAGCACTGGGCTGGTCCTTGACTGACAACACCAACCGCCTTTGCGAGGGGATGTCGGGCCTCCAGCAGGTGCTAGGGCGCATCTCTGATGCCTTGGAGACAGCTCATCCTGCACCACATCCTGAGCAGGAGGCCACACCATCCACCAGCAGTTCAACCCAAACCAGCCGCTCCGTCGGTCAGTCCGTGCAATGCGGCGACGGGACATGCCACCCCCTGGCTCTGGGAGTGCCGAATGAATGAAATGACAGCCTCATGTAGGCTTTGTGGACTCAATGGGACTTGTGTGGGGGAGTTGTGGGGGGAGCGGAAGGGGGTGAGGGTATGTGGGGGAGTTGTGGTGGGAGCGGGAGGGGCGTGAGGGTGGTGGAGGGTTTTGTCACTTACGTTCATATTGTTATTTCAATACACTGGTTGTGTGCAAAAGAAGACCTGAGTGGACATTCATCATTGCACATGTCTCATTTAATCATTCACAGTGCATAGTGTACATGTACCCTCACACCCAGTGCCCTATGTCCAAACATACTGTCACCCTCTGCTGACATGTGTGTCAGAAATATTGTGCAATCACTGACTGCTGCACAGCACATCCCTCCTGAGCATCGCCACCATGATGATGTCCTGCCACATCTTCCTCATCAACTTCATCATCATCAGGTAGTAGCAGTTCCATGTCAGGGGTAGGGGCACGTTTCGGCGGATGCACATATTGTGCAGCATTACACATGCCATAGTGATCTTGGCCACCTTCTCATGCCTGTAGAGGAGTGCCCCACCAGACCGGCAGAGGCAGCAAAATTGTGCCTTCACACGTGTACGGGTGTGGGCACAATTGTAGTCCTCCTCGTGCCTGTTCTGTGGGTGTCAGACAGGGGTGAGGAGCCACGGCTTCAAGGGATAGCCACCATCACCTGCATGAGAGGGGAATGAAGGTAAACGTTTGATGAATCATGATGGACAGCTGTACTAATCACACATGCCTGCAGGTAATCGTTGCCCACATGCACATGTCCCTGGATGCATTGACCCCATTTTCAGTCTCTCAATGTGTCCTGTGCCATGGACTAATGGTGTGGGTTGCATCTTCAAGATGATACATGGTGTGCACTGACATCTTGTTGCACGTGCATCGTGTATGCATAGAGCAGTGTTGGAGCAAAATCAGTGATGTGTTGTGTTCTGTGAGATTTACTTTGGGAGCGTTGACAGTAGTCTGTGCAATATTGGGCATTCAACGCTGCACATTCCCATGGTGACATGCAGCACTCCTGTGGGTGTGCCAACCCGGTGACACACTGTGGATTCCCTAGTTGGTTCAGTTCAATGCACTCCCAGGGATGACTGTCCAGTGTGGTGATATGCTGGAGACAGCAACATAGTGCATATGCACTGCCTGGTGCAGGATGGCAATATGGAGGGTGGGGCCGCTCATGAGTGGTGCATGTGTTGTGGGATGTGGGGTGGTTTACTGCTATTCATGTAGTGATAGGCGTCAACCTTACTTCATTCCTATGTGATTTGGGTGTCATGTTCCATTTGTGATGGTTTGGGGCGGAGTGTTCGGTGATGTGCACAGCGTGCAGTCACACCAAAATTGGCAGCATGGTGGGGTATGCATCCCCCCATTGCCACCCAGGTGGAGTATGCATTACCCACCCCCATTGCCACCCAGGTGGAGTATGCATCCGCCCACCTCACAACCCCCATGCACTGCCATGGCCCAGTCAGGCAACTCACCAAGCAGCCAGGCACGTCATCCAGCATGTTGCTCCATGAAGCGTGGTAGCGTGGAGTTCCGCAGGACCACAGAGTCATGAGTTGATCCAGGATATCGGACACAAAAATGTGTGATGGTCTTGCTGGCGTCGCATACCATCTGCACATTGATGGAGTGGTATTGCTTGCGGTTGCGGTACACCACATCCATGGCATGCGGGACCACCAACTCCACGCGGGTGCAGTCGAGGGCACCTACACAATTTGGCATGCCTGCCAGTGCATGGAAACAAACTTTTGTATCAAATATCTCCTGGGGAGTCCGTGGGAGGGATATGTAGTCCCTTGTGTGCTTGAGGAGGGCATCCAGCACTTGGTTAAGAATACGGGAAAATAAGGGTTGTGATATGCCATGCATGTGCCCCACTGTGTGCTGGTAGGTGCCTGTGGCAAGGAAGTGGAGCACAGACACTACCTTCAGTAGAAGGGGATGTCGGTGTGTATTTCTATGAGGCTCACTATGTCGTCGTGTATCAGGTCCACTATGGTGGTAATGGTGTCCCGGTCCAGGCGGTACAGGGTGTGGATCTGCTCAGGGGTTAGATTGAATGGACTGGCTCTGGTGCGAGGGATTGGGGCCTGCCGGCGTGGTAACAGTGGCTGCACTGGTGGGGCATGCTGGGCCTGTCTCACCCTCCTTCTTATCCTGCGTCTCCTCTGTGGTGGCGGCTGTTGTTGTGCTTGTTGTTGTTGTTGATGTTGTGGCAATGCAAGCAAGTACTCCAGCTCCAGTAATGCTATTGGAATCATTTTGGTGTGGGAGGGGGTGTGGTGTGTGAGGGTGTGCTCCTTTTGTACTGAGCCTGACGCCATTGCCTCCACCTGTGCTGATTGTGTGCACCTGTGGCAGTTTGAGAAACAGCTCAGGGCTTTTTACGGCATGTCTGCGATGCCGGTATTTGCGGCCTGACGCTAAACCCTTTTTACGCCTTCATGAGGCCGTTATTAGCATGCCTGCCTCACTTGTGATCTACTCCGGTTTATGGCATGCCACTAATGCCGGCATGGCGGGTCGCGTGAGCGCAACCAAACCGATATTAACTACAACGTACTTTATGACGCTGTTAATTGCGTTCTGTTTGGTCAGAATATGCCATAGTGTTAATCGATACCGGTATTCCATAACCGGCATCGTTATTCCCTTAGCACCAACCTCGGAATGAAGGCCGATGTGTCTACACTATAACAATAAAAAAACTCTCTGGAAATACAGCACTTAGCGTGAGAATCTCTTTATGTAGGAGAATTAACAATAATTAAGAATTACAAGGTAACCAGGACTATCCACGTTTCCCCTACAAGAGGTGTGGGTTCAACTCTACCTATCTGTGACCTTGCAGAGACATATCCAGAGCATTAGACCAAAGAACGAGCCGAGCACGGGTGTGCTCATTTCTAGAGCCCAGCCTTCTCTCTACCCTGTACTTACAGATCTAATTTGTATTATTTGAGAACAAGTTAATTCCTAAAAAATACAGCTAACTATTGCGATGGTTCTCTTTGATTGTATTGCTTTGTAGGGCATTTTTCACCGTCACAGATAGCAAATAATTGATCAAAATCACAGCTAATGATACATATCTATATATGTACAGTGTGCACACAAATAAAGCTTTAAGTATTGACAGTGGTGACTGAAAAGCTCACGCTACACATGCACACTGCAACAGGTAAAACACGTCTCTGCTCAAAGTAGCTAGAACATGATGGAACCAAATAGTAATGTTCCTTGCTAATAAACAAATTAGAGGTTTCTATTTTTGCTCTCATTTTTCTATACATTTAGATTTATACATAGTATGAAAACAGGGTAACATTTACACAATTAGTAGAAGTCTTTAAAAAGCACGAGGACAGTGATGCAGCCTTCATTTTAGAAAGTGGATTTAAACTTCGAACTGAGAGTGCAAACAATATTTCTGTTTGGAAGTTGTATTTAGCCTATGAATAGAAATATCAGAAAGAATTGACTACATGTGTGCAAGTCCATGACGTCATTAAAACAATGTATTCAAAACTATCATGAACATTGATCTTAGTGGACATTACATAGTTAATTTTAATAGAGTAAAGCACACAGCCTGTTGGCTCAACTCTTTCATAAATTAGGAAGTTCATGGGGGCCGGGGATCCGTGGCATGTTACTGGGGCAGTCCTGGAGCACTGCTCAGTTTTTACTGTTAAATATTTTCATAACATATGCCTGCACCAACTCTATACATTTCAGTGGTCTGGCTGTTGCATGATCATCACAGATTGGCGTTTCTATGGTGGGCACATAATAAGACGTGCATATTCCATTCAGTAGAACTAACACCCAGTAAAGGCTAGCCATAGTGTTCAACAGTTTCTATTTTTCATATATGAAAAGGAATCGATGCAGTAGCTGACAGTGTTTCAGTCAAGTACATATGACTTCCGCAATGTGTCTCCCTGAACAGTCAGTACGGAAAACACAAATCTTTGAGCAGGGTCAGAGTTTATAAGGCTGTGGAAGAGAAGAAGGAAAAGAAGGGGCTCATTATAAGTTTGGTGGTATCTGGGAGGTAAACAGCAATACCGACCGCCACCTGGTCGAGCGGTATTACCGATGGATTACAAGTGGTGGCAGGGCAATGTTAGTCCACATTTATGGAGACCATAGGACTCCATGGGGATTTTTGGTGATGTTACCGCCAACAGTAATTTGCCCAAAATAGCTGCATTATGGCAGTACGGCGGAAAGGGCGTGGAATGACCTCCAACATCTTGCTGGAGGTTTTTCTGCCTGCTTACCGCCAAACTCATGGTTGGGTAATGTGGCAATGCAGTGGTATACGGTATTACTGCTGCATTTTACCCACACCACCAAACTCATACTCCAGATATGATATGTGACATTTATAATGTGCCTGTACACAAGTGTTTCTAGGCATGACAAGAGAAGGATGGGGAAACAGAAGGAGGACACAACAACAATCTTATTAGGCCTTGTGTAATTCAGGTTGCGCAAGTGCAGGGAACTGGGAGGGGAGAAGTGCCGAGGGGGAGGGTGGGAGTAGTGCAGGTAACTCAGTAAATTCAGCCAGCGGGTTGCTCATGAGTGAAAGGAGAAAAGGGACTGTATGGTTGCAGATACAGATCATAAGTGCTGGGGGGGGTGTGGAGGCAGTGCGAGGGAACCTGGACAAGCAGGAGCCCGGGGCCCTGGTTCAGACATAGCCAGGTGACCAGTGCATGGAGCAGTTGGGACATCAGCAGGGGATAGGAAGAGAAAAAGCAGAAGCTAAAAGGAAGGTCTTGAGTTGCTTACGGAACTGGAGGTGGTTCTGCTCAAGTTTGAGAGATGGAGGGAGGCTCTTCCAGAGGGAGGCCCCCGTAGAAAAGCAAGATCTGCCCCCAACAATCTGCTTGGAAAAGCGTCTGACCCTCAGAGAGTTGGAAGTGGATGAGCGGATATCTCACGAAGGGAGATGCTTCGGAAGCGAGAGTGTGTTCCCAGGCCCCAAAAAGCCTCAGAAAGCATTGTGGACGATGGAATGGGTCTTGAACCTGATCCTTGCAGCCACAGGGAGCCACTGAAGAGCTTTCAGAGCTGGAGAGGTACGATGCCTGGGCTTGAGACCAAGGTCAAGTCTTGCAGTCCTGTTCTGGATATGTTGTAGAGAGTAGAGGCAGGCAGATTTAGAAAGAGGCTGTTGCAGTAGTCCACCCTAGCGAGGACCAGAGCTCTGGAGACAGTGAGCATCTGGGTTAAAGTGAGGAAAGGAAGAATACATATGAGGGGGAGCAGCTGATCGTTTGACTTCTTAGAGACCTCAGAGATGTGAGGAGAAAAGGGGAGGGTGGAGTGGAAGATGACACCAAGGTTCTTAGCCTCACAGGTAAGAGCAGGAGGAGGGCGCAGAGTGTGCGGCCAGAGAGAGAGAGGAAAGGAGGGAGCTAGTGTTCCAATCAGGAGGATCCCAGTCTTACTGGCATTTAGGCAGAGATCAGCACATCATTCCTCTATTGTGGCCAGACAGTCTGGTATGAGAGAAGGGGAGGAGACAGCTGATGGGGGCCTGAAAGAGATCTGGTTGTCATGCACACAACATGGAACGTTGGAGCAGAAAGTAGTGATGCAGTAGGCAAGATGTGTAGAAGGTAGTGGTTAAAAAGACAGGGAGAAAGGTTAGACCCCTGGGGAATACCACAATTAGAGAGAGAGATAGACAAGAGGAAAGACCCCAGTTGCACCTGAGAGGGTCGATTCGTGAAAAATAGGTCAGCCAGGCCAGGGCCAGATCAGTGATACCCAGGATAGCTATGCCAAAGTTCTGGTTCTATCACCACAGAAAGGGTGTATTGGCAAGGTGGAGCCCCTGACACATGATGCATTTGATCTGCCAACAACCAATCTCCTAACCAGTGTGACCAGTCTTTTGAAGGAAACAACTGGAGCACAAGGAATAGACGTCTGGCATGAAAGAACAGAAGAATGCTCACAAGTAAATAGTTGAGAAGTAGCTGATGAGTTTGGAACTAATAACAAATGAAAAGCAGTGGGAGGCAGGGTGGTCTGTGAGACTCGGCTCTCTAGAATGTTTGGGAATATGATTTGAACTATAACTATGATTCCAATGATCACTTTGCATTAACTGTGATGGCTAAGGTAATGGGAGTTGTAGTCCAAATCACATGGGGATCCAAAGGTTGCACACCTCTGACCTAGATCAGTGAAGAACATTTGAGACTAGCAAGTCAGTCATACTCATCCTGTCACGCTAGTCACACAGATTTATTGTCTATATGGGAAGCTCATGGGGGTATTTTGCACTGATTGAGCATGTTCACACTGAATTTTGAATGAACCAGCTTTTTGAAGACCATTGGCTGATGGGTACATTGGCAGCAGAGGCTACAACAAGCACTTCGATTGCTCAAACAGGTGTTTACAAACACGAGAATGGGGCATGCCTGAGTTTCTAATAATGACATCACTATTTCCTACACCACTTCATTTCAGATGACTTCTGCTTCTGAATACTGTATTGAAAGGTGTTATTATTATCATACTCAATGGCAATAATTAGGACTTCTGAGCAGTATCAGAGAGCGTGAAAAGTAAATATTATAATTAGGGGGGTAATGAGCAACACTTTGAAAGAACACTTGAGGGAATCATTGATTATGTTATGGTGTTGCTGAGTATCTATCGCAGGGATGTGTGCCAGAATTACATGCAATCAAATCCAAGGATCATTATGCAAGTGGGATAATCTTAGTGATATACATGAATGCTGGCTCTCGGTTTCCAGCTAACAACAAGAGAAGGGGGCACAAGCTAATCAACGAAGGGCCACATGCAGGGTTCTTGAAAGGAAACGTGCAGCTCTTTCTTAAAAAGCAAATGCTTCAGAAAAATCACAGGGCAACCTTAATGAACTCCCTTGATGTATTTAAATGAGCCCCAATGATTATGTACGATTACAAGGAACCTGGTATTTGCTGGGAACCCCAGTGTACCATCCCCAATATTGCATCTTCTTCATGATCACCAGGTTGGAATTTGATATGACAGGTTTCCAGGGGAGCAGATTGGTCAGTGTGTTGGCTACTTTCAAGTGGCTGCTGAAGGGAGATGCAGAAGTAATTGCCCATTTCCCTTTCACTTTTTGTCGAAAACTGGAGGGTGTTATAGTATATTGAACTGGATTCACTTGAATGGAGGATATTTGGGCTCCAATCACTTTATTGGAGGTGGCATTCCACCCGAAAAGCCAGTATATCATTGGATGTATGTGTTGCCTTTATATAGGACCTTTGTAAAGTGCAGACTTGAGTCCAATGCCCAATGAAGCTTATTACAGAGAAACAGGGTTGCGTATCATGGGATGAGGATACACTAGGGTCTGTTGGATGGCCTTACAGTGCGGATCATTGGGAACGCTGCATGTTTACATACATCTGGTCAAGGGGAAGAAGGAGCTAGATTAGAGGCCTCAGCCGGGCTTTGTTTGGGGAAATGTGAGTGGTGAATAGGCATTCAGAGAAGGGTAAGTGATCAGAATACTTATGAAATCTGAATTGGATTGTTTTGGCACCTCAAATTGAGTGTGCAGTGATTAGGAGATTTCAAAGATCTTTGCAGGTGTACGGCATGCAAACGTGGGCCCCAAACCAGATGCCGACAGTCTGGGGGTCTTTTGATAGTGAGACCCTGGGAATGGAGAGCAAGAAAGTGCTAGAGAAGACACAGAGGTCCATTCACAGTGCTGCCTATCGCTTTTAGGGGTGATGGAACACGTTGTGGGCAGGGTCTTGCTTCATGCTTAGAGGACACTGATAGTGGATTGAAGTCTCAATTGGACATACTTCACTCACTCATGGAAGGAGTTTTCCCCCTGGCACCCTACACCAACAGGCACTGCCTCAGAGAGAAGTGAAGCTCCTGGGTTGTTTAAAGTTTATTGGTGGATATCCTGCTGTATGGTGAGGCAGGAATTTTGCAGAAGATCCTGGATTAAGGCCAGTGGTTACCCACTCCCCGATTGATTTTTACTGTAGTTGGCTCAACACTTTTGCTTGAGGACAGAGAAGAGCCTGTCAGATCATATTCAGTGACTAGGTGGGTAATACAATTAAGAATTGATATTACAGCTGTGTAACACTCCAAGCCAGTGGTGAACTGAAGGTGTGTTCAAAGAACTCTAATAATTATTGCACGTCTTGGTGTGCCATTTCAAATAGGGGAGAAAAAAATGTTCAGTCACCTACCACCTCCTAGCTCTACTTGACAAAGGTTTTTCTAATGTGTAATTAACCATGCAACAAGGTACCAACACCCATTGCTTTTAGTACCCTACAGCTTCTGTCTTAGCCATCATTCGGAAGGGATGTACTCAAACATGGGGTATCCTGGCAAGGGTATCTTTAACAAGGGGCCATTTCATGTATGCTTATATTAAGCCCACCTTGGGTTGGTGTTGGGTTGCATATGTTTGACATAGCTTTCAATTCCAATGCAAATACACATATAATACATCTTATAAGCACCAGGAATGTGAAGTAGATGTGCTGCTCAGCCAATCAGAGAGCTTGGAATGTGGGACATAACTGATGCTATCGGCCATCCTTTCTAGTAGATCAATAGGATAACATCACCTTTCGCCCTGAAACCACGGCCTGCATTTAAGGGGACCCACCATATTATCCCTAACCTCCACATCACACAACCACCTGACTTCTTCCCCAGTCCTGCGTTCCCCATCCACTTACTGCTTTTCTTTCTCTAGCAGACACCCTGCTCGCCTCATCGCTATGCCTCACAGTTTCAACCTTCTTTGCCACCTTGAAACAGGAGGTTTAGGAGAAGTTTCCTTCTTCAATTTCCATTGCAGCCATTTTGATTTGTACTCATGTTTTACTTGTGAAATCGATGCGCACAATTTCGCAACTTAAATCAATGACACTGACTACCCAGAAAACATGCCGGCTGCTGTTACCCATAGACCTTGGTGGGGGGGCATTAGAACCTGGTGGTGGAACAGAGGGTCACGTTAAGGCACTTGCTCCACCGTGGCCTGTTACTTGGGCCCAGACCATTACCATGTGGTGAAGCCCCCCACCTCAGAAGTTGTTGCTTAAATAATACATTGAAACTGAAGACTTGAGGGCTGGAGGACTCCTTTCTTAGGGATTGGATTGTACCACTGCTCTGTCTATTGTTTGACTAATGGGAGGTGATGAAGCTGCGTATTTGCCGTAGTCCCCTTGAGTTGATCGTTGGGCACAATCATTGTTTGTCGAATGAATGGAGGTAGAGAGAAGATTTCCACGACGTCAGCCCTCAAAATATAGAAACACTCAGGAAGAATATGCCAGAAAACGTGGATTTGTATGTGGGTAGTTGGAAGCACATCAAACAGTGGTATTTGATATTATAAGAAGACACATATATGAGTACACAACAGGTCAAGAGGTCTAGATAACTGTTGTTCTAAGAGTCCATTCCTTTTTTGAAGGGGCAGACACAATAAAAGGTGTGTCGGGGCGGTGGGGGGGGGGTAGTTCAGTGAGGTGCACTTTTTTGGCTGACTCGCAGATGTCCAAGTAAATCCAGAAATATGTGCATGTTAATCATTTTACGTTGCATTATATCTAAGCCTGTTTGGTGCTCTGCATTTTTGCACTGGAATAGGAAGGTGAGAAAGTTAAAGCCCCTGCTGGTATGTTAGAGGGAGAAGTGATGGATGGCTCAATGCTGGTAGTTGAAGGTTCCATGACCCTGATTGATGGAAAGTGGTGCTGGCAGGTTTTGCACATGTATGTATGCCTTTTCTCCTGACTCCAAGGTTTACTGGTTGCTGTGCCCACCATATACGTCTAGGTCCTGGCAGCTTAGGAGCGTAATATAGAGGGAGACAAGTCTGTCCGTTCAATTAAATGTTGTCATGAATGAAAGTTATAAAAAATAATTGACATTGTGCGCTGTGGACATCACCTTTCACCTCACCGGTGGGTACTAAGAATTGACTTGCCCTTATATGTATTTATTTGTGATTTGTGTGGTGACCGCTGCGGATGGATCTGTTTACTGAGAAAACCCCAGAGGCACACAACAGCTCCTGAAGAGTGATGTCCTCCGAGATGATGAATGCCTCTGGCGCCATTCAGAGAGCGGGCACCGTGGTGACCTTTCTTGATGACAGTGCAGTAATGAATGGACTAAGTGAGAAAGCTAAAGATCAGACCATGGTTGTCATCTAGAGAAAGCAACTTTGTTGCAGATCAGCAGAAGATTGTGTATTGTATTGTTTATTATTTATTTGGCGCACCAAATCCAAAGGTATCCGGGCGCAAATATGTTGTAACTATTGTGTGTTGAGGATGTTCAGCCTGATCAGAACTCATTACAGCCTGGCAGGAGTATGTACAACTCATGAGATGGTTTATTTCTTTGCACTGCTTCAATGTGACAGTCATGTTTAGACAACACGTCAAGCATTTAAAAACTACTAGACTCTCTCTGGCTCTTTAATAATTTTTTCTTTGGGAGGGGGGAGTTGACATTACATCAGTCTCAATAACGTTTCCCTGATTTCGGTCACTCTTTCTGCTGGTCATAATATGTTTGACCTACACTACGGCACCTTGCCATATGACAGTCAATTAATGCCCCCAGGTTTGGTTTTCTTTTACCTGAATACCAATGGAGAACGCAGACTTGACTATTATTTATGTATGTATGTATTTATTTATTTATTTATTTATTTATTTATTTATTAGTAGAATTTCGCCCAATATGTTTTTTTTATACATTACATCACGTTTAACAGTGTGCACTCAACAGATTAAAATAAGCATCATAAAAGTTGAAAAGCTTAAGTTTAAGCTCAATTCCTGCTCAAATATAAATACAAATGTATCTGTAAAAGGCTATTTATTTTTTATTTTTTATTTTATTGTTTGCTTGTTTGGCGCTTATACAATAAGACAATACTGTTTCAAAGTGCCCATAGGGCAAGAGAGGGAACAGGAGTGGGATATACATTAACATACATTAGAAACCCAATATTTACGAGCAGTGGAGGGGAGCGGGGAGAAAAGAGGACAAACCTACTATGTCTTGTGAGTATTCAGAACGTGCAAGTGCAGCAAGGAAGAGGGCAGGGGGTATCAATTAATGAGCTATCAATTAAAAATGTCATCATCGTCAATGTATCCTAAAGAACATGATGTAAAGGTGTCTGGATACAAAAGGGTATCATTCTCTGGACAGTTAAAACTAACCTCCAAAATCTCAACATCCTAAAGTAGTCCCAAATACATTTTTTTTTAAATTTCAGTTATATTAGTTTTGCAAAGGTAGAAGTTTGACAATCATTTACAGGCATTTTCCACCTACAAGTCAGATAAAAGAGTCTTCACAAAAAGAACAATCATGTGTAAAGCATATAAAGTCTTTGGAGATCACATAAGTTTCCAATAGCATCATCAAAACCAATTACCTTCACCTGCACCCTCCCCCCTTTTCACACAGTGCCGTCTGGAGAGCTAGAAGAGACCAATTCTTACATCTGAACCATTCTTATACTATGACATGGGGCACATGAGCACAATATAACCTATGAATTTGGCATAGCAGACAACGTCGACCGTTGAGTAGATTGGCTCTAAATGTAGTAACGCTTTGCACACATTCTTTTCATGTAACATATTTAGCACGAATTTCAGACCATGCGTTCTCAACTGTGGTGCGATCCCCATGTAGGGCTGCAGTCAGGCTGTCCATTCTATATATGTTCAGGGCAACACCCAGCCATTCAGTATTGCTAGGGAGCATGGCTCTCTTCCATACCATGGTGAGACAGGCTCTTGCAGCCATCAATAGACCTTGTATCATTTTGTGTGCTTTCATGGTCATGTCGTCCATCTCAACCAGACCAAACAGAATCAACAGTGGTTATTTCTCCCTTTCATCATCATCTAATTCCCTGATCCAACTGAGAACCTCTGACCAGTAGGCTTGGACCACTGCACATCCCCACCACTTATGCCAATAGTCATCCCGCTTCCGCAACCCGTATGTGCTTAACCCTTGGTACATTTTGGCAAGCCGGATTGGGTCATACACGCCATCTATACATCAACTTGATGGCGTGTAGTTTGTATTGGCAAGATATAGATGATTTTGCCATTCATCTACATATTTGTAGCCATAGTTTTTGTGAGATCTGCCTACCCATATCCGCTTCCCATCTGTCCTTGAGTGTGAGGGATGGTGTAATATCAACCTCAATCAATGCCAAGTACATTGCACTTATTAAACCTCTAGAGCTCTTGCATGTGTTAAGAATTCTTTCAAACGTGGTGAGGTTCCTTTGTAACTGGTCTTTCCATATCGCCCTTGTCATCACCCCCTTGAGTCTCAGGTATAGGAAGACCGAAAGCGTGCCTATACTGAGTGCCTCCTGAAGCTCCTGAATAGTGATAAAGGAGCCATTTCTCCAGAGTTGACCCGCCCTTTCTAATCCTGCATTGTACCAGGTCTCAAAGGTCCCTGGGTCCGGGTTTGCATCTCGGATCCCTGGTGACCAAAGGTGTCCCAGTGGAGAGGGCCAGGTCGTAACTCCCACCATTTTCTTGCCTGGCTTCCATATTGCCCATATTGTACCAATAATGGGGTGAGTTTTGACGCTATTACGTAGTTGGGGCCCCCAGAACCCATAGCCATTAACCCAAGATAAAAGGACGGAGATGATAGTTGTCCAGGGCTATCCATTGTGGTTCTGACTACTGCCTGATGTGCGGAACAAGGGCACAGAGTTGGGCTGCTCTATAATATGTTTATACGTCTGGGAGGCCTACCCCTGCATTGTCCTTTCGGAGCTGGAGCAAAGATCTGGTGACTCTAGGCTTTTGACTTTGCCACAGGAAGGTTGAAAGAGACTTTCTGGTATCCGTGAAATATTCTTGGGGCATTTTGATGGGAAGCATTTGGAACAGGTAGAGTATTTTAGGTAGAGTCACCATTTTTATTGCATTTAAATGGCCCAGCCAAGAGATGGTAAGCTTGGACCACCTTTGGATATCTTTTTGAAGGGCATGTGATAATGGAGGGAAGTTAGCTTCATATAGTGATTCCAGGTCATGGGTAACATTGATGCCCAGGCATCGGAGTGTGGAGAGGCTGACCTTTACTCCAAGGGGAGCGAAGCGTTCTGCCGCAGAATCTCTACTTTTATCAATTGGGAGGAGGATAGACTTCCCGGTGTTGATTTTCAGGCCGGCCAGTTCACCATATTCTTCAATTATGCTGATCGCAGCAGGGACAGAATTTAGGGGATCAGTTAAATGTAATAAGATGTTGTCAGCGTAGAGGCCTAGTTTATATTCAAGTTCTCCCACTGTGATTCCCTTAACTCTACCATCTTGTCTTAATTTGTGCGCTAACGGCTCAAGGGACAGCACAAATAATATAGCCTCCGTTCACTGTCACTGATGTTGTGGGAGAGGTGTACAGTGCTTTAATGGCGCAGCAGAGCTTCGGCCCCAACCCATTCCAAACTAATACCCTTTCTAGGAAGTCCCATGACACCCTATCGAAGGCCTTCTCAGCATCTAGTGACAAACGGGACGGATACCCTCCCATTGCCTGTGCTTCATGGATTAAATGAAGTGTTTTCCTCATGGTATCCACGCCCTGTCTCCCAATAACGAAGCCAACTTGATCAGAGTGTATTAAACGTGGTAAGTGCGTTTCAAGCCGGGCCGCAATGACTCTGGCATATACTTTAGAATCAATGTTAAGAAGAGAGATAGGGCGATAAGAGCTACAGTATTTGGGGTCTCTACCTTCCTTCGGAATGACAGCGAGAAGGGCCTGAGAGAAGGACGGGGGGATTGGCCTGTGTCAAAGATGTGGTTGAACAGGGATGCAAGGAAGGGGGCGATGAATGTGGAGAATGTCTTATAAAAAACCGGGCGTGAAACCATTGCTCCCGGGGCCTTTCCTGTCTTTAGGCGTTTTATGGCTTCTGTAACTTCTTCTTCTGTGACTGGTGTATCTAAGGATTTGGCCTCCATGGATTTGAGTGTGGGGATCCGCACCTCTTTACCATATGTGTTAATACTTACTAAGGGGGTGGGGGTCACATGTATATAAATCTTCATAAAAGAAGTCAAATGCTTCTTGTATACCATCGGGAGATGTTACTATCATATCTGTAAGGGTGCCATCTGTCTTCTCGATGAGGACAACCCATCTTTCTGCCTTCTGTGCTCGGAGACGAGCCGCCAGGAGGTCACCCTTTTCATAGTATTTTTGTTTGAGGTATTGTAGGGTTTGAGCTGTTTTGCCCATGATAAGTATTTTCAGCTCCACTCTGAGCTGTCTGGCTTCGGCAATATATTTGGGTCTCTCACATGGGGAGGACTGTGCCAATTTTTGGGCTGTAGAGAGCTTCTCCCTAATATTCTTTTCTATCAGGGCGCGTTCTCTTTTTTTTGTGGCCCTTCCCTAATGAGCACTCCGCTCCAGGTGGCCTTGGCTGCCTCCCATACGGATGTCTTCCCAATCTCTCCTGTGTCATTGGTAGCAAAGAATTGCTCAATCTCGGTTTCAAGAGTTTCTTTGAAAACCAAGTCCGCCCATAAAGAGTTGTTACATCTCCATTTGGTGTTCCAGGGGGCCAGGTCGTTCCAGCATATGTCCACCATAACCATATCGTGATCCGACCATACAGCGGGGTGTATATTCGCTGTGCGAAGTATGCTCAGGAGGCCATCAGAGAGGAAGATGTAATCGATACGCGTGAGCGTGTCATGGGGAGGGAGTGGAAAGTGAAGCCTCTGTCCGCTAAATACAAATGGTGCCAACTGTCAGTGAGGCCATATAGGTCAAGGGTTAGTTTGATTTCTGCTTCATCTCGGGAGGTGGGTGGGTCATGTGCATCGGCTCTAGTTTGTCTATCCACAGAACTATCCATCCCCGTATTAAAGTCTCCACCAAGAGCTATGTGTCCCTTAGCCATGCTAAAAACCTTCTCAGTGATTTTGTGGAGGAACCTATTCTGCCCTTGGTTAGGCACATAAAGTGTGGCAATGGTGACAATTGTGCCTCAAATGTTTCCCACAACTATGAGAGCCCTTCCTTGCTTGTCCGACCATGTCTCAAGAGTTGTCATCCGGAGGCCTTTGTGAGTTAGGATCCCCACTCCCACCTTTTTTAAGATACTAGAGCTCCAGAAGGAAGAGCCTACCTCGTGAGATGGGATCACTTTCTCTTCACCCCTTCGGTATCGTGTTTCTTGGAGAAATAGAATATCTATGTTTGATCTCTTGAATGCTCTGGCCACCATGGATTTTTTTGTGGGGGAGTTCAAACCCTTCACATTAAGTTTGCATATGCGTAGTGTGTTGTTAGAGAATATAGGTGACATCTCGAGCTTCGTGTTAGTATGTAAATGGCCAAGTCGTCTGCTTCATGGTCAAAGTCATGTTTGATAGTGCAGTGCATGGTTCATCTTCTTTGAATTGGGTCTCAATTAGTCCTGAAGAGGTCAAGGGTTGACCCGTCCAGTTCATGTTCTGTCCCTTCATGTTCCTGTTTTGTATTCTTCCGCCCCCCAGGTCTGTCTTCTGATGCATTATATGTCTTTCTCCCACCCCACCCTTCCCTCCCTCCCCTCTCCCCCCTACATTCGGCGTCCGACCCTTCCAGGTTAACATCACCCAGTTGGTCTCGGACCACCAATGGAAACCGCGAAACAAGCGGTCCTATCCTAATGTAAACATATATAACAGTGAGCCCCCAACCGTGTGCTCATAATCCAACAAAAACAACTTACAAGTATGAATTCTGACCCCCTTCTTAGGCATCGTTCCAGTGTTTGTATTACCTCATATTTCTATCTGAGCACCCCAAACATGCAGGCCCCAATTCACTGTTTGTGTGACAGAAATTAATCAGTTAGATCTGAAGTCTGACCTTGGGGTCGAGTACATCATTGGCGTGTGCTGAGCATAAATTCCCCCCATCAGACACACCCAAATCACTCCACTCTCCCTCGGGAGGCGCCCGAGTGCTCAGCTTCAGCCGTACTACTCACCCCACCGCTCCTTTGCCTCGTGCGATCTGGCATGACAGTCTGGAATCCAGGTTAATGCTCCATTTCCTGTGAATTGTTCATCCTCCGGAATTTCCTGGATCCCTGAATCCTGCTGCGCCGCGAGCCCTTAGTGCACCATTCACTCTCCTCTCTCCTTGACTCACCAAGGGAGGATCCCTCCCCCTGGGGACCCAACAGGTCAGCTATACAGTCTGCAATGTCCTTTTCTGAAACAAGTTTCATTGTCGAGCCTTCCCACCCCAAATACATTTTTAATAAAAAAAGAGCTGCATGTACTCCTCAAATTTCCGTATAATTTAATTATAGTAGGATTTGGAATATCTCCTCAATTTGTCCATAATAAATCATAAATGCTGGTTACATCCTTACCCTCTAAAAACCTATTCCACGATCAAGGTGGAACCATAAAACCAGGGGCATGGTCATAAGCCTTGTAGGAAACACTAAGAATGTCAATGAGGTCTTTGTCTATTATGTGTTGATATCCGTGCCTGAGATTTTTAAAGAAGTCATATGGAGACTGTTAGCTTGGCTTCTGTCCTCTTTGCCTATGCATAAGGGAATCGTGTTTGGCATGTGTATGCGTGTATGATGATGGCATTTGGCCAGTTAGACATCTTAGAAATGCTGTCTTCCCTCATTGCTCTCTGCCTTAGCATGCATCCCAGGGGCTGCCTGCATTGTGGAACTGCGTTCGTATTTGCCTGTGTAATTACTGTCCAGGTCAATTCAAACATCACTCAACACCACCATCCATTTCCCTGGCTCACCAGTCCATTTCTCTTTAAGGCTTGGGAATGGTGCTCTTGGCATTTGAATTCTGATAGCCTCCTGGATCGTTTATATATGAATTCACATTCTGGTTCCAGAGCTTATTTGATCTTATAGGGTGATATGATAGTTAAAGACCATGTTGATTGATTGTTTATTTATATAGCGCCTATACACAATGTGTTTCAAAGCGCTTCAAGGAGGGAGGGAACATAGGAAAATACAGTTACATTCAGTAAAAGTCCTTGAAACAGTACAGAATGAGAAAAATAACTATCGTAATAGGCTTGTCGACATTTCTGATAGTGCAAGTGCATAGAACAAGTAAGGCAAGAGAAAATGGAAAGGAAGGAGAACAAAGTAAGCAGTAACATTACTATGTCTGACGACAATTGATGTAGTGCAGGTGGTATACAGGAGGAGGGGTGAGGGGGCGGGGGGATATGAGTGGGGAGAAGGAGATGAACAGGGCACGCTACTGAGCAAATTTGTCAGTGACAAATTTAAAAAGCAGGGGTGGGGGAAGGAGGGAGAAGAACAAGGGGGAGGTGGGGAGACAGACAAGCTGCTATCAAAAATCAAGGGAACAAATGATAGGAGTAAGTGCTAGGAGGGGGAAGGCTGAGAGGAGAGAGAAATAAGTAGGTGGGGGAGTAGGAAGATAGTAGAAGAGGAGGGAATTGTGGAGGGGGGAAAAGGTAGAAGGCAGGTAAGGGTGGGGGCACACAGACAACCATGGGGGGGGTATGGGGGCACACAGACACTCACGGGGGGCATGGGGGCACACAGACACTCATGGGGGGCATTGGGGCACACAGACAATCACACGGGGGCATGGGGGCACACAGACACTCACGGGGGCATGGGGGCACACAGACACACAACGGGGGGCATGGGGGCACACAGACACACAAAGGGGGTCGGCGGTCCGGCGTACCGTGGTGGACAGGGGTAGACAGGGTTATAGGTTCGGGTCTTTGGTGGGAGGGCCGGCCAAGCCTGCCGGCTTTCCCATAGGCTGCTATCATTAGATGCACAGCCTATCAGGGCAAGCAGCAGGAGTCGAGGCCAAAGCTCAGAGGAGCACTTTTGTGGGTGGCCATGATGGAATGGCCATGGAACACGAGAAGTTACATTTAAAAGAGAGCAGAGTCCGTTGCTACACAGAGAAATACATTTTTGTAGTAGGCAGCAATGCGAAGCGGCACAAAGTAAAGTGGAAGTCCAGGATGCAAATGTTTGCAGAATCACGCACGAGCACGAAAAAGTTAGTGATAAGCCTCCGGGCTTACCTTGCTTCATGATGTGATTGAAGCAGCGTTGCATCTCCCGATGGAAATGGGAGAGGGCAGGGTCTCCTACATCCTGCAGCTTCATGGTGAATGGGGAAGGCAGCGTTCTGAGTGATAGTGGTGGGCCAGTTTCGGGCCTTTGGTGGGAGGGCCGGCCAAGCCTGCCGGCTTTCCCATAGGCTGCTATCATTAGATGTACAGCCAATCAGGGCAAGCAGCAGGAGTCGAGGCCAAAGCTCAGAGGAGCACTTTTGCGGGCAGCATTATGGAATGCCCATGGAACACGAGAAGTTACATTTAAAAGAGAGCACAGTCCATTGCTACACAGGGAAATACATTTTTGTAGTAGGCAGCAATGCGAAGCAGCACAAAGTAAAGTGGAAGTCCAGGATGCAAATGTTTGCAGAATCACGCACGAGCACGAACAAGTTAGTGAGAAGCCTCCGGGCTTACCTTGCTTCATGATGTTATCGAGCACGCTAGCAAAATGACCTTGCTTCACTGATCCCTGTAACATTTGCAGCAGGCCAATATCAGGTAGCATTGTCCTCCCAACTAGGGGCTCATTACTTAAGACAAAGAATCCACAAATGTGGTGAATACCAGGCAGTAATGTCATCCCAACTCAGGTTTATTGCTTAAGACAGAGAAACCACAAGTGTGGTAAGTCAATTTCTCCGGCTTTCAAAGGATAAAATGTCTGCAGAATCAACGATACCCAGATATGCAAAATGTAGACTCATGGGTTAATAATTTCATGAGTCTGAGCGCCAAAGTAAAGGCATTTTTGTGTGAGGCACCAGGGAGAAACTCTCGGTCCCGTGTTGTGGAATCCAGAGTCCAGCAACGTCCAGGTCGTCAAGCATCTGCATGCTTCAGGGCCTAAGTGTGAATGTCTAACTCTTCACCCGGGACCCTTTCCCTCTTGCATCCCCAAGCTCACTCCAAACCAGCCCGATCTGTCTTCCGCCATTGTTAGTACTTACATATTTCCTATGGCAACATTTTTGCTGATTCATCCATAGCTGCATCACATCTCAGGCAGCATCATTGTAAATCCTCTCCCTCCGTTTCAGAATGAGAACATGTTTACAATGTGGATGGTAAGACAGGTGTAGGTAGGTACCCATTGAAACTTGTTTAATGTTCGAATTTTGGGTGCATTTATCTTTCTATGCATTAAATAGCCTGGACATTGTTTATTGGATTTTGATGCCCACCACCTCCCTGCATCTCAACTTACCTGCTGGACTGGAACTTTGTCCCCCGGTCCCAGTGCACCTCCCGCCCATGGCCGCCATCATAGACATCAAAAAAGGGATTTAGTCCCTTTTCCAATGGTGACAGCCATCTTTTATTTTGGGAGAATAGTGTCATGCAATACACGCAGAAAATCGCCTGGATATGAAATAAACCATTTGCATCCCGGATGAACTCTGGGTGGCTATCACTCCTGCATTGGGGGTCGAGGGGCAGACACCAGTAACGGCCCACAGCCCTTCACTCGGGACTGCATAGGCTTGGGCTGGATGGCTGTTACAGCCCATGTCCATCCCCCAAAGCAGGGGTGACTGCCAAAAGAGTAACACACTCTACAGTACTGTAGCCTAAGATTAGGTTTATGAGGGGCAGATAGTTGGTCCTTAATTTAGATGTGCTTCCATACTTATGTACACATAGGCCCTCATTAGGACCCTGGCGGAGGACCATGGTGCAATCTGCACCATGGTCCATGGCGCTAAGCTGCCAACTCCGCCAAGGTGGTTGGCGGACTTACCGCCCCATGCCGACCTTGGCGGGGCGGTAAGTCCCCAATCCCCATTTTACCCTTCCCCATTCCCATTCTTGCCCCATAGGGTATAATGGGAGTGGGGAAGGCGTTAATTACGCCACCGTAAATTACGGTGGCGTAATTAACAACAAGTCCCGTAGCGCCATGGATTTTTCCGCCTGCAAAAAGCAGGCGTAAAAATCCTCCATGGCGCTACGGGAACTCATAGTCTGGCGGAGAGGTATGCCATGCACTACGCCGGTGTAAAACCCTCTCCGCCAGGCTCCTAATGAGGGCCATAGTGTTGAGCCAGTTCTATGTAAAACTAAAAAAGAAAAAAAAATAGGGACAGCTGGAGATAGTTGCAGGAGCTGTACATTTATATGTCTTGTTGCTTGATTATCTACTTCTGTGGGTGCACTTTGCATTGGAGTGGGACGAATTACAGACTGTGTGAGAGAAATCCTGAGAGTGATGAGACTTTGCTGGATTTCTGTAATGGGATTGCCAGCACCATACATCTCCCAGAGTTTCCACTGATCTTCGGGCTGATGTAATTACGCACTGTTGTGATCATGCACTCATGTTCAGGTAGAAGGTAAAGCTGTGGCAATTTCTCACAAGTGCAATGAATAACTGCAAGTTTCTCTCCAGAATGGTGCCCTGTAAATGGTGTAAAATGGTAGGAGGCAGCGCACCATGTTAAGTGTAGCCATCAAACTGCAACACAGGAGAGTCTGCCCTTACTCTGTTAGTATCTAGGGCAAGCATAGGTAAATATTACAAGAGGATTCAAACAGGAAAAAAACAAATCTTACTACCAGTGTTTAAAATCACTATGTATGTGGAGGAATATAGACATAAAGTAATATTATTTTTTCACATATTACAAGACCATATATTTGTTCAGTTTGTCATTAGAACACAGCACGTGTGCTCAGTCTCCAAAATGTGTATAATCTTCACATTTATTCAATAAAAAAAGTTAATCTAATGAAAAACACATACAAATAGAAGGTGGCACATATAGAAATATGCTAGATGCATATGTGACACAAAACAACGAGAAACATCAAGGTGTAAACACAATACAAAAAATCCATACAGTAGATTACCACCCTTTCCTATGGGTAACATTCAGACTAAAAACATCTACAGAAAAGGTGTACAGAAATGTTTCCCAAGCTGCTATAATTCAAGAACATAAATAGTCAAACAGTAGTCAAAATCTGGCTGCAACATAGCGTTGTAGGTGTGTTACTTCAAACACACTGTAAATAGACCAGCCAGTTGGAATATGTGTGTAGAATTGCTATTCATTCTTTTAGTTCAGGGGTCAAGCCATAGTGCCTTAATCAGAAGTGAAATCTTTCAGCTTGGGCAAACAGACATTGCTCATGCAGAAAGGTGCGAGTGGCCAATATGGTAGAGGGCACTCTACCGGAGGATACCATCTGCATATCGGAGGATCACCCTTGCCCTCCTGTGATGGGAACAGAGGCACTAGTTGACTTACTTAAAGAAATGATGCTTACATTTAAATGAAGAAGTCTTCTTATGTTAACTAGTGGGCATAAGCAGGGGCCACCAGCCTTGGCCCTAACGTGAAATAAAGAAATAAAGACACAAGGCTAGTGAATTCCAACTAGACCTTGAAGGTTCAAATCAGCCACGCGCTCAAACAAGGGTATGTATTGTTACATATTTGGATAGTTTGATGCTTCTACAACCACCCCAGCTTCATTATACCACCAATATACTGTATTGCCTGTGACACAATTATAGTATGAAAGTAGCACCTGTCTATTCCTAATTCAATTTCATTTTATTTGAATTTTAGTTAATGTTATTCCGAATTGGACAAACAAAAAAACATTCATTAAACATTACATCAATCAGTTAAAACGGTTTATAGTGACATTTTCGAATGCCATATTTTCGAAATGCCATTTTGTCGGCACAAAATTGACAGGAAAAAAAATGTGAATATTTGTTTTAATTATATTTTTGAAATGGGGGGTTCTCCCCCAAATCCCTGTTTTTTTGTTATCAATTTTTTGTTTACGTACAAAACAAAAAAAAACATATAAAATAAAAAAACAATACATTCGAAAACAAAAAAATTCGGCAAAATGTTTTTAACAAAATGGTATTTCAAAAATATGTTTTCGAAAATATGACCGGAGACCAATTAAAACATCACAATAAACACATCATGCAGGTAAAAACAGAAGTGTGCGTGCAGTTCCAGCTAATACCAATTCAATGACATTCTTTAACTGTACATGTATCAAAAAATACTCTCTGCTTTCTTAGAGCCTGAATGTAGTGTCAATCTACATGCCTATAGCAAATATGTTGCCACAACGCAGGTTTCATACAAAATAGATGCTTGCTTACAAAGTACCAGAGCATCTGCAATTGATTGTGCATCAACATTATGTAAGATGGGTTTTAACCAACATTTCCTCAGGTTGTTCTGAACATAAAATGGAGAGCATGTTTGATATTGGTTCTGCATTATGGGCAGAAGGGCCGGAATCCATCTGACCATTGTGAGGCAAAGGAAGCCAACACCGATGGGTCCACATATAACTTGGCAACAAAGTGCTTGTAAAGGCTGCTTTCGTTTTCAAATAAAACAAACAAGAGGACAAATAAAATGTCCTTGAACGGCAAGGGGATTTAAATTTTGCTGCACATTGTATAATAAGAACTAATTTCCCCTACAACTTTGCCCCTTGGCCATCCGAGCCGCAAGATTAGTTGCACCTTTTCAAAATAGAGTCTGTTAATTCTGTTTATTGTAATGTTGAAGTTCGCTACCAATATGAATATATATATATATATATATATGAAGGGCCAATTCTGAAAATGCTTTGGCAATGGTGGTTTTCAAACCCTTCTCTCACATGTACTCTCCACCGACTGGTCTCTTGGTCAACCATCTACTCCCCTGCCCTTGCTAGAACACCCTTCATTCTTCTCTTGCCTTTCTATGCCCTTGCCATCCAAGCCATGAGATTAGTTTCATACTTCAGGGTCTATGACACTATTCTGCTAATTGTATGCCACCATGCTCATGGCTTACTTTCTGTTTAGGCAAATCATCGAAAGGGCAGATATATAAATCAAGTAGAGATCACTTGTGACAAGGTGACTCGCATTGGGGCAAAGGGTGTATTGCATGTTGGCTGATCATGTGGATGGGTAATCCGTAATGCACATATTTTACCATGAATGGCCTCGTCTGGCTTTAGGGGTGCTTAAACCTCTTTAAATATATAACACAGAGTGCACAAGTCTTTTGTAATGGATTGTATGCAGCTCGGGGAAAAACTGCAGCATTTCCAGTGAGTCTAACACTGCCTCAAATTTGGATGTTCTCCTCATTACAAGTCTGGTGGTCCAGAAACAAGGGTTTCGATAGGCACCCTTTTCCGACTGCCAGACTACGAGAATGCCTAAAGGGGCCGGTGCTCCAAGGAGGTCTGACCTGCTGGTTACACCGACCCCTGCTGGCATGGTTATCTTGGAAGCACTGGCACAGTTAGCAACTGTGGTGGTGCTTCTGTGACCCCATTCCCACGGAGTCCTATGGCACCATTTGAACCACCACCTGCATACTGTGTGGCACAAGATTAAGTAGAGAAACTCCACACCAGCTGCCCTTGATCACCCTAATAGCAGCACCCTTCAACAGTGACAGTGATATGAAAGTGTCAAATAACACACCCGTGTGTCACCACAAAATACTGCCAGAAGTGATCCTCATCACCACAACACATTTGGACAGCCAAATAATTCTGGCACTCAGTGTCTGGCCAAGCTCAGCCTGAACCAGTGGCAGCATCCAATAGCATAGGAACATTGCCACCACCAGAACCATAGCATCCTGTTAGTGCTGGTAGAGCTTGTGCTATGCCTGCATTTAAGCAGGAGAGGTCAGATTGAGTGATGGCACATCGTACCTGCATTGGCTGGTGCCTGTCAGTACAAAGGAGATTAATCCTATGGCTGACATGGAAAGACACATGCTCAAGCACCATCCTACTTCCTGGTAGGTGACTGGACAAAGGGTAGAGAAAGGGAAGACGTGGACTACTGGGAGAGTCTTAGTGGTTCTGGTGCTTGGTATGAGCACAAAAAATAGAGTCAGATCCTCCAGTTTGGAGAGTATTATAGTACCTTCACAGATATGTTGAGCTAAATAAATAGAAATATCACCTACAATTCTGAGTGTAATATTAGGAGAACAAGAGTGGCATCACTGGTTGGTAGAGCCAAGATCATTGAGGCAGAACATCCAGTTCTATTGCTGCAGTTTTAGGAGTGTTAGAGTGACTCTTCTGGTTGGTAGGATTAAAAATATTGAAGCTGAAACTCCTGTTTGAAAGTATGATACCAAGAATAGGATGAGTTGCTCTGAAGGTCAGTAGACCAAAATAACTGAAGAGGAACACAAGAATTATAACTTTTAATTTTTCTCTGTACTCCACAGCTACTGTCAGATATGTTCATCATCTGAATCTTTGTTTTGCTTTGCACGTGCTGGGTCTAGGGTATACTCTACATGTATTCTTTGGTGATATGATACTTATTGTCTGTGAAAGTAAGCTCTCTCACATATGTGTTTCCGAGAGTCTTCTCCACTGGTCTGGGACAATAGACCCAGCAGCACCAAACAGCAATTCAAATTGAGCAATAGTTGTGGTGATTGCTTAGAGATTCCACAGCTCATTGAACAATTACAAATAGTCAAAATGATGGTTTTCCCGTTTGCCTACACAGAATTACACTGGGTATTCTTCAGTGCCCAGGTGGCATGAGTCTAAAACATAGGCATCAGCCATCTGGTCCATAGAGAAAGCACTGCATTTCCGAGGGCCCCTGGTACATACACCAAACTAGGCTGTGAGAGGAGTGTGTCCAACATTCACTAATATTTTTCCACTTTATGAAAGCTTGCCACTGAGTTAGTGTCTGACGTTGGGGAGAATGAGTGTGTACTGTCTGATAAACTACATTTCAGTAGTGGAAATCAGCACTTGATAGTTTATCTAAGACCTATCACTTTCTGTTGGCTTCCCATCTAGATTGTAAGTCTCTCCTTACACATAGATATCTCACCCTCCTTTAAAGGCCAACCTCCTGCATTTTCCTTAACCTCACACACATGTATGTTTAAAGTTTCCAAATGGGCTTTAAACCGCGGTTCAAGAAAACAAGCCAGGAATGACTACATATTCCATTTCATAACAACAATACATGAATCCTGTCAAAAGGTTGACAACACTTTCATGTTTGCCCCCTTCTGCATTGCCGCAAAAATCATGTTACTTTTTTATGTTAGCTATTTCTAATTCCAAGAGATATGCCATGGCAGCTTCACACACAAATACACATCAGCTAACTACTAGAAATGCTTGAATCAACCCAAATCAACTGTCCCTGCGGATCAACCAACAACCACAATGGATGTAAAACTGTACAACATTCACAACTGGATCATGTCCACATGGGATGTATTTCCCTAATAAATGTTTCAAAAACACTCAAAAAAGAAACAAGCTAAATGGTTGACCCCAAACTAAAGTACTTAAAAAAAGGAAAATTGGAAACTGGAGAAAATCCGATGTAAAAGTACACTAGCAAATTTGCCTGCCACCAACAGTTGCATCTTTACAGGGCTGAAGTACTCAAAGCAACCCCTGTACCTATCACAGAGAATCACCAAACCGCTCACAGCTAAACCCACCAGAACCGCCTACACCAACCGAGTCACAGTTCCCAAGACACATAGGGCTTGTGCTGGAGGCTTCCCGTTCATTGCCGCTACTCATTGGAACTCCCTACCACCCCACCTCAGAGATATGGCTCTCCGAAAAACTGTCAAAACTCTGTTGTTTGTTTGATCGGGCACCCTGCCCGCTGCATAGCTTTCATTTGTACTAATTGTAACTATATCTGCTTCCTGTAACCACATTAATGTAATTTACTCCTGCAGCGAAACTGTGATATGCTCACTGTAACCTGGAGCAATGTATCGTCCATGTAACTAAGACACATTCATGTCACAGTACCTCAATACCTCTGGGCTGCTAGTGCGCTTTATAAATGTACAAAATAAAATAAAATAAATCACACTATTCCACATTGATTTGGCACATCACAGCAAAAACGAAATGTGTTAGATCCTCAGAGACTTCAAAAACCTGGCAGTTTGCAGTGCAACCCCTCCACCTACACAAGAGTGCTGTGTGCATGTTGCAACACACTTTAACCAAAACATCCTCAATATCCAGGATCACCTCTACAATAAAAGGAGCTCCCACCCACATGCCAGCAACTAGATTCCACCACCACCTCCTATCTATCTGTGTTTCTGCCTTTTATCTGCATAGGACCTACAAGTGACCATTGAATCATGCTCATGATTGTTGTCCCTCAATCTGTACAAATCCATCCTGACATCTCCAAACTTAACACCCATCTTTGTATCACTTCTGAGCAACTCCCTTGGCACTGGAAGAGTGTACCTGCTCTTTTGAAATCTGCATACAGCTACCCATTGCTTAAAAAGTCCAAAGCTGACTTGCACGGCCCAGCTAGTGATTGCCCTATCTCAAAAACCCCATTCATAGGGAAACCTCTGGAAAAAATCACTTATGGTCAACTCCTGATTTTCATCAAAACGAACCATTGCCTGAATGTGGCACAGCACAGATGTAAACTTTCTAAGAATGCAGAATCTGCTCTGCGCTCTATCTGGGATACACTTACAAATAATGTGGATGCAAGCTCAGTGAGTATACCCATCCTGATAGACATCTCAGCCGCATTTGACACCATCAGTCAGGAGATCCTATTAAAAAAACTGGATAATATTTCTATTATAGAAACAGCTCTACACTGTATCACCTCCATTCTTGTGGGTTGAACAGAAACCACTATCTTGGGCCCCTAGAATTCCTGGCCTTGCCCACCTACCTGCAGAGTACCCCAAAGATCCACACTCTCACCTCTAATTTTCAACATCTACATGACACCACTACTAGACTTCTTCCAATACACATGGTAGATCCTGCTCCAACTGCACTGATGACACACAAATAATCTACACATTTGTGAATCACCCATCAACAAATGCTCTGGATATTTAAAACTGTCTTGCATAGGTGGAAACACGGACAATATCAAACAGACTAAAACTCAACACTAGCAAAACAGATCTGATGTTCTGCATTCATACAGATTCTAACGTCACCACAATAAATTGGCCTGACAAGATGGCCCCTTGCCCAATCCCATCACTCACAGGAAGGAATTGTGGAACAACAAAGTAGAGCACCCTCTCGCTTTATCAGCAAATTCAAGCCATTGTCAGAAGCTGCTTCTCCCATCTGTGCAAAACTAGATTATCAATTTGATTTATGGATCTTCTTCTGCATGACACTGGTCCATACCTGAATCTCAGTGAAATCTCCAACCACGAGCCAGGATGTGACAACACCCTAACCCTCCCCAACCATCTCAAAATCCCCATCCCTCAAGTAGCTCCTCACTATTATAATCTTACATCCTTACACAAATTAGCGGATGTCTCTATAATACCACCTGGTATTGAGGCTGCATTGGGGAATCGTATGTGGTTCCCAAAGGCTCCCTCCACACCCGTTACTCAAGCAAGATTTGGTATTGAAAACGTCCACTTATTTAATAATGTCGTTGCCTCATCTCAAAGCATGAGTGGGACAGCTATTATGGGTCCTAACAAATTGATGGGAAGGGACTACAACAAAGTTAAATCTAGTTCCCCCACTGACACAAAAATCAATAATGACCCTATAGATGTACTCTCTCTGTCGGAACATGAAATTGCGATGTTCTCTGCCTCACAGAATCCAGATGTTAGACACCTTGGTACTCATAATGTAATGGAGCAACAAAAATCATGCAATGAGTCTATGGGCACTGATTTTCCGGTAATGACAAGACTATTAAACCTGTTAGATAAAGGCCATGAACAAACGCATGGCGAAATAGGTATCCTAAAAGGTGTTCTAGTTGACGTTTTGTCAAAGATTAGTAGGATTGAAGGTTATCTATTTGCCTGTGATGTGGGTGCTATGAGTAAGGACACAAAAAAGGTGGCTCACTCGTCTGCCAACCAAATGATACACCAAGAATTGAAATCAGAGGCAACTCAACCTCGTATTGAGGGCATCCAACAGGCCTCGCAAACCTTGGCAGATCCAAGGATGGCAGGGGAGAGTAAACCATCCTTCGCTGCTATAACAGCTGTCCCCAAAATCGATCCCAAAGAAGGGATAGAACCAATGATTCAGAAGCTGTCTTTGGCCATTTCAGCTAATGTGCTGGCTATACAGCAGCTGACGAATCGTTTTAGTGATTTCCCGCGTGACTTGCCTTCTGCAGATTGCACCATTCGAGAAACGGGGGGAACAGAGGAAGGGCTACATATTGAGGGGAGTGTATTCTCTAGTAACCTGTCTGATCTTACCAATCTAATTGACCTTGGGGAGGAACTATATCCAAAAGACCCCCCTATAGCCATCCTATCTTCCCCCATAATCTCTCAAGTTCCGATAGGCGAAGTCATGACTAGGAAGCAGAGAAAAATGGCTGCAAGAGCCCAAAAAAGGAAATTCCATCAAGAAAAAAATATTAAAGCTGCCAACAAAAAAACAAAAAATGACTTTATGACAACATATGCCCATAATGAGGCGAATAAGAAGCCGTGTTCTCTTATGATATCTGAAGACCAGGTTATCGACTTGGAGCAACTTAATCCAGAATCCAAAGAACTATTGAATCTACCTAGGTCCCGTGATTCTCCCGGTGTAAACCCAAAGAGACTGCGTGATAATAATAGCAAAATGCATGCTAATTTGGAATCAGGTACCCAAGGTGACGCAATAGAAGCCGTACAACAAGATATAAATTTGGAACCAACTAATTTTAAGCAATCAAATCTGCTGAATTGTTTCCCTAACATGAGAATTAAGAAAGCATCGCACATAATGAAGGGAGGAAATGGTCCGAGAGTGTTGAAAGAGCACAGAAAACCAGCTCAAAAACAAGTAATTAAGATTGACATTAAAGAACATCAGGAAGGTCCTCGGGCTCCTTTGCATGTGAATGGTTTAATCGACTCCCCGACCCTGGAAGACCATAGTGGAGAAATCACCGGGGCTGGTGTCCCCATTGATATACTCCCAGACAAGGTTGACCTACAGCTGTCCCCAGAGATGCCATCTATCATGGGTTGGGAATCTAATGAAACACCTAATGGGAAAATGCGCCTAAATCGATCTGCTATCCTCAAAGTTTTTCAGGATATACCAGCACTGAGAACTATCAGATCTTCTGATATTGATTGGGTTAGGTTGTCTTCCAATAATAACAATAGGATGATCTGTGGTTATCATTCGCACATCATCATGAGGATGATTTGGGCTCAAAGATCTGATTTTGAATTAATGGGTTTAACCCCATCGATATTTCAAAATGAAGATCCAGCGAAATCCTTTGTTGATAAAACAGTCCCTAAGCAGATAATGCAAATGGGGCCTAATGAGGGAGTATTCCCAGCCCCATTGAATGAAGAACTTTTTAAGCAATTTATGACTCTAGCGATGGCCTGCTCTGGTATTAAGTCAAATGATCATTTAGATCAGTTTTCGTCCTCTCGGAATCTAGCCAATAAATAGAATAAGGAGAAGGGACTTACATTTATGTCCTGGAATGCCTGCGGCCTGAAAAATTTTAGGCTCTGGGCATCTCGAGTGGAACCTGAAGCCCGCCCTGAGATCATCCTGATTCAAGAATCTATGCATTTGTCCCACTTCGATGTTCCAGGGTATTGTACCCACATTCAACCCGCTATCAAGGGCCCATTGGGACGTCCATCTGGTGGCCTTGCCGTCCTCATTGACAAGGCCTACAGAATTTCCTCCGAATTGGTCTTTGCTGATTATTCTATAATAGCAGTAAAACTAAGAGGTATAGGTTGCGGTACTGGTACATTGGTGGTTATTTGTTTGTACTGGAATCATGTCCATATAGCACAGTCTGATTTACAGGAGGTTTTAGACAAAATCCTTGTTGATATCATATCCAATGATCCAGGCACTCCAATTATTGTTGGGGGGGATTTCAATGCCTCGTGTTTTATACCATCCAATTGTATACATTCTCGTTCCTCGACTCTTTCTATGCATTTGGGGAAGCAGTGGGTCGATTATTTTCTTGCATGGGACATCCAATTGGTAACCCCCAACCTTGATCATTATAGTTATACTTGGGCTCGGGGTAAGGCATCATCAATGATCGATTATGTCTTTGTCTCTACTAATCTCATGCCTGATGTTGCTTCACTAGACATATGTGACCCAGTTTTGGGTGATCATATGGCTTTACTCCTTAATTTGAAATCTTTGCCCCGACAATATGATAAAGATTTGGCTTTAACTACAATTATCTTAGATCGGCCAAAAATCAGTTTACGTTGGAACGGCAGTTTATGCTCGAGAATGATGGACCGATTGAAACACGACACTATTATACATGTCCCAGAGGTTAGAGCTGGTAGTGATTGTCCCATTGTCGAAAGGAATAATGGACTGAGAATCCACACTCATGTTCAGTATTTAACATCAATAAATCAAAACACCCATTCATTGTTTCATCATCATACATTTAATTTAGCAATAATAAATCTTCGCAAAGAGAAACGTAAGGACATACGTAGCCTTGGCCCTCCTTATTTGATGGGGGACAATTACGCGAAGTTAAAAGCGAAAATCAATCAGAGATACCGTAATAGGCTTAAAATTATGAAACATGAATTATTGATAGCTGACAATCAGAATATTCTATCCTGCCTCCTAAGACATGATTCCCGGCAAGTTTGGTCTGCTTTACGACAGCTGACTGGAGTTTCTTCGTCAGTGAAAGAAGCAGCCGTAACTGCCACTACTTGGGCTACATATGTACAAGCTAAATTTGCCCTTCCACCACGTTTTGCTGATATTGGCACCATGAATTATCAAACCATGATTTTAAAAAAATCCCCCTGGGTTCTGGATGATATTATTCGAGCAATTGGTAAGATCAAGCCCTCTCGGGCCCCTGGCCCTGATGGCATCCCACCATGTTTGATAAAGAAGGACCCCCTTTTTTGGGCAAGAATTCTTGAGAACAAATTTGACAGTGTCTATTTGACAGCTTGTATTCCACCTTCGTGGTGCTCGGCGAATATCATCCCCATTTATAAAAAAGGGAGTTGGGATGATCCGAACAATTTTAGACCTATTGCACTCATGGATGCATCAGCGAAGATCTTTACCTATTTACTGCTGGAATCCATTTTACAGATTATAGATCGATTAGACATTTTGCCTAAATATCAGGTGGGCTTTCGCAAACAAATGGGGTGCTCGCTTAATGCCTTTATACTAGCACATCTATATGCCCAAACCAAGGGGAAACACACTGGTCCGATCTACATGGCAGCCTTGGATTTAACGGCGGCGTTTGATTCATCATCCGCGCAGTTCTTTGGGAAAAAATGGCCGCTTATGGCTTCCCGATGTCCTTGGTGGCCATATTAGCCCTTCTCCATCAAAATACTACTTATCGAATAAGACTAACTAAAGAAGGAGCTCTAACTGATAAAATACCCACAGAAATCGGCCTTAAACAGGGGTGTAATTTGGCTGCAGTCCTATTTAACCTATATTTGGCTGATCTTGACACAGCCTGGGCTGATGTTGTGTCATTTCCAGTGAAATTGGGTAGTCTGGTAATCAACTGGCTCGCTTTTGCGGACGATCTTTTGTTTATGGATCGCACCCCGTTTGGCCTACAGGCCAAATTGACAGCTTTTCAATTCTATGCTTATAAAAACAACCTTCAAGTAAACACACTGAAATCGTTTATTATTGTGATTTCTGATGGGAAAAAGAAAATTACTAAATTTACCTGGTTGCTTAATGAGTGTATGATTCCTAAAGTTAGGATGATGCGCTATCTAGGCTATCAGCTTTCCGATTCCTATTCAATAGGAATGTGGAAAGAGATGATTAAGAATAAAGTTAAACCTCTCACTTCCCAAATGAAAATCATATATTACAGATATTGTAAATTTTCCTTGGACCCCTTAATACAGTTTTACTTATTAAAGGTAGAACCAATACTCTTGTATAGTCTAGACATTTGCACATCTGAGATAGAGTTTTTTTTGGATTGCACACAGGGGAAATTATGGAAGCAAGTTCTGGGGATGGCTATGTCAATACCGAACACGATGATTTGCCACGAAGTTGGGATCCTACCCATATCTGTTAAATGGCATTGGCGACGACTTAATAACTACGTCAAATTACTGGCTCCACCGAAAAAATCCCTCTATGAGGACTTAGCACAAGTACTGAATGAGGAGAATGTACCTTCAATGGTAAAATACAAAGATAAAATGGACAAAATGCTAAATGAAACCATGATTGATAAGGCTGATTTAATAATAGGAATTCCAGCATGTAAAAAGAAATTCCAAAAATACTTCTGGTGTGTTATGGTGGATCAAATTGGTAAAAGCAAAATGTATTATGAATATGCCAAATTTATTAGAAAATTTGGAGACCGTGCGCATTATTTGGACATTTTCCCGTGTAACACTGCTAGAAAGCTGTATATGAGGTTTAAAATGAATCAATTTATCACAAATGAAAGGTTGTTTCTGTGGGATCAATCTAGTTGCAGTAAATCTATGGGTTACTGTCGCTTCTGTGAACAAGGGAGAGTGCTTGAAACCTTGAAACATCTTACCATGTTCTGTCCATTTTTCAATTCCCAAAGAAACCTATCCTTTGGGCTGTATATGTACAATGATTCTGATACATGGAAAGAATCCTTGTGGAGAAGGTGTATGGAAGGTTCTAGCCAACAGCTGACTTTATGTCTGACAAGATTTTTAGGATCTTTGGATTCAATTTTAATGGCGCAGTATAAACTACTTATAGAAACTACGGTTTAGCCTATTTCGAGAAACTGAAGTTTTAATTTGATAAGGATATTGTATTATATGGTATTCTGCTTGTGTGATATTGTTATGCCTTGTTATTGAGGAAAGGTTGATGAGAAATTTTAGATGTATTTGAATTTGTAAATTCGGATGTGATTTGAAAAAAATTGATTTATAATTCTTGAAACCTTCTATGTTATTATTTTTATATGTAATCTGTTTTTGATTTTCTAAAGGTTTGTTTTAAACCATAAACAATAAAAAAAAAAAAAAAAAACATCCTTACACTTCGCACATTCCTTGAGACAAACAATCAGGTCAAACCTACTTAACAGACTCAGACCATATACATCTTTTATCAACAACCATGCTTCCAATTTTTGCACTCCACAATCCGGGGTTTGCCCATATGGATAACCTGTCCAGTTGGTACCAACCACAAATAATATGATGTTCATATCGGCAAACAGGTAACCAGTATTTCCTACATGTATCCATCAACAGCAAATGTTTCTGCACCTGCCCTCCTGCTGACTAACACAACCTGTTGTCTTTTCTTAAGTAGCCCAGCACAACAAGGCCAACAATATTGCAAGAAGGGTACTATATAAAACCAATTTACATTTTACTAATGAATGCAGCGTACAGGCTAACATTCTAAATGACCTCTTCAAAGGGTGTAACAAAGAACAATCATTGTCCAACATGTGCATGCTGTTGATGTTAATCACATCCCATTTTCCCAGTCTGGCTATTGTAATAGTTGATAAAAACCAAGACGGTATTAAAGTGTGTCAGGATTCTTCCCAGTACCGGAAATAAAATGTATCACAAACAAAAGAATCCACATTGGTTACTCTGTGCCCCAATGAGTTACCATCTTTCCCTCTGGAAAAAACTGCTGGTCCTAGTGTGGAGTGCAAGACCCTATCAAATGCTACTGCTTTGCCTATCCAAAAAAGGGGACAGAAGAAGATGCTTGCCATAGTACTTACAATGGGGCTCATTCTGAGCCTGCCGGTCCAGAAACAACAGTGCCAGTAAGCTTACTGGCACCATTGTTTCCAGTCCGGTATTTTACAGGTCTGCGGGTGGGTCCCCTGGCGGGCAGAACGGCACCCGCCTGCAGAGTTTTCCCACAGTTGCAACAACATTATAAAATGATGTACAATTTCACATTCATTGGTGACAAAATCACACTCAGGGATTTTCCTACTTGTTTAACCTCTGGGGTCATTTAATATACCAAATGTTTGTGTGGCATACTATATATAAGACAAACATTAAGAACCACTCAGGAAAGATGGCATAAATACAAGTGCAATATTCACATAGCATTTTTCCGTGGTCCCTAGTCCCATAGAGTCCTCCGGGACTCTATGGGAATGGGGACTAACAATTTACTGACACCTGTCTTTGCAGTCTGCCGGGGTTGTAATCCCCTGGTGTTACAGGGAAGTCAGGCGCCAGTAAATCATTACGGTCTGGTGGCAAATCACCGGTATCACCAGCACAGTTATAGCCGGACCTGTAATGAGGCCCAATGAGTTTGAGTGTGACACAGTCCACTATATAGTTATGGTTAAGTTGCTAATCCCATAGGAAGAGCACTTTTTGGGCGGCTTATAACTTTGCTCTCCCTGGACGAATCCTCACCAAACTTTGCAAAAAAAATGTATATGGCCCACTCTGAATTTCTTTGCAAAGTTTGCTGAGGTTTGTTACAGGGGGGACAAGGTTATAGGGGGGGTCCCAAAATGTATTTTTTTCCCATAGACTGAAAGGGGAAAAAACTTTGCGCACGCCTACAGCCCAAACCGCTGGATGGATTTTCACCAAATTTGCGGCATGAACAGTGGCTTGGTCGCGAAAGGGAATTTGGTGAAAATCCGTCCAGTAGTTTTTTTTTAAACGATCAAAAAGTAGGTCTAAAAAAATTAGTGATATCTATGTCCGCTCAGCGGATACACTTCCCTGTTCGTTCCGCGGGTAGGACACAGGTTGGCTAATTGGCTTGCCTCATGTCCGCGGACATGTGGCATGTTCGATGATTGGATGATGAAGAGTGTGAAGTGCGTCAGATTGTTTTGATGCGCCTGCCATTTTGGATCCGTGTTTGGTGTCCGTGGACAACGCAGTAAAAACATATTAAAAAACACAAAATTGCACTTGTTAAACTTATCAAATAATCTCTGGGGAGGTGAGGGGTGATGAGGATGGGATGGGATATGGCTGCAAGAAGCAAAAAACGGGTGTTTTTTTGTCTCGAAAGTTACGCGGTACATTTGGAGGTTTTCACAATATGTGCTTAAAGTACAGGTGAAAGAGATTGCATTTTGGCATTCAAGGGATGGAGATGTATAATCATGGAATGTGGACTTGTAAACATAGATTGTTGCTTTTGCATTCTGCAACCCCAACCTTACCTTGTGGTATTACAGAGTAATACTACATTCCGAATGCCCGTTCCTCTATATGCTTTATATTGGTTGCCCAATGTTTATTAATATTAAATAGAAGCAATTTCAGGTTATTTCACACTCTTAATTAAAACGGTTCATGTTTATAAATTGATGTGCTGGTGCTAAACCCAGAGCGCAGTAAATAAAGGGCTAATGTGTCTGTGTTAAAATGTAATTAAAATAATAATGGAGTCAGACTGGCGCCCCCTAGAGCCTGGCCCCTCAGGCAGCCACCTGCAGTGCCTGATGGACGTGGATCAGAATAAAAGTTGTCATGGATCTAGTGAGGCAAGTTGTTGCAAAGTAAGAATGTATTTTGATTGTGAGTGAAGGTCACCAGCTTTGAATTTTTGCTTGTGAGCTAATGAAGCCCACGCATCGGACACACAGTATAAGATTCAATTGTTTTTTGACCTTGAGAGAAAGGGACCATTCCGAAAGGAATTGAATTAAAGGAGGTTTGTAATATTGAAGATATGATATGCATTCCAAAAGTGGGTAAGGAATATGTAAATTCAGTTTATGAAGAATCGGTGCGACGCAGTGAGCGTTACGGTCTGAGTTGCGCCAAGAGAATGGAAATGGTAAATATAATGTAAGTTTGATTTTCAACGATTGTATACCGGAACGAGCATTAACTTATTATTATCTGAACATTATTTCTGGGTTACATTCTATTTGTTTGTTCTGTGTGGCTTATTGCAATGAAATGCAAGTACAACCTTTGTGTGTAGTGGTCTTTTTAACATGCTTATGGGGAGTCCAGCATCGAGGTGCATGTAGACCACCGCTTGGTTCCCCCAGGTTCAAAGCTAATATTTCATTAAAATGTCATGTATGACCATCTCGAATTTCCACGTTGTTTTCTCTCTGTTGAGATTGTTTCATGTCTGTGCTAATCGTTAGTTTAAACTCTATGCCGAATTAATAAATCAATAGATAAATTATAATAAAGATCGGGTAGTGAGACACATTTCTGTTATGTTTTCAAAACAGCTACATTCTATCATTCTGCGATTGTCATAGATTCCAGATCCCAATTGATGGGTTTTTCAGCCGGCAGCTGAACATAGTTGTGAACAACCGGATCACAGTGACTCTTTTTTGGGACGATCACCAAGGGCTCATATGTCCTTACGCTGTACTAGCGATTAGGAGCAACATAACATCCTTTACGGTGGTCTAGCCCCAAGTTCATGCAGAAGCACTGGAATTCACTGTGCGACCCAAGCGCTTCTTTTACTGAAAACAAACACCTTGTGTACGCAAAAAGAACAACGCGTGCCTCACGATAAACATTTTAGATCGCGAGTGAAGAAACACATTTGCAATTTGATTGAATATAGCAATAGTCGGATGTTCTCGGAGCGTTTATTGTGAAATAAAAGTACTTTACAAATTGTACAGCGTTTTTGTTTTCTTTTAAAGTACAGTTTAATATTCTGAATGGTGACGTGCTGTGTTGTGAGTCGATGTGTGTTGATTTTAAGATTCTGTGTCACATCACATAGGGGATTATGGGCGTGTTTGGCTACGAAACTTGCGTCAGGTGCATTGGAAAGGATCTACAAGCATGGTTTTGTAAATGTGACAGTGTTTTCTTATTTGACAAGTGTCATAATGTAGTTACAAAAAATAGAGGTATAGCTTTAGTGACTGAAGGGTAGCCTGTGGCCATGGGCAGTAGCCAGAACGTCCAGGTCATGGAATAAGGTCATTATCCGGACAATCTGGCTTCTGGCCATGACCAGAAGGGACAAAACATAGGATTAAAGTGACCATGTCCACCTGGGACTGGCTTTGTGGTAAAGGTATTCAAAATTAGGATAGATTTGAAATGGAAGAAAAATGTGCTTGTGGTAATATGGTCATAGGGTTTTCTTTTTGCCTTCTGCAGGCTGCCATGGAAAGTGAAGAGGGGCCCTGTATGGAACCCCCGTCCATGGTGGCCATCTTGGGAAAGGATTTTCCGTCCTAAACCGGGACGCCACAGGCGTCCCGATGTAGGATAAAAAATCCTCTTTTTTAGTACCACGGGTTCCCGCTTTGGGAACCTAGGCTGCTAATGGCCTTTATCCCCCATTTCAGGGGCTGGAATGGGGGATAATGGTCCAGAGACCTCGTTATCCACCCTTGCTTCGCTTGGGCTGATAACATGGGCTGCTGGGCTGGTATCCACCGTTCCAGTCCCTGGAATGGAGGATGAACGTCCCAATATTGCCATTAGTATAACACAAAATGCAAATGGAAATGTTGCAACATTTTATTGAGTCTATGTTCTTTACTGAGAAATATAAAGTAGATGGAGTCTATGCGTTTTTTTGTTGTTCTATTTTTTACTGTGAAAGGTGGTTCATAAAGGAACATTTATTTTGTTTTCGGATGGATTTATTTTGGCAGGAGAGCTTAGAACGAAGGTGGGGAGGGAAATGAGGGAAGAGGCACCAAACACTAATATGGAGGGGCAGGTGGACAGGGGGAAATGTTGCGCGTGTGTTATTTCTAAGGAAGGGGGCAGTGTTTCTCATGCTCCTTGATTACAGCAGTGGTGGTGTCTCTTGGGAAGAGGGACGGCCTTAGCTGATGCCATTTTAAGATAAATAGCAGTTTTGCTAAAAGCATGTACTGTGTACTAGATTGTTAATGGATGAGTAGGAATAGGTGTTGGAGCTGTGCAAGGGAAATGTTTAAGTTGAAAGTTCCTAGATCAGTTGAAAATGCAATTCCTAACTGTCCGCGAAGCACAGATCTTATTGTGAAGTGCGTACGGGTTCTCGGACACGTCATCATGGTGCATGCCAGCATATGGTCATGTGGCACTCTCCGGACGGTCTGCAATGAAGTCAAATGTTCGTAGACATTATGGTTAAGTTGCACTAATAAAAACCTATGAAATTCAGTGAAAAAATGTTGTTAGAGGGACATTATGGTTCGTAGTAAAAACGAAAAACCCCAGAAATTTGCCAGTTATGGTAAGCTAAGCAACCATAACTTGTGTCACCACCGTGCAGTGCTAAGACTAACAGCCAGGACATCAAAGATGACACTGATGACATCACATGTGCATTTACCTTTCATAAAAAGTCTGTACAAGGGATTCTTATTATAATGTTGACAAAAAAGTGTCAAGGATCAGTGGAATAAATATCATGAGCTACTTAGTGCAATAAGCAATGCATTGATATAAATAGCATTGTATTATGAAGTTCTATCCAGTATACTAAGCTACTCATGTAGAAGCATAGGCATTGTGTGCAGCATACATGATGGAGGTGCAATATTCATAATCTTGCCATGTTGAATAGTGAAATGATAACTGCTTTCCTATTAGCGTTTTGCGTACTGTGAAACATGTAATACGTGGCTAATAAAACTCACTTACTACATATTTGCATTATTACAGACAAAACACAAAGAGACAACAACACATACAAATATGAGTATATACAAGGAAAGTGAAGTAAACAAAAAAGCAGCAGTAGTAGCAGAAAGTGTTAATAACCTAACTGATTATCTTTATGCAGAGAAATTATTGCTCTGTTTCAAAGCTGCTACTTACCCTATGTATATGTATCACATGATGTGACTGGACCCTAAGGAAAGTAGTGTGAGTAAAATGTATACAAATATGAGCATATACAGGGAAAGTACAGTAATAAAAAAACAACAGAACTATCATTAAGTGCTGATAACCCTACTGATTAACTTCATGCACAGAAAGGATTGCTGTCTTTCAAGCCTGTGTCTTCCCCTATGTATATGTTTCATATGATGTAACTGGACCCTAAGGGAATTACTGTAAGAACATACTTGAAGGATAAGTCTACAAATATAGTACCTTTACAATGTTTAGTTCCTGACTGTTACTGAAGAAAACCATGTGGCATAGATATGTCAGTAAAGGAAAAAAGGGGGGAGCCAGACATGTGATGTCCTCAGTGATGTTATCAATGACATTTGTGATGTCATCTTTGATGTCCTATGTATTAGTCTTGGCAGTGCACGGTGGTGGCGTGAGTTATGGTTGCTTAGCTTACCATAACTGGCGAATTTCAGGGTTTTTTCGGTTTTACTTGGAACCATAGCATCCCTTTAACAACGTTTTTTACTGAATATATATATATATATATATATATATATATATATATATATATATATATATATATATATATATATATATATATATATATGATGCAGGGAGAAGGCCAGGGGAAAAGGTCTTTCTCCCTCTCTGCAGGGACCATGCCATGTGAAGAAGATTGCGCTGCCTGAACGCAAGAAGCCTGCTTTAGATGCCCGCCGCCTGCCCAATCCACATTGCGGCCTGCCTCCCATTACTCTGCTCACCGCTGTGAGGAGGACGTGCTGGTTGCCCTGACAATCCAACACAACATGCTCCAGAGCGGGAAGTTGCCCGCGAAACATCTGTTGCAGGAGAAGGATCCCATTGGGGCAGGCAAGCACCCTGCAAGCTCCTCCCCTCCTGCCTTAAATGGAGGAGGAGGAGACCGGCAGGCGAAGCCACAGGGAGAAGGCCGGGGGAAAAGGCCTTTCTCCCTCTCTGCAGCTCTCCGCTGCTCGACGATGTGCGAGGCACTATGCTGCAATCCGAAAGGTAAGGCCAAATGGGTCATCACCTGTTTGACTGTTCCTAGAGTAGGGAGCCCTACCACTCACCCCCCTCTAGCCCTCCCATGTCACACACGAATTGTGCGACTCTGGTGGCACACCTGCCCTGCCCAAACCCACACCTTGCACGCCAATTCGCAACCTCAGGGTGGGAGTCAAGATCCCCCCATGCGCGTTTGTCCGTTTCAAACACCAGCACCTAATGACAGTCACTGCACACCCCACGCCCCCTGTGACACCAGGCACTTATGGCACAGTGCACGCCGCCTACGCCCATGTGTCTGGTCACACGGACCATCTACCACACATGTCCACCCAAATGACTACTTCAAAGACCCTCCGGCAGCCGCAGGATCCTCACCACTGCCTCTCAACTAACACTAACCACACTGAAGGTGCAGGACTACCCACTTTGCCCAGCTGTGGCCCTGTAACATCTATTGTCACTCTATCATGGCCCGCCTGTCTGCCACTTGCATGAATGCGCATACAGTTGAAGGCTGCCCTGTGCACATAATCAAGCCTTCGGGTCAGGCATCTACCGGTATGCTCACACACTATGCCATGACTGTGGCCAGACAGCTACCCTCCATTGCTACTATTACTCCACTACTTGTTGATTGTGATGTGGTGCCCATGCCTACTCCACTACTTGTTGATGCTGATGTTGTGCCCATGCCCACTCCACTACTTTTTGATGTGGTGCCCATGCCTGCTCCACTACATGTTATTGCTGATGTTGTGCCCTTGCCTACTCCACTACTTGTTGATGCTGATGTGGTGCCCATGCCTACTCCACTACTTGTTGATGTGGTGCTCATGCCTACTCCACTACATGTTATTGCTGATGTTGTACCCATACCCACTCCACTACTTGTTGATGTTGATGTTGATGTGGTGCCCATGCCTACTCCACTACATGTCATTGCTGATGTTGTGCCCATGCCTACTCCACTACGTGTTGATGCTGATGTGGTGCCCTTGCCTACTCCACTACTTGTTGATGTTGATGTGGTGCCCATGCCTACTCCACTACATGTTATTGCTGATGTTGTGCCCATGCCCACTCCACTAGATGTTGATGTTGTGCTCTTGCCTACTCCCCTACTTGTTGATGTTGATGTTGTGCCCACGCCTTCTCCACTACTTGTTGTTCGAGATGCTACGATTTCCCACTACATGTGTTCACCATGAAGTACCTATGCCTGTGCCCTTGCAATTACCCACCTGTGCTACTAACTCCAGCCCAGCCATGCCTGCACACCGTGAACCGCCCACCCCAACTCCTCTTCCCACGAACATTCTCAAGTGTGCACTCATCAATGCACAATCTTTACCGGCTCATGCACTGGACATTAATGACATCATTATCAAAGATAACCTCGACCTATTAATAATCACAGAGACCTAGCTCAATGTAAGCTCCAGTCCTTCTCTATCACTTGCCATCACCACTGGATACACGATATTTAGAAAATACCGAACTCACCAGAGAGGTGGTGGTGTTGTCCTCATCACAAGGGAAACCCTTGCTATCGGGGAGGTTGAAGGTCGATTCAGTCACAGTTGTGACTACCTCCTACTAAAAATTAACATTTCTCACAACTGCACTTTCACAATGCACATTGTATATCGTCCCCCAGGGCCCATTGCCAACTTCCAGGAAAACCTCATCCTTTCCCTGTCTGACAACATCAAAAAGACCTCCCAAGTTATGCTCTTGAGCGATCTGAATTTAGGGCTTAACGACCCTAAGGACACCCTTGCTAATACCTTGAACAAAGCCCTTACCACATTGAGTTTCTCTCAGATCATCCATGAACCAACACACATTAAAGGACGCACTCCAGACTGGTATACTCAGCATAACTGCACTATTCAAGTAACTGCCAACACGCTCATCCAGTGGTCTGACCACCACTATATTCAATTCAACCTCCTATCCAAAAGAGGTTCCTCCAAGTGAATTACCCCCTGCCCAGTGGCCTTCACTAGAAGCTCACGGCAGCTCACTGCAGAAAACATTGCCCCTTTTTTAACGGTGCCCGCACTGCAGGCCCCTTTTTTGAAAACCCCGAAATTCTTGCAAGCACCTTCAAAGACATCATCAAGCAAGCTGTTGACGCTATAGCCCCCCTCTCCCTTAAAAAAATAAAAAAGCCAAACACTCAAATACCTGGTTCTCAAACGAACTGCTCGACGAACGTGTCAAAAAAAGGCTGCCACTCTCTGCCTGGAAAGCCAACCCTTCGGAGGCTACCAGGAGTGCTTTCAAAGCCATCTCTAAAACTTACAAAACTATTATTATCCAAACCAAAGCCACATTGTTTAACTCTAGGATCGATGATGCTAAATTAGGGTCCAAAGAAATATTCACCATCTTCCGCGAGCTTGATAAGCTGTCCAGCCCCCCTCCCACTCTCCCCATCGACGAAAATTGGTGTAATAGCATCCAGTCGGCTATGTTGGACAAAATGAATACTCTTCAAATCAAAATCCGGGGCCATCAAAAAGCCCTTAGCCTTCTCGTAGCCTACATGCATGACAACTCGCCTGCAGTCACCAAATCTAACTCTTCCACCCCTTTTGACTTTAAAGAAATAACAGAACTCGAAGTTATCACTTTGTTTAAAACCATCAAACCTTCTAATTGTAAGGGCAATGCCTGCCAGGCACAACTGATTAAAGACTCAGCACACCTTCTCGCCCCTTTCCTAATTGCCTTTATTAACACCTCCTTTAAGTCTGGCCATTTCCCTAAGGACCTCAAGGAGGTCTGGGCTCGCCCGCTGCTTAAAAAACCTTTGCTTGACCCAACTGTTCCAGGGAACTATAGGCCTATCACCACTGTCCCTTTCCTCCTAAAAATATTGTACAAAGCAGCCTACCTTCAAGTCCAGAAATTTCTCAAAGATAACCATCTCCTCTGCCTGTGGCAATCTGGCTTCCACCCACGACATGGCACAGAAACGGCCCTTCTAGACCTAAAGAATCAAATGGATGATCTTAGGGACTCAGGCAAACCTGCGCTCCTATTGCTTCTTGATTTATTGGCGGCCTTTGACCTGGTAGAGCATAACACCCTCTGCCACCACCTCGCCACTGCAGCCAACTTCTCCCCCAAAGCTTGTGCCTGGATCACCTCATTTCTCCAAGAGAGGGCTATGGAAGTCTTCTCCAACTCAGCCTGTGCCAACCCCAGCCTCATCAAATGTGGAGTCCCTCATGGCTCTTGCATTGTGCCCACCCTCTACAACCTCTTCACGAGGCCTCTATTCCGCATCCTAGGCCCTCATTACAAGGTGGGCGCAAAGGGATACCGGGCACCGGTAATGAAACCGGTGCCGGTTATCCCTTTGCGCCCTACTCCGAGGTCCCTTTGCAGGTCCTTCCCTTAATGCATGGTTTTAGCAGGCGTTAAGGACGGGACCCGCAAAGGGATACCGTGGTCAATAACGGTACCGTTATTGCCGCCTTCCCCCTTCCCATTGAGCCCTATGGGGGCTCAAATGGGAATGAGGAATGGCTCTGGTGAATGGGGAATTACCGATCCCGCCGACCTCGGACTGGACCGGTAATTACTCCCTTCACCAGAACAGAGTCGGACCAATTATGGAGGCAGCCATGGTGCTAATAGAGCCATGGCTACCTCCAAACTCGGAATGAGGGCCAGAGACTCCCTATGCATCTTGTATACTAACTATGCTGATGACACACAGGTGCTTATTCCACTCACCGGCAATTACCAAGAGGACATGATCACCCTCACCACCATATACTTCACAATCCAATCCTGGATGGCGGATAACTGGCTGTGCCTTAATAGTGAGAAAACGGAAATCCTCTTAATTGGCTCCCCCACTACTCTGGGCAACCTGGATCAGCAGTACTTGTCCTTCACTATTGACAACATTCCCATCAAGGTATCCAATAATGTCAAGCTACTTGGAGTTTACCTTGACTCAGATCTGACCATGGACAGACAGGTTAATGCCGTGGCCTCCTCATCGGCCTATTACTCCAAAGTTCTCAATGCAGCCATGCCCTTCTTATCCCGCCAGAAATGCCTTACTATCACTAGGGCAATAATTGGATCAAGGCTTGATTACTTCAATGCCCTCCTTGTAGGGTCCTGCTGCAAAAACCTGGCTAAACTCCAACTGGTGTGAGAGCTGCCATGGGCACATTGAGGAAAGAGCACATCTCCGAGGTAAGGAGTCAGACTCTTTGGCTCCCAGTCAAAGAGCAAATCGTCTTTAAGACACTCTTGCTTACACATAAATGCCTTCATGATCTGGCACCACCCTACCTTTCCCAAAGAATCATTAAGCACACATCCACAGGACCCCTCAGAAAGGGTTATGCCAACACTATCATCACTCCCAAGACACTGAAAGTCTGCGCTGGGGGCTCTAGCTTTCCCACATTGGCCGTTTCACACTGGAACGCTCTTCCCTCTCACCTAAGAATGATGGAGTCCCACCAAGCTTTCCACAAAGCCATCAAAACCAAGCTCTTTTGTCTAACTGCCTCCCCAACCCTTTTATGGTATGTTATTTCTACTGTAATACTGATTGTTTTCTCACCTGACCATGTATGAAGTCACCTTACTGTCATGTATGAAGTCACCCATTTGCTATGCACTTGTACCTAAGAGACCAATACGGTCACCTGTATCCACTTAATCAAAATTGCTTACAAACTTCATGTAACAGTGCCTCGATGCCCCTGGGCTGTAAGTGCGCTATACAAATGCAAATAAATAAAATAAATAAACAAATATATTTTTTGGATTCCATTTTTAATTATTTCATTTTTCAAAGGTGAATTTAACACATCCAGAAGGACTCCCACTTTTTTATATATGAGTTCATCTGGATATGTATTTAAAACCTCAGGCAAGAAGATCTATTTAGCAAATAGTGTCCTTTGTCCTTGATGTGGAAAAATACCCACTACCAAGCAGAGAGTGAGAACGTTACTTAAGAACACCCATGAGTGAAAAAGATTAAAGACAAAGAAAAACACATAGGATTTATAAAAAGAAGCTGCTTGGAATCCACTCAATTCCTTTTAAATCGGTGTCAGCATTTAGCTGTTAAACTCCTGTCTATGAAATAGTAGACTGGTTTCAGCAGAACTCGTTTCTTTAGCTGCTTTCATCAGGACTACAAGATGCCTTCTGTAGGGGGATCGACCCATTAGCCAGGACGCCAAGTTACATGTACTTTTACTGCTACATTATATCTGGAGTGAGGAGACTAAAAAGAGAAAGACACAAGATGCTCTCAGGGGCACTACTTCATAAGGAACCTGAATACCAACTCTTGTTCACAATGTGTCTGTATTTTCCATTTATCTTACACTCACCCTTCTGCCTTTTTGAATACAGCATCAAGCTCCTTTTCATTTAAATTCATAACAAATTATGTCCTTTTTTGTTGTTGTTGCTCCTTGTCTTTGGATGTGATATATAGAATGTGATATATTGAACAGACTTTTCATCCTTTGGCTCTATTTGAAACGAAGCGAAGCACTGGTGTTGTTATGGTTCACAAATGTCCTACCAGGACATTTGTGCTGGTAAAAATGTCCTGGTAAAAATGTCCCACAATATGCTACACCAGAGTGGGCACCACTAGTCTTAACTCAAGACCATGGGCCTCATTACGAGTCCAGGGGTATGAATTACCGTCTCCGGGATTGCCGGAATCACCGGGGCATTACAACCCCCCGTTATTCCGGAGGCATAATTCTGTTCATTCCCATTACCATGGAGTCCCACTCCATGCGATGGGGACAATGGAAACACTGGCACCGTAAATATCGCTGCTGGTATTTCCATTTCCATCTGCAGGTGGGTGGCATTACTCTCACCAAGTCAGACCTGGCGGGAGTGACACCACCCGCCTGCAAAACTCATAGTCTGCCTGTCCGGAGAAAATGGTGGCGGCGGGTTTACCGCCACTGTTGTTTCCGGACCGGCAGGCTTGTAATGAGGCCCCATATGTTTTCTCATTTCGCCATCCATTGAACAGTATTATTCATAACAAATCCCAAACTTTGTAACTGACGAGTGTCAGGCACCACTCGTCCCAGCTATACTCAAGACTATGGTATTTCTCATGACAGCATTTGCCATGCTTACCTCTGACTGTATGATCCGTGTCTCTCAAGCTGGATCTTATTGATAGGAATGAATGAAATAATAGATCTTGCTGTGTGTACTGTTCTTTCTGTCTGCTAAACTATCTGGCGCTCCCATCTGTTGTTGGATTGCATTGCATTGCATTCATTTCACAAATTCCACGGCATATGTGTTTTGCAATTCACCACTTTGGCATTGCAATTTTAAGCTGTTAGAAGGAATTGTGATGAACAACTACAGCTTGTGTAACATATAGTAGGAGCAGCAAAAGTGGGTGCAGACCATTTGGGCCACACTTCTCCACCCCAAGCCGGGGTTTTGGCTTTTCAGTTTCACTACCACCAGTTGGAGACGATGAGCAAACTAGGCAAGTGCATCTGCAGTGTTTCATTCATCCTCAGGTCAGGTCCAACATTAGACCTATTGGAAGGTGCTGCAAAGGCCACTTGTTTCACATGTGAAGGATCCCAATGTACTACACTCTCCTTGAAACTCTCCTAGAGATCAAATCCCTTGTGGCTGTTCATGTAGAACTGTTGCATTCTGTGGCTGCTGTTCTTAACTTTGCTGATATCAACAACTGTAAAAGATGACTCAGTGTCTGGTGATAGTGATGAAATCCACACCTTTAGTAGTGGACCACATTTCCATTTTCAGGTGGATTTTCTTCCCAGTTTACTTAATTCACTTGAGGCAAACGTCCCTGTTCTTTGCAGAAGACACTATCTGAGGCTAGTTATTTGTCAGCTTAGCTGGTGAATTGATCGATATAATGCCTGGGCCTTTCCAATAGATAAAGCTGCTGATGTAACAAAATTCCCAACAGACACATCCTTCCTACTGATCCTACAACATGCCCTACCATGTTGCAATAGTGTAGCAAACCCAGACATGTCCAAAAATAAGCTGAACAAGAAACACTGCCTTGGCGTTCCCCACGCTACTAAAAGACACCTGTATCACTGCTTTGACCTTCTGCGTCTGAAAAATGTATGGGTGCCTAAGACGTGTTTGGTCGTTTGGTCTTCTCCTCTGCTAAAAAATGCATTTGTGCCTAATGCAGCTTTCACTTTTTCAACCTATGGAATGCACATGTGCTAAACACTGCTTTGACTTCCTCCTTCCCCTAAAAATGTTACATGGGGATTCCATGACTATGCCCTTCTACCCCACCTACAAAATAGTTGTATATCCAACACTGCGTTGGCATTCTCCTCTTCCTGCAAAATAAAACGTGCCTAGTACTGCTTTGGGATTCTACTCCGACTGCAAAACGCATGCAGGATTCTTACTTCTTTGGCTTTCCCTGCCGCTGATGCAATGCATGTGTACCTAATACCGAATTGGCCTTTTTCTTTCGCGTACAAATCATATGTGGGATCTACTTTGCATTGTTGTTCTCCTACTTTGACCTTCTTCTCTGCATACAAAATAGACATTTGCCTAACACAGATTTGACCTTCTCCACCTTCTGAGACATATCAAAACACACATGTGCCTAACACAGCTTTCAGCTTTTCTGCCTAGAAGACACACTTTGGGTCCTCAGCGTTGTGGCCTTCTCCTCCACCTATAAAATGCAAATGTGGTTAACAGTGTGTTGGCATTCTCCCTGCCTAAAAAGACACATGTATGCCAGATTTGGGTGTTGTCCTCGCCTACATAACACAAGTGTGTCTAACAAGAGTGTCTAACACAACGTTGGCATTCTCCACAATATATGCCCCACAAGTTGGATGTGGTCCTTCAGGAAATTATGTGTGGCCCTCCATGTCATGATGAATTGTTGCCTGGAATAAAGTCTGTTTTTGTCTTTGCATCCTGATACCTGAAGTTTTCTATTTAAGACCTGATTTAGGCCTGTTGGACTAAGGGAGACTGGATTCTTCTCTTGCTGCCACAATTTCATACCACAGAATCTTAGCTAGACATCTACAGACCGTGTACTTAACCTTGCACTTGCCACCTGCTGGCCTGACTTTTACTTACTCTTACTTATTATTTATATATATTTTTTTCTTGTTATCCCATGTACTGCACTGTCCACTCAGCCCCCCCCCCGCACTTCTCCTCCTTTCCCCTTCCCATGCACTTGAGCGATCTGAATGACACCTGACCTAGTAGGATCGTTGTCTGTCTTCCCTCTGTTCTCCCTCCCTTGCCTCGTCACGCTTTGAAACACTTGTGTATAGGCACGTTATAAATGCCATATCATATCATCATATCATATCATTTCATTCTAGATCCGCATTTGGTGCAAACCAAAAAAAAGGAACTAGATACAAGTTATGCACTTTTATATTTAAACTGATCAGAAAGAACAGATAGATAAATCAAAACAGTTCATATGTGGTAAACATGAGAACATTTGTAGTAAGTGTTTGCATTGGGCAGGTGAGAATAAAGGAAAACACACTATACAAATAAGCATTTTGCATTGGGTCAGCATAGCAATTCAAATGTAAGTGGCTTCCCTATAATCTTAGACATCCTATCTGGCACTCTTTGGCTATGAAAGCAATGCACTGTGAATACAGTTTCAGCTCTCAGTCATTCCCCCACCCTTGCCTAACGTTGGATTAATAGCAAGATTATGAGATCATGAGATTGCAAGATTATGACTCCCTCTGTGTGAATGAAGAATCCGCCAGCTAATACTTTGGATTCTGACTACATTGTTAATCTGTTGGTAGCAGAAGGATTAACAAAGTTCTGCCTTCTGTGTCCACTCTGATACCCTGCCAATTAAAATACCTGGCAGAAGGGGGTCCTAATGGATGTTGACCTGTTTATACCCGCATTGAGCTCTCTTCTTTTTGGAATGATCACCTTGCCCTTGACTTGCCAGGCCCTTCTAGCAGCCAAGTACGACTCAGCTCATTTCTGAAAGGACACTGCCCCAGATTCAAAATACAGCCTTCAAATAACTCCCTCTGCAGCTACACCGCTCTCCAGCCCAGCTAAGAAACCCCCAGAGATAGCTATGCAGGAGAGCCCTCTCCTTTTAGCCAGCTAGCTGCACCACTCTGTCACCAGGAAGCTCAAAGGCCCCTCCTTCTTTCTCTGTCTTTTAAACCTCACAGTGAAAACTGCCTCTTATCCTATCTTTCCATACACTTTTTTTACCATGTAGTATCATCTGGAATACCACGCACCACATCCTGCTCCCTCTCATTCAGCTCATGTAATTTTCAAGCCCCTGGTGTAAATTGCTTTGGACAGTATTCTTTATAACACATCCTCCCAATAATATTTCATTTGATGTTATCTTTGCTTCCTATGTTTGTACTCTTCATGTTTATTCTCAAGGACCATCATACTGTTGCACTGCATGCTCTGCCTTGTGATGCACTGCTGTTCAGCTTTCGGTTTTGCATTATTTTCTAAATTTGACAATGTTAGAGTACCTGCCACTTTGCCAGCACTTTAGCAGCCTGTGGCCTAACAAATCTAGCCCACTCTATTTACCAACACTAAGTGTTAGTACCCAATGCCAGACCCGTTGTTACCTACAATACCAAGGGTTAGTATCAATGCTACCTAACTACACACAGAGGGGGTAATTCATGGAATCAGGTGCAGATGCAGTACACACGGCTGGTGCAGAGAGGGAGCGTGCACCAGCATGCGCTAGCCGCATGCGCCAAACAGCATTCAGGCACCTTGCGTATTTATGGATTTCCCAAGCCATTTGCAGCCGTGTCACGGCAAACATTCAGCAGTGCCAATTATGCCCCCAAGAATGCCGTTGGCACCAGAAAAAGGCTTAGAAATCCCCAATATGGAGCAAAGGGCCGCGCAAACCCTGGACCAGCTTACAGGCCCCCACACTGTAATTGCATGAAAAAGAACGCGTACCCCATTTGTGGCAGCCAAAACGCAGCCAAAATATCCCAGCACACCCCCTTGAATATGTGTACCCTGCTCGCGGCAGCCAAAACACGTGAAAATATCCCAGCGCACCCCCTTGAATATGTGTAACCCGCTCGCGGCAGCCAAAACGCATGATAATATCCCCGCCGACCCACTTGAGTACGTGTACCCCTCTTGCAGCAGCCAAAAAGCATGAAAACATCCCTACGCACCCCCTTGAATACACGTAGCCCACACGCGGCAGCCAAAATTCGTGGGAAGGGCTCTGCATGTGGTGACAGGTGTTGGGGGTCCCCCCTGTGGTGTGGGCTGCCTGTGGTTCATGGTCAGGGGTGATGGGCTGCCTGCGGGGCATGGTCAGGGGTGTTGGGTGTTCCCCTGTGTTGTTGGCTGCCTACGGGGCATGGTCATGAGTGATGGTTGGTCCCCTGTGGTGTGGGCTGCCTGCGGGCCATGGTCATGGGTGATGGGTGGTCCCCTGTGGTGTGGGCTGCCTGCCGGTCATGGTCATGGGTAATGGGTGGTCCCCTGTGGTGTGGGCTGCCTGCGGGTCATGGACAGGGGTGATGGGCTGCCTGCGGGGCATGGTGATGGGTGTCATCTGTGGTGTGGGCTGCCTGTGGGTCATGGACAGGGGTGATGGGCTGCCTGCAGGGCATGGTCATGGGTGATGGGTGGTCCCCTGTGGTGTGGGCTGCCTGCGGGGCATGGTCATGGGTGATGGGTGGTCCCCTGTGGTGTGAGCTGCATGCGGGTCATGGTCATGGGAGGTCCCCTGTGGTGTGGGCTGCCAGCAGGGCATGGTCATGGGTGATTGGGAGGTCCCCTGTGGTGTGGGCTGCCAGCAGTCCATGGGGAGATGGGGGACACCCCACAGCCCAATCACATGAAAGGCACACTTGCATACCCTGGAATACATGTTCCCCCACTTGCGCAAGCCCAATCACGTGTAAAGCACACTTGCGTACCCCGGAATACACGGGTATTGCAATTGAATTGCAACACAGACACCATTGACGTGGAACAGGCTTCAGTGGACTCACATGCAACACTGTCATGGCACTACATACAGACATACATGCATGGGGCATGCTAGACATCAGGCCAAGGTGCACACTACTGCCACACCTCAACCCCATTCCCAAGGTCATAGTAGCCTGCGTGTTCCATGCGTACGCATTTTTTGTGTTTCTGGGTGCCACAGCATACTGCGGACCTTATTTCCATGCACGTGGTGTACCGAGGGGTCTCATGCACGTTAGTTTTTGTTTTTGAGGTGTCTGAGCATTGCGTGGCCTGTCATTTTTCCCCAGGGGTCACAGACAGCCTTGCAGGAGCACAGGGGTACCTATTCCATCTAGTACTCCACCCCCTTCACCCCAATTGCCCAGGACAATTTTTTTCTGCACCTACAAATACATCAGTGCCATGGTTGGGAAGCCACAAAGTGGTAAGGGAGGCAAAGCTGTGCGACCTCCCAGAGGTGTCCGCGGTAGGGGACATGGCCAGGATGACCAGGGTGGCCAAGGTGGCAGCGGTGGGTGACGTCGGCTGGGTGGCCCAAGAGGGAAGTGTATCCAGGACCATTCAGGGACAGCTACGCCCCTCCCGTCAGTCAGGGAGATGCAGCTGACACCATCCCAGCTCAGGCCCTGCTAGCCCAAGCAGGATTGTTCACAGAACATGCACGGGATGACTCACAGGCCGACTTCCTTGTCATGATGTCCAAGCCACGTGTGGCAGTGAAAGTTGCTGTCACCAGGCCATGTAGATTTGGGGCAGCAATGTCATCTGCTGCCCCAAGCAGCAAGGTTGTGGAGGCTGCAGGAGCAGCAGCAGCTGAGACCACCCTGGCGGTGAGTCACCAAGCCGGGACAGTGTTGGTCCCGGCCACTCACACTGAGGCAGTTCTGGCGCATGGACGTGGCAACAGCACCCAGCAGCCAATGGCTGCAGTGAGAACTTTGGTCATCATGCCAGTGCCTGCTTCCAGTGGCCAGTCCACCTGCACTTCAGCCCCTACAGACCGGAGTGGCATAAGCCACTCAGGGTGCGGAGGAAGAAGCGTGCTCTTGTGGAACAGGCTGGGACCCCAGACATGGCTCGGCATCCGTCACGTCAAGGAAGCAGAGTTTCAATAATGTGGAACTAGACGCACTTTTGGGCTATGTGTCGGAACATGGCAGCGACATGCTGGTGACGGCAGGGTGCAAAACTATGCCTGCTCAGCGTAGGGCCCACTGGCAGTGCATCTCGGACAAGATTAGTTCCTTGGGATTTGTGAAGCCTACAGCTGATGATTGCTCGAAGCATTGGAATGACCTCAAACGTCGAGCTAAAAACACGCTGGCTTCTAATTACGCCTTTACTCTGCTCACTGGCACTGGGTCACCACCAGAGGAGGATGAACTCACAGAACATGAGGCAATCACTGGAGAGTTCATCGCAGAGGATCAGATTCAAGGCATGGGAGACCTCCCAGATCTTCAGACAATGTCTGGTGAGTGTCCATGCGTGTGTGTCCAGACCATGTGTATGGTGCTTGGGTGATGTGTTGTGATTGAGTGCCAGGTCAGGCTATGTAGTCATAACTGCCATATGTGACCCATGTAGTGCCTCCATGCCATCCCCCGCCGTTGGGTTTGGGGTTAACGGTATCTCTACTTACTACTGCAAACACTTTGCACATGATGACTGCACTTGCCCTTAAACTGCCATCATGACACAACATTGTAATTACATTTTTTTTTAATCTTTATTGACTGCTGAGGACCTACACATGTATTGCACCTGCTCACTTCTGAGCCCTGTTGCAACCTTCAACATGCTAATTGACTTGTGTCATGTCAAGATGACCTACCAATGATGCATCCATGTGCCTCCCATCACTGTTTTTGAACACACTGGTGTTGCTGCAGAATGTGACACGTGTGTTTTCTCCCACTCTTTTGCATGTTCTGTTTGATGAAATACATTTTACATGGATGTGGGACAGTAGTGCTTCACTCCCATCTGGGTGCCCTTGTCAGTTCTGCCATGGCTATGCTACATGCCATCTGTGTGCTGGAATCTGTCATGTTTGTGGATGGTCCATGCCACTCACAGGCTTATGTGTGATGCAGGTGCAATGAACCATGCAGCACATGTGCTGCTTATCCATTTTAGAGTAATCACTGTCTGCTTTCAGGGTCCCCTTCCACTTCATTGCCACTGCATGCATGGCTGAGTTTGTGTCATGTGTGACATGTCTGATTAATGTATTGAATGTCAACATTGTGATGCCTATGTGTGTGGGCTATGGTGTTCACGTGTGTGTTCATTACTTCTTTTTCGTTTTGTGCAGGTGATGAGGCACTGGAAGCTGCGGAGGAGGAGATGGCGCAGGGGCAGGAGTACTCAGAGCACCAAACAACCACCAGTGGAGGATGAGGGGTGGTGCCGCATGAGAATCCATTGCTCCTACAGACTGTCCTGTCCATGGTGTCTCTGGGTACACCTCTGAGGATCTCTATGGCTCAGGTGCAGAATCAGACATTGACACACATGTCCCGTTTGGGGTGAGTGTTTCTGGCCGGGATGCTGTTCTGTCCAATGTACCTGCACTGGGGTTAGACCCCTCAATTGGCCATCCAGTGTTGGATTGTCCGCCTGTGGCGGTTACGGATGCAGGGTCACACTCCACACTATTTGCTGCTGTTCCAAGGGCAGCAGATCAAAGGAGGAATAAAGCCCTGTAGTCACATGCAGCGCCAATACAGCAAGGTGAACGTCTCCTTGGGCCCGGCAGGTGTCATGTCCGGCAACGCGGTGGCCGTGCGCCACCAGGCAATACTGTGTGGGAGAACTTGTAATTGCACAACAAGAGGGGGCATCATGTGAGATGATGGCTCAGGCTGTGGAAAGGGTTGCCGCTTCCATTCTCCCCGCCGAAAGGCAGGTGGAGCTCCAGCAGCAGGCAACACAGTCCACATGCCGCTCACACAGGCAGGACATGTTGGCCACCAGCAGGGACTGATGGGCTGAACTGGGGGCTCTACGCACAGCCATATCTGCAGAGGCACAGGCCCACACGGATGCCCTGAGGGAAGATAACACCTCCTTCAGAGCTACTCTGGGTGCACTTGAGATGGCCTGGAGTAGACGGTAAGAACAGCAGCTGGAGCAGCTAACAACCAACATCTCAGCTGAGCTCCAGGCAACCCGTGAGGAGGTCTTTGCATCACGTGAGGCCTTGCAGGAAGAACTCCGTGCTCCACGTGAGGTGTTGTATGGGGACCTCCAGACCATCATCCTGCAGAACCAAACCTTTCATACCTGCATGCTTGCTGCCATGGAGGAGCATGCCAGGGTTTTGCGTGGTCTGCCTCCTGTACCACGCACACCTTCTCATATTCCACCAGAGGGTGACAACAGCAACGGCAGTTCTCCCCGTGCCGCAATTTTTTTCTCAACTCCTCCCTCCTGGTTGGTCCCCCCTCCCCTCGGTCAACCATGGCCATTTTTGATTTTTGATTTTGATTTTAATTTTTTGTTGCTTTGTGTGGCATCCGAAGGCATCCACTGTGTGTTCCAGCTGGGCCCATACAAGCTTGTCTTGTGTTTGTGTTTGAGGCTTGGGGTCCAGACACATATGCCACTCCTGATTCCTCTTTCCATGGGCTTGCAAGGATGGCACTGTGTGACAGTAACTTACACAGAGGCATTGGGCTTCCATCGTTGTGTGGCCAGTCTGTAGTCCAAACTGTGCATACACCCCTAGTGGGGATTCATGATGGTTTCTCCACTGCATGGTTGATATGTATATTGCTTTAAATATTGCTCATTGTGCATATTTACATGTTGCTTCCTTGCCTGTCTCCATTGCAGATGCAATTCATGCTGTATGCAGTACCCTGCCACATGTACCTACCAGCAACACACTGAAGATGTGAGGGGTCCATGTGGTGGCTTTCTCAGATTGTGACACTTGGGCTATTGTGATTGGTCACTGTCTGACGTTTCCACTGTTGGGTCCTGTATTCATGATTTGTCATGCAGGTAAATATATGTTCATGGGTACAGTTTCATTTTAATATGTGAGAGGGAATTGTCTGTTTCCATTTCTGACGGTGCACTTTGTGACAGTTGTGTCATGTGTTGTGTGTTTATTTGGTTACTTTCACATTGCATGCCATGGGATAGTATGTTGGGCTGGTGACATGGGCTTTGGGAGGGGTTAGGTGACATACCAGTATTTGGCTGTGCTGATTTACAAGGGGGTAGTGGATTATGCAGCATGAATGTGTGCCTTTTGGTCACACGGCATTGGGTTTCTTTAAGTAGCTAGGGATGCACACATTGTAGAACTTCTAGGGACACATTCGCAGGTTCTCATCATCGATTGTCACCTGGTATGTGCCAGGCCTGTGTGCACTCTGCAGGGGTGGGATTTTAGGTTTGCAACATGGGCTGCGTTGTATCTTATCTCGGTGGTGTGGTGGGGTTCCGAATTGGCGTCATCATGTTGGTGCTCAGAGGGTAGGCACTGTCCCCTGGGGAAGTGATAACGGTTGAGATTAGTTGGGTTTCTCCATTTCTCTGTGTGTGACATGCATGCATGTGCACAGGCATTTGTACTCACCAATGAGCCATGTGTCGCCATGCCTCCCAGCTTCCAGGTCCTGGTTTAGGGTTGACATTCTGAATATGAAACTATCGTGGGTGGACCCTGGATAGTTTGTGTAGACAGAGGTGATTATTCCCTTGGCATCGCATACCACCTGCACATTGAGGGAATGCCAGTGCTTGCGGTTGCGATAGATGTACTCAGTGGCCCTAGGTGGACGTAGAGCCACATGGTTGCAATCAATGGCACCAAGCACTTTGGGGAAGTGTGCCACCCCGTAATAGTCCTGTGCCATGGCCTTACTTTCTGCGGGTGTTCTGGGCATGTATATGTGCCTGCGGACTGAAGGGCATGCAGTCATGATATTGCCAACACCTGGTGTAGGCATCATGACTGCGTCGGCTGTGAGATGCCCCCAACTATGGCAGTTGTCCGCTGAAATGCCCCAGTGGCCAAGAAATGCATTACATTGAGCACCTTTTCCAAGGGGCTCAGTGCTTGGGAGAACAGGGTGGGTGGTGTGAGGACATCCGCCCACTCAGTGAGCAGGTCTAGGATGATATGGGGGGAAAACCTGTACCTGCCATGGACCTGGTGATCAGGCATCCCAAAAAGGCTGGTCCTGGCCAAGAAAATGTGGGGCCTGGGTATCCTCCTCCTGCGGTGTCCCACGACTACTGCTGCGAGGAACGGTACATTCATCATAGCGGTATGAGCTTCTTTGTTATTTGCGCGCACTTTTATGCTGCGCAGGGCGCTTATGGCAGCTTTCGCCTGGCGTACGTGTTTCCAGCTTAGCACGTCTTTTGTGGCGCGCAGGTTTCCCCTGTTTGATTCAATGAATACGTGTTGTTAGTGCGCGTGTGGGCGTTGCGAGAATTTCGCTGCAGTACTTCCCCCGTAACGCCCACATTTTCGCGTGTTGTTCCCCATTCCGCGTGATCCGCCCCCTTTTTAGGGGTGTGCGCTGGCCAGTGTGCGCCTTTACTGGGCGTCTCGCGCACAGCCCTTGGGATATTCCAATGACGTGTGCGCCACACGCAGATTCGGCGCAGATCACAGGTAAGCCACGCGCAGCGCCTTCCATGAATCGCCAAACGGACACTTGCGTGGCTTTTGCGTGCGTGTGCTGTGATTTTCACGCTTGCGCACCTGTTTTCGGCGCACATTAATTCCATGAATTACCCTGAGAATGTACTGCACAAATCCTTTGGCTTATAACCTCTCCTACATATCCCCCTTTCTGCGGAGGACACTGATTAAAAATGAAGACTCTACAGAACAACTCTAAGGCTAGAAATCATGTGCCACATTCAGACATATTTTCTTCCTTTCCATGTTTGGCAACCCAGCTGAGTTTTCTTGTAACTTTATTGTAAGTGCCACTAACCATACCAAGATGGCAACTAAAGGCACACCTATAATCATCAATCCCTTCTCCGTCCACTGCAACATTCCCCACATGTGTACATCTCTGTCTGACAAACCCAGATCACTCCCTGTGATATTATCCTTTAGTATATTCATCTTGATTGTGTGTGCTTTCTTATGTTTTAGCAGATATTCTATATTAGGATACATAGGAAATCTGTTTCTTAGGAATAACTCAATATTTTCTACTCTCCCTTCCCATAGATCAGCATCCACATGAAACAATGTTAGACGACAAACCATTACCATGGTATCCTTAGGCACTGTGACAAAACACACATTGTACTGCAATGGCCTGACATCAAATGAACCATGATTGAGGTATGTGACTCTATAATGAACTGCTTATGTGCTGACCAGACACCTGCGCTTAATTAATTTGGCATGCACTAATTCTTCAGATTTTGGATTACTTATAGATACCACAAATCCCCTTTAACACTCTGATCTGTCTGCAACCCACATATCACATTTGTCGCATTAGGCAAGAATGGTTTCCATGGGCATATGTAGTTTTGCTGCTTGAAATTTACGCAAGTATCTAACTTTGAAATGAGGTAGAAGCCTATCTCCTATGTCTGAAAGGGCACCATTTCAGGAGTCATTATTATTGCATGTTTATCATTCTGCCAGAATCCTACATTATGTACTATTTTGGTATAATATATCAATTCTGGGTGATAAAGGAAATACTCAAGAGAAAAACAATCTCTATCCGTTCTACATCTATATACAGGGAAATTGTGCGTCCCATTTTAAATGCAATCTTTTCCTGCACTGTCTCAATCCCTCTTCGAGTTATCCGTGTACTCATTTGCCAGATAATATCAGATGAAACAAAATACATTGGAATGTGACCCTGAATAAAACAGGATACCCCATCTTAAACCTCCCGCCAAATTTAATGAGTGTCACCGCCATTGTATTATAACCGCAAAAGTGATGGGGGAGGTTTTTGAATTAATCTGAACCACTAGCTGGACCCCTTTTAGCAATGGCACAGAAGGGCTAAAAAACGGTGGTGTGGAGGGTTGCCCAGCGCAATCCCAGTGGTTTAGATTAATTCAAAACCTTCCACCCATCACTTTTGTGGTTACCGCCATTGGATTCACAAAATTAAGAATATCCTCTAATATCCCATCTTGCTTAACCATTACATTTATTCTATACTCTCAGCCCGTTGATTCATCATTCAGGGTCACAATTGTTTGATTCTCACACTGAACTACTTCCTTCTGTTTCACTGTAACCTTGTTCAGTGTTTGTTGTATAATTTTCAAATCTTGGCCTAATTCTCAGGCCTTGACCCCCAAAGTGTTCACTGACACCGCTGAGTTTAGGGTACTTTAGGAACGTACATGGGTAATGGATGGGATCATACATAATAATTCTGAGTCCAAATAACAGAACCAACAAAGGAATATGGTAAAATACTGTATTATTAACAATTATCTAAAACAGGGAGTTCACAATGAACATCAACGGACGTACTCTCAATCTCTCAGTGGTCTTTACACAAAGCAAAGTTTTTATACCAAAAATACATCAGAGTTGACATCATAATACGTGGCAGTAGTGAAAAATCCTATCAATGGTCGGGATTGACTAAGGGAAACATCTAAGTATACATTTCTATAGGAGCTAGGGTTTTGTTTCGCTGTCCACTATCAAGTGGACAACATCTGCCTACCTCTAACATATGTCATCTTCAGAAACATTAGATACACAGTTTCTTGTTGGTATTCAAACTATAAGGTCCTTCTTTATATGGACTGATATAATCGATTGGAATGCTTGTACCATGTCTGTAACTCTTGGTTAATTTAGTAGCATGTAATCCCAGACCCAGGTGTAAGGAGATGGGTCATGACATTACATTCCCACCCCATTAGCTAAGCATCTCTCATCGGCCATGCCTTCTGCCACGAAGATTGTCTTTTTACTTGAACTTGCAAAGTATCCTTGTCTTTGACAATGTACGGGAGTGAGAGCACTCACTATCATGTGTGGCACTCCAAGTTCAGACTCAATATTAATTCTTGGCTCACGTGACAAGAGGCCACAAATGTGTTCATTTTGGAGATTTAAAATGTTCTCAATGAATTAAACATGGCACTCTTGGTGTTATTTCTTTGCACCTTCATAAGGGATGATTCATCTTCCGCACATTCACTCATTTCCAGACTAGATATCTGACCATGGCTGCTTCAGTCTTGACTCCAGGACAGACAACCTCGTCTTGCAGCTCCAGAATTCTGTTTATTCTTGCTGCAAACCAGTTTTCTCTTCCCGCTTCATGGGTTCTGGCTTACTAAATTCATGATACTAATGTCCAACTTCTATATAACGGCGGCTTTGCATGTGTTCTATTCACTAAGTAAAGCCAACTTCTATGATGAGCTAGTCTACCTTGCGTTTCAGCATCTGTACATTTATTGAACTGTTGATTTCCTGCAGCACCTTGTGCACGAGTAATATTCTTTTTTATACTTCGAGAGGTCACTTAATTTTTTACTTCGTCATTACTTTCTTTAGTATCTATACACCCACTTTGGTCTGTATTGAAAGACCACATAAATGAGGCTTACTACAGAGAAATGGAAATAGCCGGCTAACAGGGTTCAAAAAAACATTCATTACATCCCGGACTGGGATCTCAGTGCCCCACAATGCATGCTTACAGACAACGTGGCGGGAGAGAGCCCCGAACAACCAAAGATAAACACATATATACTATACAGAATCACATTTGAAACACTTTTCCAGCCCCCTCATGTGTTATGAACCATAGGGTTCATGACCTTTCCACATAGGTAATGTTACTAAAGCAACGAGTTTGCATTTTCTACCACGTCCTCCTATTGACAATTTACTATCTGGGAGCAGGGCAAAACAGTGCGTGGGGGTATATTGAGTTCCCTGGTACAAGGTAGTATTTGCTGTACAGCTTATCTGTATTGCTCCGGGAGCCTAAGGTCAGTCTGCTCTAAGGCCTGGAAATAGGGGTTTTCTTCTAGAGGAGCACGTAGCAGCTGCACATTATTATAATTTATAGGTTAGTGGAGAAAACATGGTTGAGACAGGCGGGCACCTAACTAATAGATTAGCAATGCTTCCACAGAGACTTGAAGGTTCTACAATATAACACAAACAAAACACTCAGCAGAATGTGCATTCCTGTCTCGCAATTAGCAGAAAGTTCATGCTGCGGCCTTCCACCGCATTCAGAGTGGGGAAGGCAGAATGAGCAGGGATTTGAACTGAACATTGTATCCAAGATGGCGAATGAAACAAAATAGCAGTGTGGCTACCATTAGTATAACAATAAGTTTGTAATGTGATGCAAATGTGCTTAGGCCAATATGCATACCTGTAAGATACTGAAACTAACTATATTTTCACAGTATCTCAGAATGTCACGCATACTTTTATGACATCATCAGCTTCTTTCCTTTGCTCTTTCTCATATTCCTTCAGGGAGTTCCTCCCTTAGGTTGTCATTTCAGCGATACATTTGGTAAGGTTGTCTCAACAGGTATCTTCTTTCAAACACATGCTGCGGTATTGGCACAACAGCTGGTGTCAAACACAGAACAGTTTCATGCCTCAAACATACAGAAGGAAAGGGGGCAGGGTCTTCTGTAGAGCTATACAGTTGCTCCTCTACAGTGTGTTTGCTGTTCACAAAGTTGTCCCCACAATATCCCCAATTATTGAAACAACTATAGTTACAATCATAGTTGCATTCTGTGTTCCCTTTTTCTCTTAATATTTGATGCCTCCTTTCCAGCTGCATTGCAATCTCTTTCACTGTCTTTGACCCTCCTCCCTGTGTATGTAAACCCATTGTCTTTCTTGAGCAGTATTCATTTCAGTAAACTTGAAATTATTTTCCAAAACCGTTTCTGGATCCACACTAGTATAAAGGTTTTGTAAGAGCCATCTATTCCCTAAAATGGATCTGCGTGCATCCTCCATCACAATTACTGATGCTGGTCCTGGCTCGATCAGAACTTGACCATTTGCTGGAGAGGCATGTATCCATGACACCACACACCCTATAATTAATGGATTTTTGTGTAAATTAATATGATTCTTGGTTCTCTTCTTCCTCCCAACTAGCATGGACTTACATATTATCATTCGGATTTCCCTTCTGCGTCGGCCATTCTCTTGCCACTTTCCATTCTCTTCCTGTTCGCATTCCGGCACTACTCCATGGACTCTGGGCTCCAAGGAACCTTTTTGAAGGAAAACAAGTTCACCCTTTCTAAATCAGATGAGAGAGAAAAGAAAAACAGGTTAAGTACGAAGCACCAATACTTTTTAAAGGTGTTTCCTTTCTTTTCAATTTGTTCTTTATTTTATTTTTAATTCATTTGTATTTATTTATTTATACATTTTTAGTACCTCCACCTTTGATTCATTCCTCCAGGTACACCAAACACACATAAATACCTGTTACAATGAGCTCATGTGTCCACTCTTCTAAATCCAGCTGATTGCGGACCATCGGGAACCAATTTACTCACCTAGGTCATAGTGCATCCTTGCCTCTGACTTAAACATTGTGCCTCTCAATCATTATTGCTTTCTCCTGTTTGTTCTATTCTCTGTACCTCATGCTGTGGGTGGAATGATTTTATTTGGTTCATGTGGACAATCTGTTCCACAGCCAGATCCCCTACCTTTATCAGTATTCTAAACACCACATGGGAAACCTTGTCTACAATTTTTAATGGCCCACGCCAGGATGCCATGAACTTAGCATTCTTGCTATTTCCTTTCCCAAAAATGAATTTGTATACCTGGTCACCTATTTCATACTCCCTAACACATGATTTCCTGTCATAATATGATTTGGCACCCTCAGCTGCTCTTTCATATTTAATTTCAAAGGGGGTGCTTTTCCATTTATACTGTTTCCCTTGGAAGGTAAACACAAATAGGTTGTGAGCGGCCTTTGCTAGAGACATACACACCAATACCCAGCTGTCAGATCTAAAGTGATAGAGACTGTTGACTCTTGGATTTGTGCAAGGCCTTCATTAATGAATGGGAGGGGGCACATTGTGGGATGCATTGACCCACTAGGCTCTGCCCTGTGACATCACTGTGTGCTGGTGGCACCAGAACCAACAAAATGGCCGCAAAGCAAAAATCCCTATGCGTGCTAATCCTCTGAGAATTGCGCAGTGTAACCAAAAAGTTTGCTGCCAATGTACTTTGCCTGTGTCCGTGGTGGAAAAGGAGACCACACTGCTAAAACCTGTCATTGGGCTGCCCACAGAGTGAAAAAGGAAACTACATGAAAGGCAGTGCTTCATTGCAAGGAAACCCAGAAGTGTTCTGAAATCCGTTTTTCCTTGGTTGCTGAAATAACAAAATAATGATTCCAAGCATAAGAAAATATCCAACATCCTTGCTGGGTTTTACCCGTCACCTTATTTAAAGAATCCACATAAGCACACAATGTCAGATAAAGCAGATTTAATCACAAGAATATCCACATTAAAAAGTGTGCTTGTCTGTAAAAATCTGTCAGAATATGGGCGCAGTACCACCGGCCGCCTGTATGAAAGCTGTCATTTAATTACACTGGACGCTTAACTTGTGCAGTTAAAATCACATGGTTGAAATTAAGTGACTTGCCATCAAAAGCAATATAGGTTGCAACCATTTAATCTCTATGTTTAAAAGACTGGAATTGGAGATATTTTTGCCTGTTTTGAAAATGTAAGTTTATTTTCATCAAAGAAAAATTTAAACAAAGTGGATTTTTAAAGTCAACCTCTGATGCCAGTCACAGAACTTCAAAGCAAATTCCACAGTTTGCTCCAACAAAAGGCATCTCTCCTGCTTCTCAACAAAGCCCAGGAACTCCCAGTCAGGTGTTAATGAAGAGGGGAGGGGATTTTGGTCTGCTGCTCTGGGGAAAGACAAAAGACTCCCTTGATTGAAAAGATATGCAGATGCAACTGTCAACAGAAACCCCTGCTAGAGGACAGAGGCGGGGATTGCTCTTGACCCACCAGAAACTTTGGTGGCGGGGACAGTTATGTGTATTCTTAAAGCACAAGAAAGCATATTTTTGAAAAGGACTGACAGAGGACTGTGCAAAATTGCAAACATGTGTAAAATGACAGTATTGTTAATATGAACATTCTGGTCACATTTTAAAACTACTCAGAACTCTGTGCTATGTTCAGGGACATGGCTACAGAATTTGTGGTTTTGTAGCAATTGTGGTGATGCCAGAAACATGAAACTTCACATGATTATGCCCAGATATCATGTGCATATATGTGTAAAAATGTGGACACATCTGACATTGGGTAACAGACCAAAAGTGTGAAAAATTGCCAAATCTAGACCCAAGCTCCCACAGAGACGGGGCTTGGATGAATACTTGCTCCACCAAATCTGTGATATCAATATGCTGTGGCTAGCAATTTTGTAGAATTGTAAATATGTCTTGTATGAAAAATAGATTTCATGTGCAGAAACAAAGGGGAGGTTCTCCCTGGATCATAAAATACAGTGTCATCATGACACTCTGTTTTCTTCTCAAATCAGGGGAGAGGAAATACCCTAACCAAAAGAATATCTAGGGGATGTGCCTAGTAGAAGTCAGCATACCCACCCTTTTAGAAAATACATAAATAGAGATAGCTTAGGACCTAGACACGGACATTCTCCCAACATCAGATTGCTGGTGGAGCACGTTGCGAGAGAAATCCATATTCCAGACTCCAGAACTTTGAAAGCAGAAAGGCCCATTTCCAAAGATGAACCCTTCTCAGCTTGGCCTTTTAAAATCCTGAAACCAGATTTTACCCCAGACCTCTAAGGGGAAAAAAAAGAACAGCCTGGCTGAGCTGTGCTGCTTTCTTGCGAAGAATTCTCCCCAGAATCCAGAGATCCGATCCAGTAGAGCAGAGCTGTGACCAGATAGCAGCGAACCAGAACCAAACTGTCAGATACAATCCAATCCCACCGTGCAGTGTCCAGAGTGCCTTGCTGAGTGCAGAACCAGAGCGCCTTGAGTCCAGTCCGGTGTGCTAGCAGAACTCCAGTCTAGAAAGTCTCCCTGACCAGATCCCTGAAGGGTCTATTCCAAACCTTGGTAGTGAGTATCCATAGCATAGGATTGTCGCTAGCAAATATATTATCCATAAGTATTCCTATCCAAACCCATTCTATTGTATCCAGAACTGCATTGTAGAAAATCTTTTGTCTTACCTGAATCTTTCTCTTATCCCTATAGTCCTTTGGTAAAAGTAGTGGTAAAATCATCTTGTGCTAATATATTTGCTGAAGAAAGGCAAGCATCTCGGCAGGCAAAAACCATTCAGAGGTGTTTGTTTGTAATTTTAAAAAGCGCAACCTTGTTTTACAAATTTTGACTCTTTCTGAAAAAAAGGACCTCCACAAAAACCTTTGTAACATCTTCGCCGTGCATGCTAGAAATGAAATTTAAGTGCCAAATTGAAGCTAACATCCTCAGCTTTCCACACCTTATAGTTATCCCACAATTGCACGTACTGCACACTGAAAAGATTGCCACAAATGTTTTGTTTGGCTCAAATCTATCAAGTGTGAAACAGCTGTACATTGCATCCAACCTCAGAATTAAGTTTTTCAACCTGCTAGTTACTCAATAATCATTGCTAGTGTTTGTCTGATCCCATACAAAGTGGGTCCCACTAGTATTGAAACCTGTTTTCTCTCCTTCCATCGCTTTATACTGCATATTGGGGGGATTGTGTAGTGTGCAGGGGGAAAGAGTGATCACATTGCATTTTGATTGAACCCACACCAAAGTATTATTCTATGCTGTATTATTTTTTCCTATCATTACTCCATGAGATTAAAGAGATTTATTGCGACATCACCCCATTGGTGATCATTGTATAACCGTTACAATAGTGTGATAGATATATATTGCGAAAATCCATAAAATAAATATTTTAAGTTTGCAAAACAGCCTGCTTCCTGGTTCAGTGTGACCGGGGGATTCAAAGAGAGGGGCGTGATATAAGGGTATATCATTCAGAAATGAAAGAACTTATAGACATAAATAAACAATTGAGGGTTCCAGCTGTGCATCACTCACTAGGCATTGACTTAGGTGGAGTGCCGGGTTGAAATCACTTACAAGATTGGGGGCTCGTGTCCAGGATTTCTGAATTAGACATACCACTTGTGACAGTCTTACACAGTATGCTAACTGACGGGGTACATAAACCCTGTTGGGCTACCACGCTGTGTTGCATTGTGAAAAGCACACCTCAATAGGAACGCTCTAAGGAATTGGTCTGTGTTGCAAAAATAAAATAAACTCCTGTAAGTCAGGAAGGAAATTAATATTTCCAGAATGGCGACCTTGGTAGAGATCAATATGGCTAAAGAACACCTAATGCATAACTTATTTGTAAGGGGTGAATGGAAAGAGCAGGATCAGAATGTGTGGGTGCAGGCAATCACAGAACATACCACTGCAACAGGAGTAGACTGTATATGGCCCCTAAGGCAAAAGGAAGATCAAAGCAAGATTGCCAAAATAGCGGCAGATTTGTACCTCCATATTGGAGCAATACTAGACAAATATGCCAAGGGCCAAGATATGGCAAACAAGCAACTGCAAGCATTAGAAAAGGCCCACACGGATCTGGACTCTGTAGAGCAAAGGCTACAGAGGAGCCATGAATCAGAAAATGAAAGTAGGCAGTACCTAACCAAAATAAAAGAAGACCTGGGTATCCTGCAGCAGGAGAAGATAGAACAGGATACCAAAATGCAGGCCTTGCAGAAGGAATACCGAGAAAGTTTGGACTCTCTACTGCAGAGCCAGACAAAGCTGGAACAGCAAATAAATGTCAACAGGGCATGCACGGAGCAGCTAGTCACCCAGACAAACCGCCTTGGCCAAGAAAAAGAAGAGAATAATAAACTAATTCTGAAAGACCTGGACACCCAAGCAGAATTTGATGAAGAGTGCCAGAAAGCTGGTGTGCTCAAAAGACAGAGGGTCGACCTGGCTGCACAGAGGCAGTCTCTTGTTCAGGAAAGGGACACCTTAGTCCAGGAGGTCAGTTACTTAAAAGAGAAGATAGAAGAAAATCACCTGGCCCTTAAGGGACTGGGTGACCTCCAAAAAGACCATGGAAAATTGTTAGAGCACACAAGGAGGGTGGAAGATGCTCTAGCAAGGAAGGACCAGGCCAGTATGGACAAGACTCAAGAGGTAACCCTCCTGCAGAAAAAACTGGCCCAGTACTCTAAAACAATACAGGAAGCACAGAGAGACAATGAGGCTCTCTGTGAGAAAAATGACAGGCTCCACAGACAGGTAGCTATGCAAGAGCAATTGATAGAAACCAGCAAGGCCTTGATAAAGGAACAGAAAGCTCAGGTTCCTGCATGGCAACAGGGAGCAGGGGCTGAGAGAGATGAGGTTCGCTGGGAAAGGGAAACACCTGAGCAAACCTCTGGAACCCCCATGTCCACTGGTGCACATTAGCCAAGGGCCACGATGATGGCAGACTTCAATCCAATGAGGAACATGGGGCTCATGGATCAGGACCTCCCAGGAATGGATGGGCGGGCATCTGGGTATTGGATCCCAACTACTGTCAAATTTAGGTGGGAACTCCATGAGAGTAGGCCCACTAAGGGCATCCTGAAAACCTCTGCCCAGCTAGGACAGTGGGGGGTGGTACTCATCAAATCCTGGGAGTAAGGAGGAATCAGAAGACTCCTCTGAGCGCCCCAGGACACAGGAAACTAGGCCCCCACATCATGCCAGCCATTCCCAGGCTTGCAGAATCCGGGAGAGCCTAGAGGACCAGACGGGCACCTCTGGGAGCAGTGCCTCTGAATCAGAGGAGGATCTGACCAGGGTTACCCGAACCTAAAAGGCCAATAAGGTAAAAAGGGTCTTGCTCAAGAATCCCCTAAAACAAATCAAAGCAATTATGAGCGTCATCACGCCCTATCATAATAACGCAAAGTATTCCATTTGGGAGCACCTAGAGCTCTTTGAAGAGATGATGGAAACTTTCCATTTGAAGGACAGCAAAAGCTGTATTCAATATGTGAAATGGACCTTCTCTCCAGAGTACTCCAGCTTCTTTGTGGGGCTGGAGGACCAAAATCATTCTAGATGGTCCACCTATAGGGTGGCCATCTTGAAACATTTTTCTGTGCACAGAAATCCTCAGGAGGCTCGCAAGGCAGCCTACAACTTGCAATGTGGGGAAGATCAGGCCCCACAGGAATTTGTTCAAGAATTAAAGCGTGCCTTTGCGAAGACCACCAGAAGGATGATCACTGACAGCAAAGAGTTTGTGAATACTTTTTTCCACGCTCTCCCCAAGTACATCATGACCCAGCTAGTGAGAGTCTTTCACGAGAAAAGATCACTAGACTGGGTCATTGAACAAGCCACGCAAATTTATGAGGTGCAAAAGCCAGTAGAAAACAAACATAATCCAAAAAGCCCAAACCAACCAACACCCCCGCTGCTGCTAAGGTGGTGGAGGAGAAGGTTGCCCCCATTTTAGATTTGGAAATGGGGGGCCTAAAAACCTGTCTGCACAGAATTAAAGAAACCCCAAGCCCAGAAGGCCCTTGGTCCAGTCACAAAAAGGGAGCCAGGCAGGCAATCCCACAAATGGGACCCCTAACTCCCCTGACTACATCAGCCCCCTCTACAAGGGGAATAGACCTATCCTGGGTTATGTGTGGACTCCTCCAGCCCAAGGGGGGGGGATCCAACCAAACAGCAGCTAACCCAGGGAACTTCCCTTATCACTTCCCTCAGGAGGGCAGATTTCCCCAAATACTGGACAGAACTTCTTCCCAAGGTACCCGCAAAACTTTCAACCCCAAAACAATCCATCCTTCTTTCCCCACTTTCCTGAGCCCAGACAACCCAATCCGGGAGAGGGGAGGCCAAAGGTGGAGGGGTACCCACATTTTCCAAACCCGGAGTATTTTCAGAGAAGGGATAGCTACCCTTCCCGGGATCTACCCAGCGGAGACAACAGAACCCCGTATCAGCCTGAGCGGGTGTCACAACTAGAGCGCCATGTAGAAAACATGGCACAGGATCTGGGTCGCATGCTGAGGGCTCAACAGAACCCTCAGATGAGCATGGCAGCGCAGAATGCCTCAAACTCAGGACCTGGTGCTCCAGAGCAATGACAGGGGAAGAACCCCGACAACCCACCGGTTCCCAGGGAGGAGGCACAAGGGGAAGGGGTGTGTAAAGCCTTGGAGGAAGCTTCCTTCCCCACCTGTAAAAAGCCTGTAGAAACCCAGGAACCGGAACCAAAATCTTCCACCCCTGAAAGTCTGCAGCACAAGGAGCAGAGGGGGGGTAGGAGAAATAAAGAGCCCAAAAAGACCCATTTTGATGAGGAGGTATACAGCTTCCAATTTGAAGGAGAGGGGTCCTCAGAGGATCCTGGGAAAAGGATCTTCTCCTTCACAGATGGGGGAACTCCTCCCCAAGAAAAATGGGTCCCAAAAGATTCAAATCCAGACTGGGTAGATGTGGGGACTGAGTTAGCACCACCCATCATCAAACCCCAGAACCAACAACATGAAAATCCCCTGGTTCAAACCTATCCTGGTTTCTGCCTCCAAAAAGGGGTGGGCAGCCCAGAATCAGAACCAGGGGAACCCAAAACCTCTCCCATATCTAGCTGTCACCTTTTCTTTTCAGATTCCCAAGACTTTAAACAGAATTCTGCTCAAATCACCTCTTTATCAGTGTCCAAAACCAAGAAACTAACCCAACAGTTGTCCAAAAATGTACATTATCTGTGCCACCTTGAGGAGAAGGAGGGAAGATTCTATGCCCCGGTCCCGATACAGGGTCAGTGTACAATTTGGGCACTGGTGGACACTGGATCCCAAGCTACCCTTCTGTCAAAAAGGGCCTTTGATAAACTGAATTTCGGAAGGGGGGCGAATTACCAAATTCTTCTCATCCCTCTTCCTGGACAACTTCAGAACTTCGACGGGAAGGACATTGCAGTCGAGGGGATAGTTAAAGCGGCAGGGTTTGTATGGCAAGGCGCTGTGAATGCAAGCAAGGAGGATGAAAAAGTAGAATAGCGACAGAAAGCAAACAGAAACTGGGCAGTGGTTAAACAGCAGGATACCGTACAAGAAAGAAAGAAAGAACAGATAACACAGATACCAGAATGGATGGATCCCGGGGGGGCCGGGATACAGAGAACGGGAGTAATCAAAAGAAAAATGTGCAAGAATGGCACAGTTGTAACTCCAGAGGGCACTCCTTGTTTACTAGGGAATGACATCCTGCGAAGGTTGTCTCCCCTAATAGATTGTGTAAACAAGGTCCGGTGGACCCAGACTAGCCGACCAATAAAATTAAAACAGAGTGTCAACCATGTTAGTTTAAACGGCACCTGCCACATGGTTATACAAAAATCTGACCAAGTAAATTTTCACTTCCAGAACAACCAAATCCCAGAAGTGACAGTAATAGCAGTAGGACAACAAACTGGTGATGGGGGGTCCTCTCTATTTCTGAAAATCAACCTTCCTTCCGGTCTAAGGTGGCACTCCACACTGGAAGGAAACACTCTGAAATTCTTTACAAATTCACAATCAGAAATTCACACTCCTATAGTCCAGAAAGATGAGAAATCAGCTCAAAGCCTGGCTGATATTCAGCAAATTGGCGAGTAGTTGTTCATCCCTATTCAGTTAAATGAAGGGAAGGACTCTGTTCTCGCCAAAGTGTGTGTGAAAAACGGTAAGAGCTTCATCAGCGAAGCCACGTTCCGCCAACTCCCAAAAGATCCAGCCATTCCCACATTTAAACTCATAGACAAATGGGAAATGGACCTGGAAACACCCAATTCCAAACATCTCCTGCCAAACAGGTGTATGCTCAAAATTTCCATAGGCCACAAGAGCATATCCATAATTGTTGGGTCGTGCGAGACGTCACTGCCGCCTTTTACTTCGGCAGTGACATTCTCAATCGCTTTGCCTTTAGTTTGGACCTAACAAACTTCAAAGCTTGGTCCCAATTAGCGGATAATCCCATGGGCTTTGATGACCTAGAGAAAGCATTTAGGTCAGCTCAACTACTGCCTTGTGCAGTTGAAATTCAGATTGGAGAGGAAGTCACCATCCAAGAAAGGACCCGACAATTCTCACTGGAAGTGAAAGTTAAAAGAGGACAGAAACTGAAAAACCCTGATGCCTATATTCATCTAAATGCTTCTCTCCAACAGCAAGGGTTGGGGGTAAACCCAACACCCCTAGTCAATATAGAACATGACACCATTCCAATAGAGGTGTATAACAGTGACTTAAAGAGTATCACTCTAGCCGCAGGCACCATTATTGGAATGGCGGTTGATGACCGACATTTTTCCATAGATCTAGGTAATGAACTGTTAGGACCAATCCCCAACAACTGTTTTGACAGTGATAGTGATGACAACACTACACCAGAAAGGATCTTTACCCGGCATGGGTGGAATTTCCTGGTGTACACTTCCTGCCCTTATGGTAAGGAAGATGTGACCTGTGACTTCAGGAGGGATGAGGTGATTTTCCAGGTACATGAGGGCTGCCTTCCCCACCTGAAGCCACCCATCCAAATCAGCACTTTGACCAGGGACTTCTCCACCCAGCTGGAGGAGGCCGCTGAGATAGCAAAACCGCAAGTCTTTCCAGGCTTCATGCAGATGACTGAAGAGAGAGTCAACCTAGCTTTTGCCTGTGAGACTTTGGAGCAAAGGCAAAAATTGAAACAATTTTCTTGGATTTTCAGGATCTCTTTGCGGTGGACTCGTATGACTGTGGTCGCACCGACATCCACACAACAACAATTCCCACGGACCCTGGCATGACGCCAGTGTTTGTGAAGCAATATCGCTTGCTTCTCGCATCAAAGGAGTCCCTTTGTGAAATAAATAAGAACCTTGAGTCCCGTGGAATAATCCGTCCAGTCCACAGCACCTTCAATAATCCGGTGCTGGGGATTGGAGACTCTGCGCCGACCTTAGGGATGTAACGCTCACCTGATTCCCGCAGAGGCGCCGGTCTTGACTGGGTGAATGCCGTATCTTCAAAGGTGATGTGTAACACACGGTTGGCTCTTTGGGCTGGACCTCTGTGCACTGTATGTCTGACTCGAAGAGTAAGATGTCTTAGGTAAGTGAACACCGAGCTCTCCATCTGCCTCGGGGCAGGGTGCCGTAACCAGTTTCTTCACTGGATAAGGGTGCAGGCCTCTTGACCTCAGAGGACTGCTGTCCGTCGTTAACTGCAAGAACGGTAAGTTCTGGGCACTTCAAATGTCTTAAAAGTCTTTTGTAATGATATCTCTTGTTTTGCAGGGTTCCGGCGATGGAGGATGGCGGGCTGATGAGAGTTGAGGATCGAACCCGCGTGAGGAATAGAAGCGCCTGGAAGCACGTAAGTAAGCGCTTGTAGCATGCTTCAACGATGCGCACTAACTGTCCCTTTTATCTTGCAGGTACAAGTTCGGAGCTTTAGAGAAGCTGAAGGGTGCTGGAATACCCACTGGATTCGGCGTGGGAAGGAGGAATGGCACGCGAGTAATAAAGTTGCCCAATGTCTTTAAACGCACCTTCTTTTGTCGTTCAGATGCGGGATGCAGCGCCGAAGGCCTCCGGAGCGTGCGAAGAGCTGGTAAGCTTTTGTCTTTCAGATGCCGGAATGCAGTGTGAAGACCTCCGGAGCATGCGAAGAGAAGGTAAGCCTTTGTCTTTCAAATGCCGGAATGCAGCGCGAGGCGTTGGTGACAGCCGATGGACCAGGTAAGAGATGTGCTGCCACTGAAGACCGTAGTGCTAACCTGTTCTTTCTTTGTCTTTACAGGTGCTGCTGAAGACCGGATTCCAGGATGGTAAGCCTTTGTTCCCTTAGGCCCAGGATCAGAAGCAGAAGACACGATGAGCGTTCTGCTGCAGAGAATGCAGAATAACACAAAGCAAGATTCATCCATCGGGTGTGGTTTAAATAGCCTCCTGTAGTGCTTAGGTGTCTCCTTCCACAGCCACGCCTAGGTAAGAAAATAGTTCCTGCTTTCCAGAAGAGTTCCAGTGTTCTGAACCTAGGGAGTGGCTCCTGCCCCACCCAACAGGAAAAGTAGTCCCAAACAGAAGAGGATCAGGGGTTCAACTGGCAGGTAAGTAAGCAGCATGGTCTGCTGCAGGTAAGTCCGCCCAAGCATTATGAGCCCGGCGCTTCCAGCGCTGGAACTGGGCATCTTTATGAGCCTGGTGCCACTGGCGCCAGGACAGGGTCCAAAAGGTCCCAATTAGGACTGGCTGGCACTCGGAACCGGGGTTATGGGTCTGCTTCCAAGGGAGTCGGGCAAGTCCTGATCTTTTGGAAGCAGAGATCATGACAGCACCTCCCCTCAAGGCCCCTCCCAAACCGGGCTTTTCCGGGGGTTTGGGCTTGTTAGGAAATGTTCGATGAAATCTTTTGATTAGACGAGGCGCGTGGACATATTCTGCAGGTTCCCAGGATCTTTCTTGGGGACCGTAGCCTTTCCAGTCAATCAGGTAAAATAGTTTAGATTTGGAGATCTTGGAATCCAGGATGCTTTTGACTTCAAACTCGAGTTCTCCATCAACTAGAATGGGTTTTGGAGATGTAGTTAGTCGGGTTTGAGGTTGCACGGGTTTTAATAGAGAGACGTGGAAGACCGGATGTATCTTCATGTGAGGGGGCAAGTCCAACTTGACCGCTACTGGATTTACTATGGTAGTGATGGAATAGGGACCAAGGTATCTTGGGTTGAATGTGCGTGGTCCTTTTAGAGGTAGATATTTGGTGGATAACCAGACTTGATCTCCTACTTGATATTGGGGGGCTTCCTTCCGATGTTGGTCTGCTCCTTTCTTGTATTGTTCTTTAGCCCTTTGAAGGTGAGAAACGGCTTCCTTAAAGGCTTGGGTGATTGTAGAATGCAGGTGGTCTACTGCTGGTGTTCCAAGATCTTGGAGTGGATCCAACTCCGAGGTTCGAGGGTGACTACCGTATAAAAGAAAAAACGGGGTTTTCCCAGTTCCCGAGTGGACAGAGTTATTGTAGGCATATTCGGCTATCCAAAGGATATCTTTCCAAGTTTTTTCAGTTTGTTGTAGCATGCAGCGCAAATACTGTTCCAGAGTTTGATTGGTCCTCTCGGTTTGTCCGTCGGTTTGAGGGTGGTGGCTGGTCGAAAGTCTCACATCAATTTGAGCCGACCGACAGCAACTTCGCCAAAAATGAGAAATAAATTGACTACCTCGATCCGAAATTAGAACTGAAGGAAAACCGTGCAGTCGGACGATGTTTTCGAGAAATTCTCGGGCCAGAGTTGCTGCTGTTGGTAAGCCTTTGAGTGGAATGAAATGCGCCATCTTGGAGAATAGGTCCACGATTGCTAGGATCGTATTGTATCCGGAGCATGGAGGTAGATCGGTGATGAAGTCCATAGAAAGCGTATGCCAAGGGCGAGGCGGGATGTCAATAGGGCGTAAGAGGCCGGCTGGTTTTTCCTTTTGACTCTTGTTTTAGGCGCATAACCACAGGACATTATAAAGTCTCTGATATCTTTTTTCCAAGACGGCCACCAGAAGTAGCGCTTGATCTTTTCCGAGGTCTTGGTCATACCGGGATGTTCTTCCATTAAAGAATCGTGATAACAAGAGATTACCTTTTTCTGTAAATCTGTGCTGGGCAGGTATAACCGTTCTTGGAAATATAATAGGTTGTCCTTCACCGTAAAGTCCTTTCCCTGCAGATGCCAATTCTGTATGTCTGCTGGAGTTACCAGTAGCCTGGCTTTATCCTTAACTTCCTCTATGGATTGTGTGGCGATTACACCAAGAATTCTTTGTTCAGGAATGATAGGTACAGGTTTAGGATTGATCAAATGTTCTTCCACTCCCATCCGAGAAAGGGCATCAGCTTTACCGTTTTTTGTACCAGGTCGATAGGTAATTATGAAGTCAAACTCGGCAAAGAATAGTGCCCAACGGAGTTGCCTAGAGGATTGAGCTTTTGCGGTTTTCAAATATTGCAGGTTTCGGTGATCTGTAATCACAGTAACGGTGTGCCGGGCCCCCAGAAGATAATATACCGCCAAGCCTTAAAGGCGGACTTGATAGCTAGAAGTTCCTTATCAGTAATAGTGTAATTGATTTCAGGAGGCGAGAATTTGCGGGACCAAAATGCCACGGGATGCAACTGATTGGTTACTGGGTCCTTTTGTGATAGAACTGCCCCCATGGCAAGGCTCGAAGCATCAGTTTCAACGATGTAGGGGAGTTCTGGGCGAGGATGTTTTAAGATTGGTGCAGAGATAAATCTAGTCTTCAAATTCTGGAAAGCTTGTTCCGCCTCGGTAGACCATTCAAAACGTTTGTTTTTCTTTAACAAGGCGGTGATGGGCTGGACTATTCGAGAGAATTCAGGGATAAACCTGCGGTAAAAGTTAGCGAAGCCTAACATGCTTTGAACACCTTTTACGGAGGATGGCGATGGCCATTTGAGAATTGCATCGACCGTCTTTGAATCCATACGCACTCCGCTAGGTGATAATATGAATCCCAAGAATTCAACTTCAGTCACGTTGAAAACACATTTTTCCAATTTAGCGAAAAGTTTGTGTTGACGCAATCTCTCGAGGACCATTTTCACGTGTTTCCGATGTTCAGTTTCCGATGAAGAATAAACGAGGATGTCCTCAATGTAAACAACAACACACACATCTATGAGCTCTCTGGGGACATCGTTCATAAAATATTGAAAGGCGGACGGGGCATTGCAAAGTCCGAAGGGCATGACCTGATATTCAAATAGCCCATACTTGGTGTGGAAGGCCGTCTTCCATTCATCGCCCTCTTTTACTCGTACCAAGTGGTAGGCTCCTCTAAGATCCAGCTTTGTATATATGCATGCTTTTCTGACTTGGTCCAGGAGTTCAGGGATCAAAGGTAACGGATATCTATTCTTAACGGTGATCTGGTTCAGGGCGCGATAATCTATACAAGTTCTAAGGTCCCCTTCTTTTTTTGGAACGAAGAACAAAGCTGAGGAAGCAGGGGACTTGGAAGGACGAATAAACCCATTCGCTAGGTATTGATCCAGGTATTGTCGGAGGTGAAGATTCTCAGGCTCGGTGAGGGCATAAATTCTACTACAAGGAGGAGTAGATCCAGGTATCAGGTCTATCTGGCAGTCATAAGACCTATGAGGAGGTAGAGAGTTAGCCTGATCCTTCCGGAAAACATCTTGGAATTCTAAGTATTCAGGAGGTAACTGGGGAGCCTCCGAGGAAATTGCTGCCAGTGCAACACCAGGTCGAGGGTGACAAGTAGAGACACATTCTGGAAACTGAACCGTTCTTGCTCGCCAATCGATCTGAGGATTGTGCTTCTCTAACCAAGGAATTCCTAGAATAATCTGGAACTGAGGGGCCTTGATCACATCGAACACGATCTTCTCATGGTGTCCATCTTGACTTACTAGCGTCACTTCTTGGGTGGTATGCGTTACTGGTCCGGAGGCTATCTCTGTACCATCCACCGTAGTAATGACGTCCTTTACAGCCTTTGGACAAAGAGTCAGATTCATCCTCAAAACCATTTCATGATCCACATAATTGCCGATGGCACCGCTGTCGACATAAGCTTCAATCGCATGTAATCGATCCGGATGTTCAGGGCTAATGAGGACCATAGGTATCACGAAATGCGAGGTCACGGAACTGGTTTTAACGCTCGGCAAGAGGACCTCTATTCTTGTCGGGCGAGGTCGTTTCCCTGCTCGGAGTTTGTGACCCTGGTAACTGCAGCTCCTACTGCCCTCTTGGCTGGTTTCACCAGACAGTCTCGAAGAAAGTGTCCCGAGTTGCCACAATAGAGGCATAATTGCAGCTGTTTTCTCCTTTCCCGCTCCTTTTGTGTTAGTGGTCCTTTCAGGCCCCCTATTTGCATGGGTTCCCCGGAGTCTACTCCTTTGGTAGGAGTTGGTGGTTTGGAAAATACTCGAGCATCAAACTTGGAACGATCGGCCTTCCTGTTCTGCAGTCTGTGGTCAATTTGAACGACTAAGTCAAATAGTCCGAACAGTCTTGCGGGGGATTCACTACTTGGGCTAACACATCTTTGAGCTCTCCACGTAGACCTCTATAAAACAGCGTAATCCTTTTGTCCTCAGGCCATCGAGTTTCCACTATCAGTCTGTTGAAAGACGCAATATAAGCCAAAAGGTCTTGATTACCCTGTCGCAATGAAAGGAGCTCATTGTCCAAGGCCTGCCCCTGTGAATGTCTTGCAAACAGTTTTTCCATACTGAGCTGAAAAGCTTGAAAATCATGGAGAACCGGATCATCTTGATTAACTAGAGGCATCGACCAGTCTGCCGCATTGCCACTAAGGTACGAAAGCACGAAAGCTACCTTAGCTTGATCAGTTGGAAAGGCTGCTGGCCGGCATAAGAAGTGCAACCGGCACTAATTAATAAATACTGCAAACCTCTTTGGGTCACCAGAAAATCGTTCGGGCGGAGCCAGAGGTACATTCCCAGGTAGGTTGATCTGCACTGGGTTCGTAGAGGATGTTGAAGGAAGATTTGCCCCTGATGCAGGTAACGGAGTTTGTCCGGCTTGTGACTGTAGCAATTGTCTAGCGAGATCGTCTGTTCGCTCCTTGGAAATAATCAGTTCCCCTCTTAGAGCATTCGTTTCCTGACGGGCTGCATGCACTTCTGCTCTTAGTTCCCCAAGTAACTGGGCTAGCTGGTCGGTATCCGAGGTTTCCATAGCGCCTGGGAGGGAGTTTTGCGGTAGGCTTTGTGTTCTGTAACGCTCACCTGATTCCCGCAGAGGCGCCGGTCTTGACTGGGTGAATGCCGTATCTTCAAAGGTGATGTGTAACACACGGTTGGCTCTTTGGGCTGGACCTCTGTGCACTGTATGTCTGACTCGAAGAGTAAGATGTCTTAGGTAAGTGAACGCCGAGCTCTCCATCTGCCTCGGGGCTGGGTGCCGTAACCAGTTTCTTCACTGGATAAGGGTGCAGGCCTCTTGACCTCAGAGGACTGCTGTCCGTCGTTAACTGCACGAACGGTAAGTTCTGGGCACTTCAAATGTCTTAAAAGTCTTTTGTAATGATATCTCTTGTTTTGCAGGGTTCCGGCGATGGAGGATGGCGGGCTGATGAGAGTTGAGGATCGAACCCGCGTGAGGAATAGAAGCGCCTGGAAGCACGTAAGTAAGCGCTTGTAGCCTGCTTCACGATGCGCACTAACTGTCCCTTTTATCTTGCAGGTACAAGTTCGGAGCTTTAGAGAAGCTGAAGGGTGCTGGAATACCCACTGGATTCGGCGTGGGAAGGAGGAATGGCACGCGAGCAATAAAGTTGCCCAATGTCTCTAAACGCACCTTCTTTTGTCTTTCAGATGCGGGGTGCAGCGCCGAAGGCCTCCGGAGCGTGCGAAGAGCTGGTAAGCTTTTGTCTTTCAGATGCCGGAATTCAGTGTGAAGACCTCCGGAGCATGCGAAGAGTAGGTAAGCCTTTGTCTTTCAGATGCCGGAATGCAGCGCGAGGCGTTGGTGACAGCCGATGGACCAGGTAAGAGATGTGCTGCCACTGAAGACCGTAGTGCTAACCTGTTCTTTCTTTGTCTTTACAGGTGCTGCTGAAGACTGGATTCCAGGATGGTAAGCCTTTGTTCCCTTAGGCCCAGGATCAGAAGCAGAAGACACGATGAGCGTTCTGCTGCAGAGAATGCAGAATAACACAAAGCAAGATTCATCCATCGGGTGTGGTTTAAATAGCCTCCTGTAGTGCTTAGGTGTCTCCTTCCACAGCCACGCCTAGGTAAGAAAAGAGTTCCTGCTTTCCAGAAGAGTTCCAGTGTTCTGAACCTAGGGAGTGGCTCCTGCCCCACCCAACAGGAAAAGTAGTCCCAAACAGAAGAGGATCAGGGGTTCAACTGGCAGGTAAGTAAGCAGCATGGTCTGCTGCAGGTAAGTCCACCCAAGCATTATGAGCCCGGCGCTTCCAGCGCTGGGACTGGGCATCTTTATGAGCCTGGTGCCACTGGCGCCAGGACAGGGTCCAAAAGGTCCCAATTGGGACTGGCTGGCACTCGGAACCGGGGTTATGGGTCTGCTTCCAAGGGAGTCGGGCAAGTCCTGATCTTTTGGAAGCAGAGATCATGACAAGGGAGCTCAACAAACGGGTCCATACTTCCCGATGGCATCTTCCCTACATCAACCAAGGGCTGGCCCAGATCCAGGGGTCACAGGTATTCACTGCAATAGACCTGACCATGGGTACTGGACTGTACCTGTCAGTAGGGAGGCTCAATACAAGCTGGCCTTTACCTTCGGGGGGCAGCAGTACACATGTACCCGGACTCCCTTCGGATACATCAACTCCGGCATTGAATTCAACATTTTTCTACATAAGGCCAAGCCCGACCTGGGTGAAAGGGGTAACCTGGCTTATGTAGATGATGTTCTAGTCAAAAGCTCAACTGTGGAGGAACACATAGCGGAGATCTGTTATGTTCTGACACAGTTGAGGGCTGTCGGAGCAAAACTTTCCTTTCAAACGGCACAGTGGTGCAGAACCCGTGTCAACTTCTTGGGGCATGAGATTACTCCTCAGGGCCTCTGTCCCCAGGAAAAGAAAGTGGAAGCACTCCAGAAATTAAAAGACCCAACAACTCTGCAGGAACTAAGGAGCCTCCTTGGACTGACTAATTACAGCAGAAAGTTCATTGAGGACTACACAGAGATCACAAGACCCTGATCCATCTTTTGAAGGGGGGGGGGTCAAGTTGGAGTGGGGTCCGGAACAAGCCGAGGCAGTAAGACAACTCAAAAAAAGCCTCTCACAAGCACCTTGCCTAGCTTACCCTGTCAAAAACAAGGAGTTCTTCTTGGACACAGTGTTTTCAAATAAATGCTTGAATGCCGTATTGTACCGAAAGCATGACAAGGTCAATAAAGTAATCTCCTTGGCGAGTAAAACTTGATCCTCTGTGGAGGAAAAATTCAACGATTGTGAGAAGGCACTCCTGGCAACGGTGTGGGCATTGAAGAATTACCGCCCGTTTATCCAGGGGGAACACATCACATTGGAGACTCCACACCAGCCTCTGCAATATCTCCAAAGTGACAGAATCTGGGCCGGAAATGTGAGTAATTCCCGAACTACTTCCTGGATTCTGTCATTGCAAGGCTTTCCTGTGGAGGTCAGATATGACCAAAAAAGAAGTGTCCCCTCGCGCAAGGTCTGGCTGACTTGCATGATTGTGCCAGAGAAAACTGTCTTGAGGACGAAAGTCTTAAAATCAAGGATAACATGGAGGCATACCTTAATTCCCCACACAAAGACTTTAAAGAAGACAAGTGTGAGGGAATGCCCGCTGTCTATGTGGATGGATGCTCCTACCATGTTGACAACAAAGGGGGGAAAAAGAACTTGTGGCCGGCGTGGGGAATGCCTGGGTGAATTATGCCCCAGAACCCTCCGCTGGGTACAAGATTGTTCACCGAAGTAGTCAAGTGGCAGAGTTGATGGCTGTGCATCAAGCCATCCTCACTGCTGTCCAACATCAACTCCACAAACTGGTCATAATCACAGATTCGGATTATGTACGGAACGGCTTCGTGGAGCACCTGGTTAACTGGAAAACCAGAGGCATGCTATGTGTTAATAACAAACCATTGAAACATGGAAAATTAATTCAAAACATTGATGATCTGGTCACCTCTAATGGGATGACCATCTACTGGAAAAAAGATCAAGGGTCATTCTAAAGTAGAGGGACCAGACAAAACTGGAAATGACCCAGCTGATCAGCTTGCCAAAACCAGAGCCATCCAAGGGGATCTACTTGAGATCGAGTCCCTGTTGGGGGAAATCCAGGACACTGCTATCACTAGGTCCCAGACAAATGCTCCCAATGAACTCTCAACTGAACAATGGAGTAAGGAGACCCCAGATGCTGATTTGATTACGGCTCAAAAAGGTGATCCAATAATTGGTAAGTTTTATTAACACATTGAGGACCTTGAGAACTTTCCCCTGACAGATACCGATTACATAGGGAAAGAGGGCCTCAGAGTGTTGATGAAATGTACAAAAATGTTCCGAATCCAAGACGGTTTGTTGGTGAGGAGATCCCTAGCTGGCCATAATCAGTGGGTGGTCCCTACCTCCTTTCTGAAGCCTGATGTTAAGTAACGCCCATGATGCGGCTACAGCCGGTCATAGGGGGTTTCATACAACAATTGAAATCTTAAGAGAGGTTGCATACTGGCCACACATGGGGCAGGACCTCAACCAATACTTGAAGGGTGTCTTCTGTGTGCACAATTTCAGCTGACATCCCTCACACACTGTGCGCCTCTCCAAAAGAGGGGGATGACACTGCCATGCTCAGATTTGCAAGTCGATTTTATCAGGCCCGTGATTCGCTCCTCTAGGGAGAACAAGTACATGTTGACCGTGACATGCTTGTTTACTAAATGGGTAGAATGTCTCCCGGCCCCAAATTGCAAGGCAGAAACAGCAGCTGCCCTGATGATCAACCACATCTTCTTGCGTTTTTGTGGGAGATACTTGGAGTGAAAAGGAAACTACACATTGCCTACCGACGAGCCTCTAGTGGTGCAGTAGACAGATACAACAAGACAATTGTGAGCATATTAAAAAAGTTTGTGGCAGATTCTGGGCAGAGTTGGGATATTCGATTACCTCTTGTCCTTATGGCCATCAGATCTACCCCTTCATCTGCAACTAAAATGTCACTATTTGAGCTGATGACTGGACGCAGGATGGTGCTTCCCCAGCATCTGCTCTACAGAACCCAAGAGCAAACATTGATAAATTCCTCCACAACTCATGAGTATGTTGAAAATCTGAGAAAACACCTTCAACATGCTTTTGCCTATGCTCAGCGAAATCTAGAGGGATCTGCAGACAGCATGAAGACCCACTATGACTTAAAAACTACTAGAAAAGAATACCATGTAGGAGACCGGGTCTACTTATACAATTTCCAAAGGAACCAGGCCAAGCAGCGCATATTTTTGCCTAGTTGGAGGGGTCCTTTTGAAATTGTAGAAAAAATCTCAACAGTCGCCTACAAAATCTGCATCCCCAAAGGCAGTTTGGCAGAGGTTGAAGCTAAGTGGGTCCATATCAACCAACTGAAGTGTTGCCATCCTAGGCACACCCTGCAGCAACTAGAGGAGTCTTCTGGAACCTCAGAGGGTGTCACTCCAGCTCCCTAGAATTCAAACTATAAAAATATTCCATCTATATTATCAATAAATAGCCAATAAAAAAAAATGTCCTGATTTGTCAAAATGTATGTATCTGCCCCACTACATAAATAGTGGTGGGGAAATGTCTACAAATATGATTTTGCTTTGTCATCCTAGAATTGGAAACTATGGAGACTAAATCCAAGGAGGAACACCCAGGGACCAGAAGCACAGATCCAAGGGGCCCAGGGTATCGCTCAATACTCTCATCAGAAATTGGCGAAGAGAACCGGTCAATCCACCACTGATGGGGGAAGCTGATGAATTTTGCCATTGAACCAGAAAGAAAAGAAACTGACAATCCCAATCTCGCAACTTCCCTTGACGGACAGTCAAAACCAAATCACGAGTGGGGGCTTGTGGGATGCATTGACCCACTTGGCTCTGCCCTGCGACATCACTGTGTGCTGGTGGCACCAGAACCAACAACATGGCCACAAAAAGCCCTATGCGTGCTAAACCTCTGAGAATTGCGCAGTGAAACCAGAAAGTTGGCTGCCAATCTACTTTGCCTGTGTCAGTGGTGGAACAGGATACCACACTGCTAAAACCTGTCATTGGGCTGCCCAGAGAGTGAAAAGGGAAAACGACATGAAAGGCAGGGCTTCATTGCAAGAAAACCCAGAAGTGCTATGAAATCTGTTTTTCCTTGGGTGCTGAAATTACAAAATAATGATTCGAAGCATCAGAAAACATCCAACATCCTTGCTGGGAGTTACCCGTCACCTTATTTAAAGAATCCACATAAGCACCCAATGTCAGGAAAAGCATATTCCATCACAAGAATATCCACATTAAAAAGTGTGCTTGTCTGTAAAAATCTGTCAGAATATGGGCGCAGTACCGCCGGCCGCCTGTATGAAATCTGTCATTTAATTACACTGGAAGCTTAACTTGTGCAGTTAAAATCACATGGTTGAAATTAAGTGACTTGCCATCAAAAGCAATATAGGTTCCAACCATTTAATCTCTATGTTTAAAAGACTGGAATTCGAGATATGTTTGCCTGTTTTGAAAATGTAAGTTTATTTTCATCAAAGAAAAATTTAAACAAAGTGGATTTTTAAAGTCAACCTCTGATGCCAGTCACAGAACTTTAAAGCAAATTCCACAGTTTGCTCTGACAAAAGGCATCTCTCCTGCTTCTCATCAAAGCCCAGGAACTCCCAGTCAGGTGTTAATGAAGAGGGGAGGGGATTTTGCTCTGCTGCTCTGGGGAGAGACAAAAGACCCCCTTGATTGAAAAGATATGCAGATGCAACTGTCAACAGAAGCCCCTGCTAGAGGACAGAGGCGGGGATTGCTCTTGACCCACCAGAAACTTTGGGGGCCGGGACAGACAGTTATGTGTATTCTTAAAGCACAAGAAAGTATATTTTTGAAAAGGACTGAGAGAGGACTGTGAAAATTGTAAAAATGTGTAAAATGACAGTATTGTTAATATGAAAATTCTGTTCACATTTTAAAACTACTCAGAACTCTGTGCTATGTTCTGGAACATGATTACAGAATTTGTGGTTTTGTAGCAATTGTGGTGATGCCAGAAACATGAAACTTCACATGATTATGCCCAGATATCATGTGCACATATGTGTAAAAATGTGGACAAATCTGACATTGGGTACCAGACCAAAGGTGTGAAAAATTGCCAAATCTAGACCCAAGCTCTCACCGAGACGTGGCTCGGATGAATACTTGCTCCACCAAATCTGTGATATCAATATGCTGTTGCTAGCAAGTTTGTAAAATTGTAAATATGTCTTGCATGAAAAATAGATTTCATGTGCAGAAACAAAGGGGAGGTTCTCCCTGGTTCATAAAATACAGCGTCATCATGACTTCTCAAATGAGGGGAGAGGAAATACCCTAACCAATAGAATATCTAGGGGGTGTGCCTAGTAGAAGTCAGCATACCCACCCTTTTAGAAAATACACAAATAGAGATAGCTTAGGACCTAGACACACACATTCACCCACCATCCGATTGCTGGCAGAGCACTTTGCAAGAGAAATCCATATTCCAGATTCCAGAACTTTGAAAGCAGAAAGGCCCATTCCCAGAGCTGAACCCTTCTCATCTTGGCCTTTTAAAATCCTGAAACCAGATTTTACCCCAGACCTCTAAGGGGAAAAAAACAGCCTGGCTGAGCTGTGCTGCTTTCTTGCTAAGAATTCTTGCCAGAATCCAGAGATCTGAGCCAGTAGAACAGAGCTGTGACCAGATAGCAGCGAACCAGAACCAACCCGTCAGATCCAATCCAATCACGCTATGCAGTGTCCAGAGTGCCTCGCTGAGTGCAGAACAAGAGCGCCTTGAGTCCAGTCCGGTGTGCTAGCAGAACTCCAGTCCAGAAAGTCTCCCTGACCAGATCGCTGACGGGTCCATTCCAAACCTTCGTAGTGAGTATCCATAGCGTAGGATTGTCACTAGCAAATATATTATCCATAAGTAATCCTATCCAACCCATTCTATCATATCCAGAATTGCATTGTAGAAAATATTTTTGTCCTACCTGAATCTTTCCCTCATCCCTATAGTCCTTTGGTAATAGTAGTGTTAAAATCATCTTGCGCTAATATATTTGCTGAAGAAAGGCAAGCGTCTCGGCGGGCAAAAACTATCCAGAGGCGTCACTGGGCTGGTGGCTGTGCTGTCGTGTAGTTTGTGGCTTCATAGTCTCCCTAGTGTAAGAAACTTTGTTTGTAATTTTTAAAAGCGCAACCTTGTTTTACAAATTTTGACTCTTTCTGAAAAAAACGACTGCCACAAAATCCTTCATAACTTCTTCACCGTGTATGCTAGAAACATAATTAAATTGAAGCTAACATCCTCAGCTTTCCAACAAACCTAAAACCGCATTCCAACTCCTTATAGTTATTCCGCAATCGTGCTTACCGCACACTGAAAAGTTTGCCGCAAAATTTTCTTTTGGCTCAAATCTATCACATGTGAAACAGCTGTACATTGCATCCGACCTCAGAATTACGTTTTCAACCTGCGAGTTACTCAATAATCATTGTTAGGGTTTGTCTGATCCCATACAAAGTGGCTCCTACTCGTATTGAAACCATTTTAGTGAATTAAATCAAATTTTCAGTGTGTTCCCATTCATTCAAAGCCACATTCAAAACCATTTTGACAAGTTGCAATCATTCCTGTTTTTCTCTGTGTTTGCTGGGGGAAATTGGGATTGATACTGTGTTGTTGAATTCTGTATTCCTGAAACCTGTTTTATCTCCGTCCATCTCTTTATAATGCCTATTGGAGGATTGTGTAGTGTGCAGGGGGAAAGAGTGATCACATTGCATTTTGATTGAACCCACACCAAAGTATTATTCTATGCTGCATTATTTTCCTATCATAACTTTGTGTGATTAAAGAGATTTATTGTAACATCACCCCATTGGTGATCATTGTATAACCATTAAAATAGTGTGACAGATATATATTGTGAAAATCCATAAAATAAATATTTTAACTTTGCAAAACAGCCTGCTTCCTGGTTCAGTGTGACCAGGGGGGTGGGGGGAATTCAAAGAGAGGGGTGTGATATAAGGGTATATCATTCAGAAATAAAAGAACTTATAGACATAAATAAATAATTAAGGGTTCCAGCTGTGCATCACACGCTAGGCATTGACTTAGGTGGAGTGCCGGGGACATCACTTACAAGATTGACTCATATACCCTCTTATTCAGTTCTCCCAAGTCTGCACATAACCACCACTGATCATTTGGCTTCAACACAACTAAAATCAGTATGTTTGAGGTATAGTCAATGGGTCCTCTAGACTCTAAGGTTTTGATTATTTCTGACGAAGACACTAAACAGGCATTTATTGTCGCACAAATACAGGTTCCCTACCATAATCTTCTGGTAGTGTAGCAACAAGCAGGTCAGTACACCCAGAATCATATGAATCTCTAGCAAATGCATCCATGAATTCTAACAATAGTTTCCTCAACTTGTCTTTCTCCAACTCTTTTGTGCATGCATCTGCAGCTTGGACTTGTTCCTCTACCATTTTAGACAAAGGTGGAGCACACTCAAGTTGAGGAATTGCTGTGCTTTCTTCTAATTGCGTGCCAGCATCTCTTTGGATAGGCAACCACTCTCTAGTGTCTTGGTATATCAGCCTCCACCTCAATTTGCTGTTTTTCCTATGTCTCATTTCCGTCCAGCTGGTATAGAGTGCAGTCATTCTGGTTATAACATAAAACATCTTTTGGTTTATAAGGATACACTGGCTGAATTCCGAAGATCCCTTTTGGTTTGGAGTCTAAAAACTCAGGCAGTTCACCTTGCGAAGTGGCATAGCTTTCAGGAATATTCCTAATAACTGGGTGGTTCAAATATGCAATGTGATATGATTTTTGTATTGCTAACCCTAAGGGTATAGCTTTCTCCAAGCTGTTTTCCTGACATCCTTTGGTAGCCATTTGTCTCCGGTTGGGACCACCCCCAACTTCTACCAATGGTGTCTATTCGCACTATAGCCCCTATTGTCTCATGGTTTCATTGATACACACAAATGTGTCAGACTCATTAATTTTTTTCCCCCTTCTGCAATTCAATGATACTGTAATCTGCCATGTGAATGCAGGAATGGTAACATCTTTTTTTACTTGGAGTTCAACTGCATATGGCATCATTTGTACAAAATGGAATGCTTGCCTTCTATTCCCAAATGTGGGTCCTGCCCCACCCTGTCTGGACCAAACCTTTTGATTTAAAAAATCTAAAAGCATAGTCATTCTGTGCAAGATCTTATTTCCCAGAAAGCAATTACAATTCATATATTGTGGTTGATGTTTTTGTATACTATTTTGATTTTCAATGTGCATCTACTCACAATTCTATGTCCGAAATCACGACTATCAAATCCGAATATTTGTTGATTTTTATATTAAAACTTGGCATTTCTTTCCTGTCAAGCATCTCTTTGAACACTTTCCTCATTAATGAAACTCCTGTCCTGTTCTAGGGATAATGTGGCCTTAATTACATCTGGATGCCCACTCATGTGCGCTGGTATCCATGTCCTTCATGTGTATCTCTGCAATGGTTGAAATATATTTTGTATTTGGAACTCACTGTTTACTTGTACTTTACCTGTTAACTGCACCTTGTTGAACATCTGTGGCACCAAACATTTCTCTGGGGACTAACCTGCAAGTGGACCTTGAGGATATCCTATCTCTGGAAATATGGACATTATCAGATTCATCGGGTAATGAAGCCCTGTCACTTGTTTTTGTATACATCCTATCCTCACCAGTCATTTCATTTAGTTCTGTTTCACTTATTTCTGCTGTGTTCAGTGCACCCACGTGTCCTTTTTTAACTGAATTAATCCAGTTCTTAAATAGGTGATGGTTCTCTTTCTCATCAAACATTAATTGTTCATTTACATGTTCTTCATTTTTTTTTATAACATGTTTCTTTTTAATCTGCCTTCTTTCTCGCTGTTCTTTGGGTTCAACATGCACCTTTTATTTTTGCCTTTCCTTGTCTTCACACACCTGATTGGAGTCAATACTTTGATTTAACTCTAGATTAAAACACTCTCCTCTCTTGTGTGTGTTTTTTATTTCCCATGTCATCACCACTTTGTTTTCCCAAATCTAAGTTACTGTGCAGCTCTGTGTGTTTAGCCAACGGTGAGTCATTTGTGCCTCTCGTATGGGATTCTTGCCTGATTAGTCATTTGCTGATTCCTTAGGCAACGTCACTCATTTGCTCTTCATTCTGGCTTGTCATATGTTGCTGACATTTTTGGCCAGTGCATGGCCTTCCTATTTGCTCAGCCAGCATTTTCATGAGCACTTATATGTTGTGAAACCTTTATTGATCCCTATAACCATCAATCTGGATTCTGTGTTTATACTGATTGAATTCAAATTAACCTGTCCTGTTTTGGTTCCCTTCAGGTGACTGAATTCTGACAGTGTGTCCCCTAAACTCCTGTGACAGAGGAGGTGGGGAAGGTGGGGTTGACCTCTGTCCATAATCCCCTTGCACTGAGTCCTGAATATAGGGGTAGGGGCTACAGGACATATTATGTCTTTCAATTTGTAGATACTGTTCCCTTTGTTGATTTCCATTTTCAATGAAGCTGTCCACATTTCTTGGCTCCACCTGATTATCATTCCCATATATCATTCTATCAGAGTTAAATATACTCTGTGCTCCTAACACCTAGTATGGCCCAATATGCGATTGAATTGGGGTAGTATTTGATTCTGCCACACTGTACCAAAATCCTACCTGTGGCGAATTGCCAAGAATGGGGCCAGTTGTAGGTATCCCTTTCACTGAGATCTGTCAATTAAAATACTGGTATTTGTGATGTTGATCCTCCTTGTATTGCCACACGTTTCTGATTCTGCATTGTGTAATTTTGTATCTGTCCCGTCTCCAGTGCCATGTTTTGCCCTGACCTAATTTCTGAAATGACAGGGCACGTTGTTGTCTATTTTGCTTTCTCCTTTGACTCCTTGCATTTATTTTCAGTGTGAGAAACAACCTCCTAAATGTTTATGACTTGGTCCAGAATCCAATGTATACTCCATTCATTTGTGAATTCACAGGTTAACTGGGCTATTATCTCTTTATGAAGGCCCGTGAAAGTACATGCTGTTGAACTTGACCGAGTTAACATCACAACTCACATCAAACCTCAAGAATGCCCTTTTTAATGTTTGTAGGAATTGTCTATGCGACTCATCTGGGCCTGCATATAATGCAAAGGCTGCCCTTTTAGCCTCTTGTAATGTCTTGTAGGCGCAAAGCATACCCTCACATCCTGCTGATAATCATCCCATACTGAAATGTTTTGCTCACTGAGACTATGCAGAAAACCAGTATGTTCTTGGTTAATTGTTAAATGGAAAAAAAACTGATAGGCTGTTCCTTTGGGATTTTTAATGTCTCATATCTTTACAGACCTCTGCTATATGTTCTTCTATTGTCAAATGTGAATCCTTTTTAAAGGGCTTTACCAATACTTTAAGTGATTTCATAATCTTAAAGTGGTCAAACAAATATAATTTTTTTGTGAACAGTAATTATGTGTGCTTTCTATCACCTCTCACCCTGCAGTGTAGGAAGCCCTCTGGTTCTGTCGCATGACTTATCTCTCCCTCTCCACATTATCTGTCTATTTGGATACAGAAAGCTGGCTAGTTCTTACTTAACAAGCGTGCATTGCCTGGCCTAGTTCCCAGACTGTGGCTTGGCACAGATCCACTAAGTGTGTTCTGCAACTCACAATGCTGTGAATGCAACACTTGCCTCCTTAAATCTGAGTTTTGCTGCCTTTCTTCTCTGAGCTGTGTATGCAATATTTGTGTTTCATCATGAAATGTGTACATTTTGTACTGTTATTTTCTCAATTTTATGATTAAACTCTATTTATGTAAACTGTCCTTTGTAATCAGCGATTACTTTTAGACTTCTATTGCCCTCTGCCATTAATTGAACAATCTATGTTCTAGGCTCTGTATATCACAAGACCAATGTGTGCTATCTATATGCAATTGCTACATATCTTTTATGGTGAAATACCTGTCCATTCGAATCTGAGTTGATTCACTTTTTAAATGATCAATATTTTCTGAATCTTCCTGTGCATGCTTTCTGTCACAATGTCACAATACTGTGGGGCTGCCATTAAATACAACAATTGATCCATAAAGTCATCACATTTAGCTGGCATCTGCGAAAGCAGTGACTGCCTCTCATCTGATGTACCTTCTCTCTGAATAATTTATTTTAATGTAATTCTGTCAATTCACACTGACATGTCAGCATAATTTGTCTATATGCATTGTTTTAAACATGTCTTGTACTCTCTGCAGGATTAACTAAAGTTTTGCATAAGTCTGCAACATTAATCTCGGACATGTCACCCACTGTTCGCATAAAGCAAAGTGTGTCAACTCAAAAACCACTTAACGCAGCACCATTGACAAACACAATTCAACATGTAGCCAGCACACTATTGTCAAATACAATGCTGCCATGCCTGACTAATGCACTTAGCTAAACGTTTCCCAGCCATCAAATCAAATATGTTGGACACAGGGAGTCCAGATTCTTCTCTTTCTGACACAATTTCATACCACAGAATCATAGCTAGACATCTACAGACCTTGTACTGTGTATTTAATTCTAGATGCACATTTACCTCTAGCTGCAAACCAAAAAAAGGAACTAGACACAATAATAACCACTGCACGCTTTCACAGTTGTGCACTTTTAATTTTAAAAATTATCAGAAAGAAAACATAGACAATCAAATCTGTTCATATTTGGTAAACATGGAAATGTGTAATGTTTGCATTAGACACATGAAATGAAGGAAAATACACTCTGTAACAATAAGCAATTTGCATTTGGCAGCATAGCAATTCAAATGTAAGTGTTTTTTCTCTAAACTGAGACACCCTAACTGGCACTCTGGCTGTGAGAGGAATGCATTATGAATACAATTTCAGCTCTCAATTACCCCCCTGCCCTTGCCTAACAGTGGATAAGTAGCAAAACTATGAGATTACAAGAATATGAGATTATGACCCCTGCTGCATGAATGAAAAAAAATCATCCAGATAATACTTTGGATTCTGGCTACTTCTTCAATCCATTGGTACCAGAAGGATTACAGATGTTCTGCCTTCTGTGTCCACTCTGACACATTGCCAATTAAAGTACCTTTCAGAAGTGTGTCCTTATTGATTGTTGACCTATTTATATTCACACTGAATGCCCTGCTTTTTGGGATGATCGCTTCAATCTTTACTCACCAGGCCTTACCTGCAGCCAAGTATGACTGAGCCCATTTCTACCAAGACACTGCCCCTTCAAAGAACTCCCTCTGCAGCCACACCTCTCTCCTGCCCAGCTGAGAAACCCCCAGAGACTGCTACACAGGACAGCTCTCTCCTTTCAGCCAGTCAGCAGCATCTCTATATCTCCAGAAAGCTGCATAACTTCTCTTTCCTCCGTTCTCCCTCTTTTGAACCTCTTAGTGAAATCTGTCTCTTATTCTATGTGTCCATATATTTTCTTTCCCATTTTCCCATTTTCCCAGCCTCTTCCTGGTCTCATCTGTCATCTGTCACACCATGTGCCAGAACCTTCAAGCACCCATCCTGCCCCCTCTGATTCCACTCATGTAATTTTTCAGCCTCTGGCATAAATGGCTTTGGACAATATTCTGCATTACACATCCTCTCAATAATGTTGCACTTTGCATGTTTTCCTTCCTTCATCTCTTCCTGCTCCACACAATTAATGTATATTCTGAAGACCCATCATGCTGTTAAACAGCACACTCTGACTTGCAAAGCACTGCTGTTCAGCTTACAATGTTGCAATATTTTCTGAAACTGACAATTTTAGTCTGCCTGCCAGTGCTAGCCCACTCTATTTTCAACACTAAGTGTTAGAACCCAATGGCACCCCCCTTATTACTCCCAATATTAAGAGTTAGTATCAATGCTATCTAACTACATAAAGAATATACTGCACAAATCATTTAGCTCATATCCTCTCTTACAGGTCCCATACTACAAATAAATAAAAGTGGTAATGTCATTACAAGGCAATGTATCAAACATGTTACGTCAAATATAGAGCAATACATAAAAATAAGACCCCAAATCCCATGTTCAATTTACTTTTTTTAACTCAAATTCATGCACCAATGCTGCTAATACCTGATAATTCCCATAGACAGTCTGGACAACTGTATGAGACTTGTGTGGAACATTTAACTCTCCAGCAAAATCATTTGTGCATGCCTGTCCTTTGCAAACAAAATGCATGTGGGATTATCCAAACGTTGGCCATCTATCTGCCTACAAAACACTCATATTCCTAAAATTGCTTTGCCATTCTTCACTTCCTAGAAAATATAAATTCTCAGTGCGCTTGGCCTTCTCGACATTCAAAACAAACATGTTTATCACACTGTTATGGCTTTCTCCTGTGCCATCAAAACAAATGCATGCCTAACACTACTCTGGTGTTTTAACCCCACCTAAAAAGTGAATGTTGGGTTCTCGCTGCTTTAGCCTTCTCCCTGGCCTCCAAAAAAGGCATCTACCCACTGCGTTACATTGGATTGGTGTATTCCTTCAATACCACATACATTTATGTGCCCTATGCCTCCCACAAAAGTTATATCTTAATTCTCAGAGTCTCGCAGGGCCTTTTTATCATTTTACTACTACTACTCTAACAGGCCAACAAGTTTACTGAAGTTAAATGTAACCACCTGCAGGATGGGAAGATGACACAAAAAATGAAAAAAGTAAAGGATCCCTAGAATGTGATGTCACGTGGGGGACCCTTCAAAACAAAATGTAAAGAATGTTGGTAACTACACGAGCAGAGCGGTGTTGGTGGTCTGTTGAGCCCAACACACACACAATACAGGCACAAGCCGGAACTCCGCTCAGCGCTGGGAATAAAATGAAACAGCTGGTTGATCCTGCCTTTTTTGTGCACTCCCCAAAGCCAAGAGGGACACAACATTCACCTGCGCAACCAAGCCCAGGACATCTTTTAGGCGGTGATGCCCTGTTACCAGGATGGACGCCGCTCATGATCACTGCCATGGCCAAGGTACATTCATTGACATTCCCCATAAGGGGGGGGATCAACATTCATGGCAACCTCTCAGGTTATGTCTACCAAAGCAGGGCTGCCCAACCAGAAAGGGGAATGTTATGTGAACATTTTCCCGCCCTCCCGCCAAGGTGGGCCTTACAGACTCCCCTGGCAGGTAATGGTGCACACAACCCGGGTTGAATAAGAGACTGGGCCCCCTCCACCCTGTTGAAATCCACACACGGGTATACCTGAGGCACACAGCCGGGTTCAAATATGTAAAAGCAGCCCTCTACGCTGCTGCTGAGTTGCTGGCAACTTCTGACATATGTAACCAAGCCTACACAGACTTTGAGGGCTGCTGCTGTCATGCCTGCCGGCGAACACCGAGAAGTAGCAAAAATAAGAGCTGCAGCAAGAAAGGGTCTTGAGACAGCCTTGGCCAGGCTGTCTCTGTAGTAATGATTATTTTTTTATATAAAGACACTTTACAAGAACTCTTTATATTTTTAGAACAATGGGTCTCATTAGGAGTGTGGCGGCCACGGAATGAACGGTGCTGGTAAGGGACTGGCACCGTTCATTCCGGGCCGCCACATTCCGAGTTCTGCAGTGGATCCCGCTCTTCATGCCTGGTCAGACCAGACGTGCAGAGCTGGACCCGCTAGCAGACCAGGATGCTAACAACGGGCCCGTCATTAATGGCCCGTTGTTAGCATCCTCCCCATTCCCATTTGAGCCCTAATGGGACTCAAATGGGAATGGGTATGTAACAGGTCCGGGTTCCACGAAAGGAAATTACCGGGCCCTCCAAGGTCGGAATTGCCTGGTAAGTCCCCTTTTGCGGGACCTGGATGCGGCCCGAATTTGGGGGTAGCCATGCCCTTATTATGGGCATAGCTACCACCAAACTCGTAATGAGGCCCAATGTGTGGTATATTTTTGAAAGACTTTATTTTATATTTTCAACTAAGTTTTTACACGTTTTAAAGTACTCTTTCTAGTGGTAGGAACTTTTGTTGATTGTTTTACAAAGCTGCTTAGGTATAGATAAAGAGTGGTAGATAGTGCCACTAGAAACCCCCATTTTTAGACAAAAGTTAAAAACTGCTGGTACACTTGGGGGAAATGAAATTATCTATCTATCTATCTCCGAATGGAACCTTACACCAGCATTTCTTCGTCTGCATTTCTTCGTCTGCATTTCCTTGTGTCTTTTTTTTGTTGTTATTTTGATCTAGTGTTCCGGTCCTAGAGGGTAAGGGTAATCCTAATCTTTGCCTTTCCAGACCACTTTCGTTTCCCACAGAGCTGCCCCTAGGATGATCCCTTGCTCGGGTAAGCTAGGCTTTCTGGAGATAGGTCTGAGGTGAGTTACGGAATTTAAATAAGAGAAAAAGTGTAAAACAAAGTGTATTGCTGTGCCCGCCTGCACCTGCCTCTCATTAAGTGCGTCAGGGCCAAACCCGCTACATTAACAGCACGGTAGCTATACACACTGCATTCCCCATTAACATCTAAGGTCCCACCCCTGCGTCATCAAATGTCAGCCAATGCGGATGAGAGTTTCTACTTCCTTGCCTTTATATATATACGATCTTACTCACTTGAAACACATATTTCGGGCAGTGGGACAAAAAAACAAAGATTTCGACTGGTTGAAACCGGTAAAAAAAAAAAAGACGTTTGAGTTTTGCTCGAACAATCTCGCCCATGTCTGCTTAGCACTCTGACTTTCGAGTCCATTTGGAACCCGTTTCAAGTGTGCATCTCATTAGTATTAAAGAGGTGTATTGCAAACAACGGCCCCCCTCTTTTTCTTAAGATTGTCAGTTTGTGACTTTTCCTGTGCCAAGTGCCCGGAATGCCCTAGAGACAATAGACCTTTAGCAGGGCTTTGTTTTATGGACGAAGAACTGTTTCTAAAGTGTGCAGCTTGTAAACAGTAAAAGGGGACGTTTGCAGAATGTTCTCTGCCTGCGCTAATGGTGTCATTTAATTAGATACTCAGAAAATCACTTCTACCTTTCCACATGTTGTTAATTTTGATTAATTCGTGCTGGCTTCGCAGCACGCACCTCCGAGGCATGTCAATACACGGGGATTGGATTAAGGGCAAGAGGGACGGGAGAAGGGAAGCGGGAGGTGGGAATGGAGAAAGGTACAGACGCATTGAGCAAGTAAAGTGTGTGGGAGAGAGGAGGGGAGGTAAAGGTGGAGCGCTTTATGTGGGAAGATAGAGAAGGCTGCAGAGGAAAAGTTGTGCTGAAAAAAGAGAGTGAAACAAGAAGGCAAATACACATGAAGGGCGTGATTCATGGAACCTTTTCCTATGGGATTACGCCATTATAATACGCTTCCATGAATCAGGCCCTAAATGTAAGTGAATGAGGTTTAATGTTTGAGTGTTATTTGACCTCTGTGTAACCTGTTCACAGGTGCGAACATGTTGGGGGCATGGTGAAAAAATGAGTACTATTTTTGAGCTGTGTTTAAAGATGTAAAGGCAGGCGCTCTGTTACCAGTCTTTAGCTTCTCCTCCTAACACATGTTTTCATGACTTCATCAATCTTCAGGGATGCTGAGTTTCTTAGTTAATTCAGGCAGGTCTGCATTTCTTTTTCAGGTGTGGCAAGTTAATTAGCTTTGAGGATTCTGGTACTTGTATTTTGCGTACTTGGTTTTGCTGGCAGGTGACTGGAAACAACTCCCTCCATAGCACACATCTTTCCCTTGATTGGGGGAGGGGGAAAGCCATGGTTGTGGCTCTCCAATGTAAGGCATGATGTCCCTGCTGCTACTGCCTTTTGAGCCCGGGACTCATGGAACAATGTTTAAAGATGTAAAGGCAGGCACTCTGTTACCAGTCTTTAGCTTCTCCTCCTAATGCACGTTTTCATGACTTCATCAATCTTCAGGGAGGCTGAGTTTCTTAGTTAATTCAGGCAGGTCTGCATTTCTTTTTCAGGTGTGGCAAGTTAATTAGATCGGAGGATTCTAGTACTTGTATTTTTCGCACTTGATTTTGCTGGCAGGTGACTGGAAACAACTCCCTCCATAGCACACATCTTCCCCTTGATGGGGGGAGGGGGAAAGCCATGGTTGTGTCTCTCCAATGTAAGGCATGATGGCCCTGCTGCTACTGCCTTTTGAGCCCGGGACTCCTGGAACAATGTTTAAAGATGTAAAGGCAGGCGCTCTGTTACCAGTCTTTAGCTTCTCCTCCTAACGCATGTTTTCATGACTTCATCAATCTTCAGGGAGGCTGAGTTTCTTAGTTAATTCAGGCAGGTCTGCATTTCTTTTTCAGGTGTGGCAAGTTAATTAGCTCTGGTGATTCTGGTACTTGTATTTTTCGCACTTGATTTTGCTGGCAGGTGACTGGAAACAACTCCCTCCATAGCACACATCTTCCCCTTGATGGGGGGAGGGGGAAAGCCATGGTTGTGGTTCTCCAATGTAAGGCATTATGGCCCTGCTGCTATGCGAAAAATACAAGTACCAGAATCCTCAGAGCTAATTAACTTGTCACACCTGAAACAGAAATGCAGACCTGCCTGAAAAGACAAAGTAACTCAGCCTCCCTGAAGATTGATGAAGTCATGAAAACGTGCGTTAGGAGGAGAAGCTAAAGACTGGTAACAGAGAGCCTGCCTTTACATCTTTAAGCATTGTTACAGAAATCCCGGGAAAGGCAGTGCAGCAGGGCCATCATGCCTTACATTGGAGAGCCACAACCATGGCTTCCCCCTCCCCCATCAAGGGGAAGATTTGTGCTATGGAGGGAGTTGTTTCCAGTCACCTGCCAGCAAAATCAAATGCGAAAAATACAAGTACCAGAATCCTCAGAGCTAATTAACTTGCCACACCTGAAACAGAAATGCAGACCTGCCTGAAAAAAACAAAGTAACTCAGCCTCCCTGAAGATTGATGAAGTCATGAAAACAGGCTTTAGGAGGAGAAGCTAAAGACTGGTAACAGAGCGCCTGCCTTTACATCTTTAAAATATTGTTGAGCTGTGCGATAATAAGATCAATTCAACTTGCCACGCGACCACTTCTATTCTATTACATTTTTATAAAGCACCAACTCGCCTGCAGGCCTCAGAGCGCTCACATGACAATACAAACAAAAACATGGAAGGCTGAAGGCAGCAAGGTCATGGTGAAAATATGGTCAGAGTCCAGGGTAGAGAGGGGCCCTTCCCACTTCCTTGTCACGCCTAGAAACACTTGTGTACTTGTGACTTATCATATCAAAAAAACAAAGCCTATGCAAACTTGCGTACAATGCCATGTTTGCAATGTCCATTCCATACAGATGTTGTTTTTGCTCTGGTTTATCCATGTGAAAGTTGGTGGAATATTGTCCGACACCAGCGCACAATTGCGTAGTGCGGATGCGCCTTATGTGATGGGCCTTGATGTTTAGGCGCGAAGTAGCCCATGTTGATGCAGACAGCGGATCTAATTTGGAAGGCTCAGATTGATCACACATATTTACAAGCTCAGGGTCCTCACAGCTGGATATTGAACCGTATTCACATACAGCTGATCTCAAGAGGGACGCCTGACCTAGCCTGGGTTCTGTGTCTAGATCTGGTCCATTAAGATAAGCTGAAAGGATCGCATGGCGGCAATCACTAACACAGACACCATGTAATAGCATGGCAGTACCCATTGCTACGGATTTCTATAGACACCTGTAGCCCATGGCACACATTGGGCTAGGCTAGAGTAGGCTGCTCACTTGTCTTCGGCGAGAAATAAAGAAATAAAAAGACAGAAAACACTGTGTACGTCAGATATTTATTTTATGTAGTGTATTTGTAGTTAGTGTTTTTGTATCAACTGCAACAAACGTACCTGGTATGAACCTTCCAGCCTGGCATCTTCAGCGTGGCCATGACACGTAACTTGGGCATTTATATAGCGCTACAAACCCTCAGGAAGCATGAAAGACTGAGTTTGGCCCTGCCGCATTCGAACCTGCATCAGCAGGATCTGCACAGATGCCAAAGCAAGCACTCTACTCGCTGTGCTATCGGACCGGCTACTTCAGCCAATGAATCCGCGGACCATGTGCTTGGGGCAGTCCTGTTGAAGATATGTGCGGCCCGAACCTGGCGATGCAGCCATGTCGGGTGGGCCCAGAAAAAATGCACTCCTGAGCCACATATGCAAGGTGGGGCCCAGGATGTGAAGAGAGGGAGGAGGTGACTGAAGCCGGCCTCCCATGACAGGTGGGGCGGTGAAGACAAGTCGTGGCCCACACAATCCTCATGACTGAGTGAATATGGAGCTCCAGCACACCAGCCAGACCTCCAGAGCCCTGAAGAGTGTGGACCCACTATGCTGCTGCATGGAAGCGAGGGGCTGGGGCCCGAAATTCAGCTGAGGCAACACAGAAACATGTGGTGAATGAAGGAGGCGTCCCCATGGCAATGGAGATGTCACCAAAATACAGAACACTCCACAGGTGGGGCAGTTACACCGGCAGCTCCCCAAGGCTTGGGGGCTTCCAATGATGATCAGAGTGTGCTGTGGTTGCGGCAGTCAGTGCAGTGGCACCCCAGAGAATGGGGCTTCCACAAGGAGATCACAGCCACCTGTGGGATGTTTTACCCATGCAGCCAAGCCCTACCATAAAATTGTGCAGTACTGGCATTGAAAACATCATGATGGCCAGAACTCCCCAGAGAGTGCACAGGGAAAACATGAAGAATAGGCTGCCACCTATTTTTGCGTATGCTGTGAGCACAGGAGGGCACTGCCTAAAACCACCATTGGGCTACACACACAGTAGCCTGAAATCATTGGGAATGGAAATGCTGATTGGCAGAAGCAACCCAGAGCTGTTGGGAATTCATTTTCTTGAGGTCTAAAATTGCTAAAATCATGGCTCACAAAACAATTAAAAAGATCCCACCTCCTTGTTGGGGGGTCAACATCATTCTCCAGCAAGAATCTACATGAATCTGAGGTTCACAGAAGTGCATCTATATTTGAACAAAGTATATTTTGAGGATTGCTTACTGGTAAGGCATCTGTCAAAAATGGGTGCAATACCGGTGCTTGACACTGCCCAGCGCTAGCGATCTAAATTCTGACAGGAGACCTGTATTTCTGAAGCTAAACTGTAACCAGAGTTAGCTGAGACTTCAAAGGCTGGCTGTCCCCGGGAAGCCTTCACACATAGTCTTCCCAGCAACAGCACAGGAGATCACATGGTCATGTTAACCAGATGCAGAGTGGCACCCTGGTCTGCTGACCTCAGACAAGACAATAGACTCTTTCAATTGAACAGAATATGCTGATTTGGGTGTGCCTGAACAACTGCTCTGGGGGAAGGCAAGACATCTGATCTCTCTGAGTCAGAGCCAACTTCTGGAGGCGGGGACAAACCAATGGGTGTACTGCAGTGGAGGCAAATGTATGTTTTATTAAAATGCTTATAAAATATTGTATCAAGCTGACAGAAATGTACAATTTGGAGATTCTTAATATGAAGAATTCACTCACAATTTGTGACTAAACTGGACGCTGTGGGATGTTCTGAGGCCAAACCCTATAATTATTAATATTGTCACTGCTGGGTTTATGCTAGAAACCTAAGAACTTCCAGTAATATGTGCAGAGAGGGTGTGTACCTCCGTGTAAGATTTGTTGCAAAACCAATATGGCAAAACCCACTAAAAGCGCAAAATGTCGTCATTTCTGAACCCAAGCTCGTAGAAACATGTGACTTGAACCAAACTGTACCTTAAGCAATCGGTCATGCAATTTAGGTAATATTAACAAGTTGTGTATCTTGTAATTATGTGTTTTATGAAAAATAAGATATGCTGTATGGACACAAAGGGGAGTGTCCTTTCCTTGAGCCATAAACATGACTCCTGATGACTCATTCTGACTCACAACTCCGTTCTCCAGTCAGGTCACAGTAAATCCTTTAACCTATCAGGATCCTCAGAGGGTTGGGCATAGAAAGACAGCCTTCCCACCCTCTTTCAAAAGACATAAAAAGAGCCACTGAGACCCAGATAGAGACACTCAATTTCCACTCTTCAACTGATTCCTGTGCAGCACTTTGCTGGATGACTTCAAACCCAGATAGATCCAGAGACCAGACTCTAGAACCCAGATATAGAACCTAAAGCAGGGGCCTAACCCAAAAGCTGAACTCTTCAGAGGCCCCAGAATCCAGCAACCTAACTCAACTATTCAACAGTCGGGCAAGCTGTTTGATTCTGGCTAGAACCCTGTGCCAGAACCATATCCAGACCCAGATAGCAGAGCTGTATCCAGACCCAGACCGCCGTGCAGTGCTGATAGCAGACCCAGACCAGACCGCTGTGAGCAGAACCAGTGCCAGAGACTGTCCAGTGGCGACAGAACCGCAGCCCAAACCTGACCAGATCCGTGACGAGGTCGCATTCCTTCCAAAACTAGGAGTGAGTATCCAGTCTAGGAACTGTACAGAACCAATCTCTTAGTCTAAAGTGATCCTATCCCATCCAATTCAACCTGTCCCGAACTGCATAGAATTTTGTGCCCATCCTGTGATTTCAAAGCTGTAAAAGTGTCATCTGTCATTCCAAATCCTTATAGTTTTTCCGTAATCGCGCTTTACACACTCGGAAAAAGTGCTGCGAATTGCAAGTTGGCTCAATTTCACCACTTGTAAAAATAGCTGCTTCTTGCTTTCCACTGCTGAAATTCGTTTTCACTCTTATAATCATTCATGAATCATTGCTAGTGTTGACCTGAACTAATTTAAAGTAGCTGTCACCTACCCTGAATCTCCTACAGGGAATTAAAATCATTTTTAGCATATTTGTCACTTCATTGCAAATCACCATTAAAAGTATTTTGCCTGTTTAAATCACCCCTGTTTTCTCTAAGCTTGCTGGGGGGAAATGGAATTTGAACTGCATTTGATTGTATTCCTGAAAACTGTGTGCTCTTCTTTCCATCTCTTTAGATTGCATAAGGGGGGAGTGAATTGTCACAAGGGAAAAAGTGATCATATTATCTCTGGTTGAAACCATATTGAGTGTTATTTCTGTGCTGCATTCTTCCCATCATTGCTTTTCCTTGAAACCATACAAAGTATTCTCTGCTACCTTATCCTTTCTATACCAACTCCTAACTACTTAAAGAATTGTGCTACTGTAATATTATCCATTGTTGATCACTGTCATATTCATAAGCGTGCTATCAAATATTAATTTATTCATAAAAGTGTGATATATATTGTTTAATTTTTCAAATAAACCTTTTAATTTGCAAAACAACCTACTTCTTGGCTCAGTGAGGTCAGGGGATTCAAAGAGAGGGGCGTTATATAAGGGTTCATCATCCAGATTTAAGAACTTGACATAAAAATATATAAATAAGGGCTTCCATTGGGCATCCCAGACTAGGCATTGATTTAGTTGGATTGCTGAATTGAAGTCACTTACAGGCTGCACTGCTGTCCGTTGTCATGCCGCAGTTACCACAGCCGCCCGAGGCACCTCGACCAGCATTCCAGATCCACCAACCAGCACAGAGACAGTGATTCTTGGCCCAAGCCGCCGCCCCGAGCATGCTGCAGATGTCTGTCTAGCCTCGCTTACCGAACTGCCTGGTACCCGCAGCAGTCTCCTGCCACTAACTCTGTCTCAAAGTGCTGTGAAGTGACCTGAAACAGACTAGATGCTGTCAAGCAGCATGAACTTCTTCAGCACCAGGTACATTGTGGTTCTGCCCCCCTGGTCCTAGGCCAAAGGCCCCTAGAGACAGTTACAACCCTTTGCCCCCTTGGTGCTGAAAGAAAATAACCTTGAACAGTAAGACTGATTATTTTACCAACTACCCTCCTGTCAGTATCCAAAGTGCATCCCTTTCCTTCATGAAACTGTATGTCCTCTTTGTTCCTTTACAGGGTGGGCTGTATTTTGTAGTGTGCTAGAACTGTCTGTATTGATAATAATAAAGTAGATATTTTATACAACCTTGACTGGACAGTCCCTTTTATCATTTGTTAATAATTTTATTTTTGCTGTGTTGCAACTAACCACGATCCATGAACTTACAGAGATAAGCCTGCCGTTCCGTCCACCTTACCAAAATTGAAGAAGGAGGTCTTATAATTCACTTGTATTCCAATCTGTTCTGATCCCTTCTGGTGTACTAGAGGTGTGAGGTTGATTGATGGTTTAGAAACCGATATTCATCTCTGGACTACTGGTGCACTGGAAGTTGATTTGTCATACATCCACCCCTTCACAGTACCTTGGGGTCTTTCCTTGGGGCGCTGACTCTGGGCATGCGAGTGCTAGGCTGCTCCTGATGGTGACTGGTGGCCATAGCTGGCTGCAAGCTTGGCTTTGTCCATGGATGACTCCTGCTGGGGTCCTGGGCCTTCTTCATCCTCCAGGCGGTGGCCCACTAAAGGCTCCTGATGGAGCCTAGGCCGCCTTCATGCTGCATGGTGGCCATGTCCACCACAAGGAGCCACTGTAATTCACTGTGCTGCCCGCTCTACCAAACTGTCCTAGGCAGTTCCCTGAGTGCATGGGGACCACTCACACTCACTGCTGCACCTGCAGTATTTATAATAATGTGGGTGGGCCCAGTTGCCTGGGGTTCCCACCCAACATCACTGCAGCACCTGGATGCCATTTTTTTTTCAGGCAGCATCTTCGTTGCCATGGGGATGCCTCCCCGCTCACTGCTGCTGCCTTGATTTTCAGGCCTGCCTCCTCCGCAATGGCACTCACCTTCATCCGGGCCGCCCGACTGATGGTGTAGGGCTTCCTTACCTGGGCCGCTCAGCAGAGCAGCCTGAGATTTCTCTGCCTCCTCTCTTCACCCATGTTGGCTGCCAAGTCCATACCCAGGACTTATTTCTTCACTGCTCCACAGGCTTCCACTGTGCCACTCTGCTTCGGGAGGACTTTAATGATGACGCCCCAACCTGCTGGCCAAGAGGTGGGACTTTGGGGTCATGGCTGTGCAACGCAATCAGGGCCACCCTACACACGTGGTCCTGGCCAAGCTCTTCTTAATGGCCCAGGTAACCATTGTCATGCTGCTTGGGCCGCAAATGTCTCTGGGCATGCCCGGTCTGGCCCCCGGGCAGGCTGACAGGCGCCACAGCCTCAGGACGGCCAACCTGCCCTTGGCATAGTAGCTCAGCCCCTTTGAAACAGTCTCTGGGGGGTCTCCCACACTCGCCACCCATCACTAATCAAAGGATTCAGGCCCCAGGCGGCTGCTAGAGGTAGCAAACCCCCATTTAAGTCTCTCTATTTCCCTCTCCAACTGTCCTTTTCTCAACTGTCATTTTTCAAAATCCTCCCGTATTATTTTCTTTCCCTTGCCAAGCCCATTCTTGGTCAGGGGAGTGCTTTCCTATTGTTCCTTTCTTCGTTTAACATCACACAAACACACACATACACACACACATGCGCGCATGCACGCCAGCACACACGCACACACACACCCACCACATTTAATCAATCTTTTCTTTCCCTGTCTGTGTCTTTCTTTTCTGTGTTTATGTTCCCTTAGAGGGCAAGCATGTAAACAAACTTGAACCCTGGCAGGAAAGGGGAAGTGGCGGCCTCCCAGTGGAGCTATCTCCCGGTCTATGGGTAGGATGTAGGATTCTGTTCCATGAGTTCATCCTAAGGATATACCTTTGACCTCTCTAATGAAGGAGCGAATGACAGGGCAGATCCCTCAGAAGGAATTAACACCAGTGGAGCAGAGATGAAGGACTTAGAGGAAGTAATGTTATAGTGTTATAATTTTGAGCTTTTAATGAATAAAAAGGGATAACTAAAACTGTCCACCTTGGTGTCTATGTCCCATTGAAGGAAGAAGATAAGAAATCATGACATAGCCCATTGCCTGTCTTAATATTAATTTTATTAGCAGTCTGCATAGTGGACCGTATTGTTCAGCTGGTCTGAGTTGTAGAGGTGGGTGGTTCCCTGGTCCCCGTGGATCCGCCCTTGGCCTGGGGTGAGGGATGTGCACCCTCTTCCCCGGGTCAGAGCTGGATGAAACAGGTGCTGCGCAGGCCTCGTCCATTGCAAAGCAAAAGGGTGGACAGGATATCGAAGTATCCATGTCTCGTTGCCCATTTCAAAAGTGTGATGCAGGAGCATTCTTTGCACTGACAAGGCAGCGACACAAAGGTGGTTTGTAAGTGGTCTTGTATGTAAATAGTCTTGAATAGCACCCTAGTGCCACTGTTTGTTGCATCGTTGCACGTGGCTCTGTAAGAATATAGGGAATGGGGGTATTAGTGGGACAACGGGAGAGGCAGATGTGCAACCTATGGTGTTGGTGGGTCGCCGATTGGAAATGCCCTGATCCTGTTTGCTAGTGTAATTTTACGTGGTTTTGATGGAAAAACTTCCCATTACATCTTCCATTTCGTGTAGGGAATCATTTCCAAAACGGCGTGGCCTAGGAAACTCATACAGAGAAGTTGTCTCTTCAGGTTTGACCACATAGGCACCATTTTCATGAGACCTGTCAAATGTGCATGGTTTTATCGTAACCCTGTGCTTGTTATTTCTGAGAGAGCTCACTGAGACACCGTGGTGTGCAGGGAATGGTGAGTTATGGAAGAGCTGGTATCTCTTATAAATCAATAGCTTTGGGTAGAGTAGCACCTGGCATGTGAATGACTTTTATACGGATGCAATATACGAGGCACTTATAAACGATTCTGATGTGGGAACGGACAAAGAGGGGAAACAAAGAACAAGGATTCGGGAGAGACAGGAGAGGAGAACGAGAGAGAGGGAAAAGAGGATAAGAATGAGAGAGAGTTGGAGGCTGACAGAGAGGGACATTAGAGCATGGGGGTAGTAGTTATTGAGGCAGGGAGGAAGGAGGTGGGGCGTGGGGGAAAAGGGGAGGTGTAGAAGATCCTATGTCTATAATCAGAACCACATTCAGCTGTGCTGACCTGGGGAGAAATGATTGTTCCTGCGGTTTTTCAAATCAGCTGAACAAGGCAACATTAAAAGGTCACTTTGCTCAGAGAGAGAGAGAGAGAGAGAGAGCTGAGAAGACGAGAATGGGGGTTGGTATTAGAGGAAGAAGATACGTGACAGAGGGATTAATGACAGGATGGATGGAGAAATGGATATAAGGAGAGGCGAGGAAGGAAGGGAGCAAGGAAGAGAGAGAGGGAGGGAAGGGGGAGGAGGAAAGGGGGAGAGTGACAAATCAACTTCCGGGGCACCAGTGGTCAAGGGATGAATATTGGTTTCTAAACCATCAATCAGCCCCACACCCCTAGTACACCAGAAGGGATCTGAACAGATTGCAAACACAAGTTAATTATACATCTCATTGTCCAATTTTGGTAACGTGGATGGAACAGCAGGCTTATCTCTGCAAGGTCGTGGATCGTTGGTTGCAACACAGCAAAAATAAAATTATTACCCAATGATAAAAAGGGACGGTCCAGTCAAGGTTGTATAACATATTGACTTTATTATTATCACTACAGACAGTTCTAGCACACTACAAAATACAACCCACCCTGTAAAGGAATGCAGAGGACAGACAGTTTCATGAAGGAAAGGGGATGTGCTCTGGATACTGACAGGAGGGTAGTCAGTAAAGTAATTCATCTCAATAGTTCAATGATACTTGGTTTCAGCACAAAGGGAGAATGGGTCAATATACCTCACATGGGGCCTCCGGAGAATGACCAGGGGGACAGAACTACAGTGTACCTTGTACTTGTAGAAGTTCTTGTTGTGCGACAGGGTCGAGTCGGTTTCAGGCCGCTTTGCAGTTTCTGCGACAGAGTTCAAGATGGGAGACCGCTGAGGTTATCAGGTGGCAGGCAGTTTGATGAGTGACGCTGGACGGATGAGTGCAGACTGGACTACACAGTGGCTCGGGGTCAGTAATCGTTGCCTCAGTGCTGGTTGTCAGGTCTGAAGCACAGGTCAAGATTACTCGAACAGCGCGAGTGACTGCTGCATGGCAACTTTCAGGTTGTAGTCTGTTGCAGCTCGAGGAGCTCAACTGCCTTGAAAATGTATGAGCTTAAAGTAGACGCTGGTTTATGCTTGTCGGTGCACTCCTCCTAGCTTCTTCGCTGGGCTCATGTCATCCTTGACACTACTCACCTACGAAGCTTGCTTGCAGAGCCTTGCAGGGCATGCTGTGTGCTGGCTGGGTACCAGTTCTAGAGCTGCTAGAGGGTCCTCTGGATTCAGTATCTCCTCTCGTTCTCTGGGAGATGTTTAGGCGAGGGATTTTGCTTCCCTCTTGGAAATTCTGGCCTTTCTTCACTTGCGGAAGCTGTAATGCAGACTGTATCTTCAGCAAGGGGTCGCATTAGTCCTTCTTGTTACTCCTTGCAAAGTTTTCAGGTGATCTGCCCTAAAGAGGAGCTCAACCCATGAACAAATCCTGGGTCCCTATCAACAAGTTTCTGTTATGTGTGAGGTCATATCCAGAGTGCTTTGCAACAGGAAAGGTAAACGGGTGAAAACATGCACTACTAAGTACCACCAATCGTGTGGCCTGTTGTGGATCAAAGGGTCTCTCTGATTAATGGAGCTCTCTGTGGTTACTGATAAAAGGCAGGTCTCCTTTGAAGTTGTGGCTATAACAGACTTTCTGTATCCATCAAATTGCATACCCTTCCCTCTGAATAGGGATGCCCCTGCAGGGATGACTACTGTAAACAGTTGTCCCAGACATGCCATTTCACTGCCCTTGATACTAAGGGGCGGGAGCTGACTTCAGGTTGACATGGATGCATATCAACAAGGTGTTTCCTCTCCTTTTTGTCAGCTCTGTGACAAGGCCTCTCGCAGGCCTGCTTCAATTAACTCTCATCAGTATGCACTGCCACCAGCAGGGCTCACAATGGCCGAGGTGGATCCATGAAGCCTTTGATAGTTAATTAGGGTGACCATGGCCGGAGGAAGCTTTGCCCTCCTCCTATTGCGATGCTTTCCTGTGCTGCTGGCTGTCACATTCCAACTAAATGGGACAGGAGGGCAGCGCCTGAAGGCTGTGTCCACTCAGAGTACAAATATCTATGTGTTTGTTGTGTGGTGAGCATAGGAAAATGTGTGCAGATTAGCCCACACATTTTCCGAGGTTGATCTCCCATCATTCACTTTCTTTAAAAAAGAATATCAATAAAATCTCATGCGAGAGGGAGAGAAAGAGAGAGAGAGAGAGAGAGAGAGAGCTAGAGAGAGAGAGAGAGAGAGAGAGAGAGAGAGAAAGAGAGAGCTAGAGAAAGAGAGAGAGAGAGAGAGAGAGCTAGAGAGAGAGAGAGAGAGAGAGAGAGAGAGAGAGAGAGAGAGCTAGAGAGAGAGAGAGAGAGAGAGAGAGAGAGAGAGAGAGAGAGAGATGAGCTTTTCTGGCCCATAGTGCAATGTCCCAAGCCGACAGTGCATCAGTTCCAACTTCCAGAACAAGCAATCTCAATGCCACTGTCCCCCTCTTAATTTTGTCTATGGGATGCTGTGTGAAAGCTGGCGAGGGGAAATTTCTTTTTTGCACTTTCTGGGAAGGTTGATTACATATTTCCACTCACAGAAGCATAGATGAATACGCCTTGGACCTGGTGAAGGAGTGGAAGCAAAGGCAGCCTATTATATTTATGTGTGTATTCAAATAAGGTGCAGTGTATGTGTGTGTGCTACAGTTTTTGTGACTGGGTTAATGTGTTTGAGTTGATTTGCAACAGTGCAAAGTATAGGTGGAAGGATGTATCTCTGTTCATGTGTGCAGCTACATACCTGAATCTTGTGTGGACTTGCATTTGTGTCTTTTGTTGGTCACATAAGAGGAGACTGTTCTGGACAAGGCAATAGAAAATGGAAATGGATCAGAGACTTAGGGGGTCATTCAGAGTTGGGTGGTAACAGTAAAAGCACAAGTATTTGGCAAATACCATTGATTTTACTGTCCACCCAATTCAGGTTTTGATCAAAAACCATTGGTGGTATTCCATGGGAATAGCAGCAATGGTATTTGAGGCTGAAAATCCACCTATTTTTACCTTCAAGTTGGAGGTAAAAAATACAAACTGGCCTCAAAATGTTTAAATCTTTAATTGTACTGTACACAATGGAAGCACATGTCCTTCATTCAAAATGTTTTTATTTTTTTTATTTTACAAAGGGCCGTGTTAAGCCAAAAAGGTTGGCATCTCTGATTGCCACCTGATCCATATAAATGGCACTGCTGTACATCATCCATTTGTCAGTTCACATTGATGCTGAAAATCATGAAAACAAATTTTAAACACATCTTCTTTACATTACCGCCATCAGAGGTGGTATTTCTGAAATAGCACTGCAGGTTTTCCAGAAATACCACCTTTGTTGGTGGTATAATCTGAGTAGAGAGGATTTTTAGAAATACTACCGGAGGTTCTGGTAACTTTCTTCAGCAGTATTAACATTTCTGTCCAACTCTGAATGAAGCCACTTTGTAATCTTCTACCTGAACATTACATCGTTCTAGGTACGTTTTCCAACTGTGTCCAAAAGTAAGTGCCACAAACAGTACAACAGCCGTTTCTATAATCACTATGTAAGTAGCATCTATATGTGCTATTCAGTGTGCATTTCAACTCTTTTTGTATGAACACTGGTGATCAAGAAATTCACCGAAATATAGGGAAAGCAGTCATACAGAATCATACCAACGACATATTCTAATAAGATATGGAACTTTACTTCCTTGGCAAGTAGGAGTCACGATAGGCTGCTATGTATTGTAACTGACCAACGGTGTAAGGGGAGCAGTGGTGCTAACATTACCATTCAGTGTTACATCATGTGTTATTCAAATGCATACATTGCCACTGTCCGGTATGAACATGCTCCTGTAGCGTAGCACCCTCTCCCTCTTACTCACTGTGGAGGCCCATGTCTGGCAGCCAGCCAGGCACATCTACAATATTGCTGAAATCAAGATACAGAGAATCTGAGCAGGCTTTGCAGCATGTGGTTCCTTTGTAGCATGGGAAGGAAGGAAGGAAGGAAGGAAGGAAGGAAGGAAGGAAGGAAGGAAGGAAGGAAGGAAGGAAGGAAGGAAGGAAGGAAGGAAGGAAGGAAGGAAGGAAGGAAGGAAGGAAGGAAGGAAGGAAGGAAGGAAGGGGGGAGGGAGGGAGGGAGGGAGGGAAGGATGGAAGGAAGGAAGGAAGGAAGGAAGGAAGGAAGGAAGGAAGGAAGGAAGGAAGGAAGGAAGGAAGGAAGGAAGGAAGGAAGGAAGGGAGGGAGGGAGGAAGGGGAAGGGAGGAGAGAGGAAGGGAAGAAAGAAAGAAAGAAAGAAAGAAAGAAAGAAAGAAAGAAAGAAAGAAAGAAAGAAAGAAAGAAAGAAAGAAAGAAAGAAAGAAAGAAAGAAAGAAAGAAAGAAAGAAAGAAAGAAAGAAAGAAAAAAGAAAGAGAGTCAATGGAGAATAACTACAGTTTGGCTCGGTATGACGTTGTTACAACTACAGAACATGTGATTCAATCAAGAATATTTACACAAGTAGAAAACATATATTAATTGGGCACCAAACATTATCAATGGAGACTGCCATGGCAAATGGATGTCCCCCCCCCCATCCCGACCCAGATCATTGTACAGTTGAAGTTTCCAACCCTGCTTTGTTGGAATTTCAGCTTCAAGTTAAAAGAAACTGGAGAGGTTTTCTGAGTTGGCATGGCTATGACTTTCCAAATATACATCTTGACCTTGCAGAAACATAGTTCACAGTAATTGTTTGCAATTTTCTGGTGGAGAAATGATCTTTGCCTTTAATATACAAAATTTGAAATACTATTTGGGGTTCTAATGTAATTTCCAGCATGGAATTATCTGCTGCATTTTCCCTAAACCAAGGATTCAAAGCAAATATGCTAAGAATTCCACACCATTGGGGATGGACAGTTATTTAGAATTCCTTTCAGAGTGGCATCAGGCACAGCTGTTTTTCAATGTCTGATGTCTCATATGCTAACTGGTTTGCCAGGGGTAATGGTATTCCAGGATGACATTCTAGCATATGGAAGTAGAATGAGAGTACATGATTAACAGTGTGAGACTCATTTTTCTAAGTTAAATAAGAAAGGTTTGACAGTGGTGCTCTGTCAGTGGTGCTCTGCCAATGTAAATTATGAATGGTAGGAGATAATTATTTAGGTCAGACCTTGACCAAAATGGTTATTAAACAAAGGGTGGGTGTGGTGAATGCTGTCAGAGATGTTGTCTCAGCATCCATCAAGGAAGAATCACATTAATGTCTTTGGTTAACTGAATTTTATAACACATCTATATTGAGGATCTAAGAGATCACATATACCTTAAGCCAATTGATGAAGATAGATGTCACATCTGCATAGGCAGATTCAAGTGAAGAAGTAGTGAGGCCAGTGAAAGATGGGATTTGTGGTCCATCTACTTTCGGTGGATTTGTGCCAAAGTGCCAATCCCTTGTTACTGCTGATGCATGCAACAAAAGAGTAGGATCTATCTTGTCCTCAATTGGAAATTGTTGCATCTTTTGTCTGTGGGGTCATTTACCAGCCCTACAGAAATCCCCTGCATCACAAAACTGCATTTTAGAAGTTACAAAAATAATGGCTGCACTGCATCTGCTGAGCACATATTCCCTTGCATCACAAAACTGCATTTTAGCAGTTACAGACATAATGGCTGCGCTGTATCTGCTGAGCACATATGGGGCGAGATGGAACAAAGACACCCTGAGAATGGCAGCAATTATTTTCTTCATGAGAATCCAAAGAGAGGAATTCCAAGGCAGAGTGGCTCAGCGCTGCTGTGTGTGATTTGCTAAAATGTAAAGCTGCACAAGAAAATGTTCTGCGTTTAAAATGACTTTGCACTGGTGCTACTTTCATCTTTAAACATCATCCAGCTTGGTTTTAATAAATCACAGCCCAGCCATGTCCATCTATATTCAGGTTGAACACTATCAAATGAGGGCCATTCCTCCCTGAACTGCATTATTGTGTCAAGTAAAGTATGTGAAAAGCAGGCAGTTCATTCCAGTCTGCATGGCTAACATTCACTTTGAAAACAAATTAACACATGCAAAGCACTTCAAAGAAGCTCTTTCTCTCCTTTGCCTGGTGTCAGTTTCAAAGAACCCATTTCTCAAGCATATCCCCATGTATAGAATTTGACCAGAGCTATGAAAGCCTTCAGAATGAAAATTTGACGAAAACCGCAAAGCAGTAAAGTGACATTGTGAAACATCAATAAGAAATAATACAGTAAATTGCCCAGAAACACAGCTGTACATATTGGGGGGAAACACTGCAACAATATAGTTATATTTAACTCTGTATATTTTATTTTTCCTCACAAAAAGAACTTCAACAGCCTGGCTGAAGCTCAGGCATTCCTGTTAGACCAGTTTTTCTTAAAGGCCAAATGTCTCACCTCCCCATGATTTGATACTGCCAGGGCAGGGACCCCGTTCTTTGGGCTGAGAAGTGTGATAATTACAGGGTGCCTCAGACTGAATGACAAAGATGCTCCCAAGATCAAAGGGGATTCTAACCCATGTGTTTCCCTCAGAAGTGTGAAATCCCCTGCATTCAAACTGAAAGACTTCAAAGGACGAGTCAAGACAACACCTGAGCAAGCTGACCAGGGAAAGATATTTGCCTGGGCGGTTGGAAAGGCTGCCCACATTTGGGAACAAAGCCAGCTCATTTGAATTAAAAGACTTTTTACATTAAGACATTTATTTCAGTAATCTGAACAAGCAGTAATCTGAAATCATGATGGTTTTTTAATGTATTTTTTGTATCAGCAAGATGAGACGATATGGGTCTTCCTAGCATGTGGGGGGCGTGAACGGCATTAAAGAGGCATTTCTGAGGAAAGTGTACATGACACAAATGTAAAATTTGATGGAAATATGCCCGACACTGTTAGGCTTGTGTGTAGCCATTTGTAGAATTTTAGTTGAAATGTTTTCCATAGAAATTGGAAAAGAGTGCAAGGGCAAAGCAAGATCGCACAGAATTGGGGTTTGAAATGGCGTATTTCTTGCAAAATATGGGATCTGCCTATCTGATTTTCATGAGGATAACAATTGTAAATATAAGCGTTTTGTTTCATAACTAATTTTGGCAAAAGTAACTGTGGTGAAACAAAGCACAACATAAAACACCCACCCTAGAACTGATGTCACTCCCCTGGATCCAATCTGCTTGCAAGGAGGCGGCGACATCCACAGCCTGACTTATGTCATCTTAGAGGTATGTCCAGGTTACTTCGACCAATTAGAAAAATAATCCTTTGATGTCATCCTGCTTATAAAAGGAGGAAGCATAGAGAGAGTCAGGACATTCAAGATTCAGAGATTCAAAACTCCGGCATTCAAAATCCAGAGATCCAGATATTCAACATTCTCCCTGCAAGACTCCAGACTCTAGAGCCAGACCAGAGGTAGCTTGATCCAGATCCAGGCAGAACCTCCTATCCAGGCAGAATCACTTATCCAGAACTAAACCCTACACAAATCCCAATATTCCGGGAGAAAGGAGGAAGGCTGTGCACCCGTTTGGAAGAATCCAGTGACAGTCCTTTCTTTGCCTAGCTGATGCACCCCACTGTCCACTGTGAGCAGACCCCAGTTGTCAAATGTTCTCTTCCTTAAAAGAGAGCCCAGTTGTTATGCAGTGACCAGATCCTTGTCCCACTGTCCAGAGACCCAGTTAGCCATCCAAACTACCCAATTCAAGTGTATTTTGTAAGTATCTCCCTCCCCAGTAACCAAAATGCTGCATACACCGTTCTGTCACCTTGCACTTCTGTCCAACCCTATACAAATCCTATAAATACCCTAGTAACTCTTAAATTGTCAGAATCCTCTGTGTATCTTGTCCTTAGAAGAATCTGTGTTAGTCTCCATGTGTTAGCGTAATTCTGTTCAAATAATTTCAGTCCTTTGTGTAAGACCTTAGTAATATTTTGAATAAATTAATTAATTTCCCATAGAGATGAACGCGGCCTGAATAGGATAACCTTGCAAACTAACCTCATTGCGTACTGTGTCTTTCGTTAATAATCTAGCCACTAAAATATAGTTGCAGTAGAACAAATCATTTTGCTAACAAAACCGAGTTTTCCTGTGAAAGTGTTTCCCTTTTAAAATCCGATTTTCCTTTCCTATAAAGAATCCCATACTGTCACCCATATGGAGTCACCCTTTCACTTCAGTCTCATACCTGTTATGTGCCTTTGTAACTCATCAGTAAAACCGATTTCTGATTTTGACTGTTTAGCTCATTTCTTAAGTTGTTTGCTTGTTTTAAACCGGTGAAAACTAAGAAATTGTAATTCTGCCACATGTGATTTCTGCTGCACTGTTTTCCTTCCCAGGGTACATTTTCTCACCTGTATGCATATGTTTAGTACCTTGCCTTGTAGCTTGTAGGTTTTCTTGCTTCTTTAGTACAGCCACACAAATTCCTGTCTTATCCATTCAACCGCACACGTAAAATAATTATTCAGTGAATTCCGAGTGCCATTTTTCTCATTTTCAAGGGTTTTCAATCTGATTTTGGCCTCCCATTCTGGGGTGGTAGGTGGGATTTCCAATCAGATTTTTGCCTATTACATCTGACTCCTTGCTACTCCTCTCCACCCACACAAAATAAACTTGGTTAACAGGGGTTTGGGGGAGTGTTGCAGGGGGAAAGGCATAACAGTTGTGCCATTTTTTAAAGTATTACCAAAAAGTATTCTTGCTTTCATTTTTGCATTGATGTGTCTGATGTTAGAAAGTTAAATCAAGTGTGTCCTATCATTTTGCTGTGTAATTATCACCACACTGGTGAGTGGTGCCCTATATTGAATCTGTTTGAGTTTTCATTTGAATTTGTAAAATAAATAAATATTTCATAATTACACACTGGCCTGGTTCATGGTACATTGCGACATGGGGTGTCATCGGGGGGGAGGGGGGGTGAGACGGGATGGCAGCCTTCTCAAAGCAGCATATGAAATTAATAAACTTGAAAGCGTTTTTATTGTGCACCAAATCCCTGGCCAGTGGAAAGAGTGCTGGTCTGGAGTGTGATGTGTCTTTAAATCTGTGACATGTGTTACGTGCTGTGCCTGAGACAGTAGCAATATATTCTGTCCTTAAAAATAGCTATTAAGTTGTTGGTGTGCTGTGCACTTTTGGCAGTATGTGTGGTGAAAAAGGCTAGTCCCCAAGTCAGATCGCAAACATTTGGTAAAATGTGAGTTTGATCAAGGTATGATCCATGCATGCATGTAATTGCAAGATTGAATTTATCCCTGTAAAAGTATCTGCAATGCAGACTTCTTTAAAGGATTCCAGTAGGAGATCTTATGATGCAGAAACAGGTAGTATAGTATCAAGTTTGTTGGTTGGCACTGCAAATGCATGGGGTGCTATAACTGTGTCAGAGTGGAAATAATGCAGGAGGTCTAGACCAACACTTAAAGTTGCATAGGACTGGAATTGTTCAGGATGGTTAGAGATTATTGATATAGACATATACTATTTTGTTATTTCTGATGTTAGGGATTAGTAGAACTGTAGAAAATGAGTGGTATCTAAAGGGGTTCAAGGTTATGACTCCTTCGAAATTGACAAGACGAATGACCTCATAAGCACATTGAGGTCATCCCGAATTTCTATTACCAAAAGCAAAGTGACTGCAACATTGTGACAGTGGAATATGAATAGTCTAATTGAAGGGAAGGCACAAGTTTGTTGATCATGCTTGAACAGCAACAATGTATTTATGTATGTATGTATGTTCCGACCAGTAAGAAAAACACCTTCACCACACTGAATTCAGTAGGATCTGTTCATCTGTTTCATGCAATAACGATCGTCAGTCTGGCCACTTTCCAAAGTATGGCATCCTTATTAAGTTGCCCGGTTTGTAGTCCTTCTCTATGATTACAAATCACACCAAAGTGTTTATGTGTTGGTTAACTTGGAAGCTATATTGGATTGTAGTAGCTAGCAGAAAATATACGTTTCACTCATTAGAGCATGGGTCTCTGTACTAGTCCTTTCTTTTAACCTCTGTTTCAATATGCAAACAAGTTAAACAACTACACATAAGCCGAGAATACACCATTTCTGTAAACAATGTAGTAAAACATGTATGGTATTTACAGAGCACTACAGCATCTAGGTCCTTAATAGATACACAGTATGGGAAACTAATATCATTGCTCATTAACATACATTGTTCCTAATGTTTCACGTTATGTGGTAGTAAGCTTATAATAATGTCATAGTTCTGACTCGTATTATTCTGATCACTGTTCCATCCATGAAAGCCCATTTGCTTCTTGATAAGAGTAAGATGTTGTATATGTTTTACCCACTGTGCCTTTCTCCTGTACTGGGTTAGGTTACACATTTATTTTAGGTTATTATTGTTGTTTGCAGAAGGGTACTATATTTCTAATTGTGATGATAGAACATTATTCCAAATTAAGATCACAAGGGGAGTCATGGAATTTGTAGAGACCATATTTTGAAGAGAAGTTTAAACAGAGAATGTTTTGAGTGATACTGGCCCTCAATTTGTGTCAACAGAAATGGAAAGATATTGCAGTGAAAATTAGTTCTGTTGGATGATCTCCAAAGTGCATCATCCTAAAACTAAGGGAAAGATGGAAAGCATCAATTTAGTGCTAAGTGGTTGTTTACAACAAGACATTGCTAATGAGTTGAATGAGACATAACAATGGAAGAAGTTAGTATGGCGTGTAACCGTTTTTTTTATTTTGTATAGCACCAGACTATTGTAGTGTAGAGAGTCCAATACTAAATTGTCTCGTGCTTGGTTGAGGATGCAGTGGTATGAGGAGAGTGGACAAAGGTTTTGCTAGCAGGATACATGTAGTATGTGTACAGTAGAGCAAATAGAAGGAGGACCATGACTGAAAAATCATAAATACAAGAGCAAATATTCAAGTAAAAGTGGGTGATTTTGTGAAGGTCGAACAGGGCAGTCATGGTTTAAAGGGAAAACTCAAGTTCTATAATCCACTCAGGGTGATTATGGCTTTCAAGCATGCTGTGAGTGTGAGAGAAGGGCTTGTTTGTATCATGAGTATGATTGCTGAAAGTGAAAAGGGAAGACGGAAACTGAACGGTATGGAGGCAAAATGTGGATTGTGGGACGAGCAATACTGCTGAGAAAGAAGAACAGACTCAGGGCCCGATTCTCATCATGGCGCAGTGAACGTGCTAAATAGCACGATTCACTGCGCCATTTCGTGACACCCAGGCACCACTGCTGTTCTGAAGTGGGCCTGGGCGTCATCGCAAAGTACGGCAGTGCTTTTGCTGTAATCCGCCTGTTTCTAATGGAAACAGGCGGATTGCAGAATCTCGGCAGTGTTTTTGTTAAATAACGAGGGAATCGTTATTTAACGAAAATGTTGCCTATCATATACATCAAAGTGAGCAGCTTCAACATTGCAGGATTTTGAAGCTGCTTACTGTTGTGTATAGGAAAGTGTTCATATACACCTGTGTGATGTATATGAACACTTTCATTTAAAGCGAACAGCTTCAACTTTGCATCCTGCAATGTTGAAGCTGCTCCCTTTGGTGTAAATTAAAGTGTTCATATACACCCGTGTGTTGTATATGAACACTTTCATGTTGCAGCAAAGTTGAAGCTGCTTGCTTTGGTGTACATGAAAGTGTACATATACAACACGGGGGTATGGACACTTCCATTTACACTGGTGGCACTCCTCCAGTTTAACAGCACCAAAAGGGTACCGTAAATGTGCGCTAGTTTAGCGCACATATTAAAGTGGAGGAGTGACACAAGAATAGGCTTCCAAAAACCAGTTTACGAATGTGGCGTTTGCTAGGTTGGTTTCCAACCCATCCTAGCAACCGCCACATGTATTCCGAAAGTGGCGCATCCCTTCCGACTTCGGAAGAATGTGCCACCTTCAGAATAGGTCTTAAGTACCAAAAAGGTTGTTAAGCCTTTTAAAGTCCTTTTCGGTACTTAACACCTACATGAGAATCGGGCCCTCAGTGGTTAGTGAAGAAGGTGATGAGTTCGAGGAAGACTGTATAGGAGAGGTGTATACAGAGAAAATAGTTGGAAGGAGTTTAGTAAGAAATAGTTAGAAGGAGTTTAGTAAGAAATAGTTGGAAGGAGTTTAGTAAGAAGCAAAAGACCAAGAGTGTCAACCACATTCCTTGAAAATTCACTGATTTTGTATAAATGAGCCTTCAATCAAATAACAAATATTACTTAAATTGGTATAGGAATATTTTTTTATTTTATGTTGATTTATACCGCACACCACTACCACCCGAGAGCAGTCTCCAGGCGCTCAATATGGGAACCATTGCATATCATCTTCTGGCACTGCACAGATTACCTTGTTATGTCAAAAATACTCAATTGTGTAGTGCTAGTTTTCCAGCAATGTGTGACATCAGATCAAATGTTAGGCCTCAGGAAATCCTGGGGAGGCAGTTGGAAGTGGAGAGAGTAAAGGTAGCGTTTGAGAATGTAAGGAGCTTCTTTTTTATCTGCGGGCTTGAAGCATTTTTTGCAAATATTCACTAGCCTCAGAGGCAAACCAATACAATTACGCTTTATTAGCATACCTAAGAACCCATTAATACACATTCAGCAACACCTGTGTCCCACAATCATCATTATAAACAGATTGCTGGTCATTTCCTCCTCTCTCTGACTCTCTTCCCTCTTCTGAACTCTTTCATGTTCTCTTCTAGCTCCCACAATTTTCCTCGCTGACCTTCTCGCCGCTTTCCGTTTCTACACCGTTTTCTCGCTCTCCTCTTCCCGCATCCGCGCTGTATCCACTTCCTGCGCACCTCCAGCACTCACTCCCCCTTCCTCTCCTCTCCCTCCCCCAATGCCTTGTTAACAGATTTGTACACACGCCTATTACACATTACAGAGCGATGCATGTTCACGGCTGTCTCTTACCCGATTCCTCCAAACAAGAGATTATCTCTGACCTTTAAATGCCAGCCACAAATGCCACCCATCGCTAAGTGCCTACAAAGGCGCATGCGTTTACGGGCTGCACAAGATTAGCGAAACGGCCCGGGGATCGTGCCCTTTACCTCCTGCGCACTGAGCATGAACGTGGTCAATCGCCCACAGCAAACATTTGCTAGGCATCGCGTCCCGACGTTTGCGCAGCCCTGTCAGGCAATATGGAGCCACGCCTGTCAATGTGCAAGCGACACGTGAGGGGCGCGATCAATATGGCGTCTGAAACGTGCACCGAACGCAAAGGTGTGGGGATGTACGTGGTCCCGAAGCGGCCGCCCTGCTGAATTCAGTCACATGAATTCACAACGTGTGACCCATTTCAACACAAGCCACACTTTATTAGTTATTTCAGATGGGGACGGCATTCCTGCCCTTCATAGGGTCTTTCGGCAAACGTCACCTTACATAGTTTTACTTAATATCTGATTTTCAATAAATTAAATAAATAAATAAACAGCAAAAAAAAAATTGAAGAGGCTGATTCACCAAGAAGATACCGTTAGCAATTTTACTTTAAAGCTGGGATATGCTATGAGATTACTTGCATGTTTTCGAAGTATTGTAACTTAGTACCACCTTTACCATTGGGTGTGTCCTGTCGAATGTTGAAAACAACATTGGGCACATTGATATCTTCTGACCTGGAACAATGCTTGCCATCATTAGACAACTTAATTTGCCTCCAAACAGTAACCACACCCTGGCCCATCTCCCCACCTCCCAACATATAATATTTCTTGGCAACATTTTCACCAAACTTTTCGAACCATAAGAAAGCCCAACACTTGTAACCTGAGGGAAAGTAGGGATAGTGGTTGGCCGGCCCTGTTCAGTGGGTTTGGGAAAGCAGTGCATAGCCTGCTGCTGGGATGGAGTTGAGCCTGATCAGAAGTGTGCTGTGTAAATAAGGGACACGAATACCCAGAAGCACACACTCCTTCCAGTATGCAATCACAGCTACTACACATCACTCCTCGCTGTACCTAGGAGCGGTGCAATGCACAACAAAGCTTCCATCCCGTTAAATGTGGTGAGGAGCTCTTTTGGGCACCCGCCCTCAGGGCACAGACAGGAAGTGAAAGGAAAGAGAAAGCACACTCTATGGTAGAACAGGGTAGAGACAGCATAATTTGAGTAAAACTAGTGCAATAGATCTGTTTCCACACCAGATTTCAACCTCTGTATGACAACATGACATAACTCTGATAAAGGTGTGACATCAGCGCCACATGGGGCTTGGGGTCCAGAACATGTGCTTGGTCAGAAGCTTCCTGCCTCACCTATTTTTAAGGCATAGTAGCACTCATTATATCATCATCCAGTCTTCCTCGTCACAATCCTATGAAAAGTAAAGCATCAGCGTCGATAGACAGAACTCTACTGACAACAGTGATGGCAAAAGTATATACTCATCCCCCTTCTATGATGAGTGCTTCTGCTTCCGGCTCGCCTGTTTTTTTTTTGTCTGTCTCCCAGGCAAGATCTTTACAGGTAAGTATGGCCTTCCCTGTCCTTAAGGTGTCTGAGATATTGTTGCCTGGCTGGGTGGGCAGACAATACAGCCTGGAAAGCTGCTGCACTATACAATTATGCACCCAACATATAAACCAGGGCACAATGTGTCATGTGGAATCGGTGCAGCATGAAACTCGAAGAAGTTGAAATAAAAAGTTGAATTTCCTCATGATTTTACAGGGTGTACCAAGAGTCGGGACCCTAGAAGTGGGGCCGCCCAGATGATTTCAACAAAGAAAAGCATGCATTTCATTTGGTGTTGGTGTTGGCTGTGATGCTGCTCTTCTGAACGTGCTAGGCTCACTCAGCACAATGAGTAATGGCTAATGTCTGTAAGAATCTGGATGGAACATATGATGATTTGCCAACAACATCTGATTCCAAGATTCACCAGCTGAGGAAGTGTGTCTCAAAAGGGATTCCAGTTCTACATGAAAGCATAGATGTCCTTACTAACGACTGGAATGAACCAGATAAGCTGGCAATTCCAAGATTTCTCTCAAGGGATGTACCCAGCTATACTAAAATACGCCCCATCCTGCCAACTCTCTCGGATTAAACAGCAGTAGCATCAGAAGGCGCTGATCCATCTAATGTAATGGATACAAAGGTTGAGTCCTCATTCAAATGAAGCTACATTTTCATCAATTGTCCTATCATAGTATGCTCTAATGTAAACTACATTACCCAGGGCTTTCTGGATGATTTCTCATGACTGCTCAGAGAAGATCATGAGGGTGCAGAAGCCAAAGTAACTACTCCTAGATAGCACATTTGACTCTCTGAAGTCTGCCAAGTTTGCATTTGGTTCTATAAGAGGTGACAGAAGACAATTCTCTCTGAGATAGATGAAGGAAGACACATCACAGAAAGCATCCCTTCTCTGTCTTCTTTTCTTAGGCCAGAAACATTTTGACTCCATGACTCCACACTCAGTGAATTGTTTAAACAACCACAGTTGACTCTTGTACCTGGATTTAAAATTGTATGGGGTTAGAAAAACAGCATGGGTAGAGCTTGCGGAAGATGTTATGCAATCAACTAGGCCTTATGTCATCCAGCTCCTACAAATCAACAGTAATCCTCACCAGCAAGTTGTCCATCCTACATCGACAGAGTGACAGAGATGGAGGGAATAATTCAAAGATTCTGTTCCGTATGAGCAACATCAACGTTGGACCCGTGAGTTAGGAAGACCATCCACCAAGGATCGTCAATCAGTTTTTCAAGTGCCATACTTGCAGATCACACAGGATGACACCTATCCTCGGGAACAAGGAATAAATCACTGCCTTACTGGAAAGTACCCAGCAACTGCTAAAGAAAGGTGACAAAATGTATGTGCCCCTAGAAGTACAAAGGACAGGTTATTATTCCATCATTCTCCTGGTAAGAAAATTCAAAGAGGACTTCCAACCTATTCTGGATTTAAATGTCTTTAATCAGTTTGTGACACACACCTTCTTCATAATGAAATCTGTTTGAACCATCCATTCCAACCTCAGAAAAATTAACGTATGGTCTCTATTGATTTACACGACATACATTTCCGCATTCCATTTCACAAGTCTCACAAAAAATAGTTAAGATATGCTGGAGGAAATTTCCATTTCCAGGTTTTAACTTTTGAGAAGGTTCTGATACCTGCAGTAGTGATTGTACATGGATAAGTGTCAACCGCCACACTTACTTTGATGAGTGGTTGATCCATAACGTGACAGTTGATCAAACTAAGACCCACAGTAAAGCTGTGTCCGTTTGCTAGTAGAGAGTCATGGAAGGGTGAACAACTTTGACCCATCTCAATTGATCCTGACCCATGAGCTGGAATGTATTAGACTGGGATAAAATGCAACCAGCACGCACCAGGAGGAAGCACCGGTGAAGCACCGCTTTGCACCAGTCCCCTGCTCGTTTGATCCCTCGTCGTTTTTTGCTGACAATTATCATTGCTATTGTTTTAAAACTGAAGCTCTGCCCCTTTTGTGGTGACACCATAGAAGAAGGACGCCGCACGCAGCAGCGTGCCCGCACCAGGACGAAGCACCGGTGAAGCACCGCTTTGCACCGGACCCCTGCTCATTTGAACCCTCGCTGTTTTTTTCTGACAATTATCATTGCTGGTATTTGTACTTTGCCACTATTTGGAACTATATGGACTTATTTTCTACATCTAGCCTTTATTTTTACTTAAACATATTTTATATATGTTTTGCAGTTGTTTCAAATCTGAAGCTCTGCCCCTTTTGTGGTGACACCATAAAAGAAGGACGCCGAGTGCCCCAGCGCGCGCATCAGGAGGAAGCACCAGTGAAGTACCGATTTGCCGCTTTGCCGTGGCAAAGCGCGGTGAGGCACCGGTGCCTGTCACCCTTTCTCGCTTCCTGACTGCCTTGTGTATTTGTGTATTTGCTCGTGGCCGCGGGCTGCGAGTAGCGGAAGCAATCGGAGTGCACTTTATGTACTCTCAAGTGAGTGCTTTACACAAACGAATAACCATGAAACCCCCCATTCTACACGTTACATACAGGAATGCCTCTGCAGCCGGCAGTCCCTGAAACGAGCACTAAACTCGAAATGAAACGTACCACCTCCTTTAAACGTTTCTTTGTCACGAAGATCTGCTCTACCCCAAAGCACGCTCAGGCAATAATGCTGCCCCAAAAACTTTGAAGGGGCAAGTAGCTGCCGATATACGCAGCTTTTTTCCAGTGAACGCGGAAAGGGTGGCTGACACTTCCCCCCCCCTACTGCGTGCTTAGCGAAATCGGTGCTTGCTGATAGTTCGGGAGTGGGAGTGGACTGTGTGACTATAGAGCAAGGAACATACAAGTTGTCGTGAACTTGATCTCTCACAGACAGTATGGTGGTGCGAGGAGCCTCAATTACACTGTTGACTCTACAGTCAGCAAGAGATTTTTTCTAGCTTCTGCTGATGTAGCAGTGATCGACTTGGATTCCATGCATACTGATTACTCAGCACAAACCATATCAGAAAAACGATCCTTTTCTCCAAATATGTTTCCAGATGTCAGCCCCTTTAGGCCCAATGTGTCCTCCTCTTTTTTAGTACCTACTCCGAGGCAAATAACGCACACAGAAGGCGTGTCACCCTCTCCTATAGAAAATAGAGTTGTGAATCTGGCCTTTGAAGCCATGAATACGACCATGAATACTCTAGTGAAACTCTTTGAATCACTAAATGACAAGATAACTGCTCAGAGTTCTCAAATAGCAACTCTCCTGGCATGGCAAGCTTGGCCTTGATCTCTGGGTGAAAATGCTTGCTGTGACCGGGAATCTATAGCATTATCACCTATAAGAATGCCCCACACTGACAGAGCTTCCTCTCCCATAACCGAAAATAAGGCTAAGCAGCCCCTATGGCCATGCCCAACTTTAGAAGAGGCCTCTGCTGTACCACTCTTTCCAAACCTCATCACTGACCCTCTAGCTCCCTGTAATGAAGAGGCCGTAACTCCTACTCAGTCTCCTGATCACATAGATAGGCACATTTACACCATATTTGCCAAACTAGCCAAAGGGGCTCCTTTTCTGTCTAAAAAAAAGAACACAGGGTCGGACAAAGTCTGAAGCGACACAGTAGATGTCCCAAAGCAAAAACCTAAGAACTTAAAATCAAAGAAAAACACGACCTCTGGTTCTACCAAACAATTTATTAAAGCTCTGAAAACCCCCATAAAAAGTTCCTCTGTAGCATCTGCGGCAGTTGTGAAAAAATATGTGGAAATTAACCAACTAAAAAAGATCAAATTGGGGTTTCTAAATAAACCCATTATGGAGCCGTACGCCCCACTGGATATTCTCGTGGAGGCGATGCAGAATCATTCTAAATCTTCCGCCACTCCGAAGTTGGCACTGAAAGATGGGTACTTCGTTTCTCCTAAGGCACCTAATCCCATCTCTACCCCTTTGGTAGCGCTAAACAGGCGGGAAGAAATCAGAAGGGAAGTAAATGCTTACATGACTAAATTCACCAAGCTCCCGATTATAGGTGCTCCCAAAACCACGTCCAATGTCACGACCACTCTTGACAAGGGGACGATTGCAGCAAGCCAAAAATCGAGTGAGAAAGGTCCAAATGAGGACGACGGCCTGCAAAAAAATGGCATTGAAGCAGAGCCTCTCTGCAGTAGTGCCGAATGATGCTCGACCCAATTGCAATCTGGCTGCTGTCTCGGGCTTAAGCGCCCCGTTGAAATCCAGATTAGACTCTTTTGAAGGGCGGGGTGCTGAGATTGCTCAGCTACTTCAAGCTCTTCTTCCCAAACCTCAAATAAAAACTCCAATGCCTGCTGTGACAGTTCCACAATCTCGTAAACAACCACCAAAAAAGCAATTGGTGGATCTCAAACAGGATACACATGCAAACATATTAATCCTTGGTTGCCGTCCTGCCCCTCATCCGCAATATCTGCTCAACAGACACAGTCTGCTTGAAATCTTTTCTGATGTCAAACAATTGGAAGATATAGGCACAGCAGACATTGAGCAGGTCGAATTTATGAATGAAAACCTTCTAACCACCATTTGCTTGAAGTTACGATCGCGGTTGGTGCATAACATCATTTGGTCTGCCAAAAACCAATTGTTTGAAATGGGCTTTGTCCTGTTGTTTGGTCCCACTTTTGGTGATGAGTCTTCTAAATGCACGGCCCCTATGTCAGCTCCATGTAATGTTGTCGCTCATGAACAACCGATGCGATCTAAATGTGTCTGCAATTGTGAGACAAAAAGCTAACTAACGCATCAGTGCGAGGACGAACTGTTAAAATTTGCTTTATGGAACACTCGTGGGCAATCCCACCTGTTTAAGAATCTAAATTCCACATTAAATGAGTTTCACATCATTATGTTGCAAGAAACGTGGCATACCACGTCTCCAATTTGGCATGATCACATCATGCACTATACGCCTGCACTTCAAGGCGATAAAGGGCGCCCTATGGCTGGTCTGATTACGTGTATTAAAACTAGCGCTGATCTTAAAATGATCACTTCCTACTCGCCTAATTCATTCATGCAATTGACTATAATCTCAGTTTGTCCGTTCTGTATGCGTTGGTTAACATTTACTGGAATTGTCAGGGGATTGACGATATGAATTTTTTCAATGATCTTGCTTGTTTGTTAGACTATGTTGTCATTGTCAATTTGCATCTCTTGTCACCTGGCAAAGCTCGCGAAATTGATAGACAAACTCACTGGAACCACATAATGTCCTCACATGGCTTAGTCATGCTTAATGGATCATGTGTGGGCGATAGACCCCTAAACTTTACCTGGCATCGCGGGCAGGCAAGAGCCATCATTGATTACATGTATGTTGACTCAAGATAGTTGTCACATGTAGCGTGCTTTCAAATAATACCGGCTGTAGACAGCGACCATCATATGTTAACTAGCTCGTGGTCCATTCCTCACAGAGTGGCATTAAATCTGTCATCTGCGTATTCTGCGACTGCGAGGGCAAATGCTCAAGTGAATCGGATAAGGTGGTCTGAAGAAAGCCTAATCCAGTTTTCAAACTCTCTCCCATCTGCTTTTGCCCACTCATGATTTAGTGGGCAGAGACACGCAGTAAATACGCGGAACATAAAAAAGCCCTCAGAAACAAGAAGGCATACCTTTGATGGTCAAGTCAAAAGTAAAAAAACAGAATATTGTGCATTGAGACGCAAAGCCGCTCTGCTCCCAACTAGCCTTAAAATAGCTGCCCTGACCAAAGCAAAGACAGGTTAGAGAAATTGGTTGCGGACACATCACTTTTTTGGCTCTGGCAAAAGGATGGTGAACATATGTTGAATCTTATACATAATCAGAACACCGCACAAATTTGGGCTACTCTTAATGAAGCTGTAACCACACTGCAAACGCTAATAGAGATTCATAATGTATCCGAACAGGCTTGGATTGAGCACTTTACGAAAATGTATGCCTCTCCAGTGCCTGTAGGTCCAGTACAGGAAGAGGAGCTTTTGCCTGTGTTTGATCTTGAAGTATCAAGAGCTGATATTCTTTATTACATTTCCACAATAAGTCAATCCAGAGCCCCGGGCCCAGATGGGTTATCAAATAAGAACTTTAAACTCAATCCCGAACTTTGGACTGAGATTTAGTTTCAAATTTTTCAGTACATTAATGTCACAAAAAGCATTCCTTTATCGTAGAAACACTCAATCATCATTCCACTTTTTAAAAAAGGTGATTGTAACAAACCTCAAAGCTATCGACCAATTGCAATGTTGGATTCCCCTGGCAAACTGTACAGTCATATTACATTGCAAGAGCTGAACAACTGGACTAGGCTTAAAGGAAAAAGATATCCCTTCCAGGCGGGCTTTGTTTTGGGCGTGGGCACTACTCCCAACATGCTTATCCTTAACTTGATTAAGAGCAAGTATGCCGGACGTAAACAAAATCTATACATAACCTTTGTCGATTTTAGCAATGCGTTCGACTCAGTCGATCGACAGTTGCTATTTAAGAAACTTGAACAATATGGTTGCCCTGTTTCTATTCTTACTCTAATTAAACTATTGCACTCAAACACCTCATTGCAAGTTAGACTTTCCCTGGATGGTTCATTGTCTGCTTCCATTCCAAAAAATCGAGGACTTAAACAGGGGTGCATCTTGGCCTCAACAATCTTTAACCTATTTCTACTAGATATAGGCACTAAGTCTGAAGAGTCCATTGCAGATGCCCCCAAACTAGGCCCACAGAAAATCACCTGGCTCTTATATGCTGATGACCTTGTGCTACTATCCTGCTCTCCTTGTGGGCTGCAAAACCTGTTGAACACACTTCAAGAGTATGTGATTGAGAATAATCTCAGCATCAATCTAGACAAAACACAAATAGTAATTTGTCATCCCTCTGCACAGAAAAAACATCTAGTTATAAATGGACCCTTCAAAATCAGGAGGTACTGATAGTTACGCAATACAAATACTTGGGTCTTCCATTCACAGAGTTGCAAAACGACCACATCTATACAGCAACTTTGGATGCAAAAATGTGCTCATTATCCTCCCAAGCTAGAATTTTACTGTACAGATTTGGAAAATTTACACTAACTCACATAATGAGTTTTTACCAACAAAAAGTGAGTCCTATTATTATTTATGGTGCAGAAACAGGATCACTGAAACCAAGATCATTTTGGGACCACTACGAAACATTTTTTTGGAAAACTGTATTAAAACTCCCCAAATGTACTCTGCTACCATTACTTCGGTATGAAATAGGAACCATTTCCATGCACACCCAAGTGGTGTGGAAATTTTGCTCTGTGTACAGAAAATGCCTAATAGGCTCCACTTCTCCGAACGTCTTGGGCATCCTTGCAAAACACCTGCTTACATCTATTCTTGATTTGCCCAAAAAATTGACTGATTATGTGTTAGAAGCATTAACCAACGCTGACATTTCTCTTGAACTACTTTTACTGAATCCCACTAAAGCCAAATTGAAACTGCATCGAGTGGACTGGATCCACACACGCAATCAATGTTCAGACTATGTGGATGGTAGAACCATAATGTTTTTGCATAAAAGACCATGCACTATGGAACCCTATTTAGTGAAATGCCTGCCCAACTTTGTAAGATCTCAAATGTTCCAAATTGGGCTGAAATTATGTCCGGCAAGACAGATCTTAGGCAGGAGATGTTTTATTTCTAAAGATGACATATACTGTCAATATTGTAAGAATCCACTCCAAATTGAATCGCTGTGTCACTTGGTAGTTGACTGTCCTGCTTTGACCTTAATTCGGAACCAACTGTTTAATAAGTGCTGTCATTTTCTATTATTTTGTTCCAGTGAGGAATTTTGGGCATACCTCCTGACCAACACAAAGACCTCCATACAGATTGCACTGGTACAATTTGTTAATGCTGTAATTCCATTTTAGCTAATTTGAGTTGTATACAGGTTGCACTTTGAATCACATAGCTTATGTGTAATACGACTGTGGGGAGATGAAGGGGTCATTTGTCCTCGTGTTGGAAATTGTGATGTTTGTGTTTTGAAAACTCAATTCCCTTGATTAACATTGAATTGTGTAAAGATGATATTTTATCTGATTTTTGTAAAGTAACTTTGCTCTGTTGTAATTTCGTACATTTTGAAAGGTTGATTTATCAGCCAACCAAAAAAAAAAATGCAACCAGAAAGAGGGTGTATCTTCCAGCCAGACAAGCTGACAATCATTAAGAGTCTTCATTGTCTGATAACCCAGAGATGGCTACAAATTCAAGGGGAAAGGTCTGACTGCATCTCATCGGTTACAAGGGCTTGTCTTCACCTGAACCCATTAGTGTGTCTCATTCATAACAAGAAACCAGATGCCAAGACTATGAGATGCTGTTTTTCATGACTCAGGATACTTCCCAATCCCTTCAATTGTAGTTTATGGATGTAAATGTCTACAGAGATTTTGAAATCCAAAGGATTCCCATTATCATGATGACAATAGATGAAAATACAATGGGTTTAGGAGCAACACCTATTCAATGAATAGTAAATAGGTTATTATCTTAAATGTAGGCTCAGAGGTTTTCCAATTTGAGAATAGTGTTCACCATATTTCTATTCCTGCAGGGTTTCCCCAATGCAATGGAAAAGAAATCTGTTCATATGTGTACCAACGACATAGAAGAAAATGTTGCATCAACCGACTCTAGGTAGAAAATCGGCAGACCTCGCCCACAACCTTCTTTCTTGGGCAGAATAACACCTCGTCCACCTGAGCGCTGCTTCTATCTTGAGTAAAGGGAATGTCAAAGCAGACTAGTTGAGCAGGAACATTCTGACATCCCTACACCTCCCTGTAATCATTTAAAATGTGTGAAAATCTGCTCAAGGATGGGGACATCTTTCTTGGGGTGAAGGCATCAGGAGTTCACCCCACAACTTCCCTAATTTGCTGCCTGAGCAGAGGTCCCAATGCCTGGGAGGTGAATGCATTATCACTGTGCTAGGCCGAGAGTGCTGTGTAGATCTGTCCTTCAGTTAAACTAATTCCTAGAGTCCTGTTGAATGCTTGTTCTAAAGGATTGGAGGTAATTCTCATAGAATCATATTGAAAATGAAACATTGTTTTCAGTGCTGCGTCCACTGTTGGTCCAGGAAGTATGGATCCTTCCAAACCCGCCTTGCCCTCTCAGGTGACTGTTATTCAATGGGGCAGCTCTACAGAGACTCAGACACTTAGCCTTGATGTTTAAAATGGAAGGCCTGATGGAGATGGGATTGTTCTCAAAAGTATCTATGGTAATTCAACATTCTACGTCTCCCTCCACCCTCAAGAGCTGAAATAGACGTTCTGGCTAATTCTTAGTTTGGTACCTTAAGTGTGGTATCTTCCTTCGTTCATGTGACTTGTTTAAGATCCTTCAATTTCTTCAGGGTAAATTCTCTATGGTGTTGGGATTCTTCGCAAACAAGTTTCATAGCAATAGCGTTACTGCAAACGGAACGTTTGGAGAGACCACAGCCAACATAACAAACACAGAGTTTTATGTTTTTTTTGATCGCTGGAATCTTTTCTACTTCTTGCTCTTCTCCAAGGGAATTCCTTACTTCCACAGACATTTCATTGATAATTCATGTATTACAGAAAGCTCCCTTTCTACCACTGGGAGACATTTTATTCCATTCTATTAAAGTGTTGTTTTTAGTGGCTATGACAGCTGCAGAAGACGGGGGAAAAGTTACCTAACTATGTACCGTCTGACTACACTGGCAGTCAGACTACATGCCCTTGTGCTACCCTCTTGCCCAACGGCCAGTCAGTCACTTCGAGTAAGATACGGTGGGGTTGGTGTATGTGCCTCTCAATGGTTTCCTCTATTGCAGTTTCATTCCTTCTCCCGATTGATGTTAATATGGTAATACAGGCAGTACATGCCAGCATGATGCATCATTCGGTCCCTCCATGCATGCTAAACTAGTGGCACACATACAGGGTTACCAACAACAAGCTGTGGTGGCAGTGCTGGCAATGGAAACAAGGTGCTGGTGGATGATGTCAATGCCACAGCTTGCAGAGAAGCCAGAGGCGATTTGGCAAGCTGAGTGTGTAGGGTGCTGAGCATTGCTTTTGATGATGTGTCCAGGACTGGGAACCTGCAGATGTGTAATTACTGCCACTGCTACCTCCGGCGTGTCTGATGGTTTTGACTAGAAGTAGTCCTACGTAAAGGACTTTTCAGGCAATGCTTCGATTCCATGTTATTGTGCACAGTGGCGGTCCACAAAAAAGCAACACATCTTTGGTGTTCCACACTTCAATGGTGAGTAGAAAAGTTTGCATATGAAAACACCTTACTGCTTCCTCAGTGTCTTCCCCTATAGATACTAAAGTGCTCCCAAACCCATGAGGAGGTGGGCAGTTTCTGGGCCCAGTATGTTCTACATTTGACAAGGGACACCTGTGCTTGACTTGTTGCTTCCTAACGAGGAAGCACAGTTGCAGAATCCTTTTTTTCTTCATCCTCCGGAGACAACTGCACTGTGAACACCTGTTTCTCCACTTCTTACCCTCACATCCCCTTCTTCACCACCACATTTGACATCATCTTGATGAGCCTGTGGTTTGTTGTGGCATTGTCCACGAACATTTCTAGTGAATCCACAACTACAGTACACCTCACCTGTACTAGTTTATGCATTACCTGCCAGGCCTACCCTGTCACATCTAACACCACTGTCACGAGGACTCCCTGTACCAACCCTGCTTCCTGTACCTCCCTCTGCAGCATCAACTCCTATGGCAGTGGTAGAGCCTCATTCGTGGTCAGTCCTGCCTCCTTCCCATGTGTCCAAGTCTAACATTCCATCATCCCTGCCTCATCTCCTCTTCTCTTTGTGGGCTGTCACACAATGGCTCTTACCCCTCAAGAAACATCTCCCTTTGCTTTGAGCATCTAAACTTACATGGTCCACAACCACAAGAGGCAAATGATTCTCCTATGGGTCTTACCCTTCTCAATATATATCCTCATCCCACAAAAAGACAACCTTATCTTCTTTGACCAAATTCCTATCCTTCTTCATGATTGCAAATGTCCTTTTCTTATAGATACGTCCTCCACAAAAACAATAATGCTGTGTGACTGACTAGGGCAAATCATTGGATCAAACAGAAATCACAGACACGCAAAGGAGGATGACTGGAACAAAATGTCTAGAGGAGCAGTTATATGCCTGCGCAGGATATCCCACCCTCTAACTCCTATGTTGGAAGCCTGAGATTGTGCAATGCATAACTTTTTTTTTTTTTTAATTTACTTACACATTACCTGGTTTTTATTAAACCTTAGATGCAACCTTTAAATACATGCATAAAATTGTTTACAAAGAGTTATTTACGAAGAGTTGTTTGCGAAGAAAGGAGAAGAAATAAAGAAAAAAAAGAAAGGAAAAAAGAAAAAAAAAAAGAAAAAAAAAAGAAAAAAGAAAAGCCAATCCTTTTCCTCCTCAAAGAACCAGTCTATAGAAGTTGTTTTCGTCCAACGTTTGTGATTTCGATATCCTCCATGGTGGTGAAGATTAGCCTCACAAGCTGAAGTACGGCTAACGACAATGAGAGCCGAGCCCCCCATCTGATGCAAGCCCACCATTCGTCCTGCGTTTTCGTTGTCGATTCCTCAAGGAATCTCCCCAAGTATTTGGCTCTTATAGAGTGGAAGGGCTCACACACTAGCAGAAGGTGTTTCAAGGTCTCAAAGCTTTTGTTGCACATCCGGCAGTTTAGTACTCTCTCTTCCTGGGCCTTTGTTCTCCTTTCTGTAACCACCCGTGTTGGATAGAGGTCCAGACGAAATCTTAAGAAATTTTGCTGCTCAGATGGAGAAGGAAATCTGTCAAGGTAAGATATGACCGATCCTCTTCTATAGTGTTCCGCTGGTTTGTCCACGTACAGTTTGTAGCCTTTCACTTTTTGCTCTGTCCGAATCCATTCAAGGTCCATTAGTTTATGCTTCACCCTCATTGGGTTTTCAGTTAATGTTTTGCCCGAGAGGGCTAGAGACAACAGTATAGAAGAGCATGACTCATGCCAAGTTTTTAGAACTTCTACCTGATTCCCTTCCATAGCCTCCTTATTATAGAAAACCCACCTACGCCTGGTGGATGAAGACATTTCCTCAGCAAGGATAAGGATTTCCATTCCATCAGAGAGTATAGGGAGGACAAGCCCAATTCCCTCCGAACCCGTTCTATGGGTATTGAGTTTGGCAGTGCCAAAACCCTCTTCCAAAACAGGCCTTCAAACGGTTCCAGTTTTTGGGGTCCATAAAGAGGTTGGCCTCTGATGCGTAGGTAAGTATAGGTGCAACTTTCAATTTGTAAAAATCCAGAATTGGAACCATGGAAAACTTACAGTAGTGCCCTTTAATAAGCAACGCTTGGGATTCAAGTTGTTTACTTTACTTCTCAAGTGGACGATGCCAGGAACATCGCCCAAGCTGTTGTTTAGGGTTATCCCCAAATACAACATCGATGCGACCACTGGTATTTGTTCTGCGTTCAAAGACCAACTACATTTGTTCCGCTTCCTGGCCCTGCCACTGTCACCCAGTATCAGGATTTTAGATTTTTTGGCGTTTATTCTGAGGCCATTTTTGTGAAAGTAGAGAGACAAGTCTGTCAATTGTCTCTGCAGCCCAATTTCCGTCTGGTCTACGAGTAACAGGTCGTCAGAAAATAGTAGTCGTCCAACAGAATGGCCAGTGATTTTAGGCGGAAAGCATCTCGTTTTCGTGAAAGCCTCAGCCATGTCAGATATAAATAGACAAAAGACCGCTGGGGCCAAGCGACAACCCTACTTTAACCCGTTTTCTGAAAGAATTTTGTTAGACAGTAGACCCTTTCTGTCCAACCTTATTCTTAAGGTGGTATCACAGTGAAGGGCTTCCATGGGTTCTGTCAAGGCTTGGGGACAACCCCATTTCTTAAGTTTGTCCCACAGGATTCTGCGGTCCACTGAATCGAAAGCCTGTTCCAGGTCGATTGAAGCAATGTAAATCGACCGTATCTTTTTCTGGTTGACCAGGCACTTAAGTATACTAATAATGATATGTTTAAACTAGTGCCAATCCCCTTTTGGAAACCGGACTGCCACTGATCCTAGTGGTGGGACATCAGACTCCATTCATTAAGGTGCCTCAAGATGATTGCCGCAAATATCTTGCCGACCACATCAAGAAGGGTGATAGGCCTGTAGTTACAGGGGACAGAACTATGCCCCTTCTTGAAAATGGGGACCACTATAGGGGTCCAGGATAATGGCAGTCTCTTTTCCCTTGCCACGGTGGTAAATAGTTTGAACATAAATGTTGCCCAGCCAACTGGGTCTTTCTTCAGAATCTCATTGGTCAGGCCATCTGGGCCTGCCACCCTCGACACATTTGACTTCTCTATGAGATTGGTTATTTCTTGAATGTCAAAATTAAAGTCCCATGCGGCTTCTGAGTTTGTGAGGGACTTGGTGTACTCTGGCCCTTTGGATGCATATAAGTGTTTGAAGTGCGCCTCCCACACTTGTGCAGGTACTGAATTTGTTGTTTTTGATTCCTCAGGGGTGTTCAAGTCATTTATTAGCTTCCACACACCTGCTGTATTTTTCCGGGTGGCAAGCTGCAGCATTCTTTCACCGTCTTGCTGAATGATTTGTTGTTTGTGATGAAATAACCAGTTCTTAAAGGTATTTTTGGCTTTTTTGAACAAAATTAAGTTTTCAGTCGTTTTATGTTTTTTCACTCGTCTTCCCAGTCTGTTAATGTCTCTCTTTCTTTCTGCAATCTGAGTGTTAGAAGACATACTTCTTCGCAAAGGTTGGCTTCATGGAAATGGCCTGCTTTTCTCTAAAGGCCTGTAGGAAGTCTGGGTATTGCAGTATACTGCCACCTGGACAAAGTGGATCTGAGTTCAAGGCCAGCAGGGAGGATGTTACCAACGACAAGTTTCTTTTGTTGATCCGTAAACGATTACCTCCCGAAGAAACCCGGAGATTCTGATCTTCTTGATGGTTCCTCCTTGATGGATTTCCAGAGGCCCAGTCTGTGCATTCGAGTACCAGAAGATTGTGATCGCTTAGCTCTGTAGGTGTCACTTGTAAGGAGGTCAATTTTGTTCGTAGATTTTCTGTGGCGAAGATGTAGTCGATAGTACTTGAGAGAGCCCCCCTCTTCCATGTTGCAGCTGCTGGTTTATCACCCGGCAAGTTGCCATTGGCCATGTAGATGTTTCTCTCGGTCAACTCCTTTTCGAAACCCAGTCCCCTTCTTATATTCTCAGCCGCCCCAATTTGTAACACTTTTATTTTGCTGCCTTTCTTGTCGAAGCATTCCATATTAAGATCACCACAGAGAAGTACCGCCAGGTTTATCCTAGTAGACCTGGCCTCGTCAATTTCCCTTAGCAAGATATTTTTAGTACTCTGCTCGTTTGCCGAGCTGCTTCTCCAATAGATGTTACAAATTAGCAGCAACTGGTTCTTGGTTTCCCAGTGGGGTGAAGTTATTTGTGCAAAGGTGAATTGAATTTCAGGATTAATGTTGATTGAGGTGATTACAATTAAGCCACTCGTTCTTTTTATTGCAGTTAGAAGGCCTGCCATTGGACGACCTTTCGCCCCCTTCGTGGCCGGGTTTAGGTGTACCTCACAGCCCTCCAACACAGGTGTCTCCCTCAACCAGGTTTCCTGGAGGCAAATAAGGTCGTATTTTGTTAAGTTTATTTCACTTTATCCAAATAAATGTACAAAACCCCTAGTGTTCCAGCTAGCTATTTTCTTAGTCCTGAAGGGGTTCCTAACGCTCTTGGTCTGGCGTTATAGTGAACCTGCCAATGTTCCAGCTAGCCAACTCCAGTCCTCTTCACTGTGGACCTTCTGTCCCACCGTTTTCTTCAAAGTGACACACCTACTACCCTTGTAGATGCCAAGCTTAACACCAGCAGTTCTGTCCATGCCATAGCGAGTATTTGAAAAAAGGTACCCCCTGAGGAAACCGTATCAAATGTTTCCCCGCAGAGACGATAATCTGAGGGAGGAACTCCCTGAACGAATATGAAAAGAAGCAAAAAGAGGAGCTGGTGACATCACGAAAGATGAGCGTGACGCACTGAGAATACTGGCTGAAGAGAATGTATGGATTTTACAGAAAATGATGACGAAGTTAAGAATTGAGTAAACTTTCATATGCGAAAAGAAGATTGCATGTGTGCAAAGCACTGCAGAAAATACAAGCTGTTCAATAACTGTACAGATGCTGTAAAGCAAGTAGATTTAGTAATCTTAGGAGCTGGCTATATGTAGTGAATAGACTGCAAGCGAAGCCGGCATTGTACAGAAACTGGACATCGGTGCCATGAATTTCGTAAACCAGAACACAAGGGGAGAAAGGGCAAGAACCGCGTTAAAGCAAGAATAAGCTGAGATCGTGGGAACAAATGGTGAGGCTGTCTAGCCTGGTGTCAAAGCTGAAGTAGCCAAAGTCGGCTATCTATTCTTGAAGGCAATGATTGTGCGTAGCTGAATCATCCCTTGTTAAGGTGCAAAGAAAGAACATGCATCGTGCCAAGTTTTATTAATTTAAGACATTTAAATGCTGCAAAAATGGGCCAAATCGTGGTCTTCTGTCACGTGAGCCAAGGAAGGAAATAGAGTTGAGCGTGGAGTTCTAGAACAACGATAGTGAGTGCCCGCACTCCATATATGCCCAGAGACAAGAATACTTTTCAAGGCCAAATTCAAAGGCAATGTTCATGGCAGAAGGCTTGGGTGATGAGAGATGTTGGGCTAATTGGAAGGGGAGGTAAAGTCTAGTTCACCTCCTGGCACCTGGGTCTGAGCTTGCATGCTGCTAAGTGAACTGAATGTTCCATACATGGCACGTTCATGCCAACCAATTATAGAGGGCCGTATAAGGAAGGACCTTATTCTTTGTGAGCAAATGATATACTGTATACTTAATAGTGTAAATGATTAAATGTTTTACAGGTAGGAATATGTTGTCCACCTGACAGCAGAGGACCAATCACAATCCCAATCCTTATAGAAAGTATACTTAGATGTTCCCCTTGAGAGTATCCAAATCCCTTGTAGGTTTTTCTTATTTGCCACGTAGTAGGATGTCATGTCTGATGTATTTTTTGCATATAAGGATGTTTTTATAAGAAATTTACTGAGAGCTCGAGCGAACGTCCATTGAAGTCTGTTGTAACTCCCTGTTTTAGATAATTGTAAATAAAACAGCACCTTTGGCATCTTCCTAAATTGGTTCAATTATTTGGTGTCTGAGTTATTCTGCATCCCCATCCATTGCATGCACGATGCCCAAAGGTATATTTTCGTTGATAAAGTCAAGCTAATGGAAACTGATGGGAAAAGTCAAACAGTGCCTTGTAAGACAATGGCAGAGAATTGTGGGATTTGGAATGCAAAAGTGAACTATGTAAAGATGTCTATTGAGGACCGCTATTAACACGGGAAGGACCTTCTCCCGCCCAGTTAAAGCACCACACTAAATATTGTTATTTCTGTAATATTAAGTTCACTTAGCCCTGTCTGCACCACATATAATACAGAAAACAGATAATTTACACACGCCACCTTCTTTGTGGCATACAAATCTACGAAATCACACAATGTGTTGCATTACTACAGTACAATTGGGCAGATTCTCATTTGGTTATCAGCTTAGAAAGTTCAAAGGCATTTATACATTTAATATGAATATGGTCTTAATCACTAAGCACCCAAAATGCATGCATTTGAGACCATGTGCAGTTTATTTGAAATATGCAGCTTTGTTCCTTCTTTACCCCAATATAGTCTCAAACCTTTTGGCTACATGTATCCCTTGCTCACTCACAGGAGAGAGTGTATTTCTTTCACTGAAGACTCACACCTGTCTTATTTTGACAAGAAGGGTTTGGGACCATAGAATGGATGGGGATTTTCATTTTTGGGACAATGGTGCCTTCAAATGAAAGGCAGGCTGTTAGTGAACAATTCACTTTCAAAGGGGATGCAAGGTGCTGGGATTTTTGTTTTGGGGACACCCATCTGCTTTATAGGCTATAGTGTCCAAAACACAGTGGGAATGATTTTTGTTAGTTTCAAATTCTAACAGGATTCATCCTTATTGCTTTTCTATAGGAGAATTAATTTGATTATTTTTAATGAAATATCCTAAGGGTCCCGGCAGTTTTACCCCCTTCCACTAATGGAAGAGAACCCACTAATGGAAAGAGATGGATTAAAACAGAAAGATTCCCCCCACACTTCAGTTTATAATGGGTTTGCCCCCATCCACTTTTGTTGTCATTTGGATGAATCTACTTACATGGGAGAACATGGTTATTGGGAAATCAGGGAAACAGCAAGGCTCATATTTGGAAAGCACCAATCTGGTCGTAGGCTTCTGTCAAGGATAGTCATCAGCACCTAGTCCTCACCTGGCTCCTCAAATGTCAGGCCTGGTCAGCTTTTAAGTTTCCCAGTCTCTGCCTCCCACTCAAGGTTTAAAGCGGCCTCTCATTGTAGACAGCTGTTTCCCGCAAGACGGTTTCTAGTCTGCTTTTCTCCTGGTTAGAGAATCTAAGTGTGTATAGTACCTGTAACACACTACAAATGATGAATATTCCCACACAGTGGATTGGACACTGATTTTCTCCCCCACCTCTCTAGTCCGGCCTCTGCCAGCCGATACGGTAAGGGGTTTAGGAGGTCGGGATTATAGATGATGAGGTGAGGAGATAAATGCATCATTGCAAAAATGACATTTCATTTACATTTTGGTTTTCTCAGAACATTTACAGATAACCACCACAAACTATGTATTTTCAGATTCAGAGACTCCTTCCAGGCCTATTCAAATTAGTTTGGTATTGGCACAATGTTACTCGAGCACGCTATGATTTATTCACAGTTTATTCATACACCCAAATAGTTATGAACATCAAACATCACAAAACACATATTAATTGTACTTTCTATCAGCTCACAAAGTTTCACATGTCTACCATTTATCGGAGGTAGACAGTCATACATTTACTTATAATTCAAATTACACACATTGCATGATGTTGATAAATACATAGAATGGACAGGATTTTTGTGATCTTCTAAACGAGTCCTAATTTAGCTCATTATGACGCAGAGTTCTCCTGTTATTAAGGAAAAAGGAGTCCGTTGTTAATACGTAGCAATGCATAATAAGAAGTCTTCAGTTTCACATTTCAGAAAACCCAGGCATTTTCCTTTTTCCAAAGTCATGTGACATGGACATCTGCTTTTCTATGTTGTCTGTTTATACACAGTCTTTGAAGTTCCATTAGGATTATCTGAGAGGCATTTTATTGGGGTCACAACAGTCCTGAAAGGTCAATTCTTTTGACTGCCTTATCTGATCCTTACACAATGCTGATCTAAAAAATGTTATATTTTGTTGGATTTACTGAAATAGACCTGTTTTCCTGCTGAGCTTCAGCCAAAGGACTCTGAGGTCAGAACTCCAGATACACAGCCAGGCCATTCAGTGGGGTAAGCTGCAAAAGCAAACTACAATCACATTTGCAAGCTGAAAGCAGTGTCCTTTTAAATCAAAAGATGTGTTTTACATGTCATACATTTTATTTCAATACATTGCATTTAGGCCTGCTTTACATGGGTTAATATATTTCTTTAATCTGATGGTTGAAAATACATGAGTCTTCCTCTTGAATTGTCTACACATATGCTACTATGTAACTTGGGAAATCAGTGTCCAGTCTAAAACAAAGTAGGCCTCTCCATTTTATCTAATGTCACTTTGCATGGCGGAAAGTGATTATTTTAGTTTGTGTCCAATTAAATGTGTCACTTGGCTTCACTTTTAGGTGTAATGCACAGTTCCTTCTTCATTTTCCAAATGTGCAGCATTTTAATGCATGGCAGTCTCATGTATCATGCTGTTGTTTGTTTCTCTCAGACAAAATGTCCCTTTTACATAAAGCCAGCATTTTCAGAACAAGTCTTTTGGAATCCATTGGGCACACTCTGCTGTACCAGTGTTTTAAGGCACACTTTCCTTCACCTGAATGCCTTCCCATTTTGGTAAAGTTGAGTGTTGAGTGAGGCCCCCTTTTCACACTTGCTAGGCCTCATCCTGGAAAGTAAGTGTTTTGGACTGGTCTGCATGTTCCAGTGGATCACATCCATCAACCAGCTTCAATCTTTCAGTAGTGGCATTGCTTTGCATTTTAGTTCGTCATTCTGCCTGAAATTATCCACCACAACTATAAACAAAATGAAGTGATACAAAGGAGAAAGCAAACAGTTAAAAGGACAGGTAACACTTTTTAGGAATAATGGGAAAGTAAAGATAAAAAGGAAGGATGACACGTGTGGCTTATGAAACAGACAGACAGAAGGGGACAAAGAGAAAACATGAAATGATAGAAGAATAATATGCTGGCAAGAAGATTCTCCATACACTTCCATAATCTAACAAAACTTCTCAAAAATACAAGTTTTGTTCTTATGCTGTATACTCCTGCCCCTACAAACTAACACAACACACAAAGACAAAGACAAATCTAGTTGATCATATTATAAGGCTCAAAAAACCTGCAGAGCTCTTTAAATATTTGTTGGGAATCAGTGACACTGTTTGACCCGCTAAACAGAATCCAATGCACCCAAACCACTAGGACCTCTGTCAGTGCAATTACTGACTGCCTGATCTGGCAGGAACTCCAAATAGCGAGGCACATTGTTATTCAGTTTGATACACAAGCAGGCTGGGCCAAAGTCATCCCAGCCTTACTGGGCACATGAAAGGGGAAACATGACGAATGATGGCAATACCTGCTGCATTATGGGAGTATCTGAGTATCTGATGGCCACCTTGCAAAATGGTGTGGACACTTGGCAGGCTGTGGGAATACCAAGACCTATAAAAGCCATACATGACATGTCATGCTATGGTATGCTATGTTATTTTTTGTTTTTTTACTGTGTCAGTCATTACTGAAGCAGTGGCAGAACCATGAAGGGGGGCGGGTTGGTGACTGTCCCTCCTAGATCCTCCCTGGTGCCTGCGTGCACTTTGCAGACTCCCACAGGGCTGGCGCTCTGTTGAGTCCGAGCCCTGATATAAACAAATAAGAATTGTGAGTGGTGTGCCAACGTGTGCAGCACAGTGTGCCACTGATTTTTTTATTTATTTTTTAAACCAACAGAGCTGAACACTAGACGTGCTGATATTCTGGGGTACAACAGTGCGGTGTGCCGAAATGTGTCCAGTGTGCTGTTGCCACAGGAAATGTAAGGTGTTTGTTATTATGGATGTAGGTATGTGTGTTTATATGAAATGCATTTTGTGTGTGTGCAGTAATAGTTGAGTGAGTAGTCTGTAGCTGTGCGTGTATGTATGCATCCATGCTAATGTTAGGATCAGAGCCATGCGAATGTTAGGATCAGAGTATGTCTGGCACGTATCTGGGCGTACGTGTGTGTGTGTGTGTGTGTGTGTGAGAGCATGGGTTTTTTATCATATCTGCAAGCGATTTACAGAAACCAACCGTGCAATGTGTACTCCTTGCAGATACTGCTGCTATAGATAGGTTGTGTGTCAGCATACTCACGAATGTGATTTATAATTACTGACAAGGGCAGGTTGTGGCCCACATCCAATCTATGCCAGTAATGGTCACCTTAAATCACATGCATGAAGTGCTTCTGCCTTCATGCAAGTTATTTAAAATGAGCATTATTGACATAGATAGCTTTTAGCAGCAGCTTCACGGATGTGACTTAAAGTGACCAGTACTGCCATAGATAGGTTGTCATATCTATATCAATAATGGACACATTAAATCCCATGCATGAAGTCTCTGCCACAACCTATTCATGCCAGTAACCATTAATTGAAATAATTTGCATTAAGTTCTTCATGCAGGTGTTTTAAACAGGAGTTGTTTATCCATAATGGCAAGGGGGTGTCACACCTCCTGATCCCAAGATGTGCAACCCCAGAAATACTCACTCAGCTGCCTGTTTCTAAGGGAGTGCTCCTGAGGTGCCTTGGACTGGCAAGGGGAAATGTGGTTTCCCTTAGACAGTTCATAGCCCAGTTGTGCATGTCTAATGGACCATGCGAGGCCAGGGATGTTGTGCTTCTCCATCCTCGTATGACTCTTGGAGATACAGGTTGATGTACTGCACATTTGAATGTGCAAATGGGCACTCCTGTCAGTAGCAATCCATCTACTGTGCGCATGTGTATTAACTAGGAAGCACTCTGCTTCATGGTTCCTGTTCATGCTGCATGGCAACCAAAGGACTTTCCGGAGCCTACACCGGGGATGCGTGAGGATGTGTGTGAATCAGTGAGTGTATGATGTATTGGTGCGCATGTGGATGCTGTGTGTGAATGGAATGAGCAAGTGAATAGGTTTTGTGAATTAGGCTTGTTTGTATATGTTTGTGCTGGGTTGGTGAGCGGGCGTGGGTGCAGCAACAACACAATTTCTTACTGGGCATCTATCACAGATACCCACTACAAAATCATCATCCTTTCTTTTAACTAGCTGTTGATGAAAAGAAATTATGATGTGTTTTTTATGTGGGTAGGCTGGTATTTTGGAGCAGCCAACTTTGACATTTCTTATTGTGACATGACGTTTTATTTACTAGATATCTATGATAAAGCAAACCATTTAAGTGGTATGACTTATGTAGACTGGCATTTTGGAGGCAGCAAGCCTAGCCCTTTCTTACTGTGGCATGAAGCTTTTTTACTGTGCATCTATGATAAACCAAGCATGACATGTGTTGCAATTTGGCTAGACTGGCATTTTGGGACAGCCAGGCTAGACCTTTCTTAATGTGGTATTGTAGCTTATTCTGGGCATCTATGTATGATAAAGCAATCATGTTAAATTTTACTTTGTGGCTTTCCTTGAATTTTGGTTCAGCCAGTCTATTTCTTACTGTGACATGGCATTTTGTTTTACTGGGGGTCAAGGATGAATAAAAATAAGTGATATTACGTGTCTAGACTGTATTATGTAACGTAAAAATCTGAATTAAGAAATGTTCTGTTGGGCCACAATCTTGTAACCCTGAATCAAGCCTGCTTATGCTTCCTCATAGCGCCTCAATGCCTGTGGGCTGTAGTGAGTTCTACAAATACAAAAAAAAAAATTTAATAAAAGAGAAAGGAACACTGCTGAGCTGCTCTCAAAGAGGCATGAAGGGGGATGGGTGTAGTTTCAGTCATACTACTGCCATAGGTCTACCATTGAAAGTAAAGTACTGTAGGTTTCTTACAAGTGATTGAGCTTATGCACAGATAATTTCCCATTACTTTTTCTTCCATTCACTTTTTTTTCTATTTTCAACTAATATTCGTATTCAATTTAATCCATAGAGAAATGTCACACTATTCTTACAAATACATATACAGATGATGCATGTCCCATCAAATTTATTAAATAACAATCAATGAACAAATATCAGGACTTAATCTTACAAGATATATGTTTAATCTGAAAAGGGAAATCATATAAATGGTGCAAGCTACAAAATATAACATCCGAAGAAATAAAGAAAAATGGTGTTAATGATGCAAATTTCAACATCCAGCAAACCACAGACAACATGTATAGCCCATCAAACTAATTAGAGAAGCAAGCATAACATAGGCCTGAACAGAATAGTCCCTATATATTATGTTAAGTAGGCTAAATACACAGGTTGCTATTGACATCTAACAGAGATTTAGTACTCATAATTTGATGGAGGCCTATGGCAACAGGGCCTATGAAAGGTTTGCAATCCTAGCAAAGCTAACTCATACATTGTATGTTTTGGCAGCTTAAATAATTGTCTCTGCCTTCTTCAGGACCAAACTGATTAATTATTGCCCCGTTGGGAAAATTAAAAGAATAAAATTCACTATACATTACAAATAATTGTTGAAAGGCGATAGATAGGTTGCCAGGAGCCACTCAACATGACAGTGAATACTGCAAGAATGCAGTCAAGTGAAAAGCTAGTTTAGTACTTATAAACAGGGTGTTCGATGAACCAGTACAGAAGAGAGGTCAAAGCCAAAGACTACACTGAGTCAACACATGCATTTGCTGAACCAGTGAAGATCAAAACGGAACCAAATGAAGACCACTGTGTTCACCACCAATTTTTGCCGGTGTTCAGGGGGCCTTTACTGCTATTCGCCAGCAGACTATATATGTGTCCCAAAGGCAGCATATTATCAAAGTCCATGGCCTAGAGGGAAGTGGCACACTAACCTCAACATGGGGTGATGGCTAAGCGGGCACCGGTTATCGTCCAGGACTCTAATGAATTCTATGTCCTGTTGATGTGAGAAAGACTCCACTGCGCAATGAGAACAAGAACAAAAGCTGAATGTCACAAATACAAATACAATGAAGCAACCAATGAGAATCTATGCAGTAACCACACTGTGCCCCTTGTGTCACATGTGCATTCATTCTCATTGTTGCCCCTGGTAAACCACAACTTGTCCAACATGGATTGATTGATAAGCACCCACAAGGATTTGATCTGCAACTCTCAACTTCAGCAAAATCATAGGATTCTCCGTTGACACCAGTCTGTCCTTCCAGACACATATAGCCAAGCAGGCCCAAATGGCCAGGCTCCAAATCTTCACTCTTTGCAAAATCAAACCCATCCTTCCATTGCAGGACTTCTGGACTGTAGTCAAGACCCTTATGGTTTCACACATCGATGGGGGAAATGCCCTCCTGACAGGGTTTCCAGCGGCTCACGTGGCTCCCTTAAACTTAAAAGGAATCCATCACCCGCAGCATGTCTTATTATAGGTCTATAGAAATGTAACTGAATCACCCCCATCCCACGCAAACTACACTGGCTTCCTCTCCAGGCCAGCTACTGTGAAAAACTGCATGTACCATTTACAAAGCAGTCAGGGGTAGCACACCGGCGTACCTGGTGGCGAAGCTCCACATATCTGGTGGCACATGCTTTAAAACTTATCACAGTCAATTGAGTAATCCCAAATTCATTCCTGCCTCTGAGTTCTGACAGGTTATGGTATCACCTAATGGACAAACAAGCAACTACAATTCAAATATACACTGTAGAATTGTATTGTAGAACTCAAGCCCATTCTTGAAACATTCACTGACACATTTCTGTCCATACCTGTGAGCACTAGGCCTAGTCAAACTGATATAATGCTATTCAGAGGCACACTGGGCATTTGTCCTTTTCTAATCAATGTTATCCTTTCAACATTCCAAACTGACCCTACAGGAATTCAAACCATTGCAAACTTCACCCCTACTCCACCCATTCTACTCATTCAATGTTGTACATGTGCAAATCTTCCATGTTCAGTTAACTATTACCCTTTAGCCCTTCCTTTACTCTGCTGCCCTTTTCTATTTTGTTGCAGAACAAGGTTTAGATCCCCAAGGCTACTGTCACAATACAACACTATCCAGTTAAGCATTGGAACGTATAGACCACTACAGTTGAACTTGTGTTATAAATAACATATCATCTATCAGTTATGTGGAGCAGACAGCTTCTGCTTTCCAAGGGAGCAGATAGCTCCTGAACGGACACCATGATTTCAAATCAATTCATGGGTAAACCTTTAAGTGTGGTGAATGTTTTCGGTGGAGGGTCCAACATTTGTTCCTCAAAATAGCACAAGTGACAGTGTGCGGCAAGGGAGCCTAAACAATTGAGGGTGATTCGATTGGGATTCTGCCTCCAGAGAAAAAAAAAATAATGTGTTGAAATGGTGAATTTGTAGCACAATTTGTAACAATAATCAGGTTAGAAATTAAATAATTTATGGTAGATTCTCTAGGGTAACATAACAAAATCCAGTAAATGACATGTCACAAACAGTACACTACATAGGAGCGCGTTATACCATTTGCATGAGGCTGCAGCCACAACATATCTATGCCAGTAATGGTCAGTGTAAATCACATGCATGAAGCTACTGCCACAATCTATCTATGCCAGTTTCAGTCACTTTAAATTACATGCATGAAGTGCTTCAGTCTACATGCATATGATTTAAAGTGACCATTAATGGCATGGATGGGTTGTTCTATCTATGCCAGCAAGGGTCACTTTAAATCATAGGCAAGAAGATTGAAACACTACATGCTTGTGATAAAAAAAAAGTGACCCTTACTGGTAGAGATAGGACAATCTATCTATTTCAGTAATGGGGCCTCAATATATGTATGGCAGTAGCCTTGCCGGTAAAACCGGCAGGCTGCCACCAAACCTGCAAACATTTCCGGCGCCCGCGAATGGGCAATTACCAGGTCATTACGGCCCTGCCTGACCAGGTAATTGCCCATTCGCGGGCACCGGAATGGAATGCTCCCCATTCCAATTTGAGCCCCATGGGGCTCAATGGGAATGGGGACGATGGATGCACCGGCACAATTCAGAATGATGCTGGTGCATTCGACATGCTCTGCCTGCGGTAGCCGGTACGGCCACCAGGTCACACTTGGCGGCCATAATGGCAACCACAAGCAGAACTCGTAGTTTGCCGGTTCGGGAACTACGGTACCAGCAAGCTTACCGGTACCGTAGTTCCCGGACCGGCAGATTTATAATGAGGCCCATGATCATATAAATCCAGTTGTGGTTGTTTACTTTTTTAATTAGGGGGGTAAATATTTCCCCAAAATATCACAGAGCAACCAAGCATAGCGACAGAGCCTGAACCAACCAAGAGGGCTTGGAGGTGAGGGGTCCCCTCTGAGAATTTTCTTTTAACATTGGGTTAAAATGGTATATTGTACGGCACACTTTCAACATTAATTGGTAAAAAGCCAGACATGCAATTGTGTGTGCATTGTAACTCCAATCCACAATTGCAATACATGCACATCACTAACACTGCACACTGGCTGTGCCCATTCATTTACATGCTGGCTGCACCAATATGCCAGAATGCCTTTATAAGAACATACTCATTTTTGCTTTGCAAACAATGTAAGTAATCATACTATAAGAAAACATGTCCACACTGGCTGTGCCAATACATGGCATTATCCCCGCATAAGAACATACTCCTGTTGGCTTTGCCTTCACAAATGTCATGACACATGCAAAGGCATCATGAAGTAAGACACCGAGAACAGATTCAACTTTATAAGTAAAAGCTTTATTTTTCTTAAATGACACGATGGAGTAAGGCCTAACTTGCTCTATGCTAAGGTGGGATTTCCCTACCTATAGAAACTAAGGATAGTCTGTGTCAGTACAATGGCCCTCATTACGACCCTGGCGGATTTTTTCCGCCATCGACGGACTTTCCGGCCATGGCGTAAAGTCCGTTTACGCCATGGCGGATGGTGGACTTACCGCCCCATTCCGAGGTCGGCGGGGCGGTAAGTCCCCATTGACCCATTTACCCTTCCCCATTCCCATTTCGGCCCCATAGGGTATAATGGGAGTGGGGAAGGAGTTAATTACGCCACCGTAAAATACGGTGGCGTAATTAACACCAAGGTCCCAGAGCGCCATGGATTTTTCCGCCCGCAAAAAGCGGGCGGAAAAATGACCATGGCGCTCCGGGAACTCGTAGTTGGCGGTAAGGGGTCGGCGCAGCTAACGCTGGCGCAGACCCCTTAGCGCCAGGGTCGTAATGAGGGCCAATGAGTTGAAATCAAAAGTCTGTCTGTGTCCAAAACCTATACTTGCCCTCACACCTAAGTATATACAATATGTAGGGATGTCAGCAGCAAAATACATGGTGGTCAAAAATACATTTCTAAGCATCTTCCAACTCTTGGCTTATATTCAGCTTCCCCTTTCCCCAAGTTCATAACAGTTCCAGAAGACCTCTGGGTTCCCTTCCCCAAGCCAAGGGTTCATCACAGTTCACAATGTCTCAGAGTTCCCTGCCCCAAGAATTCATCTCTTCCGAATTCCAAAACCAAAATCAGTTCACATCTTCTAGCTTTCAAAAAACATTACCAGTCCAAATCCTTGGTCAATCAGGCTTTTGAAAGGTTCACATAGGCTGCTCTCTTTCTGCCTTTACTATTCACTTCAACAAGTGTTGCAACATACAAGCTTCTTTACATTTGCTTTCCTTGGCTCTTATCAAGCAGGGGTCACCCGGTCTAGGTGCAGTTGTCGAAGCACAAAGTCCACCCATTAAAGGTCACACAACTGATAACCCTATGCACTTTGTTATGCTTCCATATTCTTCAAGCTTTTGCCAACACATGTTTTCTCTCTTAACCTGCAATTCCTTAGGCTCCTGTATCTTTGGCAAATACTTGTTTCACATTCTTCTTGGCAATCTTTTTGGCTTTACCACAACTTATGTCTCACATAACTTTCTCTGTGATGTTTAACCTTTTTCTACCAACTTGCTTTCACTTCATTCAAAAGTGTTCACAATTTGCTCTTGTCTTTTGCTCTATTCAAACATATTCATCATCTCTTTTAGCTTGCTATTCAATAATGCTTGTTACAACTTTCAAAAGTACTTCTAATACCTTCTGGCTTGTTTAGTATTTAAAACAAAAGTACTTGCAATATCTTGCAGCTTATTCAGTATTCAAAATCACTTGATTTGGCGTCCCATAGTCCTTGTAATAGTTGTCAGTTCTTCCGGCATTCTGAAATGCTTGTTTGCAGCCCCCAGAGCGCACTGGTATGAGTGTTCCCTCCTTTCCACTCACTGGTATGCGGCCGCTCCTTCGGGCTTCTCACTTCTGCATCCCGGCTTCTATTCACTCTGCCTTTTCTTCACAGGAGACATACCCAGCAGCGCTCGCTGTCCTCGTCAAGGCATAACCACACTCTTCCATAGTGGAATATACTGAGAGCATGTATCGCTCTTGGAGCGATCTGTGGTGCTCGGGAGGCTTCAGTGTCCCACAGCTTCTGCTGTGGACACCAGGCGCGATGACAGCAGGTTTACTGACCCTCTCAGAGCAAGTTCTGGCCCAGATGTCTCTCTCAGACTCCTGCTCAGCATGGCTTCGCTCCAGCCAGTTCCTCTCCAGCCCTCACCGCTTCTAGGAGTTGTGTGACCTTCTGTCCAGGCCATCTGTGCTCTCTCCTTCTGCTGGGCGGTCACCCTTCTTATTTACCTTGGATTTGTTAAATGTCTGCAGGTGCAAGTCCTTCGCTTTAATTGCCTGATCCTGAGGAGACCTGATATCTGGACATGACTGACTATTACAATGAAACTCCTCCAAAGCCCTATTGTTCATCTCCGTACCAAAGTGGTGTGAATAAATGGAAGTATGCATAACTCCTGTTTGTTTCCTCCTTGTCCCAGTATTAACATGAAATGGATGTGGCACATTTTGGGTGTAAGAAAGGGACAAAGACTGATAATAGCCTACACAGGCAGATGTAATATTGGGTTCACTTTGACAAGGGAAAAGGGGATATCATGTCTCACCCAAAGACGTCCTCGCTCTGCTTCCCAAATTCCCTCCACCAAGGTGATCCTCCCTCGCGTATGCACCCCCAGGGTCGGGATCCAAAAGCGATGGCCTTTCCCTGGCCACCTGAGCAGAGGATCCCGGGGAAAAGAAGTGAGGACGCCCTCAGGTTCCTCACACACAATATGAAAATATGTCCAAACTGGATACATAGAGCCTTATTTTAATAGCTTTCCAGAAGGCTGCGTGAGAGTCAATCATCCTAATCTGGGATGGGAGAGTGTTCCAGAAGGTGGCGGCCATGGTTGGGAAGCTGGTACCACTTGCACGCACTCTGCGTGTGAGGGGCACAGTGATTTGATTGGAGTAGGCTATTCTGGATGGTCTGGATCGCGTGTGTCTGATGATTCTTTGTGCTAGGTAAGGGGGAACCAGACTGTGGAGACATTTTTATGTCAGGCCGAGGTTTTTGAAGACAATCCTTTCCTTTACAGGGAGCCAGTGTGCCTGCTTCTGACCCCTGATATGTGGCCTCTGCGTGAGATGCCTGTAGCGGTCTTCAGGGCATTGTTTTGAGCTAATTTAAGTTTGGCCAGATTCTTGCTTGCGGTCCCAACAAAGAGGTCATTGAAGTAATCCAGCCTCTACCCAATAATTGGCGTAGCAATTGTGCGGCACTTCTGTTGGGAGAGGAAGGGTCTGGCTGCATTGAGCAATTTTGAGTGATATGCAACAGAGGATGCAATAGCATTAACCTGTCTGTCCATAGTAAGGTTAGGTTTGAGATACACATCCAATATCTTGATGACTGGTGAGACATTGATGGGGATGTTATCAATGATGAAGGAGCAGTATTGCATGTCGAGTTTACCCAGGGTGGAGGGGGAACTAATTAGTAGAAGTTTGGGTTTCTCACTGTTGAGACATAACCAGTTTTCTGCCATCCAGGATTGGATTGTTGCATCGATGGAGTTGAAGGTGTTCATGTCCGTTGGATAGTCAGCCGAAAGAGAGTGGAGCACCTGAGTGTCATCTGCATAATTGGTGTATGAGATGCCCAAGGCATCCAAGATTCTGAACAGGGGCCTTGTAAAGAGGTTGCAGAGGGTGGGGGCTCTGCACGAGCCCTGTGGGACCCCACATTTGATGGGACTAGAGGTGGCACAAGAGGATTTAGAGAACACCTTCATCACTCTTTCCTGTAGGAATGAGGTTATCCATGCACATGCATTCGGGGAGAAGTTGGCTGCTGAGGAAAGAGGATGGCAAATGGTTTTGTGATCCACCACATTGAAGGCAGCTGAGAGGTCTAAGAGAAAGAGGAGCGCAGGTTTGCCTACATCTCTAAGGTCATCCGTTTGATTTTTTAGGTCAGGTAGTGCAGTTTTGGTGCCGTGTCGTGGTTGGAAGCCGGACTGGCATAGACCAAGAAGGTGGTTGTCGTCAAGGAATTGTTGGACTTGCAGGTAGGCTGCTTTGTCCAGAATGTTTAACAGAAAGGAGACGGTGGTAATAGGCCTGTAGTTCCCTGGGACTGAGGGGTCAAGGGAGTTTTTTTTTAGAATAAGACAGACCCACGCTTCCTTGAGTCCAAGGGGAAATGATGAAGGCAGTGATAAACGGAGTGAGGGAGGAGGCACAGTATTTGATGACCTGAGCCGGGCAAACAGTGCCTTTACAGTTTGATGGCTTGATAGACTTGTGGAGAGCTGTGACTTCGTGTTCACTCATGTCCGTGAATTCGAACACTGGCGCCTGCCTAGGATGAGTGCTGGGGCTGGGGAAGTTGGACTATTAGCCAGTAAATTGGACAAATAGATCTTGCCTACTTGCAAGTCATTTTCAGCACCCCACTTAAATGTGTGTTACTGGAATGTGAGGGAGAACTTCTGAAGTGTAAGGCTCTGTGTGAAGGAAACAGATCAGAAGCAGACACAAACAGATCCAGCAATGCAGAGGTGAATCATTGCGCTGTCCTGCATTTCCAACTGGGGACTTCTTCCTATTCCTAATGACAAAATCTGGAGACTGCAGCAGCATGCAAATAAATTACTTTGTTAGCCGTATCATTGATCCAAATAAGACAATAGTATGAGGCTTTAATTAGGTACAAAGCCATTTATTTGCAAGCTTTTATAAGCTTGAAAACACACCACGGGGCATTACAGTATTTCAAGTGACTAGTCACTAAGGCTCCTACTATAACTTCACACATGTCTGTGGGTTGGAGGGGAAAATCTCACATTGGGCCTCATTACGACCCTGGCGGAAATCGACTGACCGGAGCGCCACAGCGTAAATAGCGTTTCCGCCATTGCACGAAGGAGCAAAGTGCGGCCCATTCCGACCCATCGGGCACGAGCACCACGCCACGGCGGAAGTGCAAAGTCCGCGATGGCGGAAATGACCCCAAAACGGCCCACACCGCCGCCGTACGGCGCCCTAGGTGCAATACCGCCACCCCTCTTAGCGGTCACCGCAGTGTGCGCCTACCGGAAAGTACGGTGACCGGAAATATACGGAAACGGAAGATAAAACATGGGCCCGGAACGGGAAACATCCCGGCGTACACCTATAAAAACACTAAAACCACACAACCACTAAAATCACTACCCTGAAACACACCCCAACCCGTCAACCACCCTAGCGAAACCAAGAAAAATGGGAAAAGTAGCGAAGAAAGCGTGCGACCGCAAGCGGCAGGTCCACTTCTCCCGTGAGGAACTCACCGTGCTAACAGAGACCCTCCAGGAGAATGCTGCCGTCGTCTTCTGCACGCAAATGACCAGGACGGCACTTGCAAACAAGAAGGCCATATGTGCTCTGGTGGCACAGCGGGTAAGTGCGGTGGGGACCGCACCCCGCACCCCACAGCAATGCCGCAAGCGATGGGACGACCTGCGGATACGCGTCCGCAGCATACTCTCTGCCAACCACAACATTGCCACAGCCACCGGGGAAGGTCCTGAATCACCCATCAAGTTGACCCCCTGGGAACAAATCTGTGCCTCCACCATCGGAATGGAGAGCATAGAGGGAGTCGGAGGGATGGAGAAAGGAGTGCAGACATCCGAAGATCCAGGTAGGTGGGCCAGATAAAACAATGCCAAAACCACAATGTCCATCCATGTGAAGTACCATGCGTCCACATAGTGCAACAGAAACACATGTCCAGGAGAACGTCCACACACATTGGCCTGATAGCGCACGTTAAAACCCACAATAAATACATAAATAATTAAAAACCCCTAATACACGCACTACACGTGCAGCAGGCACACCCTAACTGCAGGCTGCCAAACAACTGCACCCTCACTCCACACACAAATCAAAGCACCTCCAAGGCCCCGACCCAAATCACCCTCAGGTACCACCCCAAAGCATGTGATACAATGCCATTCCAATTCCCACAGACCCATCAATAACCCTCGCCCTCCTTTACTCCACCACAGGGTCCGATCCAAACGACGAGCTACAGGACACCCCTACCAGCACACCTGCAAAGAGGGCCAAGACCAACGGCCAGAGACCCTCCACCTCAGCTGCACGCATCAAGACACGGCAGCAGCACAAATCAGGTGGCAGCACAGAGGAGGGAACATCAACAGGCACCCCAGCAGCCAGCATGCCCACAACACCACCACCACAGGTCCCCCCAATGGATGCCACAGAAGGCACTGCCTCTGGTGGCAGCAGCACCATAGGTGACACCCCATTGATGGCAGCATGCTCCGACACAGAAAACGGGGATGCCGAAGTCAGATCCATCCATGACCTGTCCCAATCCCCCTGTCTGTCCCATCCCGTACAACATGAGGATACCACGCAGGGGCACCCACAAGACGACGACTGGCCATCCCCCACAAGCCCTGTGGCAAGGCAACATGAGGACAACAGCCCCTCTGTGACACCCCCGCAAATGGCCATGGCCCAGCAGAGGCAACAGTCCCTCGACCAGTTGATCGAACAACAGCAGCAACTGGCCACACTCCTCAAGGACCATGCCGATGAATGTGGGGGCACTAAGGCAGACATAGAAACATCAACTGAGACACTTAGGGCAGAAATGGAGAGAGGTACAGAGACGCTAAGGGCACAAATTGAGAGAAGCACCGAGAGCCTGAGGGGGGAACTGCATGCGACGTCCAAAGACGTATGTGCCGAACTTGCCGCAGTGCGCCGTGTGCACACTGAGCTCTCGCAAACCCTTAGGGACATGCATGGACGTGAGCAGGCAGACACATCATCCGTTGCAAGTTCCGTCCAGGGCAGCCCCCAACGTAGATCTGGAAGGAACCTGCGCTCCACAGGCAGGGGTGCCCCTGATACCCGCAGAGGGGGCATGCAATAGCGACAGCCCACTGACAATGAGCATCTTTGGACACTGGTGTTCGGGGGGGAGGTAGGAGGGTGGAGGGGGTGTGTTGGGCTCACTTGGGTGGCGGGTCGATAGGGTGTTCAACATGACATCACATATGCCATAAAAAGTGCACGATCAACCAATGAGATGTGTGGACATTGATCTTTGTGTACTAGGCCATCATAGGCGTACAGTCCATATTGTGCATGTCCCAGACACACACAGTGCCACGAGTCCCGTGTCCATGTATCAGCCACCAGGCGTGAGTGCTAGAAGCATACATCAATGAGATGCTGACGAATGTCACGGGCCTCCGGTGCCTCGCAGACTCCATGAGGTGCTGCCACAGCCCCACCCTCATCATGACCATCATCAGGTGCTTGCAGTTCTGCGTCAGGGGGCATGGGCACATTTCTACGTACGCACATGTTGTGGAGCATGACACATGCCATGACCATCTTTGCAACCTTCTCATGGCGGTACAGGAGTGCCCCGCCAGACCTGCTGAGGCAGCGGAAACGGCCCTTCAGTAGGCCGAATGCCTGTTCTATGACTACACGGGTACGTGAGTGGGCATGGTTGTAGTCCTCCTCATGCTGGTCCCGTGGGTTCCGGACTGGTGTGAGGAGCCATCTCTTCAGTGGATATCCAGCATCACCTGTATGTGGACGAGAAACGTATGATGTGGAATGCCATTGATACGTACGCACCCCCCCCCCTTCCTGCCAGGTCATTGCGAATTCACATACCCCACATCATCGTGCATGAAATGAGACTCACCGAGTAGCCAGGATCTGTTCCCTGCGTGTCGCTCCATGTAGCGTGGTATAGTAGAGTTCCTCAAGACCATAGAATCATGGGTTGATCCAGGGAATCGGGCACAACAATGTGTAATGATCCTGTTGGAGTCACACACCATTTGTACATTCAGGGAATGAAATTGTTTTCGGTTGCGGTACTGGGCCTCCATGGCATGTGGGACGACCAATTCAACATGGGTGCAGTCGATGGCACCAATGCAACCCGGTATGCATGGATTCGCACTTTTGTGTTGGTAATTTCCTGCTCCGAGCGTGGTAGAGAGATGTAGTCGTCTGCGTGCTGCAGGAGGGCATCGAGCACTTGCAATAGTGTCCGTGAGAACAGTGGCTGAGAAATGCCATGCAACTGCCTGACTGTGTGCTGGTAGGTGCCTGTGGCCAGGAAGTGTAGTACAGACACCACCTTCAGTAGGGGTGGGATGGCGGTTGGGCTATCCATCATGCTGACAAGGTCAGCCTGTGTCATGTCCACAATGGCGGCTATGGTGTCCCGGTCCAGACGGTAGAGGGTGTGGATCTGCTCATCAGTGAGGTTGAACGGATGTGCTCGGAGGCGTGGTATTGCGGGCTGCCTGCGTGGTGGTAGTGGCTGTGCTGGTGGGCCTTGCTGGCCCTGCCTTGCCCTCCTCCTCCTCCTGCGTCTCCTCCGTGCGGCCGGTTGTAGTTGGTGTTCGTCTTCCTCTTTTTGTCGGAGCACTTGCAGTGCTGTCAGGTCCCCCAGGGCCAACATCGCGAGTCCTGCCGGTAGCATTTCGGTGTGGTTGTGGGAGGAGACTGGCTGTGCAATTTATGTGTTTCCAGGCTGTATGGCCTCCACCTGTGGTGATTAATTCCACCTGTGCAAACTGCTCTCCCCTTTGGCCGAGCACGTCCCGCGCACAACGCTGCAATTCGGGGAATGGTATCTTGCTATTGCAATCATGTATTTGTACCCGATGGGCGTGTAAGATTGGTTGATATGTTCATTCTGCTGTGGTCCCATTGTTTCCCATACTAACTGTGCAGTCGCGAACAGACTTGTGAAGGGTCAGTGGAACGTAGTACTCGAGTAACGGTGGGCCCTCATGCATCACTGTACCGAGTTGCAACGACGGGCGGGGCGTCCCATTTGTGGGTGAAGGCAGTTGCCATTTTCACACACAGCCGCACTCGATGGAATAATTAGTGATTTCAAACGGCCACAGATGCCTTTTCGACGTGATGTTGCAAATGAGGAATTCGAAGGGCGGCGCTTTCGGTTTCCAGCTAGCGGCGTGGAGATGCCCACAGGTCTGACTGCAAATGTAACGTTCTATTGTTCAATGTCCTTGAGACAGGGCCCATGGCGAGGGAGCAATGATTGATATGAATAGTTTGGGATGCGCAATAGCGACGTGGGCGATGAGGCCGTCCGTTCCCAAATACATGTTACTTCACAACACTGGAATTACGGGCTGGGGCACTGTGGATTTAGCAGGCTGCATTACGCACAGACTCAATGGATGTTTCTAATGTCATGTGAGTAATTATTCAGGCGTTTTGATCCCGGGATGAGGGAATGATGAATGGATGCATGGGCAGGTGATTTGATACAGAGTTTGCCATGTACAGGGCTTCTTGGGATCTATCCGCCTCCCCTACGCTATGTGATGCAGGGCTGCCATAGTGGGACCATCGTCTATCTGGCCTTGTTGAGCCCTCCCTGTCTCGAGGCGCCCTCAGACACTTTTGTCCATGCACGTTAACATTCCCATCTGATGGATTCTGTTTTGACAGACGCATGCACAGGTACACTCGTTTGTGATGGTGTGTTTGCACCTCGATATAGATGGTTATGAGTCGCAAGTGGTTTTGGGGTGGTGATGATGCTTTTGAGTGGGCTAGCATGCATATGGCTGTGGATTTCGTGTGATCATTGAAGTGAGTTGTTCGAATGTAGTTCTGATGGCCATTCTGTTCTTGTTCTTTTCTTTTGGTTGACAGGTATCTCCTCCCCTTTTGCCACTGCCATCTGTATGCCACTCCTGCAGATGGATTTTACTCCCGACACCTGCTGCTTCGTGTTAATCAGTGGAGCAGCATTACGATCTTATGGGACGATCGCCAATGGCCCACATGCCCTTACGCAGTACTGGTGGCTCGGAGCAACATTTCGGCCTTTCAGCTGGACTAGTGCCTCCCCATTGGGTCGGCCCTGCGGTTCTGTGCGCTTCCATGTTGCCTTTTCGTACGTGAATGTGGCTCTGTGTACCATGGGGGAACGGGGCGACACACAGGTAGTGGCTGGTCATTTCTTGCGGATGCAGCCCATAATGGTGATCAGTGTTTTGGAGTTCATGGCCTGATGGCTGTATGGGCTTGGTGACTTTGATGTGCATAAAATTTCTTTTCTGATTTGGCCCGTGTAGCGTTTTTCTTTGCAAGTGATGTGGCATATGCCTATTTGGGGGGCGATGTATTGTGAGGAGATCTGCATTGGGTTCCAGCTTCGGGGTTTAGTTGCGTGGTACTGTGCTGGGCGCGTTTGCCTACGAAGCCCAGTGAGGTCAGGGATGGGGGCTGCCAATATGACAGTTTGAATGTTGTCATGCTCAGGGGCGGGGGATTGGGTTTTGTGTAACAGATGCCGGTCAGCCAGGTGGAGTGGTGGAATGATGTGATTTTCGGAATATTGCTGGTCACAGGTGCCTGTGTTTGCGTGCGTTTCTTGGTGGGGGACTGTGGTCATGTCCATTGGGATGGCTTCTGTATTCGTGCCATCTGTGCCCTGCAGCTCCCATTGGCCCCTCTTGTGTTTCTTTTGTTCGTTGCCATGCATGGGTGACTTGTACATTTCAATGGTTGCATTGTGACTTCATTGCACCTACGGGGAGTTGTACTTTGTGGGCAGGGAGCGGTGTACAGGCACTCAGTGGGGCCGTTTACGGTTGATTCGCGATGCCGTACTTCTCACCATGGCGGTATGGTGCTTTCCGCCGTGCTTGATGGCGTTAGGTACATGTCCGCTAGGGTCGGAATTCGCGTACCCTTGCGCCATGGTGGTATTTACGGTTTGGCATGGCGCGCGCGCGCGTGCTTGGTGCAGTTAGCGTTGGCGTTCACTACGGTGTCGCTAATGGCATCGTACTTTACGGTGACGGGTCATAATCGCACCGAGCGCTATTCGATGGCGGTATTGCATTTCCGCCATCGTTTTTGGATTTCCGCCAGGGTCGTAATGAGGGCCATTGTCACTTGATGTTAAAATAAAATCTTGTGGGAATGGACAGGATATTTATCAACTGCAACATCTCAGCATTTAACCTGAGATAACAACTTGACAAGTTGTCCAAAGATCAGGGGGAGGAATGTTGTACGGTTGACAGAACTGCATCCAGCTTCTGATAGTTAAGAGGAAGCCATATAGAGTTCCTTTGTTTTTAGATGTTGTTTAGGCTTTGTAAATGTACTGTGAAACAGATTTCAGTTTAACTGCAACTCTGTTACGGCTCTAGGGTTTTTTGGAATAAAGAGTTATACTTTTACTTAAAAAATACCAGTTCTGGAGTGGTGAAATTGGTTGTAAAAAGTAGTGGAACTGTTTATAGTAATAAATAAAAGTTGTGGTTTTCCAATCCTGATAGCTCCCACTCACTTCAACAATTGGATAGGATATAACAGACAGAGGAGAGGATAAATAGCCCCGAATATTTGAAGGAGGTTGTGAGTGACCCTGGGGTTTTACCAATCCCTCTGAAATAAAGACAGCCTCCCTCAGAGCCTCTCCAACAGTCTTAACAGGGGAAAAGATTAAAGAGGGATGTGAGGTACTGCTCCCTGCAAAAACTGAGGGTGACCTTTTGGGTTGCCAGGAGGGCTGAGAACTTCCACAAGCTGCTCATTGCTGGGCCTGGAGGGTAGCTTGTGGAGGAACCCCCCGCAAAACCCTCACCACACGTCTAAAGGCAAGAACGTGCCATATGAGACAACCAGAGGTCCTGTACCTTTAATGAGCAACACATCAAGTGCAGGTATAAATGGCACAGAGTTGCAATTCAAGCCTAGTGTCCCTTTAAGACCTGCTCAACACCAAACAATGTGCCCACTAGTTACCAGTTCCCATCATGAAGGAATGGATTCTACTTTTGATTATCTCACAGAGTCTACGACTGCAAGGGAGAGGTTAGCTCTGTGAGGAGAGCTGACCACACCAGTAGTGAGGGGTGAAAGCTGTCAGCCGACATGAGAGAGTGGCAGATAAAAATCAAGATGCAGGTTGAGCCTTTTATAGGCTTAATCTGCATGTTGGCTCAGCTCTGCTGACCTTTGATTTTGCATAAACAAATTAAAATGCTGCCCACAATCCAACAATCACACAATGGGAGCAATTATGTGAGCAAGCTGAATTTAAATGTAGAATGTCCGGCCCAGGGCAAGGGATCACAGCCCTATATGAGCTCTATGTAAGCTCTATTTAAGCCTGATAGGAGTTGAGACACGAGTGAAGGAGATAGTGCCAAGAAGGTGGAAAGAAATGAGTTGGAGGGTAAACAGCTAAAATAAGGAGGAGCTAGAAACAGCTCAGAAGAAGTGGGAGAAGAACTGACGTGGATGTTGAGAGAAGAGCTGAAGACGAGAGGAAGAGAATAACTAAAGGGGTGGTAGAATGAGGTGAGGAGGAGGGGAGGGAAGAACTGAAATGGGGGTGGGCAAAAGACCTGAAGCAGAGTTGGCTCGAAAAACAGAAGAGGAGCTGTAGGGAAAAGTTTAGGATGAGAAATTAAGACGTAGTAAAAACGTGGAAAAACAAACACGTAGGTTGCAACAGGCTCTAAGGAGGAGGGTAAGGAAGGAGTTGATGGTGTGGGGAGAAAACCTCAGGAAAAGCTGAACCAAAGCAGGAGAAATTGATACATGCATCTTAGGTTTACAGGGTGTCATAGAGTTGGGAAATGAGCACATGGCAAATCATTAAGAAGTCCTGAAGGCTATGTATGCATAGTAAGGCGAACAGGAAGGGCTTTTTACGCAAGTTTCCTTAGAAACTAGTACTTAGTGTTACAATGAGGGGGAATCTAAGATTGTTCTGGTATGTAACAAGACCAGGACACCGGCAGTGAAATGCTATGGCGCAACGATAACAGCATGGTCAGCATACATTTTGGTCTCTTATGAATTGGAAATTTGGATGCCAGCAAAGGCAGTTTTCAGAGCTGAAGCTTCTCAACAAGGACAAGGCAATGAAAGCTGACATTCCCTAACCAACCACGTGAACAAAAACATGTGACATTCGAGACTGTGAGTGACAGTTATGTTATGTTATGTTACTTTGCATTTATATAGTGCCTTATGTACCATTGGTATGGTCTGAAGGCGCTGGTAGGTTGAACTCCCTTGGAGAACCGGAGTTCAAGTCAGTAGAGAGAGTAGAGAGAGTCAAAGGTGCGTGTGAGCACAGGATATGTGTGCAGCTGGTGTGGCATTCGTGTAATAGCTGCTTCTTAGCGGTAGGTGTGGTGGTTGAGAGATCAGGGATATGTGTTTGTTCTAGCAGGATTTATCTGCTGCATTAGGCCTGAGGAGAACGCCTGGCTGGGGGGTGTGTAACCAGCAGTGTTTACTTAAGAGTGATGAGGAATATGCGGCAGATGTTAGAATGAGAACAGTTATACCGAATGGTGTCATAGTATATCTGTGTTCTAGATGAATGGTGGTGTGAAGAAGAGAGTAAGCATGGTGATGTGATAAGATGGGTTACATGCTCTCTCAAACGTTCCATGCACTTAAGTTACGCTGCTCCATGTACTCCAGTCTGCTCCATGCACTCCAGTCCGCTCCACGCACTCCAGTCCGCTCCACGCACTCCAGTCTGCCCCACGCACTCCAGTCTGCCCCACGCACTCCAGTCCACCCCACGCACACCAGTCCGCTCCACACATTCCAATTTGCTCCACACACTTCATTCCATACCACACACTCCAATCTGATTCATGCATTTGAATCTGTTCTATTTACTCTGATCTGTTCTGTGTATTCCAAGTTGTTTTATTCACTTCATCCACATATTTCACCCGTACCATCTCCATATTTCATTTGCTCCATCCACATACGTCACCCGTTTCATCCACACATGCCACCCGTTCCATCCACATACGTCACCCGTTCCATCCACATACGTCACCCGCTCCTTCCACATACGTTGCCCGTTCCATCCATATACTTGCCAGTTCCATCCATATACGTCGCCCGTTCCGTCCACTCTACGCATTCAGCGGCTCTACGTACTCATCGGCTCTACGCAATCATCCGCTCTACGCATTCTTTCACTTTAGACACTCATCTGCTCTACATGCACTCTGCACTCATCCGTTCTAGGCACTCATCCGCTCTACGCAACTCGTCTGCTCTATGGCACTTGTCCGCTCTACGCAACTCGTCTGCTCTGGGCACTCGTCTGCTCTGGGCACGCGTCTGCTTTATGCCCTCACACGCTCTACATATTCACCTGCTCTACTCACTCAACAGCTCTATGCACTTACCCGCTCTACGCACTTACCCGCTCTACGCACTCACTCGCTCTATGCACTCACTCGCTCTACGCACTCGCTCGCTCTTACGCACCCCACCTTTCTCACGCACTCATCCGTTCTATGCATTCATCCACTCCATGCACTCACTCGCTCTATGCACTCACTCGCTCTTACGCACCCCGCCTTTCTTATGCACTCATTCGCTCATACGCACTCGTCTGCTCCATACACTCATCGGCTCTAACCACTAGTCTGTTCTACGCAAGCATCCACTCTACACACTCCTCCATTCTTTATTGCTCCTCAGCTCTGCGCTCTCATCCGCTCTATGCACTCTCGCTCTAAGCACTCACTCACTCTTATGTACCCCTCCTTTCTTATGCACTCATTCGCTCATACGCACTCGTCTGCTCCATACACTAGTCGGCTCTATCCACTAGTCTGTTCTACGCAAGCATCCGCTCTACACACTCCTCCATTCTTACCCACTCCTCCGCTCTGCGCACTCATCCGCTCTTATACACTCATCTGGTCTGCACATTCATCTGCTCAAGCGTTCTACACATTCTTCCATACTTCCGTATTCATCCGCTTTACACCCTCATCCGCTCTACATACTCATCCGTTCTACACTCATCTGTTCTGCACATTCGTTTAATCTACGCACTCCTGCATTCTACACACTTCTTTGTACTTACGCACTCATCTGCTCTACACACTCGCCCACTCTACACGTTCATCCGCTCAACATACTCATCCATTCTATACACTCATCTGATCTGCACACTCATCCGATCAGCATCCTCATCTGCTCAACGCATTCATCCGATCAGCTCATTCATCCGTTCCACACGTTTCATCGATTCTAATGATTTCATCTACTCCATTCACTTCGTTCATTCATCATGCATTTCATTAATTTAAATCTTGTTACTGTTTTTGTACGATTTATACTTATTATCCACTTCACTGTTTTGATCTACTTTACTCATTCTATTCTGTTTGTCCTTTTATTTTATATTAGCGGTTGTTAGATGTTAATTTCTCGCATCTAGTAGTTTGTTGGATTAGTGTCATTTGAGATGCTGTTATCCTGTTTGGGTTAGTTTGCGTACGGGTTGGTTTCAGGGGAAGAGCCAGGTTTTCAGGAGTTTGCGGAAGGACATTAGATCTTCCGTTAGGCGGATGTGAGGTGGGAGTGCGTTCCACAGCGTGGGGGCCAAGGCTGAGAATGATGATCCACCTAACCTGACTGAGTTTGTCTTAGGTATGACTAGAAGGCCGGCTGAGCTTAATCTTAGAGTGCATGGAGGGTGGTAGGGTTTTAGCTTGTCTTGAAGATATTGAGGTCCGGTTTTATGCAATGCTCGATGGGAGATGCATAAGGTTTTGAAAGTCACCCTTCGGGCCTCTGGAAGCCAGTGCAGAGTCTTAAGGGCTGGGGAGATGTGGTCTCTTGGGCTGAGTGCAAGTAGCAGTTTGGCTGCGGCATTTTGTGCCCTTTGAAGTTTATTCAGTTGGTAAGCATGGACTCCGAGGTAGAGGGGGTTTGCGTAGTCCAGTCTTAATTTAACTATTGATTCGACCGCGGAGGGTCTGTTGGGAAAGTAGAAATATGGAAAGATGCGCCTAAGGGTTTTAAGGTGGTAGTGGCAGGACTTTGAGACGTTGTTGACTTGGCGCGAGAGTGTTAGGTTAGAGTCAAGGGTGCATCCAAGGTTTTTCAGTGAGTTAGAGGGGGTCAGTAAGTTGCCCATGGCAGATGGCCAGGGTAGTGGGTGTGAAAGAAGTTCAGAGTTGCCACATACCACGATTTCAGTTTTGGAGGGGTTTAACAAGAGGTGGCTCCGGGTCTTCCAGAGCTTTATGTCAAGGAGGCAGGAGGCGAGGTCAGGTCGGCAGTTGGGTATTGAGTTCAAGAGTTTTAGAATTAGTTGAGTGTCATCAGCGTAGTTGTAGCACAGGATGTTGTGTGAACGAATTATTGGTGGGAGGGTGAGTAAGTAGAGATTGAACTGGAGGGCAGATAGACATGCTCCTTTTGGGACTCCCGTGTCGACTGGTCGGGCTTGGGAGGAATAGGTGGAGAGTATCGTTATTTGGTACCTATCTTTGAGGAATGAAGCTATCCATTTAACAGCGGTTCCACAAATTCCTAGGGAGTGGAGGTGGTCATGGAGAATTGAGTGATTGATTGTGTCGAAGGCAGTGGATAGGTCAAGTCTGTCGTCATTTTAAGGTCATCCCAGATTGAGGTCAGGGTGGTTTCAGTTCCGTGACGGGCTCTGAAACCTGATTGTGTGGGGTCTAGGAGATTGTTGGCTTCGACAAAGGCATTTAGTTGGGAGTAGGCGGTTCGGTCAATGAGTTTGGCAAGGAACCTGGTGTTTGAGATGGGGCGGTAGATTTTGGGCTCGAGAGGGTCAAGGAAAGATTTTTTTATTAGAGGTTTGACAAGAACCATTTTGAATGCGTCCGGAAAGATACCCGAGGAAAGGGAGTCATTTATGTTGGATCTTGCGCGTTCTCCTGCTCAAGTGGAAGTGAACATTTCTTTGAGGGTTGTGGGTCTAGCGGAGAGGCGGATGGTTTGCGGGCAGATAGAAGTTTGAGAAATTGGTCTGGTGATATTGGACTAAAGGATTCGAACGTTGGTTGCATGGTGGTCGCAGGCAGTGGGTTGGCCGGTATGTGGGGAGGGTTGCCTGGTGGATGTAAGAGAGACAGTTTGGTGGTTAGAGCATTTGTTCTTTCGAGAGCAGTGGCGTAAAAGTGGAGAGAGACAGAGTCGCACAGTGATTGTGAGGGGGTCGGGACGGTCATAGTGCATGCTGGTTTGTTGAATTCAGAGATGATTTTGGGAAGTTCTTTGCTTGGATTTTAGGATTCGGGAGTTGTAATGTCCTTTTTTAGCTTTCGGGATTTCAGCCTTGTACTGATGAAGGTGTCAGGCCAAGGTGGCTCTGCTCTCCTGGGTTTTGTCTTTCTGCCATTTGTGTTCTAGGTATTTATATAGTTGTTTAGTGGTCTTCAACTCAGGTGAGAACCATCTAGGGAACAGGCCACAGCGGGCTGATGGTTTGCAAGAGGGTTTGAGGCGCATTAGTGAGGTGTTGAGGCATGAGTCAAAGGCATCGGGGTTTAGTTGTTTATTGAGTTGGCAGGTAGGTGGTGAAGACTGGAGGAGTGCGTCAGCTAGGTCAGGAATGATTATTCGTTTTTTCCAGCATTTTCGTATCTTCGGAGGTTCAGATTCAAGTACGGGAAGAGGTTTGTGTGAGTGAATTGCGAAAGAAACAATGAAGTGATCGGACCAGATGATAGGGGTGGGGGGTTTAGATGTATCCGGTTGTGGGAGCTAAAGATGGCATCAAGAGTATGTCCTTTATAGTGAGTCGGGCCGTTTATGTGGGGTTGGAGGTTTATTGCGTCTAGACAGTCAACCAGAGAGTGTGTCATAGGGTTAGTGGGGATGTCGAGCCATATGTTGAAGTCTCCAAGGAGGGTGAGGTTCGGATGGTTAAGTTGAAGGGTGGCAATAGAGTTGCAGAGGTTGTTTGAGAATTGTCTATCGTAGCCAGGGGGTCTGTAGATTATTAGGAAGCTGTGTGAGAATGACGGGGAGAGGAATAGTTTAACGAGAAGTGATTCGCAGGAAGGAATGGAAGGTTGGGTGTCGATGATTGAGGCGTGGAAGTGAGACTTGAAGACAAATGCTATTCCCCCACCTCCAGAGGTACTGTTCATTGGGATGAGGGAGTAGTCAGGGGGGAAGGCTTCATTGGCGATTGGGGCGAAGTCGTCAGAGAACCAAGTTTCGGTGATGAAAACCAGGTCTGGTTTGTCAGAGACGAGGAGGTCAAAGATGCAGTGTTTGTTTTTTGTTACGGATCGTCCATTAAATAGGATGCAGTTCACTTCGGTAGGTGCGGTTGGTGTCGGAGCTGGAGCGGAAGGGGGTAGGTGGGAGAGAGTGGAAACTGGAGAGGATGAGGGGTAGGGTGGTTGATGATCGATGGGAAAAGTGGGTGAGCAGAAAAGTTGGCGGGTTTCGGTTGGGAGTGGGTGGATGCGTTTGTTTGGATGATTCGGTTTGGCCCAGGGGAATTGAAGGTGGGGTGTGGGTGGTTAGGAGTTTTAGTTGCAGTTGGTGAGAAATTGAGGGAGAGGGGTTTCAGGAAGGATGAAAGGAGGGGAGAAGGTGGTGATTGGGGGAAAGAGGTGGTGGGTCGAGACAGGGGAGGCGAAGAGTGCTGAGAGATTGAGGGGGACCAGGTACGTTTCCTCTTTAGTCTCTTTGTTGCGATTGGTGTGTGAGAGAGGGTAGGGGGTGAGAGGGGGAGCGGGATGAGGCTTCTGTTCTTGCTAGGGCTAGGCGTGCAGTTTTTAGGGAGGGGAAAAGGTGTGGTCTGGGGTGGAAGATGGTGGGGGTTGGTGGGAAAGGCGGGGGTGGCTGATTGCAGGGTGGGGTTTGCCCGGTATGATAGTGAGGGGAGCGGGCATGATCAACGTAGGCTGATCGGTGGTGGGGTTCAGGGGTGCAGTGGTCTTAGGGTTGTTGGCTCGCCATCGTGCCCCTCTGGCTTGGTGTTTGGAAAGGGGAATGGTAGGGGATGTGAAGGAGGGTGGGATGATTTGGGAAGGGGGGGGCGGGAGGCGAGGCAGGCCGGAGAGTGGGGTGGTCCACGGTGGTTGTTTCCTGCAAACCCTGGTGAAGTGGGTGCACTCATGGTTAGTATGAGCTATTAGGTGTAGTTTCCGGTGCAACCTACACTTTATTAGACTTTATAAGTTCGGCTTTATCACTGGGGGAGATTAGTCTTGGTTTCAGGGTTCCACTAAGCAGGGTGTTAACTTATTCTAGGTTTTGGTGTATTAGTTGTACTAGGCTGCAGATATTAGGCCATTTTGAAGAGTAGCTAGACCTTAGGATGTGTTGATTAGGCGGACTATTTAGTTGCAACTACAGCACAGTTATGCTGTTGGGTAGGGTTTCTTCTAGTAAGCTGGAATACAGGTAAGCTATTAAGGAGAAATTGAATGTAGAAACACCACAGGTATGATTTGTGTGGATATTTTAATGCAGTTTAGGAGGGCTTTCTAATTGTAGTTCTAAATTCAATGGGGCACGCTATTAGGCACACTTCTAGATTCGAGCAAGGGGTGCTATTAGGCCCACTTCTAAATTTGAGTTTTGTACAGAGAGGATATTAGGGATGTTTCTATATTCAGCTGATAACTCAACGCTACTGAGCACACTATTGCACAGAGAGGGATATTGTGTACACAGAGAGTATATTAGGCACACTTCCAAGTTCAATTTGCACAGAGAGGGTATTTAGGGATACTTCTGAATTCAACTAGGACAAGTTATTCGGCACACTTCTAGATTTGGGCAAGGTGCGCTATTAGGTCCACATCTAAATTTAGCTTTGCACAGAGAGGATAGTTGGGACACTTCTAAATTCAGGTTTTGCACAGAGACGCTTTTAGGCATACTTCTAGATTCAACTTTGCATAGATGATATTAGATTATTAGGTACACTTCTAAATTCAACTGTGCACAGAGCTTATGTTAGACTATTAGGTACACTTCTAAATTCAACTGTACATAGAGATGATATTAGGCCTACTTCTAAATTCAATTTTTGTACAGAGGGGAATTAGGCTATTAGGTAGACCTCTAAATTCTACTTTACACTGAGATGATATTAGGCATACTTCTAAGTTAAACTTTGCACAGAAGGGACATTTAGGCACGCTTCTAACTTCAAGTTTTCACAGTGCGGCTATTAGGTACATTTCTAATTTCAACTTTACACAGGCTTTGTACATAGAGGATATTTGGGACACTTCTAAATTCAGGTTTTGCACAGAGACGCTTTTAGGCATACGTCTAGATTCAACTTTGCATAGATGATATTAGATTATTAGGTACACTTCTAAATTCAACTGTGCACGGAGCTGATTTTAGACTATTAGGTACACTTCTAAATTCAACTGTACATAGAGATGATATTAGGCCTACTTCTAAATTCAATTTTTGTACAGAGGGGAATTAGACTATTAGGTAGACTTCTAAATTCTACATTACACTGAGATGATATTAGGCATACTTCTAAGTTAAACTTTGCACAGAAGGGACATTTAGGCACGCTTCTAACTTCAAGTTTTCACAGTGTGGCTATTAGGTACATTTCTAGTTTCCACTTTACACAGGGAGACTATTAGGGACACAAGTCAGTTCCACTAGGGAACACTATTAGACACACTTCTCAACTCAACTTTGAACAGAGTGGATATGTAGGCGTACCTTAGACTCAAGTCTTGCACATAGAGGCTATTTGGGCACACTTGTAAATTCAACTTTCATATAGAAGCTATTGGGCCTACTTCTTAATGCAACTTTCACATAGAGGCTATTGGGCACACTTCTAAATTCAACTTTTCGCAGAGAGGATATTGGGCACACTTCTAAATTCAACTTTCACAAAAAGGATATTGGGCGCACTTCTGAATGCAACTTTCACAGAGAGGCTATTGGGCGCACTTCTAAATTCAACTTTCTCAGAGAGGATGTTGGGTACACTTTTAAGTTCAGCTTTTACAGAGAGGATTTTGGGCGCACTTCTGAATGCAACTCTCACAGAGAGGATACTGGGCATACTCCGTAATTCAACTTTCACATGGGAGCTGTTGGGCGCACTTCTAAAATCAACTTTAACATAGAAGCTATTGGGGAAACTTCTAAATTCAACTTTCACCTAGAAGCTATTGGGCACACTTCTGAGTTCAACTTTCACGGTGAGGCTATTGGGCTCACTTCTGAATGCAACTTTCACAGAGAGGATACTGGGCATATTTCTTAATTCAACTTTAACATAGAAGCTATTGGGCACACTTCTAGATTCAACTTTCACCTAGAAGCTATTGGGCACACTTCTGAGTTCAACTTTCGCAGAGAGGCAATTGGGCATACTTTTAGATTCAGCTTTCACAGAGATAATGTTGGGCACACTTTTAACTTCCACCTTCACAGAGAGACTATTGGGGTCACTTCAAAATTCAACTTTTCACAGAGGATATTGGGCGCACCTCTGAATGCAACTTTCACAGAGAGGATACTGGGTGTACTTCTTAATTCAATTTTCACCTAGAAGCTATTGGGCATACTTCTGAGTTTAACTTTCACAGAGAGGCTATCAGGCACACTTCTAAATTCAACTTTCACATAGAAGCTATTGGGTGCACTTCTTAAATTCAACTTTCACAGAGAGGCTATTGAGCGCACTTCAAAGTTCAACTTTCACAGAGAGACGATTGGGCACACTTCTAAATTCAATTTTCACATAGAAGCTATTGGGCACACTTCTAAATTCAACTTTCACATAGAAGCTATTGGGTGCACTTCTTAAATTCAACTTTCACAGAGAGGCTATTGGGCGCACTTCAAAGTTCAACTTTTACAGAGAGGCGATTGGGCACACTTCTAAATTCAACTTTCACATAGAAGCTATTGGGCGCACTTCTTAAATTCAACTTTCACAGAGAGGATGTTGAGCACACTTTACAGTTCAACATTTACAGAGGATATTGGGCACACTTCTAAATTCAACTTTCACAGAGAGGCTATTGGGCACACTTCTAAATTCAACTTTCACAAAGGATATTTGGGCACACTTCTAGATTTACTTTTCACGTGGAGGATATTGGGCACACTTCAAAATTCAGCCTTCCACAGAGGATATTGGGCACACTTCTAGACCCAACTTTCACATAGAGGCTATTGGGCACACTTCTGAATTCAACTTTCACCTAGAAGCTATCGGGCACACTTCTGAGTTCAACTTTCACAGAGAGGCTATTGGGCGCACTTCTGAATGCACCTTTCACAGAGAGGATACTGGGCATACTTCTTAATTCAAATTTCACATGGAAGCTATTGGGCGCACTTCTAAATTCAACTTTAACAGAGAAGCTATTGGGCACACCTCTAGATTCAACTTTCACATAGGAGCTATTAGGCACACTTTTGAGTTCAACTTTCGCAGAGAGGCTATTGGGCACACTTCTAGATTCAGCTTTCACAGAGAGACTGTTGGGCAAACATCTAAATTCCACTTTCACAGAGAGGATATTGGGCGCACTTCTGAATGCAACTTTCACAGAGAGGATACTGGGCGTACTTCTTAATTCAATTTTCTCATGGAAGCTATTGGGCGCACTTCTAAATTCAACTTTCACCTAGAAGCTATTGGGCATACTTCTGAGTTTAATTTTCACAGAGAGGCTATTGGGCACACTTCAAAGTTCAACTTTCACAGAGAGGCTATTGGGCGCACTTGTAAATTCAACTTTCACATAGAAGCTATTGGGCGCACTACTTATATTCAGCATTCACAGAGAGAATGTTGGGTACACTTCGAAGTTCAACTTTTACAGAGAGGTTATTGGGCACACTTCTAAATTCAACTTTCACATGGAAGCTATTGGGCGCACTTCAAAATTCAACTATTCACCGAGGATACTGGGCGCACTTCTCAATGCAACTTTCACAGAGAGGATACTAAGCGTACTTCTTCATTCAATTTTCACATGGAAGCTATTGGGCGTACTTCTGAATTTAACCTTCACAGAGAGGCTATTGGGCACACTTCTAAATTCAATTTTCACATAGAAGCTATTGGGCACACTTCTTAAATTCAACGTTCACAGAGACGATGTTGGGCACACTTCAAAGTTCAACTTTTACAGAGTGGCTATTGGGCCACTTCTAAATTCAACTTTCACATGGAAGCTATTGGGTGCACTTCTAAATTCAACTTTCACCTACAAGCTATTGGGCACACTTCTGAGTTCAACATTCACAGAGAGGCTATTGGGCACACATCTAAATTCAACTTTTACAGGGAGGCTATTGGACACACTTCTAAATTCAACTTTTCGCAGAGAGGATATTGGGCACACTTCTAGTATCAACTATGGATGGAGAGGATATTATGCAAATTTCCAAGGTGGACTAGGGGACGTCGCTTGGCACAATTTTAAATATAACTTTGCACAGGGAGGCTATTAGGCACACTTCTAGCTTCAACGGTTAGTTTCATGTTTTATGAATGCAACTTTATCACAGACATGTTTGTAAATGCACACTCCTAGATGTAATGCCGCCACAATATGAAGATTTTAAAATGGTTTAGTTTCTAGGTTGAGTGGTAGGGTAAAAAGAAACAAGGGAGTGGCAGAACAAGTCACAAGTCCACAGCGCTTGTAGAACAATATAAGGGATCAAACACAAGGCTGCAGGTATCTGGATGGTATGGGTACACTGCCAATGTACATCCACAAGGCAAGTTACGGAAAACAAAAGTGGTTCCAGTCTCTCTGCGCCAAGAAATTGAAATTTATTGGAGATGCGAGGAAATGCCTAACACGTGTTTCAAGCTGAGTGCAGCTCTTCGTCAGAGGCTTGAATTACAGCAAGATCTTCATAATTATAACGTTGGCCAATGCCAGATAAATGTCTCAGACTGCCTCGCAGTTGCGGAACGGCACGACGAGCGTTCGTATGTGTCTGCTTTCGCGCCAAAAGTGGTAGGGTAATATGGTGTGAAGTAATTGCTTCTGACCCTGCCCTTGCCACACTTACTATTTGTGGGCTTCTTGCTTCTCCTGCTGATACCTGCAGATACGATCTGGAGTCGTCTCTGAAGGAGTCGTCCTTTGCCTCAGGTCCTTAGCCGATGGGCTCCCGGGCAGAGGGCTGCCCTAGGAGAACTGGTAATGGAGGGGAATCCTCTCGGCAGGACCAATCGGAGCGGGATGGGCGGGTCGGGAGGCGGGAAGGAGGGGAACCAGGAAGAGGGTGCGGGGTGGGAACGGGAAGGCAAGCGGGGGACAGGAGGGTCTGGGGGCCTTGCTAAAGTTTTAAAGATGGCCCGGAGGGGCTGCAGGCGCGCTACTAATGTGCTGCAAACTCACCAGCAAACTTTCACCAAAGATGGGCAGACTGCTTCAACAACGCCGTTAGGCCCACACACACGGTCCTAGGACCAATCGGAGCGGGATCGGCGGGTCGGGAGGGAAACCAGGAAGAGAGTGCGGGGTGGCAACGGGCAGGCAAGCGGGGGACAGGAGGGTCTGGGGGCCTTGCTAAAGTTTTAAAGATGGCCTGGAGGGGCTGCAGGAGGGCTACTAATGTGCTGCAAACTCACCGGCAAACTTTCACCAAAGATGGGTGGACTGCTTCAACGAGGCCGTTAGGCCCACACACATGGTCCTAGGCCCAATTGGAGCGGAATGGGCGAGTCGGGAGAGGAACCAGGAAGAGGGTGCGGGGTGGGAACGGGAAGGTAAGTGGGGGACAGGGGGGTCTGGGGACATTGCTACGGTTTTAAAGATGGCCCGGAGGGGCTGCAGGAGCGCTACTAATGCACTGCAAACTCACTGGCAAACTTTCATTAAAGATGGGCAGACTGCTTCAACAAGGCCGTTAGGCCCACACACACATGGTCCTAGGACCAATCAGAACGGGATGGGCGGGTCGGGAAGCTGGAGTTAGGGGAACCAGGAAGAGGGTGTGGGGTGGGAACGGGAAGGCAAGCGGGGGACAGGGGGGTCTGGGGGCTTTGCTAAAGTTTTAAAGATGGCCCGGAGGGGCTGCAGGAGTGCTAATAATGCGCTGCAAACTCACCGGCAAACTTTCACCAAAGATGGGCGGATTGCTTCAACGAGGCCGTTAGGCCCACACACACGGTCCTAGGACCAATCGGAGTGGGATGGGCGGGTCGAGAGGGGAACCAGGAAGAGGGTGCGGGGTGGGAATGGGAAGGCCAGCGAGGGACACGGGGCTCTGGGGGCCTTGCTAAAGTTTTAAAGATGGCCCGGAGGGGCTGCAGAAGCGCTACTAATAGGCTGCAAACTCACCGGCAAACTTTCACTAAAGATGGGCAGACTGCTTCAACGAGGCCATTAGGCCCACACACACACGGTCCAGGGACCAATCGAAGCGGGATGGGCAGGTCGGGAGGCGGGAGGGAGGGGAACCAAGAAGAGGGTGCGGGGTGGGAACGGGAAGGCAAGTGCGGGACAGGGGGATCTGGGGGCCTTGCTAAAGTTTTAAAGATGGCCCGCAGGGGCTGCAGGAGCACTACTGATGTGCTGCAAACTCACCAGCACACTTTCATCAAAGATGAGCGGACTGCTTCAACAAGGCCGTTAGGCCCACACACACGGTCCTAGGACCAATTGGAGCGGGATGGGCGGGTCAGGAGGGGAACCAGGAAGAGGGTGCGGGGTGGGAACAGGAAGGCAAGCGGGGAACAGGCGGATCTGGGGGCCTTGCTAAAGTTTTAAAGACGGCCCAGAGGGACTGTAGGAGCGCTACTAATGCGCTGCAAACTCACCGGCAAACTTTCACCAAAGATGGGCGGACTGCTTCAACAAGGCGTTAGGCCCAGACACATGGTTCTAGGATCATTCAGAGTTAGATGGGCGGGTCGGGAGGCGGGAGGTAGGGGAACCAGGAAGAGGGTGCGGCGTCAGAACAGGAAGGCAAGCGAGGGACAGGGTGGTCTGGGGGCCTTGTTGAAGTTTTAAAGATGGCCCAGAGGGGCTGCAGGAGTGCTACTAATGTGCTGCAAACTCACCGGCAAACTTTCCCAAAGATGGGCAGACTGCTTCAACAAGGCCGTTAGGCCCACACACACGGTCCTAGGACCAAACGGAGCGGGATGGGTCGGTCCGGAGGGGAACCAGGAAGAGGGTGCGGGGTGGGAACGGGAAGGCAAGCGGGGGACAGGGAGGTCTGGGGGCCTTGCTAAAATTTTAAAGATTGCCCGGAGGGGCTGCAGGAGCACTACTAATGCGCTGCAAACTCACCGGCAAACTTTCACCAAAGATGGGCGGACTGCTTCATCGAGGCCGTTTGGCCCACATACACGGTCCTAGGACCAATCAGAGCGGGATGGGCGGGTCGGGAGGCGGGAGGGAGGGGAACCTGGAAGAGGGTGCAGGGTGGGAATAGGAAGGCAAGCGGGGGACATGGGGGCCTGCGGGCCTTGCTAAAGTTTTAAAGATGGCCCGGAGGGGCTGCAGGAGCGCTACTAATGTCCTGTAAACTCACCAGCAAACTTTCACCAAAAAAGAAAAAAAAGGGAGAGACCAAGCAAACTCTGCAAACATTGCAGTGATACATACACTGAGCAGTAAGACGTATTTGCTATAATGACTACCATTTACATTTGAATATATTTGGCCCAGCAGACAAAAAAAGCAAGAGGACCATGTTTGGGTAGCAGAGAGGCCTTGAGAACGTACAGAGACGTTTTCTGCAGAGATCCATTGAATATTGAGGACCACACTACTTTATAGGAAAGCAAACTCGCTCTTGGAAAAATTTGAATGACTTTCATTTTGCTTTGTCTATTTTTTTATTTATAATTTGTAGACCCCCAAATCGTGTGCACTAGAGCACCTTAACATCATTTTCACATGAGATGAGGGGAGATGATTTAACAGGGACAATGAGGGATTTGGAGTTTCAGAAAAGGTTGTATATATTTCTATATATGTTTCAAATTTGATCTTAAAAATGTACTTTCTAGAGAAATAACAGAATATACTTTTTGTGAAGACGGTTATTTCTGACCACTTCTTGATTCATGCTCGCTTCGTAACAGCACACATTTTGTACGTAGAGGAGAATGCCAACGTGATTTTAGGCACAGGTACATTTTTTAGGAAGAGGAAACGGCCAACACATGTGTCATTTTTGTTTTACAGGCAGAAGAGAAGGCCCAAACATGTGAACCACATATGTGATTTGTATGCACAGTAGAACTCCCAATCAGGTTTAGGCAGACATGTGTTGCCCAAGTCCAGGAAAAGGACAAAATAATGACAACTGCCTGTGCATTTTGTAGGTGGGGGAGACTGCCAAAGCAATGCTAGACATGCATGTGCTTGTAGGCATGTAAAGGCCAAAGCATGTAAGGTAGGTGTACAAGTTGTAGATGGATAAGAAGACCAGAACAGTGAAAGCATCACAACCATTTTGTAGACAGAGGAGATTGCCAAATTAGTCTTGGTCACACATGTGTTTTTAGGGAGAGGAGAAGACCAAAGCACAGAGAACCCCACTTTTGTGTAGACAGAGGAGAATGTGAAAGCAGTGTTGGGATGCATATGTGTTTTGTAGGCGAAGAAGGGCAAAGCTGTATTAGGCACACCTCGTTGTCTAGGATCAGGATGAAGGCCAAAGAACAGAGCATTAAGAACCCCACAAATATTTTGAAGGAAGCAGAGAACACAAAAACTGCTTTAGGTGTGCATGGGTTTTGTAGGTGGGAGAACTTCAAAGCAGTGAAAAACCTATGTGGTTTTTGTAGGAAGAGTATAACTTTCTCCTTTCCTCCCATCTCCTCCCTCTCTACCTCTCAGGCCAAAGCCAACTCCATCACTGCCACCCACCTTCTCGGTCATCCGACCCATGAAGCACATGTCAGTTGAGGCTTTCGCCGCCACTTTCTCACCCCCCCCCCCTTTGGCTGACTCACACATTGACACAGCGCTTGCCATTCTGCTATATCTGATACTCTTGAAGTTCTTGACCCTGTCATGAGGATCCACCTGAAGCCCAAAGCCAAGTGCAACTCTGGGTATGACTCAGGCCTCGTTACCCATAAATGCAAGTGCAGAGTGGCTGAGAGGAAATGCTGTGCTTCATGTACATTCTCTGACAAACTGGCCTCCCACCTGCTCCCAAGGAAATACCAGCTCTCTGTCCACACCAAGAAGAGAGCTCACATCCAAACCCGCATCTCTACGGCATCTAACAACTCAGCTGAACTCTTTAAAATATGCAAAGAACTGGCCAATCCTGTCGCAGTCTTTACCTCTCCTGTCCATTCCCAGGCACACAGGCTCTGGTTTCTCATTGCATCGCTAAAACTCAGGACATCTTGTCCTTTCACTCTTCCTCTTCTCCACCTCCCTCTACCCCCTGCTCTTCCTCTGGCCCTACTCCAGCCACCTTTCCTCCCTCCTTCTCTGCCTTTCCCCTGTTTTCCCCAGACAAGGTTTCTAGACAAGTCTGATTTATGAAAGATTTGTCAAAACAGGTTTGTCCCTGTTCTTCCCAAACCATCAAGGACCACATTAACTCCCTGGATCTTTCTCTGGCCGACTTCTGCAATTACTCATTCACCACTGGAATCTTCCCACCCCCCTGAAGCACTCCCTTGTGTACCCTCTTCTTAAGAAACCCTCTGCCGACCTATCCTGCCTGGCTAACTATCGCCCAATCTCCATCACCCCTTTCCTGGGCAAATTCCTGGAAAAGCTGGCCATCTCCCAGCTCATTCTCCACACTGAATCTGTTAGTTGTCTTCATGATCATCAGTCTGGCGTCAGTGCTGCCAGAAGCACGGAAACTGCTCTCCTGAACATCTGTGAAGACCTGCGCTCCAACCTTGATTCCAACACCCCCTGTGTCCTCATCCTACTTGATCTCTCTTCTGCCTTTGACACAGTCAACTACGCCATCCTGCTCAACCATCTCCGTGATAACCTGGGTATCAATGGTCAGGCCCTGGTGTGGCTGACTTCTTTCCTCTCTGATTGACTCTCCCAGTTCCAACTTGGGTCCTTCCTTGCCTCTATCTCTATCTCTACCTGTGGTGTTCCCCAGGGGTCTAACCTCTCTCCCTGGCTGTTCAACCAATACCTAGCACTTCTTGCCCTCTGCATTGCCGCTCTCTGCCCTAACTACCAGTGTCACACAGATGACAGCTTATTTACAGGCTACCTTCAGCCACCTCTTCTCCTTCACTCATCTCTCACTTTCTCTCTGCTACCCAGAAGTGGTGTGCCGCCAATGATCTCTGCCTTAATGCCAGCAAGACTGAGATTCTCCTCATCGGCTCTCCCGCTCCCTCCTTTCCTGTCACTCTCTAGCCGGCCTCTCTTGGCCCTCTTTCTGTGCCCACCTGTGAGGCTAAAAACCTTGGGGTAATCTTTGACTCCACACTCTCCTTCTCTCCTCACATCTCTGACGTTTCCAAGAAGTCACATTACCAGCTGCACCTCCTCAGAGGTATTCTTCCTTTCCTCTCCTTCCCCCAGAAGCTCACTGTCTCCAGAGCTCTGGTTCTCTCTAGGCTGGACTATAGCAACAGCCTCTTTCTAAATCTGCCTGCTTCTACTCTCCGCCCTCTGCAACTCATCCAGAACAGGACTGCGAGATTTGTCCTTGGCGTCGAGCCCAGGGACCGTATCTCTCCTGGTCTGAAATCTCTGCACTGGCTTCCAGTGGCTGTGAGGATTATGTTCAAGACCCTCTACATTGTCGACAAGGCCTTCTGGGGCGAGGGGCCTCAATATCTTCAACTCTCTCTTCCTAAATATCTGCCTTCGTGAGTTCTTCGCTTATCCGCCTCCAACTCCCTCAGGGTCGGTCGCTTCTACAAGCAACGAGTTTGTGGTATAACTCTTTCTTCGGCTGGGGCCTTCCTCTGGAACAGCCTCCCTACCTCCCTGAAACTTGAGTACAACCATTTCCAGTTCCAGAAGCACCTCAAAACCTTCCTCTTCTGCTTTCTCTCTTCCTCTCCCCTGCTGAATTCCTGGCTGAAACCTGAAACTGCACTGGTTACCTGGCCACACTCTGATCTCAGGCCCAGGTCACCTCCCACGCCAGTTGCACACTGCACACCTGCACTGCCTCCCTGGCAACCCCTGCTCTTGGGCATTGTTTTTTCTGTATCCCTACAGTCCCCTTACAGCACTTGACACCTGATGTCTGCACTTACCCTTTGCACTTGCCACCAGCTGGCCATATTTTTTTTTATTATTGTTTTATTTATTCTATGTATCCCATGTACTGCACTGTCCCCTCCCCTTCCCTCCGCACTTTCCCCCTTCGCCCTTCCCATGCACTTGCACGATCTCAATGACACCTGGCCTAGTAGTATTGCTGTCTCTATCTTCCCTCTGTTCCCCCTCCCTTGCCTCGTCGCGCCTTGAAACACGTGTGTATTGGCGCGTTAAAATGCCATATCATATCATAGTCACATGTGTGCTTTGTATACAGTGAGAATGCCAAAGAAGTGCTAGGAAAACATGCATTTTATAGCTGGAAGAGACAGCCAAAACAATTAGACCCCAAAATGCATTTTGTACATTGTGTTAGACAGAAGTGTGCTTTGGAAGCGAATGAGAAGGCCCACTCTCCTTTAGGCACAAATGCATTTTTTAGGTAAAGGGGAAGGGCCAGAGTGGCGAGAACCCATGAGTAGGTTTAGGAGAACGCCAAAGCAGAGTAAAGTAAATGCTCGTTTGGAGTCACATCGAATGTCTAGCAGTTTTAATGACACGTGTTTTGTAGGTGGAGAGAAGGCTGAAACAGTGAGAACACCTCATGTGTTTTGCTGGCAGAGATGAGAATCACACCTGTTTTAGGCACGTGTCCATTTTGCAGGTCAGAAAACAGAAAAGTGGTGAGAACGCTGTCTGCAGTTTCCAGGCACAGGATAGTGCCAGAGTACTGCTAGGCACACGAGTTTGTGGGCAGGGAGAAAAGCAAGGCATTTATAGACACTAGCATTTTGTGTACGGAGGAGTACTAGAAATCAATAATTTTCAAAAGTGTATTTTGTAGGCAGAGGAGGAGGACACTCACTGAGAACTCTGTGTGTTCTTGTTGGAAGAAAAGAAGGCTAACGCAGTGTAAGACACACCTGCATTTTGCATTTTGTACATTGGAAAGATTGCCAACGCAGAGGGAACCACAAGTGCCCTTTGGAGCAGTGAATGGCAAAAAAGTGTTAGGCACAGGAGTGTTGGGGTAAGGCGGGATTGACAGCCAAAGCAATGTTTGGCAGTCTGAATAGGTTTGAGCAGAGTTCAGTAAAGGTAACATGCCTAAATCTGAATGAGTTGAATAGGAGTAGGGGATGGGCTGAGAAGGAAGGCTATTTTTGGACATTTTACACCTGCTACAGTGGTAGCTGTATTCAGAGGAGAAGCAATGTAAAAGAATGTATAGTACTTGTGGAATTCTTGGAACTTTTAATCTTTTGATAATATTGTGCCAATGTGGTGCGTGCACTGTGCTTCACTGAAGCCGAAGCTTCCCAAAACAAGAAACTCTTGGACGAATCAGGAACACTCCTAAAGGATCAACCAAAACGTAGTTCGATTAACAACTGGAATTTTTAATGAATAAATAAATAAATAAGTTCACAATGCAAGCAAACACATTGGCTCAATATATTCAAGTTCAAAGAAGTCCAGGAGGACTACACATTCAAAAATTGTTTTATTGTTAAATTGAGACTGCATGCTCTTTGGGGGGGATGGTTGATTTGTCGATCCTTCGATGTTAGGAAGTGTCTGTGTTACAATCTGTTAAATATTTTTTTTTTAGAAGGCTTTTGGATAGCTACTCCATCACAAGCTTTTTGACTTTATTTGAATTGTGTGCAATGTAGACTGTTGGTTGCTAGGGACCTTATCATAAGAGGCATCTCACATGGTCAGACTGGACCTTAAAACGGTCTTGGGCATCAATGAAAAAATGGCCAGCATTTGCAAATGGATATTCAGTCCTTTAGTCACAGACTGTTTGAATAGCACCCAAGGGGTTGTGTTTTTTTGAAATGTAAACAAATTGTGATATTTAAAGAATATTTATTCAGCAACAATGGTTAAAACTACTAGTTGCATAGTGAAGTAACTCCTCAAACTGGCCCACATTGTCCAAAAAGTGGCCCATTTTGACTGGCCTACACTAGCATTTTTGGTACGGTCATCGCCCTATTGCCCTATAGGCCAGTCCAAGCCTACGAGCTCATCCATAATGGGTGAGGGGTGTCCCCCACTGCCCCCTCACCCATTATGGAGGAGCTGAGGAGCCAGCCCGGTGAAACACTGAGCACTCCCTCAGCTGCTTTTTCCAGCTGAGGGAGTACTCCTAGGCTGGCTGAACTGTCAAAGGGAAACACTGGTCCTCATTACGAGTTTGGAGGTAACCATGCCGCTATTTGCGGCATGGCTGCCTCCAAACTCGTTCCATCTCCGGCCTGGTGAATGGAGCAATTACCGGTCCATTCCGAGGTCGGTGGGACCGGTAATTCCCCATTCACCAGGGCCAGTCCCCATTCCCATTTGAGCCCCCATAGGGCTCAATGGGAAGCGGGAAGGCGGCAATAACGGTACCGCAAATTGAGGTACCGTTATTGACCCTGGTATCCCTTTGCGGCTCCCGTCCTTAACACCTGCAAAAACCAGGCGTTAAGGAAGGACCAGAAAAGGGAACTTGTAGTAGGGTGGTAAGGGATTACCGGCACCGGTGCCCTTACCGGTGCCGGTAATTCCTTACCGCCCACCTCGTAATGAGGCCCACTGTTTGCCTTTGACAGTTCAGTTCCCCAGCCGCACATGATCACTGAGCCATGCAACGCTGGGGGAGTTTTGCTTCGCCAGCCTTGCATAGCTCATTGGAAATGCTGACTGGGGCACTGCATGTATGTATGTGCAAGGGGGTGCTAATGCACCTCCTTGCACATACGGGCAGAGCAACCTGGAGCGGGGCATTTTAGCAACCACACGCAGGCCCCTGCAGAAGGTACGTTTATGGCGATTTATTTTTCATGTAAATGTATATGGATGTGTGTATGCTTGTGTTTTGGGACTGTGGTGGGAGCAGAATGGGCGGCAGCACTGGAATAGTGGTGGGAGTAGGGTGGGGAGAGCCCAGGGTCTGTACTGGGAATTGGGTGCGGTGACGGCACGCAAAAGTTCGTAGCGATTTCTACATACTGTCCATCTGGCACTTTTGGGGGGGCCCGGCCTGCCAAAACTTTGCTCAAGGGGTGCCCAGGCCAAAAAAGTTTGAAGACCACTGTTCTAGGGTATATATGTTGTTATTATAGTTGCCATTTGGGCTAATTTCTAACACCCACCTGAGGAAGATCCTAGTGGATTGAAACATGTGCATGTACTGGCAAGCTAGACCTCAAAGGCTGCTTCATTATTTTGGGATTTACAAGCATATTGAAGTCGTTGATATTCACTGATGATCTTGGATGACATCCATCAGACAATCTAGTGTTCATCACTAATTTGCTAGTGACCGCCTCATCCACCGAAGGGGTCCCACTAACCCCGGAGGTTGGTGTTACACTACCTGGGAAGCAAGGCAGTGATCTACAAGGTATGCAGGCACAGATTACAATAACATGGCTTTCACAGTTAGGGACACTTTGGGTTCAGAAACACAGAAAGCACGTGTATTTGAAGTTCTGCATCGTTCACATTTTTTATTGTGTGGCATGCAAATGTGGGTGCTTTCTCGCAAACATGCTTTGCTGGAAACGTTACCTTCAGTGGTAAAAGTCGAGACCAGCCATGTGGCCCATTCAATCCTTGGCCTTTCAATGTGGGAAACGTCCAACAATTATTGGGAGAGTAGGATCTCACCAGGGGTGAGTACAAAAGGAGCCTACAGTCGGTATGCCCTTTCTGCCCTTCCACACTTTTTGGAGGAGTCATGTGTGAGTGTCGCAGGGATAGTCTGCTGACCTGCATCTGCACGTTTTTGCCACCCCTTACATGAATCAGCTAGGAACACGTTTGCACTGTCTGAACATAGAATTCCTATACTCTGCTGCTCCACTCGAGGAAAAAAAAAAACAACAAGCCGTGGAAATAAATTAAATTGAACAAAGTACAGAGCTGTTGCTTGCAGTTATTATATGCACAATTAAAGGGGATGTTTGTAGCCCAAGTAATAGAGTCAGAAGACAAACGAGCACTCGAGACCGCTGTCTGGCAGGCAGCCTCCTAATGTAATGTATGGCAATGCGCTGGCCGCCCCCGCCTGCTCTGTCCCCGGGCACGGGCTTGCGGGGGCAGCCTTGGGTACAGGGTTACGGTCCCCTATGTAGGCAGGAGACTGGGGAGGCGCGCAGGTGGATTAGAAGAGACGCGAGCAGGCAATTGGCCAGCGGGCACTAGCGGCACCTCCGCTAAAAGGGTTTCTTAATGCTCGTCTCCTTGACTCGGGGATCAATCAAGCTCTGGCAGGATGCGAAGTTGCCGCACCTTAATGAAGTGTAGAACAGAATATCTAATGGAGCCACATAATGAAGTGTGCGGGCAGTGCATGATGGAGAACGTAACTCTTGTCCCCGGTGGAGCTGAACACGAAGCCAGACTTGGGAGTGTCCTCGGTCGACCCCATGAACGAGCCACTGCTATGGTTCATATCCTTAGAAGCCTTACACTAGGAGGACATCACACATCACCAAGGAGCTCTCTGAATATAAGCATGTTATAGGTCACCGAGGAGTTTTCTGGACTACAAGATGTAGCTCCTGGGTCACATAGGCGTTCTCTGGGTACAAGAATAGGTCATTAAGCAGTTGTCTGGAAATAATGATATTACAGGTCACCAAAGCAATCCTTGGGTATAGGTCTCCTAGGAGTTCTCTGGGTACAATGATATTATAGGTGATCTAGCAGTTCTCTGGATGCAATGATATTAATAGTCACCAAGGCGTTTTCTGTGAGTCATATCTAGGGGTGCCTTACGGCGCATCTCCCACGGCACATGCTTAAATCATCTTTAATCCCTGCCCCTTCAAATAGACTAAGTTACAGGAGATCCCATAACTGTAATATAACCCACTCCCAAGATATTATTCTTTGGCTCTAAATAGTCATGCTTTAAATGCTGCGGCACAGGATGCAGCGCTACAGGGTCATGATTCACAGCACATAGCCCTTGTAGGGTAACCTCTCGACAACCTGACCGAAAAATATGCCACTAGGGAAAAAGGTTGGGTTTACCCTTTTGTGAGCAGTACAAGATCTTTATTTGTATGCAAAAAGGAAATCATCATTTGTGACACGTCCGATATACTGCGTTCAACCCCCATCCTCATTGGCTGTAGCCTATTTGCATGCTGATATTCACATATACACCCCCATTTCATTGTTTGTGCCATCTTCTCCTCCAACTCCTTCACACGTGTGAATTGATTTCTTCACCTTGGATTGTAGTTATGTGATTGGTTAAGTTACTCACAACACTGCCCTGCCAAAGGCCTAATCACATTATGTGTACATGCCCATCATCATGCGCTCAATGGATAACTTTGAGGTCAGTCTGGTCCTTGTAATTAAAGCAACTCTTTTCTTGTCCCAGACACACATGTACCCCACCATGCATCCCTGTTTCAATCTTATAACAGTATGCATCATCCTTTGCTCTCCCTGGCACAAATCACAGGCCTCCTTTTCCTTTGTTCCCCCCTCATCAGCTACTCCTCCCGAGCAGCAGGTCCAACTAATCAGTCTAAATAGTGAAGGATTTAGGAGTTTTGCTCATGGTCATCTGGTCGTTCAAATGAGATGACCATTATCCTGAGCGACGCTAGTGTCCTTAATCACAGCTTGCATGTTGGCAGCTCTAGACCTCTTCCCTGGCTTCCATGAGTTTGTCCTTCACAACCGGCCACATCCCTTGCTCATGTTGAGCCATTCACATTCATATGTATGTGTTCCAATCTCGTCTGGGCTAGGGTGGACTTTCATCCACAGGGCCTCATTGTTTTGTGTTTCCAACATGGCCTGTGAGGATTCAGGCCTACCTTCGAATATAGTAACACTTCTATAGCTCTCGTCATTGAGATTCATGCTATGTGTATGTGTCATGCACCTGCAATATATTTGCTTATTTTATAAAGCTGGTCATTAGTCTGCCTTGAATTTATATGAACCCCTAGCGTAAGCATTCCCTATGCCAGTCAAGTATATCTCATAAACTCCCCCAACCCGCCTGTGCCCACCTTTATGCATTTCCTGTGTATTCATATATTTTTCACAGTCTGTTCTGTTTGGGAGGGGCTGGGATCTGAACATGCATCCCCACATTCCCTCCTTTAGGTAACCCACCATTTACTAACCCTATCTACTATCACTCCCTATCTGCTTCATCTTTAGGAACCCACACCTTATATACATGACTCAAGCTTTCACCATCTCGAGCATACATCTCTGGAGTGCATGTAAGGTAAATATAACCTCCATTGCCTGCTAAATCAACTCAATGTTCAGTGTAATTCTCTGAGTCTGGCGGGGGAGAGGTCAATGTCCCCGGAGGATGTATAGGTCTTTCAATTCTAGCTATACAAGGCTTATGTAAATCCTCTGTCTGAACCTGCCTATTCTTTTTACCCAGGAGAGCCATTCTTGCCCCCATTGTTAACCATCATTATCACACTATTCAGAATGGTCTTTGCATAGCATCGGAGCATCATTTGGCACATGCAGAACAACACCAACAGGATCACTATAATCAGAACCAATATCTTCACCACTGCTCCAAGCTATGTCTGTGCCCATAAGAACAACGTATCAAACCAATCTTCAGCATGCACTGCTGTGCCACTTTCTATGTCAGTATTGAACTTGTGCAGGACCCCTATAAAGTGTGTCAGGGAACCATTTTATGCATCATTTGGGGTGACGTATGTGCAGCAAGACAGCCCCTTTTTTTTTACATATCCCCCTCTCCAATACCGTCAGAAGAGTGTCATCAATCAGATCGCTGTCAATTCACTCTTGATGGCATTCAGGCATTGTTTGGTTTCCTTTGCCAACTGGATCACCTCCAATCTCATGATCCACAGCCATTTTCCATTCCCTGCAGCCTGGACCCACGGCATTAGAAATTAGGCAAAAAACACCTCTGTCTTGGTGTACAGGCAATATTTGTCTGGAATTGCTTTGAGCAGTTTTGATGAATCTTCTGTCAGATAGCTCGATCTCTTCTTCTGTATCTTCATCGACCACTTCTTCCTCTTTGCCCCATTGGGTTGGGTTGGAGTTTGGATCTGTTGCGGCAGACCAGACTTGGATGTGATTGTTAAATGAGCTTCAGTCAAAACAAAGATAGCTGTGCAGTGTTACTGCACAAGTACCTCACCAAGATGGTGGGAGATGCAGGTATGTTTGCTGACCGCACACCCAGTAGAGATCCAAAAGTGCTTCTGTTCCTTTTGCAAGGTCTGGAAATTAACAATGTTTTGTTATATTTGATATTGTTTTGTTATATTTGATATTAGTTCGTATGAGAACTGTCCCATGCCCTCAAAAACCCCTGAAATTCTCCAGCTGGTTGGACCTTCACGAAACCATGTCTGCTTTGACATATCTATAGCCCATACTCTGAAACAGTTCTTATGGTGTTCCATTTTACTTCTTCTCCCAACCCCATCAAACCCCCAGCAGTGCAGTCCCCACTGTTCCACACAAACAACACTGTCCAATTTTAACATTGCTCGTGGCTTGCATTGTGATGTACTATCTTCTGCACATTTTTCTTCATCTTTGTCCATTAGTACAACTTGTACTTTGTGAACCTGACAGAGAACCAGATAAACCAAACACTGGGCTTCCAAGGACGGCATTTTCTGGGTACTAACATTTTGGTCACCGCTGATGCGTGGGGGATGAGGAAGCAGACATTCCAGATCCCGTTATACCGCTGTTTTAACACTTACTACTTTAGTCATAAAGTCATGAGTTGATGTTGTGACATCCAAAAAGTTCCCCATTTACCCATCTCCCTATATTACACCCCCATTCCACTGTATGTGTTCTAATCATATAAACTCACTGGACAAATATAAAAATATACCAAGCAAAAACCCACAAGCAAGGTAAAGAAGTACTGTAATGTAGATGGTCCTGTACAACAACTTAAGTGTACTAGAAAAAGAAGATACGATATGTTATGATATGATATGATATGATATGATATGATATGATATGATATGATATGATATGATATGATATGATAGGTTAATTATAACATGCTTAATGCCAGGAGGTTTCTAAGCACCGATCCGGGGATCAAACTTGTGTTGCTCCGTGTCTTCTTGTTTCCAAGGTGAGAATGTTGCTCCTCAGCTATTCTGCCGGGTCAAGATACTGCCTGTACTACTGATGGGTGAAGTAATTTCTGTGAAGATGAAACCAATGACTTAAAATAGCAGCGTGTGAATGCCATAAAAAGGCACATCCACATTGAACCAATAGCACAATGATACATATATGAAAAATGTATTGAAGGAAATGAACAGATATCTACAAAGTGTGTTTCTGTCATCAGTCGATCATCTACAAAAACACTCAGATAAGATATTTTTAGACGGAGGAGATGTCTGGAGTGCTTTCCTAAAATCGGAAAGGTGCACCCAATACTGCAACTCTTTTACTTTGATTGCAAGCGGAGTGGCATACACTACTGTATGAGGTCTGTTACAGCGTGGATCACTCCACCTGTGGACAGCATTTTTCACACACACAATATCACCTGGGTATAGCATCAGTGGTGGGGAGCTTGCAGGATCTGGTGCAATGCTGTCCTCTCCTTCTTCTGTTCACTGTGATGCAATCTGCTGAGATGTGTATTTTATACATTTTGTTAACTGAGTCAAATATGACTGAAATTGGTCTTCTAAAATTGACACAAACCCGTGTGCATCAGAAACACTATGCACAGGAGATTGTGGCACATGCATACATCTCCCTGTCACTATCTTGTGCGTGGAGAGGTGATGGTCTTTACCGGGCTGTGTTCTCAAACTGAACAGGGCCAAAGGCAATCAATGGACCCAGTTCTTCTTAAATGTGACACATAACTTGGAGAGTTTAGCCTCCAAGAGGGCATTCTTCTTTTCTGCAACGCTGTTGGCCTGGGGATGGTAAAAAGAGCACATCTTCTGTCCGAAAAGAGACACAATTGCTTTAAATTGCTCATTAAAGAAGTGAGTGCCTTTGTCACTTCTAAATATCTCACAGACACTACATCAAGGAAACACTTCTCTCACCAAAAACCTGGCTGCTGATTTGGCATTAGGATGTGCACATGGACCAGCCTCAATCCAACGGGAGAAGGGAAACACTATAACAATGAGATAACAAAAGGTATTGTACTATTCTCCCATATCTGCAAAATCTATATGGAGGTCTCAAAACAGACCGGTTGGGTGGAGCAAAGTGCCCCTCAATGTTTCCAAGGTGTGACCAGTACTGTATGTCTGACAAATGGAAAACATGGTAAATAATTCCTGTATATTTGGTACGTAACAATCATTCTGTATATCTGTGGCAATATGCTGCTCAGACACATGCAAAGGGTAATGCCACTAATCAAATGCTACTAAAGCCAATTCCTGGGGATTCACCACCTTCCAGGTACTAACCTGCATCCAAACTAGATCTGTCGAAGATTGCATGTACCCCTTGTTTTGCCACAGTAACTTCTCACTCAGCGGCGCATGGCCCTGCAATTCAATAATTTCAGTAATGGATAATGTAGTATATGCAACCTGTAATTGCAATTGCATATTGACATGCAGTGGGTGTTCAGGGTTGCCTTGCACTGGCAAGTACGCTGTCAACTTTGCTGCTGTGTCTGCCGCTTTGTTCCAGAGGGAACAAAGTCCGCGCCATTCGTATGAGCGGCATACTTGATGATTGAGGCAAGTGTGGGCTGTGAAAGGGCATAAATCAATCTGTCTCAAAGGGCTGAATGTTGCACTGGAGACCTATCTGCTTGGTAAAACGCTCTTCTCATCCACTTCGACAACACTGAATGCACTCTTATAATCACATATGTCAAGTAAGAATATATCGTTACTCAACAACCCTGTGCTGCCTCTTGCAATTCAATGACAGCAGTCAATTCTGCTGTGTGGGCAAAATAATGGCTCGGTAACCTTCACTGAACAAAAACCTTGTACTCTGCATCAACAAATCGGACCATTGCTGTCACAGTATGTCACTGACCTGTCTCCTCGTCAATAGTTGATGACACGTCAACAAAGAATACCTCACTGTTATTGAGGGCATGTTCACGTGCTTTAGGTAGATCATCCTCTGGATCTTCATTGGTGACACAGTGATGGAAATCATCATCATCAGTGATAGGCTCTGTCAAAAGGTTAGCAGGATTTGGAGTTTTACAGTGAACAATGTGAATGGATGGGCTGGAAAGGATCCCTTCATATGTAGAGGCCATCTGTGTTAGTGTGGGTTTGGACCTCTGCAGTGTCGCAAAAACTGCATGTTCAACGTATAGAGTCACTGAGCACCCCATGGCAATTGTGACTGACTTCTCAATTGCAAAAGCAGTGGCAGCTAACGGTTGTTCACATGGGAACTGTCCTTGCATGACAGAGTTTAGCATACCACTATAGTACGCCAGAGGTTTATGGTTAATAGAAGTGTTGGGTTAGAACTGCCGTCATCATTTGGCTGTTAGAGTGTGAACAAAGGTACAATTCTTTAGTGTAATCAGGGTTGCTAAAACAGGAGCAATAGAATGTACATATTTAAACTCCTGAATACTGGTAAGCATCTTGTGTAAGTGATTTCAATCCGGCACACACCCAAGTCAACGCCTAGAATGTAATGCACAACTGAAATCCTTATTTAATTTTGTCTAAAAGTTTTTTATTCTGAACGATATACCACTCATATCACGCCCCTCTCCTGGAACCCCCCCCCACCCCCCTGCCCCCTGGTCTCACTGAAACAGGAATCAGTTTGGTTTGTGAAGTTAAAATATTTATTTATGTATTTACAATTTAATCACACTTTGTTATAATGGGTACACAATAATCACCAATGGGGTGATGTAACACTGAATAATCTCTTTAATACACAAGGAGTAATAGGGAGCAAAACCATTCAGCACAGAAATAATACTTTTGTGTGTGTCTTCAGATCAGATGGCACTGTGGTTAGAGGTTCCCCCTGCACACCCCTCAACCCCCAATAGGCAACGTAATGAGATAGGAGGAGAGAGCATGCATTCACGAATGGCAGAATCAAACAGAATATCAATCCCACTTTCCCCCAGCAAACACAAGAGAAAAACGGAATTGATTATCAAGCTGTCAGAATGGCTTTTAAAGTTATCTTAGAATGGACTGGGCAAAAACACAAAACATAGTCAGAATTGCTGAAATTACTATAAATTCTTATGGGAGCCACTTTGGATAGTTGCACACAAACACAAGCAATGAATTAATACCAAGAAACAATTTGAAATCTTAAAATTCGAATTGGAAGCAATCACAAACTGTTTTACACGTGTCAGAATTTCCCAAAAATGAAATTTGCAGCAAACTTTTCACTGCACTTTAAAAATGACAAATGGGGTGCTTACACTAGAGGATAACTATGAATACAACAAATACCACACAGGAACACAGTCACTTGATCAGGATGACTGCCTGCAGAGGACTCACCTTCTTCAGATGAGAAAAGATCAGTTCAGAGATAGTTTTAGCAATACTAGTACAGAAGGAAGATAGGAGGGATTGGATAGAGAGTTCGGACAATTCAAAATTACTCCTAACAATACTGTTCTGAATACAAGATAGGATGGGTTTAAGATAGGGATTAACTAAGCGTGGTACATATGCTAGTGACACAGTTCTTTCTATAGATGCTCACTAGATATGTTATTAAACGGAACCGTCAGGATTCTGGTCCATCAAAATTCTGCCAAGGAATGGGATCTGGTTCTAGGACAGACAGCTGGGCACATCGGATTGGAACTGCAATCAGCAAGGCACTCTGGTCACAGCACAGCAAAGGACTGGACTGGATCTGCAATGCACTCTAGTCACAGCACGGCACAGAACTGGATTGGATCTGCCCTCCTTGGTTCTGATGATAATTCTTTTAGCAGGTAATCAGTACAGCGCAGCCTGGCTGTATTTTGATGCTTCCCCTTAGGTCTGTGAGGTTCTAGATCTGGAATTTGAGACCTAGCTGAAAATGGTTCAGCTATGCAATGGGTTTCTGCTTTGCCAAGTTTCTGGAGTCTGGAGCAAGGAAGATGTAGAGTTCAGCAGCAGAGTGCTCCGCCAGCATCGGGATAGTGAGTGAATCTGTCTGTCTTTCTGAGTGGTGAGCTGTCTCTATTTATGCTATGATAAAGGGGTGTGTGGCCTGATTTATCCTGAGCTCGCCCCTTTGACAGGTGATTGGATCAGAGTCTCCTCTCTGCCTTGGTAGGAGGAGAGCAACAGTGTGTCAACTTTATGGTGTGATTTTATGAGGCAGAGAATCCGCCTCTAGCCCTTTGAACACAAAATCTACTTTTGGCACCATTTTTATTTACACATGTGCAATCTCTATAACAATCACATATACAGTTTACATATTTTATATGGCAGCTATTCCTCAAAACCCCGTATGTGTGAGATCTTGTCTCGGCTTTTCACAGAATTTTGCCCTTTTCCATCAGGAACACAATGTCCAATTTATAAGCAAATTTCTACAAGTGTGCCCGTTTAACATGGGCATCAGTGTATCAAGTTTAATACTTCTAGCAGAAATACATTTTGTGTAAAACCACATTTCTTGCCCTTTCTCCCCAGAACATGTCACACGATTTTGCCACCTCTTAAAACGTGCAGCCCACATTTTTATTCACAAATCTGTTATTTTTATATTTTGTACAATTTTCACTGGCAAATTATAAGTCTTTTAAAAAAATGTACTTTGTGAAGGTTCAGCCACAGATGGTTGTTTGGCTCCGTCTCTTTCTGTGTCCCTGCAGTCCAGAAGCAGTCTCCTCCCTATTGGCTCTTGGCAGAGGCCATTTACAACTGTCCTCACACCCCGCATTTCCTTAGTAGCAGCTGTTCTTTGTTCCCTTTTGCCTCTTTAGACCAAGTTCTTTCCAAACCCTATACTTACTGCTTGGGTGTGATTTCTTGGTGGGGGAAAGGCCATTCTTCTTTGGAGAAACCTGATATTCCAGTTTGGTAGCTTTTAGCCATGCTTTATTACATTGTTAATTCTGTTGCATTTTTCCTTAGCTTAAAACAAACTTGTGATTTCAAAATAGCAGCTAGAATATTTATTCAAGATTCTAAACCATGGGATCAAAACAAGTACAACATAGGTTACTCTCAGTAACAGGCCTCTTAGATTGCAAACCTTTGATTTCAGTGTATCCATGTTTAAAGTTTAATCAGGCAGGCTCCTGACAGCTGACATTCCAACAGCCCTCTGCTGCACAGAGATGTTTTTTTTTGACATCCACAGACAGGCCACTTTTGCTCTGGAAATCCCTTTATGCTTTCAGCTCTTCAGGACCTTGCAAATTCACAATGATTTCTTAGACTAAGTGAATTGTAGCACCCAGCAAGAATTTTGGATGTTTGAGTGTGTTTTGTACCGGCATTCTGCAGTTTCAACACCAAAGAAAAAGGAATTTAAAGCAAGATTTTGGGTTTTCATTTAGCAACGCTGCTTTTTCCTTCTGTATTCCATTTTCACATGTTGTGTAGCCCAGTAACATATTCCAGGAGTGAGATCTCTGTTCTACCACTGACAACATGTGTGGCAGATTGGGCAGCCACCTTTTTGTGCATTGCAAAGCGCAATTTTCAGGAGTTTTGGCGCGCACAAGGGTTTCATGGCCATTTTGCTATTTCTGGCAACCTCATGACACAGTGCTGCAGCAGAGCAGAAGTTGGTTAAAACATCCCACACTTGTCAGTCCAAATAATGGTATTTTTCACCTGTTGTGTTTCTTTAAGGGCTTGCAGTAGTTGTTGAGCGTATGATGAATAGTCAACGATCCATGCCATACAGTAGTAACACAGACTAAGGACATTTTGAATGTCCTTAACAGTTACTTGCTGAGGTGTGCCACACACGGCTGTGGCACATTCTGGAATCACTCTCTTGACATTTACTGAAATCAATTGGCTCAAATAACAACACCTCCTGCTGACAATACTGCAACTTTATTCTGTCCACCTTGTACCATTCATCAGCCAGAAACCATAATAATGGGATGGAATCCTCCCTGCACTGGTGTTCAGTAGTGCTACACAGCAAGAGGTCATCCACATACTGAATGATTGTGCTTGGCACGTCAATATTCCCTAAATCTTCTTGCAGGTGCCTGTTGAAAATACTGGGGGCTCACAGTACCCCCGAGGAGGCCTATTATGTTGGAACTGCCTCTCGGCAAACGTGAACACAGTGAGGTACTGGGAATCTGGATGCAAAGAGACCGAAAGCAAAGCATTGTTCAGATCGATCACAGTAAAGTGCGTGGCCAAAGTAGGTATGTTGCACAATATCATAGCAGGGCTAGGGACCACAGGAAACTCTGCCTGTACTACATCGTTGAGGGGGCACAAATCCTGAATCATCCTTCAACTTTCTCCCTTTGATTTCTTCACAGGATAAATGGCTGTATTGCATGGAGAGGTTGATGGAACTATTGTAGCCTGGTTTAAGAGGGCCATAATGAAATCACAAATTCCCTCCTCAACTGCCTTAGGTAGAGGGTACTATTTTACTCTGGGTAACACTGCATCTGGTACGTATTAGTACCACACTCTTCAAAAGCCCTACATCAAGCAAGTTACTCATCCAAAATGTATCAGGTACTTGGGATAAATCTTCGAAACAAATGAACTGGCATTCCCCACCAGCAACATGGGGCACGGAACATGCCCATACTGTATACTTATCTCACAGGGGACACACATTTCCAATATTATCTCTGCATCAGTGCCTTTATTCTCATCTCCTTACCTTAAATGGGCTCCTCTGCAAGTTCTGTATCATCCATCTGCCTGACTTCCTGGTCATTGCATTGAAATGGAAGAGGGCTCCAAGCGGAGCCCTGCCTTCCATTTCCATGCCAACCTTGGAATTTGACGACCGCTTCAGCGAGCGAAACAGCACAGCTGGATTATTCTTTTTATAAATTGGTATTAGCACATCAAGGGTTTGCCTCATGGTGCTCTTTGCAATAATTCTGTGTTCTGTGGGCTTCACCGGCCTGATAATGTCACCAGGGCCCGGTGTTAAGGACCTAGCTTTGCTCAGGTCTGTAACTTGGGCCCCGAGCCTTTACTGGCCGGTGAAGAACACAGAACATGGCGTTATTGCTTAAATCTGTAAACAAAGACGTTATTAAGGCAATAAGCCCAGAGCCAGCAGGCCATTAGCGCATCAGAAAATGCCCCTGGGGCCCATAGTAATGAAGGCGCCAGTGGGATTACATGTTGCGGTAATGGCCCGCAGCAAGGGGCTTATTGCCATTAGTACCCCAGCCTGTTACACCGGGGTACAAATGGTGTTTTTTTTTAGGGTTGCGCTGTGCATCGCGTTTCACAGCTGGAAAAAAGGGCTGCTGCAGTTAGGGGAACGTAGTCCATTCTCCTTTGCATGGCAGCCACAGTAAACAAAGAAAATGGCCACCATGGAATAGGAGAAGGGACTATATATTCCCTTATCCCTTTCCACGGCAGCCTGAAGAAACATGGAAGAAAGGCGAGGACCAGCGGGAGGGACACAGCACAACATGAGTGGCATTACCAGAAGGTAACACTCGCACATGGAACAATAGTTATGTTTCTTTCTTTGTTTTTGCCGTGTGCCAGGTACTCATTTTTTTGATGTTTCTTTGGAACTTCACATTTTCTTTACATTGTGCATAATTACAAGCTACAGGTTGGGTTCCCTTAAGGCATCACATAAAGTTGTAGAACCAAGATGAGATGATTGGTCTCTAATTACTTATGATTCTGTTGATTATATACTTCCATTCTGAATGGGGACTATAAAGCTGCAATCAGCTTCTTTTGATTAATGTACTTCTATGTGGATTAAGATATTTTTCAGAATGCTTTATATAAAATGTTTAACAAAGAGAGCTGAGTAGATATGTGGTCAGTCAAGAGCCAAATTCAGGCCGGGCTGCTCAAATTTCAGTTTCTTCTAATAAAGTATGTGATCTTGGACATATCATTTTCTATGATTGTACCTTATCTGCCAACATGTTTAGTCTGTACAAAAAAAGAGTGATTTACATTTCATGGAGTCATACTCACAGGTTATTGGTAGGTAAAGGTAATTTCTGAAAACAATAATAATATGCATGCACTGGGAAACAAGATATACATTTGTTAACAATGTGGTTGATAGTAAGCCTATACAATTGTATTTGCTCCATTACTACATACATTAAGGTTGTGCAATGTTGAGAAAGTCACTGATACTGAACACAAGAGCTTCCCAACACTGATCAAAGAGTGGCACAAAAGTACAATGCACTGCACACTTTCATCGGGTGATGCAAATAAGATTAAACACTTGTACTTGAAATTAATGGCAAAACACAGTCAGCTAAGGTGAGGTGACATATATTTGGGAAAATACACTTATTGACACTGTAAGGAAGGCATGGTATCAAAGTAAGACAGACACAAGTGACCACAGTTCAAGTGTGTTTATTGAAATTCATCAAGGGTGTGATAAACACCTATCTAAACCTAAATCTAAAGAAGGGTGCAAGCTAAGACCATCAAATAAAAATAATGCAGTCCTAGTGGAGTCTCGTCAAAATAAAAGGGCCTATACTAAAAAACCTATTGCCAATCCTTACTGCTGATTTACAAAAAGTGTGGCAAAATGTTCATGAAAAAAAAGGTTTTCACAAAATTATAATTCAGGCTGTTCAGGCCGTTGGCCTCCCATTGGCCTCCGTTCCCCATGCTTTTAGCACAGTATAAGGCGGTTCACTTCACTCTTGGGCTTCTTCAGCATGAGGACACAGTTCCATTACGAACATCAAGGCCTTCTGTGCCCAAGTATCTCAAGGTATTAAAGTCTCTTGATTCAGAGGGCCTGATGTACCAATACAACAAAAAGTTCCTTTACAAATATTCAAATTGGGTGATTCACTCTTCACCCTGGATCCCCCTCAGTCCGGCTCAAATCCCTTTTCTACTACAATCTTGAGTTTGGATCCCCCTCTTCCAGGCTCAGATCCTCTTCTCCAATGCTTATAGAATATCTTTTCTCGGGCGACTCACCCTGGGTCCCCCTCAGCCAGGCTCACATCCTTTTCCACAATAAGTCTCCATCTGCCGGGCTCGGACCAATTACAGTTTGTATTAACTATCAAAGTCTTTTAATTGTTTACAGGGTTTGGCTTGACCCATTGCAGGATCACTTTGATTTCACAATTCACAATTTTACACTCTCAGTTGCATACCTAACCAAATCCGTCGAATGAGTACACACATGACTCCTGACCTCTCTGTATATGGCATCTAACTTGGTTTCAAAAGTTCTGTCAATCCTTGGATATTCAATTATATTCGCATCACTCATCACATATGCCTTACTCTCTGGTCATTACAGATTTCTTCATACAATGTTTCCACTTACAACCTTGGCTCTAACACAGCCCGTTCTGCTATCAATCTCCCCGACTCACCGGCTGTGCTGACTTTACTGGGGCAGCATTGGTGTAGGAGCCAAGGACAGTACCACGGTGGCAATCGCTCCCCCTACCTCAGCTTTTGATGCAGGAGGTCCCCAGGTACCTTCAGCACACAATGCTCCTTTCTCCAGCCTTAATTCCCGGTCTTATTTTTCTTATTCTCAAGGGCGCATGATAGTTGCAGTTGGTTCTCTTCCTCTGAAAAGGCCAAGGCCAATACCATGCTTGCAACTCTTTCCGGTCTTTCTGTCATTCTCCACATATTAAATTTCCATCTTGGACCTGCTGCTTCCTCGGGTGTTTTGCCTTGCCCAGAGTGTCGTTTTGTGCTCCGCATTTTATCGGTTTGGGGAAGAGTGATGGGAGCCAGGTGTGTGTAATTATCAGTAATTGTCTGACTCTGCCTGACCCTTGTTTTGGGAGATGTCAGGTATATGGCTCGGGTGTTAGTCTGTTTTCTCTCACAGTGAGCTGTCCATGAAAAAGGGTCCATGTCGGGAAAGGTGGGGTTGGGGTTGCGTTTCAAGGTATCCTACCTGGCAGGATGGGGAAAAAGTGTTACAAGGACGGGATACCACTTCTCACCCTCCGGTGTCCCACTTCCACTCCCTGAGGACCTCATCCAGGTGATCCTCCCGCACTGGTCCACCCCCAGAAACTGGATCCAAAAGCGATGGCCATGTCCTGGCCACCTGGATGATATATCCCTGGGGACTGGTGGGTGAGACACTTTCAGGTTTCTCACCACACTTTTAAAAAAACTGTTGTGTGTCCTTTTATTGCCAGGATTCTTTTTGAAGTAATATTTTTGATGCAATTACTTTGAAAAAAAAAATTGAAATATACATGGGGGGTTAAGTGATCAAAATGGGTGGGAGGGGTTTGGGATTGTTTTATTAATATAGGCAAGGTGGGTTGGGGCGACCCCCAAATTGAACAAAAAGAGTTTCAAAGATTTATTTTCAAAATAATTGTATCAAAAAAATATGTCGGAATAAAAGGGTTGATGAAATGACATAGAACCTTCATAACTATTACTAAAGGCAAATCAAAGTGAACTTCAATTTTAATGCATAAATCATACAATTAAAACAGTAATAGCAATATTTACATTAATTTGAAACATCATACCTTAATAAAACAAACAGATAAGAGCACTGAACCTCCAATGATATACTCCGACAGGGAGAACCCATTTCTGGCTCAACCTTTACCCTCCAATAGTTTACATCTTCTTGGCCAGACTTTCTTTAGAAAGATAGCTAGGGGGAAATTGACTGACAAGTTAGATAACGCTAATAAAAACAAAACATACCTGGATGATATTGTCTCAGCCCAGAGTCCCTATGTATGCCCACAAGATACATTTTTCTTAAAAACATTATACAAAGGGCAAACTAGGATAAGATGTGCTTGAGACTTAACGTCCCCACATAAATTACAGATATTAAGAGGGAATCCTTCTACCACGTACAATTGACAGCTTTCACAGGCAAATTATTAAAGCATGCTCTTGTGAGAAAAAATTCACTGTTCGCTAAAAGAAACTTGTAAAAAAAAATAAGCTGCAGGACACCCCACCGGGGCTAGAAGGTTATATGGCCTCATTACAGTTTTGCCAGTCCAGTAAAATTGCCAGTATAATTGCTGGTAATTACGGCATCAGCAATTTTACCGGACCGGCAAAACAGAAGTTTGCCTGCAGGGGCACTGATTTACCTCCAGCCAAGAGCAAGGAATTATCAGCGGGATACCGGAAAACTTGTAATAAGGCCCATAAGCTCTTACCTGAGTTTTCAGAAGCATATCCACTTCTCTTAAAGCCCCCAGTGAGTTCATAGACTTCCCTTTTCGCTCTGCTTTACAAATGCTTCTTACCCTTTCAGGAGTCTCAAAAAGACTGGCCATATCAAGTTTGTTTTATAAGAGCTTTATGTGCAAGCCAACCCATGTTATAAGACCCATCTGGAGAAAGGATATTCCCTATCAACATTGTTGACCTCCACATAAGGATTTACAGGATAGAAAAGGTCTTAGGCAGATTATCTCCATTAGATATGCAGTAACTGTTTCTACATGCATTGAGTAAACTGATGTTGAAGAGAGAACTATTAGTAAGTATTATAGAAAAGAATTCTCCACTTTCTGGAGACGAGCCAGCTAAGACTTCTCGTACCCCCATATTTCACACCCATTGATGCCTGCTCCGATAGTTTTGCTCTTATAAATTGTATGCATATGTTTCACTAAACTATGATTGAGGATTTTAGCAAATACAAACATTCCACCCACTACTTGTATTTTAAGTGTTTGTTTGGTGAGATGGTCATCCCATGTCAGTTTTCTGTTAAATCTAAGACCTATATAGTCAAAAGAAGAGCAACATGGCAGGATCTGGCCATCTAACACAATCAAAGTAGTTTTAACCTAGTTTGTGAAACAGCCATCACAAAGCACTGATTCAATTTAACCCTTAGATATCTTGCTTAAATATATACACAATAGCTTTCACAAAGATGTTAAAAAGGTAATGGGGCAAAAAGTAGCTCTGATGGACCCCCTTATTGACCCTAATTGTCTTACTAATTTCACTTTCAAAGCCATACTGGACATGTGCCCTGGAATTATTGTGCAAGGCTTCCATCATGTGAATTAAGCGTTCAGGAACTACCATTAAATCAAGTGTTTCCCATCAAAATCTCCTGTCTATGTGGTCAAAAGCAGAAATGAGTTCCATAAATGCCACATACATAGGATACTCAAAACGAAAGCATATTTAGCCAAGATCAGATATAGATTAAGATAATGGTGAATAATTTATGTGCCCTTCCTGAAAGCCAACTGTGTGTCAGACAAAATATTACTGTCCTAACGTCATTCCTCCAAGCGTTTTAGGATAAGGTCTGAAAAAACCTTTGAGGTTGCGTTCATCAGAGTTACAGGACGATAGGAGGATGGAGAGGACTTGCAACCTTGTACAGATTCAAACAATCAGCAACATTTTCAAACGAGGCAGATTAACGAACTTGGAAATAATTGCCTTAAACACTGCTATTAAGAATGGACCCCTTAGTTCACAAGAGGAGTAGAATAGGACAATAGGAATAGGTCAATAGGAACACCAGCTAGGGCAGGAGCCTTACAAGGCTTCAGCCTAGTTACAATGATTACTAGCTCTTCCAGTGAGAATGGAGAGAGATTAACTATTATTAGAATGATATAAAAACCTCAACATAATCAAATGAGATATGCGTCAGAAGGGAGAGCTCAACCCTATCATCTAACCCTGTACTATTTCTAGACACAATATTCCAAAAGGATCTAGATTCTGAAAGAGCTGCAGCTTCGCATAGATTGCCCCAATGTTTGTTGGCAAGCTCCATTCTCCTAACAGAGAGTGCCATTTTGAATATGACTCACCTCATTTGAATTTCATGCAGTGCCACCGCTGGATGTGTCTGAGTCTATCAGAGAAGTTCCCATTCACCCAAGCCTTTTCATATCTCAAGTCAGCAGAAGACTGACACAAACAAATGATGAAGGTCTCTAAATCTTCTTCATGTTCGTCCCACTGTTCTCCCTTTCAACAGCCTATTCCCACAAATTTGTCCCTTACATTTTTCGGGCAGTGTCTAGATAAATACCATGTTTCTCTAGAGGAAAAGCAGATACGAGGGGGTGGTCTGCTTCCTTTAGGTTCCTCCCATTTGCTTTTGTCTTTGTTTCTAGAGTCAGATTTTGTCCAAAATCCATGGTTGGTAGACTGCTAGTATTTTAAAATGTTCAGTGCACATGGGTGAAGGTTGCGACCACTATCTAAATCTGAAGGCCATGACTAGTACCCATTCATGTGTTAAAATATATTTGGCCTTGCACCGTGGCCATGGCTGAAGGCCATGCTTAATGCGAGTTACAGTTGTAATGTAATTAGTTATGTCATTAGCAATGTGGTCTGTGATGTCATCATTGCTGTCATAGGCTGCACAACAGGTGGCACAAAGTTAAGGTGGCTTTAACTAAATTTCAGGAGTTTTGTTGCGTTAAGTTCTCACTTTAACATCCCTGCATCTAAAGTTTTTCCTTGCATATATACATATTACATGGTCTGCAGTAGTGTCTGTGTAGTTATGGTAAGTGGCACAACTCATAAAAAGAGCACTTTTTGGTTGGCTTATAACTTCGTCCCACTGGATGAATACTCACCAAACTTTGCAAAAAAGGTATACGGCCTCCTCAAAATGATTCTGCAAAGTGTGATGTGGTTCGTCCGAGGGCGGGGCAAAGTTATAGGGGGGTCCCAAATGTGTGAAAAACGTCACAGACGCAATGGAATTTCATCAAATTTGCAGAAGGAATTGTGGCTTGGTCCCAAAATCATGCTTTTGTAAATTTGGTGTAAATCTGTCCAGCAGTTCTTTAAAAAACAGCCCAAAAGAAGGTACACACAAATTAGAGATATGGGTCCAGTCAGTGGACTCACTTCCCTATTCGGTCCACGGACACCCTCCTGGACAAATCAGGGGCCGGCATGATGTCTGCGAACATCGTACACGCCAGATGATTGGTTGGTTAAAAACGTGTGGCGCATCTTGTTTTTTGAAATGGTCACCATGTTGGATCCGTGGTCAGCCGCCGGTGTCCGTGGATAGCGTGCTGGAGAAAAAGTCTGGCAAAGACATTTGGGGTTATTTGATGGTCAAGAAATGGGTTCTAAGTGAATAGACCTTTTAAAAAAAATAAAAATAAAAAAAGATCGATTTAGAAAGACCGCTCTGTGACCGCACAGAGTAGTCTTTCTAAATCAAACTGTCATGCCCATGAGTGTGTGCAGGGGCTGATAGGCAGGTCAATAGTAGTAAGAACCGCCGCTGCCGATCATGTACATTTGTGTGTGTGTAAGTGTGTGTTTATATGTGTGTGAGTAGTTGTATGTGTCTGTGTCCGTATGTGTAGGGAGTATGCATGTGTTGTGCAGGGAAGGAGGTTGTGGGTTGGTAAATCAAGGGTTTGGGGGTTAAAACCACCAATTAACAAAAGAAACAGCGGGATGGGGAGCAGTATGTGCTATTTCCACATTTTAAAGCCAACACAAAAGCGACACAAAATGTGTTTGGGCTTTAAGATGCGGGAACATCACATACAATCGGAAAAAGAGGGCATGAATGCCGCCCAGTCCACATACACTACGGTAGTCAGCGGACAGCAATGTGAAAAAACAGAATGGAAAACACATTTGGGGTTATTTGATGGCTGAAAGAGTAGAGTAGGGGAGTGGGATATGGAGTTGTTTGTATTGGTGAGAAAAGGGTTTGCAGATTCTGTCAAGTCCACAATCACTTTTAGTGTCCTTGGACATCATTTGGATTGCAGGTGGTTCAGGGAGAGGTTTGTTATTTGAAGGTGTATTGTACATACTGGTTATATTGTTTAATTCTATTGTGGTGGTTGTGGCCACTGGCCAGATTCTTGGGGGCATGGCTATAAGCCATGCACCCAAGGATCTGGCCACTGGCCATAAACACTTAGTAATATGCGTATAGTAATTATAGGTAATGAAGTGGGAGTATACAGTATTTGTAATACCGTGGCATGATATAATTAAAATGTATTTGGTATTTATAATTGTAGTACAATTGAGGACAGTGCTTCTTGATATCTCCTTCACCTTCCACACAGTCAACAATTGCATCATCATTAAACTGTTACATGATACCATTACCATCATGGACCGGGCACTGGACTGGCTGATTTGTTTTCCTCACTAACCACCCTTACCAGCCTCAACTGGGCTGTTTGCACTCCACCACCTCACTGTGTACCTGCTGAGTACCCCAGGGTTTTATTGTATAAGTGTGGCTCTTCCATATCTATTTTGTCCCCCTGGCTCACCTGATGTCCTTCTTCTTTTCTCATTTCCAGTGATATGTTAATGACAAATAGGTTTCCTTAAACTTCACTGAACTCATTTGTTGTCCTTGTTTTTTATCTTTAATTTTCTGACTGTCATTGAGGCATTGTGTGTGACTGACAATCTGTGTCTCAATGCCAGTAAGACGGATGTCTTTTTTACTATGATACCTCTTCCCTGTTTTTCTCCTACCCTCTGCCCAATGCCTTTCAGCCCTCTACTTTCACCATCCTGTGTGGCTAGAAACATTGGGGTTATCTTTAAGTCCTCTCTCTCCTTTCCTCCTTACATTTTGGAGCTTGTAAAGAAAGCCCATTCTTTCAGCTTGACCTCCATACAGGCAATGTTCTGTTCCTCACCTTACCCCAGAAGCTCAACGTCTGTAGACCCGTTGTCCTGTGTAGACTGGACTACTGAAAAAGCTTCTTCCTTAACCGCCCACATTGTTGTCTATGCCCCCTTCAGCTAATCTAGAATAGGGCTGCAACACTTATCCCTGGCCTCAAGCCCAGGGACCATATCACTGCAGCCATAAAATGTGTACATTGGCTGCTGCTAATTGCAGGACTACAATATATCCAAATTTGTTTCCCTAAATATTGACCTGCTAGAGCCCTCCACTGCTGTAACTCCAATATTCGGCTTGCCAAAAGCTTTTTGAAACAGAGAGCGAGAGGCATGTCGCTGTCTGCTGTCCTTGGCCGGTGCCTGTCTTTTTAACAGCCTTCCTGCTCCTCTTATACTTGAGCTGGACTTCCTTAAGTTCTGGAAGCTACTGAAAACTCTACTTTTGTGTTCCTGTTTTACATAATCCCTTCCCTGCTAACTCATACCACTGCCACAGAGACTGTTCACCTGGTCCCTCATGAACCTCTCAGGTTCCAGGCCCTATATGTAGGCAACACCAATACACCGCCAGCCCTTCAGCACTGCCCTTGAGGGTCTACCCTCTGGCTGATGTGTGCCACACCCTTGGGACTCCTCCGCCCCAGCAGGTAGCCAGTGGACTACCAGTTTGGCATGTCTAGGCACTTTCTTTCTAGGATTGTATGAGCACTTGGTAATCCCTACTCCTCTTTCCATACATGCACTTCTTTTACTGCTCAATGCATATGTGCATAGACACCTCTGGGTAATAAGCGCGTTAAAAATAACCCATTACAATTACAATTACAATAGCAGCCGAGTGTACAATTTATTTGGATGAGCAAGTGAAATGCATATGCAAAAGTTTTGCAGAACATTTTAAGTGGTAGATGGTGTGTGGAAGTTTAATATGTTGATAGGGTTATATGTAGAGTGTTTTAAACTGATTGGTGGATATATGTGCAACTGTTTCAAAGCAGGCAATGATGGAGTGCTACAAACATAACAGTAAAAAGGGTATGAGGGCTGTCCTGTGCACGGGCAATCCTGTTTTTTTTAATAATGCATGGTCTAGATAGGTGACTGCAGAGACCACGGATAGTCATGAAAGGCCATGGATTATAGTCCTTATTGTATGCTAGAGAAAAGTAAATACAGAGTACTGTTGTCTTCAAAAGATATGTATCAGCAGTCTCTTTTATAGCTTGCAAGGTGGCTGGTGGGATTGTGTGCCCCATAGGAGTAGCCTGTGTCGTTGCAGTATTGGATGAGGAAGATGAGACAGAGGACGACAACCTACTACTTACTGAGAAAGGGACAGACTTTCTGAGAGCATACTGGTGGTTGGATTTGGTGTGGCGGCGCATGGAGGAGATCCCATAGGAGTACTGCCCAGGTTGTCTGCGACTGCACGTGCCATCTGGGTCTTTTAATGATTCATGGCCTGGAAAAGGGGATTGTGGAGACCACGGATCGTTATAAAGGTCCATTGATTATAGTCCTTATTGTATGCTAGAGAAATGTATTTGGGACAGAAATTTGTTTCTGTCCTATATTTTTCTCTAGTATACAATTGTCCATTAGTACCCGGCCCACCATAAATATTGTGTTTTCAATTCACTGATTGGTCCTTTTCTGAGCTTTACTGTATGGTATTGCCGCTCGTGACGTGGCGTCAAACTTGTGCCTGTCCCCGTCATTCTTTCACCTCCCCCATGAATGCGCTTGGTCTGCAGTTGAAAGGGAGAAGGGCTACACATAGTCCATTCTCCCTGTATAATGGGGGGCATTTTTTTTATTTATCCTTTCCTCATTACTTATAATGGCTGACATGGAAAGGGAGAAGGGACGATGTGTAGTCCCTTCTCCCCTTCCATGGTGGGCATTTTCTTTGTTTACTATGGTCACCACGGAAACAGAAAACAGATGTTTTCCTATCCCTTGTGGCCATTTTCTTTTTTTCCGGCTGCGAAACGCAACATGTCTCGCAGACGAAAAAACCCACTTTTAGTACCGCAGTCTAACGGGCCAAAGAACTAATGGCAATAAGCCCCTTGAGTGTGGGCCATTACCACATATGCTCGGGCCTGTAACTATGGACCCCAATGGCATTACCTTATGCAGTAATGGCCTGCAGAATCTGGGCTTATTGCCGTATAATTCCCATTCGCATAACCCAAATTGCTAATGAAAATGTTGGAGAATCATATTGAGTATAACTACTTTACTAGGAAATGTAAAGTAGATGGAGTCTATAAGATTATTTTTTTTAGTTGGCACGTGCACACCATGGCACAGGCAGCCCTTCTAATTTTTTTAATTTTATATTTGCAACACTCCCTCAATGCCTGCATTCAAACAATCACACATCCATCCACCAATCACTTCCAAAAACTGTACAAATAACCTTATAACCATATTATACTATCACACACCAACTGACACAACAATCGTCTACAAATCTTTTGCATCTGCATTTCGCTTACTCATACAAACAAATTGTACACAGTGCTCCTATAAATGCTGATATGCATTGTGCAGTGAGAGAAGTGCATACATAGAAGGGGCAGTACAGATGGGCAAGTGCTCATAAGAACCCAGGAGGGAAATGCCAATAGATGCCAAAGTGGGAAGCCACTGGCTAACTACTAGAGCAGAGGAGTCCAATGGGTGGGATGCATCTTAACCGTATCATCCATTTAACAATGTTTTTTTCTGTCGAATTAATAGATTTGTATAAGTGAAAATGTTTAATGGTGTTATGTTACATCACTGTATATAGGTTCCTCTTTTCATACATATGAAAGAACTGTAAACCTCCTTTACGAAACATATTTTTTGCAACACATACTTATATCTGTCATTATCAGCAGCGTATGATGGAGATGTAAATCAATGTTCAGTTGCCTATGGCATAATGCTCAACCATGACCCCAGCACAACCAATCCACCCCTATTATTCACTGCACCTACCCTTCATTCTAGCTCAGTCTCCACTATACCCTAATAATGTAAACAATGGCCACTGCTCATGGTTTGCAGCTATGGCCAGTCTCCAAATCCATGGGGCATGGGATTTGGCCATGACACATTCCCCCATAAGCAAATTAGATTACACATTTGCGTTTGCCAAGGGCCAGGCCCACTACCCAGACACCAAATTGTCAGTCTAGAAAAATGGATACCTCTCATGATTGATGGCAGACGTATTTTGGTGGCCGTGGGCCAACCGTCTCATGCACGATACGATAGAAATACAGGTTTCCGAGTTTACCAATGAACGGCCATTTTGATGTAACAAGGATCGCCATTTTGTTTTCTAACAATTGCTCATTGCTTTCTGTTCAAATTGCTTCGCAGCACATTTTCTCCTTACACTGCTCGACTATTAATATTGTTGTCTGAACGTGAAAGGACAAGGCTGCAGGGCCCCAAGGCTAATAAGAGTTAGTTGAAACACAACGTAGGCAGCGCCGGGAAGGAATGCCCGGCTCCCTCCCGAAAGTAGCCTTGAAGCAGAGCCGCAGGGCATTTAATCATTTCACAGCTGCCAGCTAGTCTTGTTGTATGGTAGAATATGTTAGAATAAAGCAGCTAAAGGCTTGAAATATGCTCTTTTTACGGCCCCCCTTTACCGAGCCCTGTAGAGCGTGTCGGTTCGCAGGACACGAAAAGCACCTCATAAATAGTAAGGTCTGGAATGTGACTCTTCCCCGTATGTAGCTCGCTTCCAAGAATAGAAGCACTGTGTTCTGTTAAACAACTAAAAGATGCCTGCGCACTTGCAAAATTGCATATTGTTACTAGAATAGATATTGAAGGTGTCATAATTGTCGAAACTGTCCATCATCACACCGAGTTCAAAGAAACCCAATAAAGGGGGGTGTTAAACATGTCATAGCTGATTGTATGATATGCATTTTGTATATATGTAACTGATGTGCGTAATTCACTCTCTTGCATCCCTCGAGGTCTAGAGATACACGCCGCGGGGCGTGAGACCGAGTTGGCCAACTGAGACTATTTGCTTTGCAATAAACCCTAGCTTTGGGAATACAACCTGGTGTCTGGCGTATCTATCGTGTGTGGTGACTTGCCTTGTTTCCATAGACGTAAGGGACCCTAGGGGCCCCTTTCAAGATGACGCAATGTCTTGATATTGGGAAAATCTTCCTCGGGACCAGCCCTTAGAGCAAAAATTCAGCCCAAAATACAGGTTCTATTGTGCCGAGCAGTGAACTCATGCTAGTGACAAATGACACCTTCAAAACGTTTTAGTATTTATTCTAAACAGTGAATTTCAGCAACATTTTGGGATTCAAGTTAGAGAAGATTACAAAGCACAAAACTTAGAGAAATGCAAAATATAGAGAAACATAGAACTTAGAGAAACATAGAGAAACACAGTTTTACGCCCCTTCAATCAGCACTGGGAGACCCTGGCCCTCATAAGCTAGCTGTAACAAGCCCCGCTCAGAGGACAGCGCTACAGGGTGCCGACAGAGCAACAGGTTCCGGACACTTGATCTTGCTCGAACCAAGTCCACAGATCGATCTCCCACCTGAGTCATGTCGGCATGCATTTTTATAATCTCGTGCTGTCAGTCCATGACGCACAGTTCTAGAAGCTTCCCTGTGCAAAATATAGGCTTGCTCATGGAAAAACCCAACTCTGTGAATTTCCACTGTGCTCCTTTCTGTGCCCCTCCCTGCCGGGAGCCCATCTGCGCAAAAGCTCAGGAATGTCTTATCAGTGCCTTCCCAGAGAAAGAGGATTAGTTTACGAAACCATGCAGGGCTACAGTTAGAAAGGCAGAATATTCTAAGAGAAGCCCAGATGAATTAACCCCATGTGAGCAAGCTCTAAAAGGCATGCACTCATATCTTAGTGTTCATAGCGCTTAAGATTGGCTATCTAAGCGCTATATAGGTGCCATAATGTTCCAAACACTCCAATAATGTCTATTAGCTACAGAGCTGGGGCCTTCGCCCTGCCTGTCTATCTACAATGCATAATGTGACCTACCACTCCTACTAGGCCTGCATATTCCTTGTAGCTCACTACTGCATAATGGAAGTGCTACAACAGACTACTGTCAGCATTCCTGGCACATACTTTGAATAAACTATTGGCTTTCAGCGGCTAATGCTGTCATCTAAAGCCCTGATTGGCAAATTTGCAATTTTGTTTATCACTACACGCCCGAATATGGACCCTCCCCCACTTGTTCCATCGTATACATTGTAATTGATTAAAGGTGGAGAACGGCGAGGACGGGACGATCGAGCCGGGATCAAGAGGTGTTTGGGGCGCCCTGTAGAAGAGATGAGAGATTCCTTTGCAGATCTGCACACATCTGATCCCTGATCGACATACCTGGCTAGAGAACAAGGAGGCGAGGGTCCCAAAACGAGGCGGAAGCCAAGAAATGCAGACACAACATCATTGGTTGCATCAGTATACACATGACTTGTGTCCTGAAATTGATTTATCAGGTGAGTCATTCCCCGATTCAAAGTAATCCTGATATTGGTTGAGAGATGACTTTGCAAAATCTAATGCCCTAGGTTGATTAACCAGGGGGAAGGTTGAAACATGCCTGGGGTATTGTCCACCCTAGCAGGGTTTTTCCGCTGTGGTAGACAATCTTTGGAAGATGGCAAATTGCACCACTTGGGGGAACGCCTGCATATGAGATGTATGTGAAGTATGGAGTGGGTGCAATAATATTCTGTGAGACTTGGCATAGGCAAACCAGAAAGCAACAAGACCATCAGTGGCTGATTAATGGTAGTTTTGAGATAGCGAGAATAGATAACCTGGAAAGGGTGTTGATAAGAAAGAAAGCGCGTCCTGCAGCATTTGATATTGTTAAGGACTGGAGAAGGGAAGCAATGCTCCGACTTAGAAGTATAGCGAAACATGCGCGCAGGCATAAATCAAAAGGTGAAGTAGCGGAAGAAAAAGAGGAGGAGGCGTGGACTGAGAGTCTAAGGAGGTCAGGTAGACGTGACCAGTTGAATATAGAAAAAATATACCTACAACGAGAATTGCACATAGCAGATGAATTGATAGAAAACATCAGAAGCGAGGCCAAACACGTCACTAACTATTGCCCAAACCACGCCCAAAGATCAAATTCTTTCTCCAGTAGCTCAAGCCCTCCCAAAGCCACAGACTGCGCCCGTAACACTTCCTATTAGCCAACTAGGCCCACCGCAGACACTCCCCGTTTCTGTTGTCCCATCCGCACCTCCCACCGTAGATACAGACTCGGTACCATCCGTCCCTCCCGGGGGTGAAATAGAAACCATGGGGGCGAGAGGCGGGACAGAACAAAATAGATGCACGAGGGTAACTCGCAGTGCGATCAGCAAAGAAAGGAAGGTAGAATTCCAGAAACAGGCAGAAATGTATATAGACGGGAATGATGGGACGACAGCACTGGCTTCGATGTATGACTTCCGAAGAAGCAACGAAAGACAGGTAGTGTTGGAATGTATGGGTGAATATTTGGTGGAGAGATGGAAACAGTTAATTGGGAAATTACCACCGCAGTGATTGTTAGATTTGCATGCATTAGCACGCTGTAGAGAGAGAGATGAAGAAGTGAGAGAACATGTATATGGACTTTTTGAACTTAAAAATGAATTAGATAATGATTATGCTGAAATGTTTACTGCACCTGGGTACAGAGGGGCGATAAATTGAAAGTATGTATACGAGAGGCGTTTAGATGGATGTCGGATCCCAGTATCCCCACAATGGAGATACATGAGATACATGTGATATTTGATGAATATTTCATGCCCATGAAAAGAAAGGCACTGCAATCGATGGTGGAACATTTACTAGACAAAGATATAAAAAACGACAAGGCCAGCCACCCGAAATAATGGCAGCATATAAGAGAGCACTAGAGCGACTGACAGGAGAGACAGCCCTATCGCTTGATCTGGGAATATTATTGCACATGAGAGAAGGGGGAGGGACAGTAAGTGTGGCATTTCCTATGAGAGAGCTCCCACCTACCTTTGTGGTCAAAGTAGAAGTTCCCGCAATGGGCAACGTAGCGGCTCAGGTAACACCAGCCCATTATACCGCCCAATATGTGCATGTCCCCTTTTCCAGACAGGAGGTGAACAACATAAAGCAGACGATTCCCGATATAATAAAGAATCCTGCAGGGTTTTACAAGGAAGTAGAGTCCTGCCTACAATCATCCGTGCTTAGCATGGGTGACATAGACCTAATATTCCCAGTGATCCTGCCAACGGACATATGGAAGCAAATAAGAAAGTTGGATGAGTAAACGACCTTTGGCGCCACGTGAGCGGATTTGATAATAGAAGACAGGAATAAAGCGGTTGGAGGAACACCGGGAGCGAACCTGGTAGCATTACCAGCACGCATAGTACAGAAATTAAAAGAAATTGTCCCAGAGAAAAGAATTCAATGGGACAAACTGACTGCATGTGTAGAAGGCAAGGATGAGTTAACTACAGATTATTTTAATAGGTTTGAAGAAGTATTTACAGACTTCAGTGGGCAGGATGTGAGCTCGGAGGCGGGAAAGAGGTTATTTGTTGACAAATATGTGAGGGGGCTAAAACTTCCAATCCAGAACCTAATTATGACATCAGAGAGTGCATGGCAAGCAAAAACGCTGGGCAAAGTATTACACATGGCCCAATATTATGAGAACAGAGTGACTGCGGAAAAAGAAAAAGAGGAGAAGGATAGGGTAAATCTGAAGACACGGGTGCTACTGCAGCAAGTACAAGGACATAATAGAGGGAGAGGGAATGCACAAGGAAGGAGTAATTTGAATATGCACGGGGGGGGCCATTGGGACCAAATCAGTGTGCGTACTGTAAGGAGGAATGACACTGGCGAGCGCAATGTCCACATCTGCAGAATAGAAATGGGTCTGGTCAGAGAAGACAGCACAGAGGGCACCAAGGAGCGAATGGACCAAAAAGGAATAGTATGCAGCAGCACCACAATAATGGAGGTAATCAAAACCAAGCCCAAAACCAAAGTGCTCCTAACCAGAGTCAGGGTCAACAAAACCAACAGTACAATGGAAATCAGAGTGGGGGAAATAGAGGGAAGAGTGGGAATGTTTTCGATACACAGCCAAATACGTATTACAGCAATAGTAATGATTACACATCGGACGATGTGTTATTTCCCCAATAGGACAGCCCAGGACAGGGGTCGGAACCAGTGTCCATTCCCGTGAATCAGAGAGGGCCCCTACGTAGAAATGAGAGTCGGGAATGAGGAGCACCGCTTCCTTGTAGATACAGGAGCGCAAAAGTGTTCAATAGACCCTCACTTGGTTCCGGAAATACCACTGTCAGGGCAAAAGAATGTTTCCGTAGGGTTCGCAGGTACACCAGTCATAAACCCAGTGTCCCAACCATTCCCAGTTACCGTAGGACCATTCACTGAACATTGTCCTTTCCTTTTCCCAGAAAATTTTGGGGAGAACCTGTTGGGATTAAATTTGTTGAAAAAGTTAGGTGCAGTTATACATTGCACGGCAGACGGGGTGTTCCTGACGATTTGGCCACAGGATGTCCCTGTGTCAGAATTCATGTCTAAAACTTTACCAGGAGAGCTAAATAAAGTGCCAACCGGCATATGGGCAATGCATGACAAAGATGTAGGATGTTTGAAAATAGAGCCAGTAAAGATCCTTTTGAAAAAGGGTGTTACACTACCACGAATTCCCCCAATACAGAATTTCGGCTGAAGGTGAGATAGGATTGAAGAGTATTGTTACAGATTTGGTGAAATTAGGGGTGATTGAAGAAATTACAGGCAGTACATGTAACAGCCCGATTCTTCCAGTTTATAAAAAAGGAGGCAATGAAGTACCATACCGTTTCATAATTGATTTGCGCGCACTAAACAAAGTAGTAGATCCACAATTTTCTTTAGTCCCAGATGTCACTACAATATTGACAATGATACCTGCCTCAGCAGAATACTTTAGTGTAGTTGATCTAAAAAATGTGTTCTTTAGCATTCCGGTAGACAAGGACAGCAGATATCTGTTCGCGTTCACATTAGGAGGATGATCATTTACATTTACACAGATTCCACAAGGATACATGGAAAGTCTGAGTATTTACAGTAGGGCATTGAAAGAGCAGCTAGACATGCTAGAATTACCAGTAGGTTGTGTACTCTTGCAATATATAGATGATCTGTTGTTAGCTGCTGACACAGAGGAGATTTGTGAAGAAAGCACTGTGTTACTACTGTCACACCTAGCGGCACATGGCCATAACGCTAGTTTGAAGAAGTTTCAATATAATCGAAAGGAGGTAGCTTATTTGGGCTACCTACTTTCGAATGAGGGGAGAAGGATAACGCCAGAAGGCATAGAAAGTATTTCTTGTATGCCTATTCCAAAGACACAGAAAGGAGTCAGAGCCATAATAGGCATGGCTTCATATTGCTGACAATGGATCGGTAATTTTGCGTTAATTGTGAAACCAATGGTGAATTTGACTAGAAAGGATGCGGTTATGCCTTTGTAGTGGGATGAGGAATGTCAGAGAGCGTTTGATCAATTGAAAACTGCATTATGTTCTGATCCAGTTTTGGGCACACCAAATTATGAAAAGTTTTTTAGACTGTGTGTGAAAATGAAGGATGTGCATTGGCGGTTTTGACACAGGAACAAGGTGGAAGAAGTAGGCTGTGCGGCTATTTCTCTTCCGTGCTGGACCCTGTAGCGCGCCCACTACCACAATGTTTGCGATCTGTTACGGGGGCTGCTGCGGCAGTGAAACAAACGGAAGGGATGGTATTGGGGCATACTTTAATTCTGATGGTGCCACATGCCATAGACGTTCTATTACATAGGACACAGACGCAACACCTCACCTCTGCTAGATTGACAAGATATGAGATTTTCTTGTTCGCGCCCCATATCCAAATTCTGAGGTGTAGCGCTTTGAATCCTGCAGAATTAATGCTACTGCCCATAAAAGAAATTGGTGACAACGAATCACCCCCCCATGATTGTTTAATGGTCACTGAGGAAGAAACGAAGGGGAGAGTTGATTTAAGTGACACCCCCCAGAAAGAGCCAGATGGAGAGTTATTTTGTGACGGCTCTTGTTTTAAATTACCTGATGGCACAACAACTGCCGCCTATGCTATCACTACCCTAGAGAGCATTGTAGAAAGCAAAAGAATCCACTACAATTTGGCACAAGCCGCAGAGATAATAGCATTGACCAGAGCCTGCGAGATTTCTGAAAATGTAAATGTGAATATATATACTGATAGTCAGTATGCTTTTGGGGTGGTTCATAACTTTGGTCGACTCTGGGCTGAGAGAGGTTTCTTGACATCACATGGTGCCAGAATTCAACATGGCCCTTTGATTGTACGATTACTATCTGCACTCATGTTTCCAAAACGCTTAGCGATAATGAAATGCGAGGCACATAAGAAGGCATTTGCAGACAGAATTGTGAAACACACTGCCACTGATTTAAATACTAAGATGATGACATTCCAGACCGAGGAAGTACCCTGTATGATAGAAAATGGAATTGCCACTGTCAAAGAAATGCAGGCCGAAGCCACGGCCGATGAAATACAAGGGTGGGAAAAGGGCTCTGCTGAGTTAGATCTGGAGGGTTGTTGGGTGGACAAGGGAACTAGAAACTGGATGTTGCCAAATTATTACGTGACTGCAATGGTCACAATGACCCACAGCCCTACTCAGATCTGTGCGAAAAAGATAATACAGCACCTATTCACAGTATGGCAGAATGTAAACATAAAAATGAATGCAGAGAGGTTGGTGTGGAACTGTATCACGTGTTTACAACACAATGTAGGTAAGGGAACAGTGACTCCAATATGCAGTTTTGGCCCTCCCTCTATGCCTTTTGAGGTAATCCATTTTGATTGCATAGAGATGGAAAGATGCCAAAACTTGAAATATGTCTTAGTGGTGATCTGTGCATTCAGCAAGTGGGTGGAGGCATATCCTTTAAAACATTGCACAGCAATAAGCACAGCAAAAGTAATGCTTAAAGAATATTTTTCCCGTTTTGGCTTGCCCCGTGTTCTATGGTCAGATAATGGTCCACATTTTGTGGGTGCAGTGGTGTTACAGATATGTGCGGGTCTTCAGATTGATAAGAGATTCCATTGTTCAAGGCATCCGAGTTCGGCCGGTCTTGTGGAGAGGCACAACGGGATCCTCAAGTCAAAAATAAGCAAGATATGTGCAGGAAGCAAGTTGAGTTGGGCGGATGCATTACCAATAGCGCTATTTTGCATGCGTACGTCTGTACAGGCTAGAACTGGGCTCTCCCCGTACGAAATCGTAATGGGGAGGTCGGCAAATGTTTGGTGCGCACCTCAGCCAAAACGACTTAGCGAGATAGAACATCCTGTGCTTAGTACTTATTGTGGCCTTTTAATGCAGAAATTGCGTTTGATTCATCAGCAGGTGCAGGGGGCTCAACCAGTGAGATACTCCGGTCCGGGGCACGCGTTGGAGCCAGGCGACTGGGTGCTGCTAAAAAATTTTGAAAGAAAATCATCGTTAGCACCCAGGTGGCGCGGCCCCTATCAAGTACTGTTGGCAACGCAGACGGCGATATGGGTGGATGGACGGAAGTCGTGGATCCATGCCACCCATGCCAAAAAGATCCCAACTTCGCTGAAAGTTTTGCCTGACCCAGACGACCGGAAAGAGACAGCGGTCCCAGAAAGAAAAGAAACTGTTGCCAGTGAGCTGCCACCAAATCTGTCCAAACGAGAAGTGAAACTCGAAACAAAGCCTGAAACGATTGCCAAAAAGGGGGAAGGGCAAAGAGTGCCCCAACGTTGCCCAACAGAATCTACATCACTGTTGGCAGACACAAAATCTGCATTGCAAATACCGGCAGACACTAAACGTGTACCCCTTTGGCGCCCACCAGCACTTGCCAGCACGCCAAAGACCGGATCTGCATCACTGTCGCAGTGCACACCAGCACCTGCAGTAGCGCCACAGGCTGACTCTGAGCCTGGATCTGGAAGTGCACCGGCACTGTTCACGGATCACACACTACCAGGAGTGAGGCGATATGATTTACGGCCTCGAAAGACAAAGTGATCCACAGTTCTTTGGTGCCTATGTTAACCTCTGGTTCTGCTCATGGACGGAGAAGGAATTAGAGGTGTAAAGGAGATAAGCGTGAGAATTGTGCAGGTCGGACAATTCAAGACTTGTGGCTCCTCGGTGCAATCATAAAAAGTACATGTGTCCGGAACCAGAGCGGACAAGCTGGGCGCACATTGTACTAAGGCAATAGATAACTGATCGGAAGTCCTCTGAGCAGTGTGAGAAAGGACAAGTGATCTTGCCAAAAAAAAAAATAAATAAATAAATCCAGGCTATAAAGGACTGGCAGAACTGAACTGTCACAATTCAGTTGAACTTATTGGCATCAGAACAAGTGCAATGAAGAGAGATATCCATGAAGAACTCTGATAAGGAAGAAGAAGGACAACAAGAAACATGTTGAGACCAGTTCCAGCCTCCTCCTGCACCGCCGCTGAAAATAAGTTGATTGCAAAGACTGTAAGCTTAAGGAAAACACATGGTAAAAAGAATTGTATGCTGGCACTGACAATAATCATGTGCTTCATGAGTGTGGTAGCACCAATAACGACAGCCTTACTACTATGGTATATGTAATTGATACACAGATTGGGAATGTTTTTTTCCAATAGTTAATATATCCACTACTGAAAGCCCGTTTCAGGTGATTACTTATACCTTGTCCCCGATAGAAGAAAGACACAGGGAAGGGTATGGGAACAATACGCTGTTATTGATTATGAATATGACACATGCGATTCTAAAGAAAACAAATTACTGGGTATGTGACCATTTACCACAGAATGCTGGGAAAGGAATAGGTTGGTAGGTACAACCATTACCATTAATTTCTGCATGTAGTGCATCTTTAGGTGCAATGTATGCAACAACAGCACGTCATCAATATTCCAAACACCACTACTAATATCGAGATCAACTTCCACCCCCAAGAACGCAATATTCCCCAAAACCAGGACTCTATTTTCCAGCACCCTTCTCCAGTAGGGAGTTCGGAGCTTAGGACATGCATTTTCTTCATTGCTTCAAAAATCGTAGGGGAATAGTCATCTACAAATACACAGCACGCTGATCCCACAATCTTGCAAATTCCCCCACGATCAACCAGGATCACATCGAGAGCCATTCTATTTTGCAGTGTCATTAACCTAATTCCTTTTTTTTCCAACGTCATGTTAAATAGTATATTTGTCGTTGCGTTTATGGTATCTTTCAGTATTCTGGACAGCTGCCTTATGTTATAGGAGTTCACTATCGGGGACAAGAATGGAATAAATGGTTTTGCTACGTCAGTCGCTATCAAAACACCTTCGCTACTCCTTTTGGTTCTAGATCTGGTAGTCTGTTCTATGGGAAATGGAATAAGAGTGGTACGGGTCAATTAGACAGGACAAACATGAATGAGTTTGAGGAAATAATTATGAGGCCTGTGGGTTGTTCCATATTCCATAAAGCACAATTGATGACCCCAGAACCCACAAGGAAAAGTACGCAAAAAATAACACGACTGAATAGACAAGATAGATTGTCCCCACCAGTTAAAACATCTGTGATGACGTTTCGTGTAAGAACAGACGGGAACAAAGATGCAGTTCCCCCTGCTTACATGGTAAATTATAACCCGAGAACTGTCCCTTTTTGTCTAAAAAAGAAAGGCTCCTATTCAGTCGGAACATTTACTGGATGCATGAATACAGTGGTATTAAAATGGGAAATAGAACCATTATATGTGGGAGATCCAGTTTATTTTATATGTGGAGAGAAGGCATATCCTTGGTTGCCCAGAAACTGGGGAAGTACATGTTACCTAGGTCTACTGTTCCCAGGAGTGTTCCTCTTGGAAACAGCAGACATGGACAGACTATCCAGATCTAGAACCAAAAGGAGTAGCGAAGGTGTTTTGATAGCGACTGACGTAGCAAAACCATTTATTCCATTCTTGTCCCCGATAGTGAACTCCTATAACATAAGGCAGCTGTCCAGAATACTGAAAGATACCATAAACGCAACGACAAATATACTATTTAACATGACGTTGGAAAAAAAAGGAATTAGGTTAATGACACTGCAAAATAGAATGGCTCTCGATGTGATCCTGGTTGATCGTGGGGGAATTTGCAAGATTGTGGGATCAGCGTGCTGTGTATTTGTAGATGACTATTCCCCTACGATTTTTGAAGCAATGAAGAAAATGCATGTCCTAAGCTCCGAACTCCCTACTGGAGAAGGGGGCTGGAAAATAGAGTCCTGGTTTTGGGGAATATTGCGTTCTTGGGGGTGGAAGTTGATCTCGATATTAGTAGTGGTGTTTGGAATATTGATGACGTGCTGTTGTTGCATACACTGCCTACCGTTAGTTTGCACTGAGGGATGTACGAAGGGATGTATGCATATGATAAAAAGAAGAAAACAAACTTATGGTCGGGATGACAGAGACACAAATGAAATGAAAACAGTGAAAGAATGAATGGCTATAGATATAGACGGAGATGATGATGATTATAGTAGCATGCAAAACTCAGACATAAGTGCTTTAGACTTATCGTCATCAGAGGAGGATACAATAAATGAATGAGACGTTTGGCATACGGCCAAAGGAGTGTTTGTAAGTCTAGAAAAATGGATACCTCTCATGATTGATGGCAAACGTATTTTGGTGGCCGTGGGCCAACCGTCTCATACACGATACGATAGAAATACAGGTTTCCGAGTTTACCAATGAACGGCCATTTTGATGTAACAAGGATCGCCATTTTGTTTTCTAACAATTGCTCATTGCTTTCTGTTCAAATTGCTTCACAGCATATTTTCTGCTTACACTGCTCGACTATTAATATTTTTTTCTGAACGTGAAAGGACAAGGCCGCAGGGCCGCGAGGCTAATAAGAGTTTGTTGAAACACAACGTAGGCAGCGCCGGGAAGGAATGCCCGGCTCCCTCCCGAATGTAGCTTTGAAGCAGAGCCGCAGGGCATTTAATCATTTCACAGCTGCCAGCCAGTCTCGTTATATGGTAGAATATGTTAGAATAAAGCAGCTAAAGGCTTGAATTATGCTCTTCTTACGGCCCCCCTTTACCGAGCCCTGTGTAGCGTGTCGGCTCCCAGGACATAAATAGCACCTCGTAGATAGCAAGGTCTGGAATGTGACTCTTCCCCGTATGTAGCTTGCTTCCAAGAACAGAAGCACTGTGTTCTGTTCAACAACTAAAAGATGCCTCTGCATTTGCAAAATTGCATATTGTTACTAGAATAGATATTGAAGGTGTCATAATTGTTGAAAGTGTCCATCATCACACTGAGTTCAAAGAAACCCAATAAAGGGGGGTGTTAAACATGTCATAGCTGATTGTATGATATGCATTTTGTATATATGTAACTGATGTACGTAATTTACTCTCTTGCGTCCCTCGACGTCTAGAGATACACGTCGCGGGGCGTGAGACCGAGTTGGCCAACTGAGACTATTTGCTTTGCAATAAACCCTAGCTTTGGGAATACAACCTTGTGTCTGGCGTATATATCGTGTGGGTGACTTGCCTTGTTTCCATAGACGTAAGGGACCCGTAGGGGCCCCTTTCAAAATGTGTATCACTAGTTTTCTACTTGCATACTTACACTTTAGAAAAATAAAACACAAGACATATTTCCCAAAATGTGCTTTCATGTCCTTACTAATGCTTATCACGTAGGTTTGTTGTTATCTAGACCACCACTTCAGGCTGTTACCGCAAGCAGAATATTTTTTCCCATTCAAACCTACCACTTCGGCCATGCTGCATGCTGCATGCCCCCATAAGCAAGTTACAGTCCATATTTCTCATCGCTGACAGCCAGGCCCATTGCCCAGACACCAATGTAGTATCACTGTGTTGTGTACTGCTATTTTCACACTTAAAAAAAATAAAACACAGGACATATTGCAAAACCATGCTTTGAGGTTCTTGCTGACCCTCCTCATGCATATTTGCTGCAATCCCATCCAGCACTTCAACCTGTACCCACGAGCAGAATTTATTCTCCCATTCAACCCTATCCAAATTTAGAAAGACTTTACCACATAGCCTGTCCCCGGTGGCCATTTCCACTCTAACCCCATTGCTGGTCCCTCGTGGTCATGGCCAGTAGCCAGATTGTCCGGATCATGACCTTATACCATGACCCGGACAATCTGGCCACTGCCCATTGCCACAGGCTATCCCTCGAGCACCAAAGGTGTATCACTGTTTTTTGAACCTACATTATAAAACTTTCCAAAAAATAAAACACACACACATTTGCAAAACCATGCTTTCAGGTCCTTCCCAATGCTCCTTAAACATGTTTGCTGCAAATCCGCCATGTATTGTTTTTTAAAAAGTGTCAAAATATACCTACATAAAATAATAATATAATTTAGCCCCTACTTGACAAAACCCATCCAGAGTTTGCCCAAACATGCAAGGTTGGTTCTATAATCTCTGAAAACCTTTGTCCACATTTGTCTAATGGCAACAAAGTTATATGCAACCTAAAGATGTTGATACCCCCCTTCTAATGTACCCCCTCTTCACAAAAACATTCATATCTAGATCTAAAATCTTTTTGAAAACCTTTGTGCAGATTCATCAATTGGCACCACATTTATAAACCTTTAAAATATTTTGGGACCCTTCTCTAATTTTGTTCCCTCTTGACAAAGCAGCACCACACTTTGCAGAACCATTCAGAGTCAGGTCTAGAATAAAATGGCATTCAGTTTCATTGAGTGGCGCCAAATTTATAAGTCATCCAAAAAACTGCTTTTCACCAACCCTGTAATTCAGAAAAAGGCATATAAGTCCCCAAACATCTGACATGTTCGCGGACACCACAGGACTGCACCAGACATCTGGACTGTTCGCAGAGGTCGGAGATGAAAAAACACTAGTTTTGGGGCTTGTTAAGGCCATATCCCATCTCAACCTCATCACCCCTCGCCACTCCAGAGATTGTTTCATTAGTTTGAAAAGTGCAATGTTGTGTTTTTTATATGTTTTTACTGCAATGTTCACAGACAACAGGATTATTTTGGTTGAGCAGATTTAACTCAACATAATCCTTAAAATTCAGTGGATGTGGGAAGTCATAACCAGCTTAACTCAGCTTGTTCCATTGGATGTCCTCTATAATGCTTTGTCCCCCAAAATGCCATTGTCATTGTGATTCCATTCTATTATAATATATATGTGCTCAAGGGCTTTGCAACAGGAACACGCCAAATTAAGCTGGCCATGACGTTCCACATTCACTGAATTTCAAGGGTTCTGTTGAGTTAAATCTACTAAATTTAACTACGCTTTAACAAAAATGGTTTCAGTGAATTCATTTTAAGGTTTTATTTATACCAATGTTTTTATGGGCCTATAGCTAAGGCCTTCGGGCATGGCCAGTGACCATGGCCTTTGTCTGTGTCCACTGTACATGTTCCCCCATTATGTATCAGTTGGGACCAGTAGGTGACCACGGCCCACGGTATATGTCTTTTGGGCCCACTAGCCAAGGCTTCATGTATATGTTCCCCCGATATGTTTCTTTTTGACCCACTAGGTGGCCATGGCCTTGGCTGTGGCCACTTTACATGTCTTTTTCAGGCCCACTGGTCGAGTTCCCTTTGGCCGTGCCCACTCTTCATTTTAAAACACTACTGGGTCACTAGCCATGGACTTCATCCTTCAGATGGATTACAGCACAGAATGCTGTACTGCTGTACAACATTCTGTGTTCACCGTAGAACACACTGTGGGGCAGAGTTTGAAACATTTTCTTTTGATGCAAGTGATGAAATGTGCTTACACATCTCATCACTTGCGCCCACAAAAAAATGCACCCAAACCCACAAAGGACCTATGAATGTTTACTCATTAGATGCTCAAATTCAAATGCCATTTTTCACTCCCTTTGCTCAGTTGCAAAAATAAGGGGCATTTCAATGTGCATCCCAAATCCCCAAATGGGATGCACTTTTCAATACAAAAAAAGCAAAGCCTCTCCAGTTTAACTAGGTGTAATGGAAGGCCCAAAGCATGATAGGTTACTTTCTGAAACGTTCATGGAATTTCGCCTTCACATTTGAAAAGATGAGCGCAAATGAAAAAGTGCATCCTATGACTTTTTTTTAATTAGCACTCAATTTTGGAAATCCTCCCTAGTATGTCATATTCACTATGGCACAACTCCTGTAGAATTCTCACCCTTCTGTGGAAAATATATTGATCATGTGCAATCCTGAATGTTGGTATGCATATTGATAAATGAGTGTTGTAAAAACTAGCAGCCACCCCAATAAAGAGTGTAACATGTTAGTAGGGAAAGGTGATTAAGGTAGTCAAATTCAAGCGTGTGGAACGAAAGTGTTGAGGCTCATATCCTCACTTAACAGTCCACGGATCTGAGGGCTGGGTGTATTTAAAGTTTTAAAATACAATAGAAACCCCCAAATGTCTTGTAGGCTCACACAATTGGCCTTTGGCCATGGCCACTGTACATGTTCCATCTGGACCCATTAGGTAGCCATAGACTTTGGCCGTGGCCACTATACACATCTTTCAGGCCCACTTGCCAGGGCAAAAGACTCTTGCAAGTGAGCACCCCTTTAGCTATGCCCACTGTAGATTTCAAAACACAACCAGGCCACAAGCAATGGCCCTCTACCTCACTGCAGCTGTAAAATGTTATTTGTTTTTTATTATTCCAATTTTTTTTAATTCTCTCTCTTTAAAAAAAATGTTTTTCACATAACTGTGGTTATAATGGCAATGTACTACAAATAACCATGGCAATCTGGAGGTGCCAGCAAAGAACTCTTTCCTTTAATCTGATGCACTTTCATTGATTCACGACTGAGCTTTCTATCATATCATATCCTGCCAGATAACCCCTGGTAATGTGTATAATGTTTGAGCTCTGAACTTGATCTCACAAGCCCACATTCCCCACAACACCCCATCTATTCTGATGTAATTTCATCCTTTTTCTTCCTCCTATTGGCATTTCTTCCACTTTCAAGTTTTGGCTAACCCGGTTATACCCATTATAACCACAGTTATGTCTTGCATCAAGCACAACAAAAATTGCAGCTTTTTCATTTCTGAAAAGCCTTGCTGATGCACTGTGTGGCACATATATAGCTATATTTTGGGAGCTATATCATGATCTTTATGAATTGTTTGCTCCTGATGAAGGGATTGTTTTGTCAAGCTCAACTTCTAATTGCATTTGAAAGTATTTGCTTAAAAAAACAATTTTCCCAATCATTCACTATTATCTGAAAATGTTCATGTGATGAATTAATATTATAAAGTTATAAAAAGTTGATTTCATGAATTGGAACATATTATTGCATGTAAACCATAGAAGCACGAGTAAGGAACTGAAAGCATGCTTTTGCGAACCTATTTTGTGTTTTATTTTTCCAAAGTGTCCAAATGTAAGTGCAAAATAAATAGTGATATAAGTTGGGTGCATGGACAATGGAACTAGCACTCGGCAAGGCCGAACGCCTACTCTGATTTACTTATTGGAACATTCGATATGGTTAAAGCTCTGGGTTTAAATGGCTAATAAAATACTGCTTGCCGCTGTAGCCCGGAATGCTGGACGGGATTGCAATAAACGTGCACGGAGAGCATCAGCAAAAACCTGAAAGGATGTTTTTACAAATCTGTCCTGTGTTTTACTTTTTTTGAAATTGATGAAGTGTAAGTACAAACATAGAGATATAACACGTCTGCTGTGGGCAGTGGGCCTGGCCCTCAGCAAGGACACATGTCTACTTTGCTTATGGGAGTATACGGCATGGCCGAAGCCCATGCCCCATGGATTGTGGCGACTGGCCATGCAAGCCACGAGCAATGGCCATTGTTTACATTATGAGGGTATAGTGGACACTGAACTAGGGTTCTGGGTAGAAGCAGTGGATAATGGGGTTGGTTTGGTGGAGCTGGTGTCATGATCGAGCCTCATTCCCTACGCAATTAAACAATGACTTCCATCCCCAGCATGCACTGCTGATAACGATACACATAAGTATGTATTGCAAAAAATGTTTTTGTTAAAGGAAGTTTATAGTTGCTTAATATAGGTTAAAAGAGGAATTATTAACAACTTATATATAGTGATGTCAAAATATGAAAAATGTTTACTTATAAAAACCTATTCAATTGATTAAATTGTTAAAGGGATGTTGCAGTTAGGACATTTGTGATGCCATCTTACATGTCATGTTTGTTAGTTTTAGCAGTGCACGGTGGTGGTGTGAGTTATGGTTGCTTAGCTTACCATAACTGGCACATTTCTGGGGTTTTTCGGTTTTACTTGTAACCATAACACCCCTGTAACACAGATTTTTGATTGAATTTCTTAGGTTTTTATTAGTGCAACTTAACCATAAGGGGTCCCTTTAACAAAGTTTTTCACTGAATAAATATATATATATATATATATATATATATATATATATATATGTTTAAAAAACTTGTACCACGGTGCAAGTTTGTAGGAGTGCTCTCCAGAAAGCACCTCAGGGTGGATGATCCGTTCCAAACATTGAGGCAGAGAACCAAATATTCACCAGGCAAAAAATAGTTCTTTAATAATTAAAATGTCAGGGACATGGAAGTAAAGACAAAAACAACGCGTTTCACGGCAAACACACTGCTTGATCATGTTTTAGGGTATGAACACAAATAAAGGACTTATAAACTGGCCTGATCTCTATGGTTGCAATGTATAGAGTGTCATTCAAATACAAGCTGTCGGTTAACGAAATCCACCATTGTTAAACATTTTTAAACATATTTAAACATTATTAAACAATGTTCTCAACATAATAAAACATTGTGAGTACATATGAATATTTTTATTTTTTTCAGTTTTTGCAAAGGACCATAAATTGAGTGCAAAATGTTCATGGTTTCTCGACAGCGTTTAGAAACTCTACAACCATAAGTGCATGTATAAAACATACTAATTTTGTCTCTGCACAGTCGCTGCTTTCTTTCAGTGTGTACTAGATATAGTATCTAATTATGTACTGCCCAAATGCCCTCCGCGTTTCAAATATGAAAAAACGAATGGCAATTAGGGCTAACATTGCTATGCACCATTACGTTCATTGGACACTTAGATCGAATTTGTATACAGAGTAAGTGACCTTTATGTAGCGATTTACCATAAAATAGGAAGTCTGTGTCTATTTATTTTCCTTTTTAAGGATACATACTGCAACGTTCTCTGAGTGGTGGCCAGTTCGGTATGAGGTAAAGAATGTGTGGCTATCATGAAATAAAGTGTCCACAAGCCAATAAGGTGCTTAGGCTAAAGTGCATAGTGCTCTTAGCAAATCCGTCTTCAGGTTCCTATGTTAAGAATTACCTCCTAAAGTGCAAGTGCTTCCTTATACTTACTGTGCAAACTAGCAATCTACAACATAATGTTGGTAAGGTGCAATGTGCAGTAAGCAGCTAAGGGATAGTATTCCCTATATAGGGATACATAAAGTGCTTAGTGCATGTAACATCTGGACATAGGATAGCCATTTTTTACATTGCCCGATAAACTGAATTAGATTACAGTTCATTTAAAAGCATTAAAACACCATACTAAAACCTTAATACGTGGTAAAGTACCTGAGACCTTTTTGTTGACCATATGTGCAATGAAAAGAAACAGTATATATATATATATATATTCAATGAAACAACTGTGTTAAAGGGACGTTATGGTTGAGTGGCGCTACTAAATACCTATCAAATTCAGTAAAAAAAACTTTGTTAAAGGGACGTTATGGTTACAAGTAAAACCGAAAACCTCTGAAATTCGCCAGTTATGGTAAGCTAAGCAACCATAACTCACGCCACCACCGTGCACTGCTAAGAATAACACCCATGACATCACAAATATGATTGATGACATCACTGATGACATCACATGTACATTTAATGTTCATAGGAAGTGCCTACAAGGGGTTGTGAATGTAATGTTGGCAAAAAAGTGTCCGGGGCCATCTGGAGATGTGTTATGAACTACATACCTGATTATGCAATGTATTGCTCCAAAGTACATTCCATTGCAGTGTTGTTTCTAGAACAGGAACCTACTCATACAGAAACATAGGCATTGGCTGCAGCATACACCATAGAGATGTAATATTTCTAATTTTCCCATGTTGGATAGTAAAACGATGAACGCTTCTGTATCACACTTTTGCATCCTGTGAAACATATACTAAGTAGGTAATAATGCATCACTTACTACATGCTTGTACTACTACACACAAAACATTAAGAGACCAGAATGTATACAAATATGGGGCTTATACAGGGAGAGTAAAGGAAGTAAAAAAGAGGCAGTTTCATGAGCCACTGTGTATAACAAACATGATTATCTTTACGCATATAAATGATTGCTGTGTTTCAGGCCTGCTTTTTCCCCTATGGATGTGCATCATAAAACGCGATTGAATTCTAAGGAAAGTACTGTAAGAACATGTGAGAATAGCAACGTCTACAAATGTAATACCTTTTGAATTTTAAGTTTTTGACTGTCAGTGAATAAACTCACCTGGCCTAGATATGTCAGTGAACAGAAAAAGAAGGGGCTAGGCATGTGATGTCATCAGTTATGTCATCAATCATAATTGTGATGTCATCTTTGATGTCATGGGTGTTATTCTTAGCAGTGCACGGTGGTGGCACGCGTTATGGTTGCTTAGCTTACCATAACTGGCGAATTTCAGGGGTTTTTCGGTTTTACTTTTAACCATAACGCCCCTTTAACAATGTTTTTTTACTGAATTTGATAGGTTTTTAGTAGCGTAACTTAACCATAACGTCCCCGTAACACAGTTTTTTCATTGAATTTCATAGGTTTTTATTAGTGCAACTTAAAAATAACATCCCAATAACAAAGTTTTTTCATTGAATTTCATAGGTTTTTATTAGTGCAACTTAACCATAACGTCTACGAACATCTGACTTCATTGCAAACCTTCCGGAAAGTGCTACATGACCATATGCGGGCGCGCAGCATGATGACGTGTCCGAGAACCCGTCCGCACTTCACGATAAGATCCGTGATTCGCAGACAGTTCAGAACTGCTTTTTCTACTGATCTAGAAACTTTCAACTTCAAAATTTCCCTTGCACAGCTCCAACACGTATTCTTACTTATCCATTAACAATCTAGTACACAGTATATACTTTTAGCAAAACTGCTATTTATCTTAAAATGGAATCAGCTAATGCCATCCCTCCTCCCCAAGAGACACCACCACTGCTGTAATCAGGAGCATGAGAAACACTGCCCCCTACCTTAGAAATAACACATGCACAACATTTTCCCCTGTCCACCTGACCCTCCATATTAGTGTTTGGTGCCTCTTCCGTCATTTCCCTCCCCACGTTTCATTCTAAGCTCTCCTGCCAAAAAAAAAAAATGCATCCAAAAACAATAAAAGAAATGTTCCTTTAGGAACTACCTTTCACAGTTAAAAAATTGAACTAAAAAAAAAAAAAAACGTATAGACTCCATCTACTTCATATTTCTCAGTAAAGTACATTGACTCAAAAAGATTTTCCAACATTTCCATTTGCATTTTGTGTTATGCTAATGGCAATATTGTGACGTTTATCTTCCGTTCCAGGGATAGAACGGTGGATACTGGCCTGGCAGCCCAAGTTATCAGCCCAAGCGAAGGGATGGTTGATAGAGAGTTCTCTGGACCATTATCCCCCCATTCCAGCCTCTGTAATGAGGGATGAAGGCCATTAGCAGCCTAGGTTCCCAAAGCGGGAACACAGGGTGTAGGAAGGAATATCCTTTTCCAAGATATCCACCATAGAAAGGGAAGCGGGGTTCCATACAGGGCCCCTCTTCGCTTTCCATGGCAGCCTGCAGAAGGCAAAAAGAGAACTCTATAACCATATTACCACAAGCACATTTTTCTTCCTTTTCAAATCTATCCCAATTTTGAATAACTTTACCACAAAGCCAGTCCCGGGTGGACATGGCCACTTTAACCCCATGTTTTGTTCCTCGTGGTCATGGCCAATAGCCAGATTGTCCGGATCATGACCTTATTCCATGACCCAGACAATCTGGCCACTGCCCATGGCCACAAGCTACACCTCAGTCACCAAAGGTATATAGCTATTTTTTGTACCTACATTATGACACTTGTCAAAAAATAAAACATGGGCACATTTGCAAAACCATGCTTTCATGTCCTTCTCAATGCTCCTTACACAAGTTTGCTGGAAATTCACCCATGTTTTATTTTTTGAAAAGTGTCAAATGATGCACAGATAATCGTCATATAACCTAGCCCCCACTTGGCAAAATCCATTCAAACTTCACGAAAACATTTATATCTAGATCTATAATCTTGTCGCAAACCTTTGTGTAGATTCGTCAAATGACACCTCATTTATAAGCCTTTACATTGTTTTGGAACCCCCTCTCTATTTGGCCCCCTCTTGACAATATCCCACCAAACTTCAGAAAAAAACATTTATATCTATTTGTATTATCAGTTTGCCAAATTAAATGTATATTCGTCAAATGGCACCTCATTTATAAGCCTTTAAATTATTTTGGGACCCCCTCTAATTTTGCCCCCTCATGACAGAATCCCACCAAACTTTGCATACTCACTCAGAATCAGCTCAGAAATGTACATGAAAAATTGCATGCAGTTCCATTAAGTGGCGCCAAAGTTATAAGCCATCCAAGAACTGCATTTCTCCAACCCTGTAATGCTGAGGTGTCCGCAAACTTTTCAGGACTGTTCGCTAACATTCGGACTGTTCGCAGACTTTCGCGGTAAAAACCACCCGTTTTTTTTGCTTCTTGCAGCTATATTCCATCCCATCCTCATCACCCCTCACCTCCCCAGAGATTATTTGATAAGTTTGACAAGTGCAATGTTGTGTTTTTTAATATGTTTTTACCGTGATGTCCGTGGACACCAGCCGATGTCCCAAGATGGCGGGTGTTTCGAAAAATCTGACCCACGCACCTCACGCTTCACGCCAACCAATCAGCGAACACGTTGGGTGTCCGCGATCATGACGCAAGTCAATTAGCCAATCGGTGTCCTGTCCGCGGAGCTAACAGGGAAGTGTGTCCGCGGAGAAGACATAGATATCACTAATTTGTTTGCTTTACGTTTTGGTCATTTAAAACAAATCTACTGGGTGGATTAACAACAAATTTTAAAAAAGCACGCTTTCGGGACCAAGCCACCACTCCTGCCGCAAATTTGGTGAAAATCCGTCCAGCGGTTTGGGCTGTAGGCGTGAGGAAAGTTTTTTCTCATTATGTCTATGGGCCAAAAATACATTTTGGGACCCCCCCTATAAATTTGCCCCCCCCTGGACCAAACCTCACCAAACTTTTAAAAAAAAAATCAGAGTGGGCCATATACTTTTTTTGCAACGTTTGGTGAGGATTCGTCCAGGGGGAGCGAAGTTATAAGCCGCCCAAACAGTGCTCCTCTTATGGGATTAGCAACTTAACCATAACTACACGGCCACCACCGTGGCTGTGTAATATATATATATATATATATACATATATATATATATATATATATATTTGAACATCAAAAGGTGAATAGACCATCATTCTTTCGAGCAGCACTCCCTAAAATGTGGATTAATAGATGCTTCTTCTGGTAGCACAGAAGTCCTGGAATAACCAACACATAAACTGCTGAGGTCCTAAATCATAACAACCTTCATTTAATTAGTGCAGTTAAAAATGCTAGAGAGGCAGCCTGACACGTTTCACCACATCCTTGTGGCTTGTTCTCAGTGGCTCCTCCCTAGGGAGGAAGCATATTTCACAATTGGCCATGTTGGTAAGGACAGAATGCAATGTGCAATCATTATCCTTTTCAAAATGATCCACCTTAAACAATGTATATTCAGGTTATCTGTGCCCAACTATATAACTAGATTCTATTGGCGCATTGCTTTAATAAATATTGGCAATTATTTATTCCTTCATAGTTGCGTGGTGCACTTTAGTAACCAATACAAATTCTATGGGTTAAAGGGTTTAGACACTTGCTATACTTAGTGTGATGCATCGTGTCTGCGGTGTGTAAGCAAATCTAACACATTTTCTCCCTTTAAACCATGTAATGTATTAAGGAAAGTCTATCTATACCACATCAGATGGTTGCGATGTGGCATTGACTACGGTGTGTAGTTCCAATTTAAAAGACGTCCAAGCAATGCTCCAAGTGCAATATGCATATATCGACATATTCTAGAAATGCACTAATCTATATGAACAAATCGGCCGCATGTGTAAACATATAACTCCCATACAGCTATAGTTGGGCATAAATCCTTACTTGATAAAGTCCATAGTGATTTCCTATGAGATTAAACCCATGCATGGTTTTTAAAGTGCATAAAGTGCACAAAGTGCATTAAATATTCCTATTAGGTTTGAACCACTTACAGTTGTTGATATATATTTGAAGAAACACACAAATGCACACCAATGTGCACAGGTCAAACTCTGCTTCCCCATCAAAGAAAAATGCTCGAAATGCCAATATTTAGAAATGTTAAAAAATTGCCTTTATTATAAATGAAAAAATGATGCCCTAGGCAACAAGAGAACAGCAGACACACAAAACGTGACAGGTGTCATGCCAAAATGAGCACTTCCTCACAAACCCTGCAGAGCTCATGTTTGAAAATGCATTTAAATGGGCTTTCAGTTTGGCTAATCTATGATACATTCTTGTATTTACAACTGTATGGTTCACCCAAAAATATTACAGCCATCTTGGCCTAGTATACCATACCAAGTCATTGTATTACATTGTGTTCCATAAACAAAGTTGTGCTATCAAAGAATAATAGTATGTAGCTACATATTGCATTTATTGTCCGCAAGATAGTCACATATGACATGTGTGTCTGTAACAATTAAAATTAAAATAAAACGAATTGAGGGTAATGAGATTGATTAAAACTACCTCTCGAATGAACAATATATACACAGGGTGTAACCCAACCTCATATGCATTGCCCAACCCTAATGCCAAATAACCAGTGAAGTGCATAGTGCAACCGCTCTGGAAACAGTCGCGCTGGTGCTGAACTCAATGTTTGGTTAAGTCAAATGATCTACCCGATGCCATGTATATGACACATGAAGTGTTAACCCCATTAAATAAGACAAACACAAGTGTCAAGAGCAGAGAATAAAGTGTATAGTGCAAATAATCTGACTAAAGCAACAACTTTGATCATAAAAGTAGTGTCTTGTACTTCTAAAAACCCATATGAGTTCCCTTCATTAACCTTAGACATCTATGGTCAATGAACTGTGCAAATTTAAAAATTGTGCAAAGTTGTAATTTAGGGTGCAAATCAGCAATAGTGCAAAGATGTGCTTTATATATATATATATATATATATATATATATATATATTTCAAATAAGAATGGCATCAGAAGAAACTGTTCAGGCGCGCAGCACTCCACATATAAAAGTGTTCCAAATGTCAAATAGTCATCAGGAACAGCCAACAGCAAACACTGCAACACTGGTTGTATGTTATAAAACAACCTTTATTTTTCAAATAGCAGCAGTTAAAACGACAGCCTGATGCGTTTCGCCACTACCCAGTGGCTTGTTCACAGTCACTCATCACCCACAGGAAGTTTTTTTTGTAAAAAACACACACCTCAGTGAAAAACATAGAAAAGGTGACTTTCAGACTCAACATGATGGCTGTTAGCCATTTTGGCTTGGGCTACTAGTTCGCATTACTAATAACGTGGAGTAACTCCTGATTTAACCTGTTCAATGTGTATTACACAGATAAAACCTGGCTTTTAAACCAGAACAATGCAAACACAATTATTAGCCTTTAAGTGTAAATGTTTTTTTAAACTAAGCAATTGCGTGTTATACAATCCGTAATCGTAAAGGCAATGCCTAGTCGTGAATGCTACAGTATTGTAAGCAAAGTGTTACGGACGTAATTTTGTTAACAAAAAAGGAGAAAAAGGAGGTTTGATATATTGCTCCCATTTAGTGGCCAAGAAAATATCCACCAAATCGCTAGTAATGAGTAAATTCATCATTGTTAGTTAATTTTTTTGAAAAAGAGAATATTTACCAAGTGCATAGGCATGGGACGAACTCTACCCTTAGGCATAGCAAGGATAATATAATGCTTTGGAATCTGGCAAAAAATATTTGCAGACCGAAGTAGTCAATATATATCTGTATCATCCTATCAATGGAGATGTATGTGATCCAAATTAGTATCTCAGTAGGTAAGCAGTGTTGTAAAAATGTAAAGTGCATAGTGCACATCCAATGTATTCAGAGATATTTCAATATACATTGATGTTTGTTATGTGCAAAAAATGCATTCCTATAATAAAGATAGTTTCACATTGAGACGAACAATATTGTCATATTATAAAGTGCATAGTGCAAAAAACTGATGTTCTCTAAAAATGCTTTGATACAATACAAATTAGCATAGTACAACACAGAGAACTAAATTACTTGCAGTATCACATACTTAGAATCTACCTCAGTTAATTAATTAGCAATATTAGCTTGTGTAGGCACAGTAATATCAAAACGGGATTGAAGGGGAATTATGTTCTAAATTGCCAAGTGCATATATGAGACAAAAAATCACAAAGTCCTAACACTAAACTAAATTTCTAATCGCACTATCGTAAATACATCCGGTATCTTATAAATGTATATACAATATACCATTGCTCGAATACCATGCTAAGGTTGTCTTGTCATTAATTAAAATACCTCCTTGTATACACGGATTTGCCAAATCAATTCAATATTTGAGTCACCATAAAAAGTGAAAGATAAAAAATGATAAGAAAAAAAGGAAAGAAAGAAAACTTTGCTCAGAAAGTCAAACATATAAGGTTACAATGTGGGGTCATTAAAATTGATGAGCTGATTGGGGCACTGTATCATGTTAAGTATAGTCCTTATGTCCCCAAAAAAGGTATAAAGCTCCTCATCAATGTTGTGTCCCACCGGGGTCTTACTCTCAAAGTCTAAAATGTATTTAGTCTCTTCTTGCCAGAGTGTTTTCTCATTATCACCTCCCCTGGGACCTGGAATGACCTTATGTATGCCAAAAAACATAAGATAGGTTGGATCGGCATTGTGTATTTCCGAAAAATGTTTAGCCATGGGGTAAGAGCAATCCTTGTTAGTAATGGCTCTGACATACAAATCGGTGTGGATCTTTTCTTGGACGTACGGGGAAGAGAATACCATGCAAATGGAGCAAGCAGAGTGTAAGAGAGGAAGCAAGAGGAAGCACAGGGAGGACAAAGTGCCACAAGGATAGTCGAGGAGGCAGAGTGGAGATTCCAAAATGGGTTGTAGAGTTGGATAGAGAGGATATATTAGGTAGTGCCTTACCATGGATAGATGTGTGAACCAGGAGAAAACATTTAAGTCTGGCTCTATTTTGCATAGTCAGCCATCCAGCCTGTTGACAGTATGAGGACATATGTGTGAAGTGAGGGAGTTCAAAGAAAGTCCTGGTAGTGAGGTTAATGATCTTGTTGAGAGAACAGAAAGCATAGTTGGGGGACAAAGATGATGTTAGCACAGTAGTCCAGTTTAGAGAAGATAGGAGTTGTTAAGAGATGCTTGGCAGTGTTGAAAAGGAAGGAGGTCACTGATTTTCCTAATATTTAGGAGGCTAATGTGAGCTGACATTGCAGTGTTAGAGATGAAATAAAGAAAGTGTGAGAAGGGTTATAGAAATGCTGAAGTTTCTAGCTGAAGAAGAGTAGGGGATAGTGCCGAGTGGGAACTGGCCAGGCAGTGTAAGAAAGGAGAGAGAGAATTTGGCAGGGAAGAAGTGCACCTTTGTTTTGGTAGAGCTTAACTTCAGAGAGTGCAAAGTCATTCAATATGTAACAGCAGAGACGCAGTATGACATTTTGATAGATCAGAGCAGGATTCAGGAAAAGGGAAGAAGATGTGCGTGTCATCCACAGAGAGTTGGTACAAGTACCCATAGTGGGAGATTTGTGTCCCAAGAGCAAAGGTGTGGAGTGTAAAGATGAGAGGACCCAAGACACAGCCTTGTGGAACACCAACAGTTAGAGGAGTGAGTTGAGGGGTGTTTTTGTTCCAGGAGACAGAGAATTGGCAAGGTGCCAGGTAAGATTCAATCCGGGAAAGGGCATGATCGTGATTCACAAGAAAAAAAAGGGTATTAAGGATATCAGAGCGATCAACAGTGTCAAAGGCAATGGACAGGTCAAGGACAATTAGGATAGAGGATAGGTTGGAGTGCTTAGCAGAGGAGATGAAGTTGGAAACATTCATGAGAGTAGTTTCCATGGAGTGACAGGAGTGAAAACCTGCATGTACGGACTCTGAAAGGTTGTGGATGTCTAAGAAATGGGTAAGACTGTTAAACACAATGCTTTTGAGCACTTTAGAGTAGTGGTCAAGGAGAGACAAAGGGCAAATGTCAGCCGGTAGGTTTGGGTGAGCCCCTTTCTTTTTTATTAATGGGATGACCATGGCTGTTTTCAAAATAGAGGGAAAGCAAGCAGAGTTGACAGACAGGTTAAAGAGTTCAGCAAGATGAAAGGCCATTAAAGGTGCACTAGCCTTGACTAGCTACAGGGTTCGAAATTGAGTGGAGCTGGGAGCTATTTATCTCCTGATTCTAGCATGGAGGAGCCTAGTTAGCTTGAAACCAAAAGCTACCAGGAGCTACTTTTGGCTACTAGGGCCAACTGGTGCTTACGAACATGTAAATGTGCCATTAACTTTGAGTATTTGAGAATGTTAATAAAGAGGACTTAGAACAAATCTAATATACATTTAAGCACAATGGTTCATACAAAATGGACACATGGTTAAAGCAGCATCTCCGGTAGCTCCTGGTTCTGCTGCGGTAGCTCTTGGCTATATGGTGATCCCTGACACCCAGGAGCTGGTTTTGGCTCCTGCTCATCAAATCTCAATTTCAAACCCCGTAGCTGAGGATCAAGAGAGTGTGATGGGGCACAAGAGGGGTTAGCCTTCATCAGTAGAGATAATACTTATTCAGTATTAGTGAGACTAAAGTTGCAGATAGCGGCAGAGCATGATGGCAGAGTAGGTGGAATGTGGAATATAGGAAGAGGGAGTATGAGGAAGGTCAGGAGAGATTCTATAATGTTTTTAATGTTTGCAGCAAAGCATTCAGCCAGGTCATTAGCTGTGAGAGTGGAGTTGATAGTCATAGATTTAGGAGGAAGGAGGATTGAGTTAAGGGTTCTCTCTAGCCAGCGAGGATGGTTAGAATGAGAGTCAATGAGGGTGAGATACAAATCCATTTTTTTTCGCTCTATCAAGAGAGGACTTCTGAGAGTTTGGGGCTGAGAGGTAGAGTTGCAGGTCCATACGTGAGTGTGTATGCCTCAATTTGCACAGCAGTCGATGCATGTCAGTGGGGGGACAGCATATGAATGGGGTGACCCATGGTTGAGGATACTGATATTCAGGGGTGTAAATAGCAGTGGGAAGTGAGATGAGAATGTGTCATATGGTAGGGATTGGAAGCTGGAAAAGGCAGTGTTAGTGGAAGAGGTCTTGGTGTGAAAGAGGAGAGCGACATGTGTAGGTCCAAGAGAAAGTGAGAAATGACAGAAGGTTTACATTTCCTTTTAGTAATAGGTGAGGTAAGTGTAGAGCAGAGGTCAGAGGGCAGACAATAGATGGTGGTGGAAACAATGGAGTGATCGGATAGGGATAGTGTGACAATAGTATTAGTGGCTGAGATAGAGGTGGAGATGAACAAGAGATCCAAAGAGTTACCCATTGTATGGGTAGGTAGGTTATGAATTGAGTGGAGTGTGTGGTCACTCAGAAAAGACTGAAGTTCAGATATACAAGAAATGGATGGGGATGGTAGGTTAAAGTCACCCAAGAGAATGAGGTGATGTGTAGTGGAAAGGGAATCAAGGAGTTGCCCATGTTCATCAAAGGATGGTCCAGTGGGACCAGCAGGGCTGTAGAAGGAGGTACTGTGAGCTCAGTGGGCAAATCAATAACAAAGATGGTGAATTCAAAAAAGTGGCATTAAAGGAAGTGACAGAGATTTGTGAGGCATTGAGGTGGGAAGAGAATAGGTGTCTGATTCCTCCCTGCCAGTTATACAAGGATAGTGAATGAAGGATATTTTGGAGTCATGTAGGCCTGCTAGACTGGAAGTGTCAGATGGATAAATCCAGGTTTCAGTGATATCAAAGAGGTCTAGGGGAGGAAAGCTGGCATGAAAGTACTCAGTGGTAAAGGAGGTTTTGTTGCTTACAGATTGAACATTCCAGAGTGTAATGTTCCATTGATGCGGTAAGCAAGAATAGAGAGAGGTGAGATGGATAGGTATTAGGAGAGGTATGGTTAGCTCGTTAGATTTGTCTGTTGGAAGTAGGTGAAAGGTAGATTGAGTAGTGGGAGTTCTGAGAAGTGAGTTTTATGACAGGGATGGGGAAAGGAGGAAGTTGTAGCATGATAGGAGAAAGCATTGGGAGAGGTGAGTAGGAACAGTATCAGGTGCAGCAGGAGTGAAAGCATTGTAGGTGAGTGCTGCATTGTGAAGAGAGAGCACAGTAGTTAGCAAGCTAGGAGTACTCAAAGGTGCAACACGGAGGATGGCAAAAGCAAAGCCTCATAAACTAAGAGGCAAAGAGGCTGGTCAACGGCTAGTCTTTATCCTTCACTGTTCTACCATTAACAGTCGTCGAAGTGTACAATAAGAAGTAGTGGAACTATGCTCCCTGCTGGCATGCCCCAACTCCCCACAAACCCCATTGTCAGGCCCCCTCCCATGCACAATACAAACCCCCAAATAAATGCGCCTGCTGTTTAAAGGAATGTTCCGTGCAGTACACTGAAGTGCAATTGTCAACTTCTTCTGACACTTTTATTTTAAAACGAAGCCATTCTGGAACAGTTTCTTTTTAAAATTAAAGTATAAGAAGAGTCCCAACTGCTCCCGTCCCACTTTGACCACTGAACGTTAACTGGGATGCCCTGGGTTGGACGCACCTAGGGAGTTCAGAAGTGAAAGGACAGGCTCTCATCACCTGATCGCCTAGTCCATCAATGGTTGGTCTCTGACATTGTCCCGGGTGTTGCTGGAATGAGGCGATCACTTACTGATTGGTGTTCCCAGAGGATCTTGTGGCCTTCAGCTTGAGAGTGGGCCAGCTCAAGATGGGTACAGGACGTGATGTCACTGATTCAAGATGTCAGCAGGAAGGGATTTAACCAATCCAAAATGGCCACAGGAAGCAATGTTACAAACAGAAAGGGGTGCAACAAACAAGAAGTGATGACACATGCACTCGTCACATGATCGCCTATTCCATCAGTGGTTGGTCTCTGATTTTGTCCTCATTGTTGCTTGGATGAGGTGATTATTTCTTGATTGGTATGTTTTGTAAATAATGGGCACTGACTTCTTTGAATCAGGCAGCCATGTGACCCCCTCAGCCCCCAAGGTGGGGGCCCAGGGTAGCAAGCACCTTTTGCCCTCCCATGAAGAAGTCTCTGGGGAAGGAGAATGACTGGGGGAGAGCTGTAGAGGAGGCAGTTTCAGCGGACGATGGGAAAATGAGTGGTGTGGTGATATGGTCAGTGTTGAAGCCACTGTTCATGTCACTGAATGTGCGTTATAAATAATAATTGGAAAAAAAAGTAGATGAGAAGTACAATGTCGGTTAAAGAGCAGGGAGGATTTGAAAGAGAGCTACATACAAAAATTAGGACGTGGAAAGCAAATGAAAGGGGGTGAATGGGCTAGGAGAAGAGAGGATGTTGAGAATAAAAGCAGAAGACAAGAAAAGTGGATTTGGCGAGACAGGAGGGACAGTATTAAGAGTAGGCAGGCGGAACATACATGGAGGGTCAGGGTGCTGCTGGGGAGGTGAAGGGCAGGTGGGGCGCAAGGGTGGGAAGAGAGTGTCAAAGAAACATGGACATTAGGGAAGGGGGTATGGAGACTAGAAAGATAATGGAGCATTGAGAAAGATCAAAAATGAAACTTTGAAGGGAAGGGAAATACTGGGAGAGAACGTGTTGAAGGAAAGGGGACACAAAAAAGAGAGAGCGGGACAGAGAAAGGTGTAGAAGGAACGCTGATGCGAGAAAGAGAGAGAGGGGCATAAAAAGTGGAATGGAAGAGATTGACAACGGGAGGGAAGAAGGGTAGGTCAGAAGGCGGTAAACATCTAAAATTGGCTCCACGTGGGAGTTAAGGACGCAGAAAAAGCTCGACACTGCATCTTACATCTGCCACGCTTGGAACAGGCCTGTGTTCCAGAGATGGGCAGAATTCATGTCTCAGCAGAACTGTCAGAGACGGAAGTGCCACTTTCTGTGCCCAATTAACCTGTCCGTCTTTCCGGGCTGGCTTGCTATGCACTTTCTGAGCGCAGTAGGTACCTCAATTTCATCTGTTCATAATGTGTTCCGATTCGGGACAGTCGCTGGCCTACTGTAAAAAAAAAAGGCCCAAAAAAGACCCCTGTAGTGCCAGGAGTGCCGCTGTGAGCAGGACACGTGGGTCTCACTGCAGACAGTGGAGCTGTAACAGAACCTGCAGCCAGAGCAAGGGTGAAGCACATTTATTTCCAACTCCTGTCACTATTTGCCAAATAAACAATATGATTATGAAGAAACAGGAGAAGAATAAAGTGGTCATAACTGGCGCTATCAGCAGTGTCCGTATTCTGCTGATGTCACTTGCCTGGGATCCTGTAATTTATTATTTTTTTTATTCGGCTGCCTGAACTGTGGAGCTTCAGAAAAGAAATACCAGGGTATTTTATCTTCATGAACTTCACAGAAAATATTGCTGTAGAGCCAACCCTTCTCCCTTCCTGGCCACGTCTATCCAGCGGAGGAGGACTGTCTGTGAGCAAAATCTAGCCAGTAGATTTCTTGACACAGGGAAATACTCTGAGGTTCAATGTAGGTGTATATCGTCATTCCCCTTTATGTGTACATGTCAAATGCTTCATTCGATAACACTTGATGTAATAAGGTGTGAAAGAGGTGTTGTACTTTGTGACGAGCATTGTCTATGTTGCACAAACGATCGACAGGGGGCGGAACCAGCTTCCCTGTTAAAGCTGCGCAATGCTGGAATAAGCTACCACTTGACCTCAGACTAGAACAACCTTACCCTAAATTTAAACATAAGGTACTCAAATGGTTGCGTACTGACGACACTTAACCTGATTTACCTTACTCCTACCACTCCCGGCTTTCACCTGACCTTTGCACACGCTGAGTCATACTGTACTGTAGGCGAGTATGTATATACATATATATATATGTCAATGCTTCCTTGACCCTCTAAGCTTACGCTCTGTATTATATGTATTTATGCACCTGTTGTACTTGCTGTATGCACCTGTTATGCACCTTTTATGCACTGTAACCAAGCTATGAGACTTCTTGTACTGCTGCGCCCGGCTACCCAAGGGTTTGGTGCGCAGTACCAAATAAATAAACAAACAAACAAACACTGGGGCAGAACTGGTGACAGATGTTGTTTTCTCTTTGGATTGCACAGTGCACCAGGCCACAGACTTACTTCCTTGGCTAATGCCATGCCTTGATATAAATTGGGGTCATCAGGTGCCACAACTTGTACGTACTTGTCCATTATTAGTATGACCCATTAGCTCATGGCTACTCATTGTATTGCCCTCCAAATGTTTTGGTCTTCAAATTGAATTAGCCCTAGCCACCATAGTCTGCGATGAAGGATCATGGGAGTTGCAGTCCAAACATCTTCAGGCAACAAAATGAGTAAGCATGAGCTAATGGGCCATACCAATATTGAACAAGTGCATACACGCTGTGGTTGGCTGATGCCCCCACTTTATATCAAGCCAGAGCATTAGAAAAGAAAGCCAAACTGTATGTGGCCTAGTGCCCTGTCATCTCCAAAAAGAAAACAAGATTGACCACCAGCTCTGACCTAGTGTGTGTCATAGCATTTCCCGTAAATCTAGGAATGGGGTTGCCATGGGCATGGCATTCTTTTTTTTTTGTTGCTTTACCCCTGATGAACAGTACAGTGCATCAAGAATAAAGCAAGCATGACAAGTGAAGTGTTATTACAATCTTGCCACGTTATAACACTTACCATGTTTGATTTGCCCTTGGCATCACCGTAAATGTGCATCAAGGATATCATATGACATGGCTAGACTGGACTACATTAGTGGTGCCAGTCTTCATGTACATTCTTAATGATATGATATGATATGGCATTTTTAATGTGCCTATACACAAGTGTTTCAAAGTGCGATGAGGCAAATGGAGAGGGACATAAGGAAGAAAAAGACAACAATCTTACTAGGCCAAGTGACATAGAGATCTGGCAAGTGTAGGGTAGAGGAGAGGGGGACAATTCCAGGGGCGGGGGAGGGATGGCAAGTTCCATACACAGGATCAAAACAAACAATAAGTAGTGCGGCCTGCAGGTGGCAAGTGCAAGGGTTAAGTACAGACAACGGGTGTCCATAAGTGCAGGTACGGGGACTGTTGGGTTGCAGATACAGACCCAAGTGCAAGGTTTGCTAGGAGGCAGTGCTGATGAGCAATTGGCGGGCAGGGACCGGGACCCAAACTCAGAGGTGCCAAGTGACCAGTGCAGTATCAGACAGGAGATCAGCAGGGGAGAGGAAGAGAGAAGGCAGAAGCAAATAGGAAGGTCTCGAGGTGCTTCCAGAATCAGAGATGGTTCTGCTCAAGTTTCAGAGAGGCAGGGAGGCTGTTACAGAGGGAGGCCCTAGCCGAAGATATAGATCTACTACTAACTTGTTGATTGGAGAAGCGGCTGACCCTGAAGAGAGAGTTGGAGGTATTGAGGACCCAGGCTACAGAAGGTCTTGTGGACAATGCAGCCGGTCTTGACTGTGATCCTTGTGGCCAGTGGGAGCCAATGAAGAGGTTTCAGGGCTGGAGAGAAACGATCCCTGGGCTTGAGGACAAGGATGAGTTTTGCAGTCCTTTTCTGGATGACTTGCAGAGGGCGGAGAGTAGAAGCAGGCAGATTTAGAAAGAGGCTGTTGCAGTAGTCCAGCCTAGAGAGAACCAGAGCTTTCGTGAGCTTCTGGGGGAAGTAGAGGAAAGGAAGAATACCTCTGAGGAGGTGCAGTTGGAAGTTTGACGTCTTAGAGACATCGGAGATGTAAGGAGAAAAGGAGAGTGTGGTGGAATCGAAGATGACCCAGAGGTTCTTAGTCTCACAGGTGGGAGCCGGAAGAGGGCGACGGGAGGTCAGCCAGAGAGTGACAGGAAAGTAAGGTGCAGGTGTGTCGATGAGGAGGATCTCCATCTTACTGGCATTAAGACAGAGATCATTGGTGGCACACCATTCCTGGATTGCAGACAGACAGTGGGAGATGTGAGAGGGAGAAGAGGTGGCAGAGGGGATCCTGAAAATGAGCTGAGTGTCATCCACATAGCACTGAAAGTTGGAACAGAGAGTGGCACTGGGGTGGACGAGAGGTTGCAGCCATTTGTTGAAAGCCAGGTAGAGAGAATAGACCCCTGGGAACACCACAAGTAGAGAGTGAGATAGAGGAAAGAAAGGAGCCAAATTGGACTTGGGAGGGTCGGTTGGAGAGGAAAGAGGTTAGCCAAGCCAGGGCCTGATCGGTGATACCCAGGTTATCACAGAGACGGTTGAGCAGGATGGCATGTTTGACCATGTCAAAGACAGAGGAGTGATAGAGTAAGATGAGGAGAGAGGGGAGATTAGAATCAAGTTTAGGGAGCAGGTCTTCACGGATGTTCAGGAGAGCAGTTTCCTTGCTTCTGGCAGCTTTAAAGCCAGACTGATGGTCATGGAGACAACCAACAGTTTCAGTGTGCAGATTAAGCTGGGAGATGGCCAGCTTTTCCAGGTGTGTGCCCAGGAAAGGAGTGATGGAGATGGGGCGATAGTTAGCCTGGCAGGAGGGGTCGGGTGAGGGTTTCTTGAGAAGATGGTGCACTAGAGAGTGCTTCAGGGGGGAAGGGAAAGCTCTGGTGGCAAAGGAGTGTTTGCAGAAGTCAGCCAAGGCAGGAACAAGGGTGTCAATGTAGTCCTTGATGGTTTTGGAAGAACAGGGAAGAACCTGTTTTGACAAGACTTTCATAGATCTTACTTGTCTAGAAAACTTGTCGGGGGAGAACAGAGGGAAGAAAGAGAAGGAGGGAGGAGAGGTGGCTGCAGGGGGCTGGATAAAGTAGAGGAAAAAGCGAGACTAGAGGAGGAAGGAGGAGAGGATGAGAGGGTGGACATGATGTGCTGGGTTTTAGATATGAAATGAGAAGCCAGGGCCGTGCAGAGTGCCTGGGAGGGGCAGGAGAAGTAGATCCTGCAGCAGGATTGGCCAGCTCCTTGCAGATTTTAAAGATTTTGACCGAGTTCTTAGATGCTGAAGAGAGGCAGGCTTGGATGTGAGCTCTATTCTTAGTGTGGACAGAGAGCCGGTATTGCCTTTGGAGCAGGCAGCAGGCCAGTTTGTCACAGGGTGCAAAAGATGCCAGCCATTTCCTCTCAGCCACCCTACGCTCATGTTTAAGGGTGACAAGGTCAGAAGCATAGCAGGAGTTGCACTTGGCTTTGGGCTTCAAGCGGATCCTCATGACGTCAAGAACATCAAGAGTATCAGAGATAGAAGAGTGGATCATGGGAAGGGCTGTGTCAGAATATGAGTCAGCCCGAAGTGGAGGAGGGGGAGAGAAAGTGGCTGCTAAAGCCTCAATTGACACACGCTTCATGGGCCAGATGATCAAGAAGGTAGGTGGCAGTGCTGGTGTTGGCTTGGCCTGAGGGGTAGAGAGAGAGAAATGAGAGAAAAGGAGAAAGTGATCACTTCAGGAGAGAAGAGTGGTGAGAGGGTTAGAGAGCGGGAGGTCTGAGGAGATCAGAACATCCATAATGCCCTGCAGAGTGAGTTGGGCCAGAGGGAAGAATAGAAGGAGAGAGAGAGTCATAGAGGTCACAAAATAGTCCAGTGGGGGGATAGCAGGCATCCAGGTGGATGATGAAGTCTCCAAGGAGGAGTTGAGTGGTCGAGGCCAGGAGGGAGCAGGAGAGGTCTGCCCACTCAAAGAGGAAGGAGATGGCCATTAGATAGTAACCATGGTCAGAGAATGGTTAGGAGAGAGAGAAAGCCTCCAGACAAGGCATTCGAAAGAGGAGTAGGCCTGCATAGGAATGACAGAGACAGGAATCCACTACGGGAAGATCATGGCTACACCCCCACCAGAACTGTTGGATTTGGGTGCAGAGAAGATCTTGTAGCCATCGGGTGGGAGTGTGCCAAAGCTCTTGACAGAGCTAACCATGAACCATGTCTCGGTGAGATCGAGGACATCAAGGTTGAGATCTTCCAGGAGGCGGCAGATGTCATAGGAGTGTTTGATGGCAGAGCGAGAGTTGAGAGTGGCAAAATGGAGAAGGTTACCTACCTTGAAAGACTTCTGGGGAGGGGTACGAATCAGAGGTACTCCCTGCGGGGGTGTAGAAGGAGTCAGACCGAGGGCAGCAGCGGAAGGAGGGGAGGGCAAGGTAGCCAAGGAGGAGGCAGAGGGGGGAGGCAAGAACAGCAGAAGAAAAAAGAAATTGATGAGTTGCTGGAAGCGTCTCTCAAAAAGGAGGTTGGCCTGAGGGCCTTGGACCAAGATGGTGCCATTCAGGTAAACATTAATGATGACTTAGAGGAGTGGAACAGGGCCAGGAGGGCCTGCCACCGGTGCCACCATTAATGGGAGAAGAAGAGAAGGAGGGAGCACAGAGACCATATGAGGAGTCCATAGGTCTGGCGAATGAACGACAAAGAGGATGTCGGTGAGGCTCTGTCAGGAGGAAGCACTGGTATAGGTGTCAGCGATAGGGAGGTCTGGGTTGGCGACTAGGATATCCTTTTTGAACCTCTTCTTACCAGACTTAGTGAGAAGAACAGGATAGTCAATGGAGAAGCAGTTGGAAAAGATAGGAGAGATAAAGAGCACCATACAGGAGGTGAGGGAAGGGGAGAGAGGAAGAGGGGTGGAGGTGAGGCGCGGGAAAGACAGGAAGGGGTGAAGACACTACATAGGACACAAGAAGGGGTGTAAGCTGACACAAGGACATAGCGGCACAAGGAGGGGATGCAAGCACATGAGACGGAAGGGACAAGAACAAATAGTGATTGATTCAAAATAAGTGTATGAAGAACACAGAAGGTAGAGCACGGCAGAAAAAAAAGGTAGTCATGTAAACAACAATCAGGTTAACAGGGCATCAAGGATAGAACAGCACTAGAAAGAAAACGTATAAGAGGGTGGAACAGAGCAGAACACAGGAAATATACAGCAGAACAGAACAGTCAACAAATAAAAACCTAGAGGAAGGAAGAATCCAGCAGAACACAGGCAATACAAAGCAGAACAGAACAGTAGATGAGGAATACATAGAAGAGGGAATAGCACAACAGAGCACAGGCAGTACACCAAGGGACAGGGAAGCAGCTGGAAGTGGTATGGGTAAGGGAAGGCAAGGGTATGCCCGGAGGGGGGCAAGGACACTGAGGGGGCACCTGGGTGCTGGTGGCTGGAGGCTGGAGAAGGGAGGGTGCAAGGCAACCCGATCAGGAGTTGCGAGGGATCACACAATCAGGGAGGCGCAGCTGCAAATGAAGTCAAGAATGGAAAGTGCGAGAAACCATTTGGTGAAGGATTGCAAGGGACCACACAGGCTAAGGATGTGCAAATGTGAGCGTGGCAGAGAACAAAGGCGCTAAGATGCACACGGTCACAGGAATGCTGGGGATGCACAGGTGCGAGCATGGACGAGTATGTAGAGGGCACTGCGGTCCCGCAATCACAGGATTGTGAAGTGCCACGCAGGTGAGGGACACAAGCGCAGGCAAGGAAAGAGAGGGGCACGGAGGCACACACGCACAAGGCTTGCGAGCTGACCACGCAATAGGAGGAGCATGGGAAGGCAATGTGGAAAGGGCATGGCGGCTCTGCGATCGAAGATTGAGATGGTCCATGCAAGTCAGGTGACTTGCATTACAAGCAGAATCAAGGATCTAAGTGGCATGTAGGCACAGGCGAACAAACATTGTGGGAGATCCCACAGGTCAGGGAAGCGCAGCGTGAGCTGTGAAAGGGGGGAAAGACGCAGGCGTTCGTGTAACATGCATGGATACAGGGGCGCGGATGGGAGACTTTCAAGGAATGCAGTGGGCCACCAGGGAGAGGACACACGAGGGGGATACAAAGGAGGGGCGAGAGGGGACACACACAACGAGGGACAGGGGCATAGGTGCAAAGTGGCCTTTTAACTAATTGTTCAGATGAAGTGCTGTAAAATGCAACATTTTGTCCTACTATTAAAAACAAAACAAAAAAATGATGGGATAAACACCCGAACCGCCAGTTTTTTCTCTTCCTCCACTATAACACAACTTTCTTGCACTCCTCTCTTAGCATTATTTAATTTTGGAAGTTCAATCCCAGAGAAAAAGCTGTATTTGCCCTGTTGCCACAAAGTGTCATCTGTCATGTAAATCCTTTCAGAGAAGTCACAACATTCATCTTAAAAGCCCAAGGTGGCAGCGACTATCAACCCATTCCCATGTCAATTTAGTTGATGGTTCTTGCACATTCAAGTTGCTTAACCTTGTTCTAAAGCATGCACCCTACACTTTGCCCTTGCTCCCAGAATATTTGTTCTGTAATGTAAACCTCTCTCTCAGCCAGCCTGTCTAATTCAGGCTGGAGGATTGTCCTATCTTTCTTGAGGCTTGTCATATGTGTGTCAACGTGGGTCTGCAGGAACTTTAGCTCGGCCATCCTTATGACTGCCTCAGGGTCCCTTACTTCCGTTAGTTGTGCCTTTCTTTTATAAGAGGCGTAGAAGATCATCTTCCCACTTAAAGTCACATTTAAGCATGCCCTGCATATCCTGTAAAAACAAATACATTTCCTTTTACAGCCAGCTCGCAAATTCGTCCTCCTTATGCAGGGAGGTATGCATCCTCCAGCAACCCTTACCCCACTTTGGTCCACCAATTATAGAACTGCAGACACTTCACAATCCAAGTATGCTTTTCTCCTGAGCTTTCAACTCCACACACTACGGGGCCCCATTCTAAGTGTGCCAGTGTGGCCCTTTACCGCACCGGCCGACTATGGGTTTGCCATGGGAAACCTGTATTACCTCCATCACGCTGGAGATAAGCCAACCGCCCTACCGGCAAAAAAAGCCCTCATTATGGAAATCCCCTCATGGAGTCCTAAATTTACACCATCACTTTGGCACCTGTAAATGCGACGGCAATGCGGCAAACCCGGGTGCCGGAAACGGGAACTACATTTTCCTTTATCGTGCCGGCCTACAGCCAGGATACAGGCAAAAGTAGAATGAGGCCCACACTGTTTTTTAATCTTTTTCTCAGTGTCGATTGTTAACATGATCCCACCACGTAGATGTATATTTTGAGTTATCACCAAACACCCTATGGTTGTTGTGCACGTCAAGTGTTCTAACATGAAATTGTTGTGTAATGCTGTCCCGACTCATTTTTTTTCTATTTTTGTACTATGATATCCAAGTCGTCTTCCAAATTTGAATACATTTCCTGTGGGTGTACATATATCAGGAATCAGTGTTCCACTAATTCTAAATCACGCCACTCTTCGGATAAGAACACTGGTTTCTTGCATAATGGAAGCACACTCACTACTTCACCACGTTAATTTCAACATTTGCATTCCTAACACAATAAAGTACGGATATATTCCCCTGCTCCCCGTTCATTGCGTCCCATTCACACAGAACGCTCTACTAAAAGTTGGAAGTTACCATGGAAACTTGGTCAAGCTAATTTCGTTCCACGGCATGTTTTACTTTCACGCCGTGTACCACTATCATGTTAAATGAACCGTGGCTCTTAAAGCCTCAGTTTACCTTACCCCGGTGCTTCTGATTTGCAGAAGTGCGGTTTGTTCTTGTTTTGGATCTTGTTGTGCCTGACTTCTCGTGTATCGAACAATCTGCCTGTCTACTGGACCCTCCTTTGTTTCATCCTTGTCTGTTACATCTCCGATCAAGCATCTAACCTGTTATCGTCTCGGAACGCTTCTTGGAACTGCTTTGGATACTCCATTGGTCTTCGTCCACCCGTGCTCCTCACCGATCCAGAACGTTTTTTTGGATCTGATTTTGCCTCGCCCCTGGTCCTCGTCCTGCCTGCCTTGTTGCCGTCCTGCCTGTTAACTGGAATCCTAGTCAGGATATCGTCAGAGCCTCCCCCAGCTTCCTAAAACACCCTGCTGCACCTGGACTAGAGACTTCCTTCTGCGCAGCGGGTTTCCCGCCAGGCTTGTCGTTCTTTCGTCGAGTTAGGCAAAGTGAACTATAGACTTCCGTATTACTAGGCGCCCACATTCTGACATGTTCAGGTGTGCTGGAGTCGCTCCTTTATTTTCCTGGCACCCACCTCTCTGGATCATCCTGAATTTTTCTACATCTATGGTAAGACCTTTGACCATTCTGTCCCGTCACTCACGCTTAGCCTATAATATTCCTCACTGCTAATTACATTACACTACCTGTGTTTTAGGTATCCTAGGACTCTGAGATTCCTGCAGATACATTCTGATCTTGCACCTTGGCTAAATCTTCAGTGATTTACATTGTCTGCTGTCATTATTCTGAAGTTAGTTCCTTTATGGTCAAAAGCATTATAGTATTGTCTCTCTGATGAGTCTCTATTAATTGATTCCTTTTTGTATTTTAGGAATCTGGGTACTCCAGGTTGGTCCATTGTTTCAAGGAATAGATCCTACCGTCTTGTCCATTCTACAGTTATATTGGTAGAAAGAATGTGTTGGCTACACGACGGGGGGCAAATAGAAGGCGTATTCTGACAACATACTAATACAAATGTTAATCTGCTGCTCAATTTCCTAGAGTAGTTATCTGAAAAGGGGAAAATGTTGACACTCTCCAGCATGTAAATATGTCTGAGTGTTAGATTGTATTCATCTACCTTACCCGCTTAAGGATTTAGGACTAAATTATCTAGTACTCCTCCAACCTATAGGTTGTTTTCATAAAAAAATCAAAATGAGGTTACCCGGCACTCACCCCTAATAGTGCGGGAGAAAATATATTGAAAACTGAGCCCCTTTTGTAGGACTGGACTACTAACACATTCTATAGATATTTATAAACCTTGGTTCATCATGCTTACTTATTTATTTTAAAAGTACATTTAGTTTTGTTTTGTAACAGTAGCACTAGTATACTTTTATAATAGGTTATTCAGTTGTAAATTTGAATTTTCAAGTAGACCCACAATTCCTCATATATAATGCTGTCAAGAACAAATATCCCAGCTATGGAGACCAATGTGTGTCAATGTTGCTACTAGTCTGCTTTTAATGGCCCGGATTGTTTTTTCAAAGTCTTCAGACCATGGAAGCAGCCTGGTGAGGTATGTTAGTTCCCTCGTGGAGTGTTAGGCCCCTCTTGGAGTGTTAATGATCAAAATATCCTTACGGTACTGACAGAGTAGTTTGCCATTGCAAGAAAGCATCAGTACCAGAGGACGTGAGAACTATCAGAATCGTCAGAGTCAGGGAGAATTCCCTGCTGACAGAAAAACTTTGGAGAACTGAAGTTCCTACTTGTTGATGTTTGTTTCCCTTCTCTGTGTTGTGGAGTTATGTACCCCTTTCATTGGCAACACTTGGGGTAATGTACCGCGGCCCCAATTAAGAGGCCAAGCAGAGCAATGGACATTAACCTAGGCCCAGGGGCGTTACCCCCTTGAATTTGCCCATGGAACAGGTGCATAAGGCCATTAGCACCCCGGATTACCAAAGCGGCAACCCGGGGTGCGAAAAAAAAGGATTTTCCTTTCTACAATGGGATGCCGCACGTGTCCCGTTGTAGGAAGGAAAATCCTTTGCCAACATGGCCATCAAGGAAAGGGAAGAGGGGCTCCATACGGCTTTCATGGCAGCTGTGGGAAGCTCAGAGGAATTTGCGGCTGTACCGGTTGTTCAAGCCAGCATTCCTAGACAGCTGATTGGCTGGTACACCCACCTGGGGTGCTAATACCCATTGTCTAAATCCACAGGAAGAAATATTGTAATATAGTGTCTATGTAGTTGCTATAAATCTATGTACAATTGGCCTTTGCCCTAGTATTTTCCGTTTCCGGGTTATTTGGGTGAGTGTATGTTGTAAAGTACTTTATTCTTGCCTTGTCTGCTTTATATGAATGTGATGTCATGCAAATTCTGAGAGTGGTTGCTGGTGAATTGTTTAAGTGCAAGTGCGTAAATATTTCCCCCAAATATGTCTGGGGGGAGTGTAGCAAGGGAGCCCAAATCAATTAAGCTTGATTTGTAGGGGGTTTCTCCCCGAGATATGTTTGTAAACAATGGGTTAAAATGGTGCATTTTACTGCTCACATTTTTGTAAAAATCAGGTAAAAATGGAAACTGTTTACAATTGCCTCTGTCGGTAACTGATGAAAAAAATCCAATAGATGCATGTCAGTACCCATATAAGAACATATTCGTGTTTGCTTTGGGCATAATGGCAGTAATGATTTTATATGAAAATATGTCCACACTGGTTCTGCCAATATATGCCAATACCCCACAACATAATCCTGTTGGCTTTACCAAAACACATGTTGCACTGTGAAAATATATCCCAACTGCCTGCACCAAATGCAAGTCTAGCTACATAATAACATTTGTCATGCTTGCTTTATCAAAGGTGTGCAATACAAAATGTCATACCATAATAAGACGTGGCTAGACGGGCTGCATTAAAATGCCAATCTATCTACAAAATAACACTTATCGTACTTGATTTATCGAGATGCCAAAACAAAATGTTATGCCACAGTAAGAAATGGCTAGAATAGCCGCATGAAAAGACCAGTCCAGCCATGTAATAACATGTGTCATGCTTCGCTTATCAAAGCTGCCCAATACATGTCATGCAACAGTAAGTAATGGCTGACTGGCTGCATTAAAATGCCAGTCTAGCTATTTAATAACAAATATCATGTTTGCGTTATCAAAGATATCCAATCCAAAATGTAATGCCACAGTAAGAAATGGCTAGACTGCATGCATCAAAATGCCAGTCCAGCCACTTAAGATCACTTATCATGCTTGCTTAATCACAGATGCTCAGAGTAAAAAATGCCATGGCTGCCCCTGGTGTGTCAGCGCCTCTCACCTAAACATAATCACATTAATTATGAATGTGATTATGTATATGCGAGGCACTGGGATCCAAGGAGACAGACATGGTACATGCCCAATAGAAAATGGCATGCTTGCCCCCCTGGTGCCCCCAGCACCTCGCAGGAACCCAATCAATTGTGGGTGTGCAAGGCGCTGTGGTCCCAGCCATGTCATTTGTTACTGGCCAGCTATTATAGTTGCCCAGTACAAAAATGACATAGCTGCCCTCTGGACCACCAACTCCTCACAGATGCACAAAATCAACATGATTGTATGTGTATGAGAGATACTAGGTGAGCCAGGGGCAGACATGGTATTTATTACTAGACATCTATCATAGATGTCCAGTAAAATAATACCACCCCATTCCTCTGCACCCCACAGCACCTAACACATGCACACAATCAACGTGAGTATGTGTATATGCGAGCGGTTGTGGGGCCCAGGGGGCAGGCATGGTATTTTTTACTAGACATCTATCATAGATGCCCATGAAAGAAATTACCAGCCCTGTCCCCTGGGAACCACAGAGCGTAACACACACACAGACACAATCAATGTGAGCATGTGTGTATGCGAGGCAATGGGGGGTCAGGGGGCAGAGGGCAATCATGGTATTATACAGCTATCATAGATGTCCAGTAAAACAATAGCATTCCTGTCATCTAGGCCACACAGCTCCTCAAAAACAGACACTATCAACGTGATTATGTGTGTATGTGAGGTGCTGGGGTAGCAGGGTGCAAGCATAATATTTTGTTTTACTAGACATCTAATATAGATGTCTAGTATACAAAGACCATCTCTGTTCCCAGGGCCCTACAGCGCCTCAGAAGGAGAGCTGATTTTGGCCGGTGAGGAGGGGGATTGTGCAACAAAGGCATTTTTAAAAAGAAATGTGAGGGAATCCTAATCTAAAGTTGCTTAAAAGAGGTGATGTGTCAATGCCAGATTTTGAGCTTATTTTCTGTTGGGCAGTGCTTCTGGGGGTAGTCATAAATATGTGTAGCAGGTTGAGTAACTCTCTGTAATTTTAATTGTGATGGAGGCCTCTAATTTAAGATATTTTGCCATTGAGTTTGGAAGTAGTGTTGGCATCACGTTGTTTTGGCCTGGATCAATTTGACATGATATTTAGTTGTGATGTGAGGCTGGTACTATTGTTTTAGTAAATGCGGGAGTGTATGCAATCATAGGTTGCCTGTCGTGGTCTCTGTGGAAAGCTAGAGGTTGGTGCATGGTGAAGTGGACCGTGATGGAGCATTGGAAAGGCACCAATTGTATATCTTCTTCATTGAGATATGTTATTTTTGTAAGGATTGCACCATGGACTAGTTGAGCTTATGCCATTAAATGCCTACTTCTTGCATACTGAATGGGTGGAAGTGCATGTTGTATATGTGTGTACAGAATATGTCATTTATACACAGGACCATGTTTTGAACACTGCAAACCGGGGTTGTGTCTAGCAAACCACAGGCTGCAGGGGAGGGGCATAGAAGCAGAATGTGATGATGTGGGTGAGACCTTGCTGTAGTTCACTGTGGCTTTTGAAAACACAGGCCATGCACTGCCTACTTACCACTCTCTGGGTGTTTGACACCTATTGTTAGTATGTGTGGTGCTGGACACCATTGATTAGTTAGGAGAGGTTTTGGACACCAATGTTTAGTTATGTGTGCTGTTGGACACGAATTTTGTGATGATATCACAGTCGAGGGAGTGATCCAAGTATCTGGGGCACATGATGTCTAATCGCTCACACAGTGGATGGGTGTCACTGTTGGAAGGCCTTGGAGGCAGGTGTTGATGCCACTGCTGTTATTGTTTATATTCAGGTGCAGGGTCAGGGTTAGGGTGTATGGTTCCCATTTTATGTGAGATGTTTGCTGTCTTAAGGGTGGTTACTGGCCAGTAGGTTTTATGTTAGATTGTCTAAGTGGTTTTGGAGAGGTTTGTGAAGGTATCGTTTTTCACAGTTGCAGTGTTGTAACCCTCTCATTTTATTGAGTGTAATTTGTAATTTGAGAATGTGCAGGGTTTGGAGTTATCCCGTTGTTATGTGATGTGGGTGTGTGTGTGGGATGGCATGTGAGGAAATCCTGAGGGTGGCGTAACACTAAGGTTGTGGAAGCGTGCCACCCAGTGGCAGAGTGGTTCTCAAATATCCCTGCTGTGGATTGTGGTGAACATTATAAACCTTGAGGTAAGATGGGTATTTAGTGTCCATGTGAAGGGTTTGGATTTTGTCTTGTTATGTTGTTGGCTGATCATTGTTTTCCGATTCTTCCTCTTGATGTGTAAGTCTGTTTGGATTGTATTTCAGATTCTAATTTCTTATAAGAGGGGATACGTGTTGTCTTGTATTTTCTTCCTTCCCACTTCTTTATTGCAATAATGTGATGGCATGAGAACTCTGAGAGTGTAATGTCTTATCAGTGCTGACTTGTGTATGTGTATTTGTATATCATTTTAATTTTTGTAGCGCTTAATGTCAAAGCTCTGTACAAAGTTACAAAACGGAACAAAGCAAAATGTGAAATGGCAGACATTAGAGAGAGAAGATAATCCTTTAAATGTGAATGAAACATGGGATAAGAGGAAGTGGAACGAAGATAGAGAGGAAGATCGTTTCAATGATAGAGGGCCAACAAGGAAAAGGAACAGAAATGATAGGGAGAACAGAGTGGAGGGGGAGGGATGGTAAGAAGAAATGGGGATTCTGAACATAAGAATGATTTAGAATAGAAAAGCTACACATGAGTAGAGATGGGGGAGAGGCAAGTTACGGAGAGATTTGAAATACTACAACAAGAATATTCAAAAGGAGACAAGAGTGGAAAGGAAGCCAGTGAAGAGAGACTATGGCTGGACGTACAAAGTCATCCAGGAAGAGAGACAAAAGAAGACAAAATAAAGATGCACTTTGCCTTGAAATAATAAGATTCCTGTGTCTCTGTGATTCTCTCTGTCTCTTGTAATATGTTGTTTCCATAGCATAGCATTTCTAGATTTCACACTGTGATGAAACCTGATTGTAGACGATACGCTCCAAGAGCTTGAAGCGAAAGCGAGACAGAGAAATACATTTAAGGTTCGAAGGCAAGTAGGGGTCAAGTGGCATTATATTTTTATGAATTGTGGTGTGCATGAAAATAGTGGAAAAGATTAAATATTGGAGAGAGGCATTAAAAAGGGAGGATAGGTAAGGAAGGAGAGAAGTGTAAACTTTAGGGATTAACAAAGAGTGGTGAAGATCATTGAGGGCAGAATAGGATGGGATTTGGAGAAACAGAAGTAGCATTATCACCATCAGAGACAGGGGGCAGTGGGGGCAGATGGAGTTGTGGAGGTGAAAATGGATGGAGGGAAGAAGGTAAATTTTTCTAGAAAAGTTGGCTGAAAAATCTAAAGTTGAGAGAGAGGCGGTAACAGCAAAGCCAGGAAGGGGAGGAGATAGAATATGAGAGAGGGTCTGAAATAGACGACAAGTGTGTGAAGTATAGGAATCCAGAAAACTAGAGTAGTAATGTTGTTTGGCTGATAGAAGAGCAGTATCGTAAATGGTATGCAGGGAGGAAAATAGAGACCAATTCAAAGAGGACTGCAACTTTGGTCGGCAGTGCTCAACATTGCACAGAGATCTATGTAGCAAGTGGAATAGAGGAGTCATCCAAGGTTGAGGGGGTTTGTGAGTAGGAGTAAAGGGAGAAGCGGGATAGAGAGAATCCATAGTTTCAGAAACAACAATGGAGAAAGTGGAGAAAGCCGAGTTCACTGAGGAGGAAGCAATTTCATGCAAAGAGGAAAGATAAGAGGAAATAGTGTTAAACACAAAAGCGTTAAAGTTACGCTGAGCCCATCGAACAAAGGTGTGGCAAAGAGGTATGGAAGGAGATGAAGGTATTGGAGGAATAATAGAGACGGATTTAAGCACATGGTCTGAAGAGAGAATAGGAGTTGCAGAGACCGAAGTCAGTGATAGGGAGGAGGTACACATTTGATCTAAACAGGAGCCAGATGTGTAAGAAGGAAGAGAAGGGATTGGAAACATATAGTAAGAGTCAAGAAGAGATCAGAGAAGAAGAGCAGATGAACAGTGGAGGTTAAAGTCACCAAGTAAAATCAACAAAGTGTCAAAAGGGAGAAGGAAGGACAGACGGGCATCTACATCATCACTGGGGAGGTAACTGGGCCAGGGGGGAAATCCATCAAAGAAAAGCAATAGGAGAAGGTTTAGAGAAGAGAGAACACTGATATATGAGTGTAGAGAAATAAGTGAGATTATCCAGAGAAGGGGAGAGAGAGAGAGAGATAGAGAGAGAGAGAGAGAGAGAGAGAGAGAGAGAGAGAGAGAGAGAGAGAGAGAGAGAGAGAGAGAATGAAGAGCGCACAGGATGCCAATGCCACTACCCCAATTGCAGATTGAGCACACACTCCAGACACCAAGTTTAGTGGGAGATCAATGATAGGAGGATAGGTTATATGAAGATGTGTGAAATGAGAGGAGAAAGGATGGGAGGTATAGCACGAAGAGATAGGAAAATACATAATAAGCAAAAATGTAATAGATATGCACAAAGGAGAATACGTAATACGGACCAGTGATGAGATAATCAGGATCAACGAAAGAAAAGAAAGACCCTGCAGTGAGGAGGGGGTAGGCGCGGGGATTGGCAGAAGATGGAGGAATGTTACAAATCCAGTTTGAATGGTGTAGAGGAAGCGAATCAGCAAGGACATAGTAAAAAAGATAACATAATGGGACGAGAAAGGAGTGACTACGGCCAGTAATAGAGGACAGAAAAGATTACTCACATCTGCATCTGCTGCAGACAGCAAGAAACTTCGCCAGACTTAGCCCTCAAATGGGAATGGGGATGTACCGGGTCCGGGTCCCGAGAATGGGAATTACCGGGCCCGCCGAAGTTGGCATGGCCCAGTAATTCCCTAATTCTCGAGCCAGGACCCGGTACCCGGTTTGGGGGTAGCCATGCTGCTAAAAACGGCATGGCTACCTCCAAACTCGTAATGAGGCCCAAAGTGCTCAATGAAGTTAACCCCAATTCCAATAAATAGAATGGATCAGGACACAATTGGGTAATCCACGGGCTGGTCGCCACTATTTTGCTTCTAGTCTCGCTAAACATCTGGAGTGTCTATCTGAACAAGCTTACAAACCATAAACAAAGGAAGGTGCAACGCGTTGATTGCATGCCATGAGAACGTCCCTCAAAATTAATCCTCCAGTCCTCCTTGTGAAACATTTTATCAAGGTCATTTTGGAGGAGGTTTTGAAAGTAGTTCTCTCCCATTCCCATGATTTATTTTTGTTTCTCTGACTCTTGAACAACTCCGAGATATATAACCTCTCTACTCACCCTATGAAAAGATAGATCATCAAGCAGCAATTTTTACATACATCATTGTCACTCTGTTGTGTTTTCTCTGTATTCATTTTGAGATGGCTGCCTTAAGAATATTTTAAAATGGTAGCCAGTGATCTTTCAAGGCTAATCTGTGTACAATTTATCAAGGACAATCAGGATGCTCAGAACACAGGCTGTACTGTATGGTAGAGGGCCACATTTTGTGCAGCCTGGGAAGCCAGCGCCCCTTCCTTTCTCCACTCCCACTTCACCTTCGCACCTGTGTGGTTTCCTACACAGGTGCAAGTAGTGTCATTTGATTTTTTGTAAATAAAAAAAAAGAAACGTTCCTTGGCTGCGCGGACCGATGAGGTTCAGTACTGCTTCCATGTAGTATATTTTCATGTTGATGACATTACGGGCCGCGCAGGCAAGGTAAGTTCATAAAAAAAAAAAGACACCATTAGCAATCGGTGAGGATGTGAAATGTGTTGCGTTTTACTCCCTCTGGTTTTTGGACATTCAGTCCATTTTAAAGATGTTTTTACTTGACATTATTTAGAATGGTCTGGTTCTTTAATTCTGGCGCACAGACAAGTGTGACCCCACACCTCACGGTTCCGTTTTGGCGTGTTTTTGTGCTTATAGCGGTTCGCATTCGCTGTGTGGTGCCACCACTACATAATTTTGTTCCTGGAAGGAAAGTGCGCATGGACATCCAGCAAGTTTTGCATATATTAGAGGGCCTCTAGAAGCAGTTCGGTAGTTATGGATAAGTTGCTCAACTCATAGAAAGAGAACGTTTTGGGCAGTTTATAATTTTGGCGCCGTTGAACGAATCTTCACCAAACCTTTGGTTTTACTTGTAACCATAAAACCCCTTTAACAAAGTTCACTCACAGGATTTCATATTTTTTTTTATTAGTGCAACTTAACCATAAAATCCCTTTAACAAAGTTTTTCACTGAATTTCATGGGTTTTTATTACTGCAACTTAAACATAACATCCCTTTAACAAAGATTTTTCTGTGAAAAAGAAATATATATTACATGGCCACGGTAGAGGCCATGTAGTTATGGTTAAGTTGCTGTTTCCATAGGAAGAGCACTTTTTGGGCGGCTTATAACTTCGCTCTCCCTGGACGGATCCTCACCAAACTTTGCAAAAAAAGTAGTTGGGTCACTCTGAATTTGTTTGCAAAGTTTGGTGAGGATTCGTCGAGGGGGGGGAAAAGTTATAGGGTGGGTCCCAAAACTTTTTTCTCCCCATAGACTGAATGGGAAAAAACTTGGCGCACGGCTACAGCCCGAACCGCTGGACGGATTTACACCAAATTTGCGGCAGGAGCGGCGGCCTGGTCCCAAAAGCGTGCTTTTGTAAATTTGGTGTAAATCTGTCCAGTAGTCTTTTTAAAAATGACCAAAATGTAAGGCAAAAAAATTAGTGATATCTGCGTTCGCTTCGCGGACGGACTTCCCTGTTCGCTCCGTGGACAGCACCCCAATTGTCCCATGGGCTTGCGTCATGTCCGCGGACATGCGACGTGTTCGCTGATTGGACGGCGAGGGGCGTGGAGCGCGTCAGATTTTCTGTGGCGCCCGCCATCTTGTATTCGCAGTCGACCGCGTACAGCGCAGTGAAACGTGGATAAAAAATTGTATTTAGTGCCGTGTGTTGGTGTGTAAGAGTGTTTGGGGAGGGTGCGGGAGTATGAGATAGGTTCAATGTTTTGTTTTTTTATGTGCTAGACCTTTTTGTTGCGTTCGATTTGTCCGCGGAGAACACGGCTGTTCTGACATTTTGTAAATAAACTAAATGGTGGGGTGTTTAGAGGACGGAGTATGTGTCATTTTTGTTCGCAAGGAAGGTAAAAATGAGCTATGAACACTCGCGGTGTACTTAATTGTTCGTAAATACACAAACTGGGGGTGTCCTCAGGACGCTGTCCGTATTGTAATCTGTCTAGTTGAATGTGTTCTAAGAACACTTGCAGTGTCCCGAAATGGTTGCAATTACACAAAATGGGGGTGTTCTGAGAACGTTGTTTGTATTGTTCGTTGTCAGGGGGAAAGTGTTTTAAGAGCACTCCTTTTGTTCGCTAACAGTACAATTTCCTAGGGGCGTCAACCGACTTTTTGTCCACTAAAGAAACGATAAATCCGGCTGGTGTGCGCCGACATTATGTGATAATCCTATGAATGGCGCTATTGACCTGGCTGACTTGCTTTTGCGACACTAAATCATATCTCCCGCCCCTAAGCCTGATATTATCAAAGCATTCATATTCCCCGCCTTTCTCCGTGACGTTACAGGGTGCGTAATGAAACGTGCCCAGTCGTCTCCAGTACTACGCGACTTTACACAGAACCCGGAAGACAACACACATTATGTCACAACACAGCGCGCCACAATTCGGAATATGAAACTGTGATTTAAAAGCAAAGAGCAAGATTGTAAATGTTGTAAAGTACATTTATTTGACATCAAATGTTTAGAGAATATTCAGCAATTTGCATTTGTCTTTGTTGTCGATCCGTAAAAGTTCATGTTGAGACACGCGATGTTCCTTTGCGGTACAGAGAGTGTTAGATCAGCTTACAACTCAGTGCGCCACAATTCGGAATATGAAACTGTGGTTTAAAAGTAAACAGCAGGATTGTACATTTGGTAAAGTACATTTATTTCACATGAAATGTTTAGTGAATATTCAGCGATTTGCTATTGTCTCTGCTGTCGATCAGCAAAAGTTTATTTGGAGCCACGCGTTGTTCCTTTGCGGTAGATAGGCTGTTGGTTTATGATAAAAGCAGTAAATGGTCGCTCTGATAATCGGAAGGTTGCTCCAATAACGAACCATTAGACCACCCTATTGGTTGGTAGTTGTTTGTAGCCGCTAGTACTGCGTAAGGGCATATTGGTCCTTGGCGATTGTCCCATAAAATGGTGAGGGTCATGAAGTTGCATATTTGGACTTGCACCTGGCAGTTGAAGACCCCATCCGCTGGAGTCTGTAAATCGTGACATAGACAAAATGGGGCCACGTACCTGTTTTAAAAAACATAAATTAGTCTCACCAGCCGATCTTCATTAAAAATCATCATTTTATTTATTAGGGCGTGAAACTATTTGCTATCGAAGATAGTGCAACAGAGTATGTTAATAATAAAATAATAATATTTTCCCATTCATATAGCACTAAGAACCGTGAGGTATGTAAGCAGTGCTTATTATTAACCACGGTGTATGGTGCTCATTTATCGACCACGGAAGGATGAAAGGCTGAGTTTCGCCTTGCCGGGATTCAAACTTGCGTTAGCAAGCTGTGCACGGATGTCAAAGCGAGCGCTGTACTCGCTGTGCCACTTGACAGGCTACAGTGAAGTGGCACAGCGAGTAGAGCGCTTGACCGCCTATAGACCGGTTAAATTATTTCTATTAACCCACCCTGTGTCGTCTGCCTTTTTCAGAGCCCTCTAAACAACAGGGGATCAATTCGGCGGTGATAGTGCATGGTAGAAAACATTATGCCACTTTCAACGAACAAGTTCAACTTGAGCGGTCTTTAATGCTACGCTATTGTAATTATATTTGGTATAAAGTAATCTAAAGGGTTACTTACAGTACAATTGCGATTTCCATTGTCTACGAGTGGTGCAGTCCCAAAATACGACTCTGCGTGTGCCAACGATCTTTCGTATAGTGATATAATATGTAAAAGTGGTTTCGTTTCAGAAATTTCATCTTTATCTTCTCTTACGTTTTAGCAACACTCCTTCAAGAGAAGTCTTTCATCACAATCTCTGTCTGTCAAGGTCAAAACACAATACAACCTTATAGTCCGCTTCGTGAGCCTCTCCGGGGACCGAGAAAAAAATGGAAGCAGCTGACCTTCACTGTGAACAAGCATAAATTCTTACTTTGCAACATTCTGTGTAAAGCCATCTGTAGAAGTTGTGGAAGCAGCTGACCTTCACTGTGAACGAGCATAAATTCTTACTTTGCAACATTCTGTGTAAAGCCATCTGTAGAAGTTGGTTTTTGAACGCCATGTTTGTATATTGTTTGCGTGATATTAAAAAAACTTTGTTAAAGGGACGTTATGGTTAAGTTGCGCTATTAAAAACCTATGAAATTCAGTGAAAAAACTTTGTTAAAGGGACGTTATGGCTCAAAGTAAACCCGAAAAACTCCTGAAATTCGCCAGTTATGGTATCATAAGCAACCATAACTCGCGCCACCATGCACTGCTAACACTAACACCCAGGACATCAAAGATGACATCACAAATGTCATTGATGACATAACTGATGACATCACATGGCTGGCTCTCCCTTTTTATCCTTTACTGACATATCGAAGCCACATAGTTTTCTTCAGTAACAGTCAGGAAGTAAAAATTGAAAAGGTACTATATTTGTAGACTTAGGGTCCTGTCACATCGTATATGAAACATGTACATAGCGGAAGATACAGGCTTGAAAGAGAGCAATCCTTTCTGTGCATGAAGATAATCATTATGGTTATCAGCACTTTCTCATAGTTTTATTTTTATTACTCTACCTTCCCTCTATATGCTCATATTTGTATACATTATACTCACTCTCCATAGAGTGAATGGGAAAACATTTTTGCTCGCGCATACAGCCCAAACCGCTGGACGGATTTCCACCAAATTTGGACCAGGAGCAGCGGCTTGGTCCCGAAAGCGTGCTTTTGCAAATTTGGTGAAAATCCGTCCAGTAGTTTTTTTTTAAAATGACCAAAAAGTAGGTAAAAAAAAATTAGTGATATCTGTGTTCGGTTTGCGGATACACTTCCCTGTTCGCTCCGCGGAAAGTGTCTTGATTGGCCAATCGTCTTGCGTGATGTTCGCGGACATGCAAAGTGTTCGCTTATTGGACGGCGTGGAGCGTGAAGCGCGTCAGATTTTTCGGTAGCGCCTGCCATATTGGATTTGCGGACGTCCCCGGACAGCGCGGTGAAACTTTGTTCAAAATGTGTATTTTGTAGAGTGTGTTGGTGTGTAGGAGTGTTTGGGGAGGGTGGGAGTGTATGAGATAGGATGAAAGTTGTGTTTTTTATGTGTTAGACGTTCTTTTTGTGTTCGATTTGTTTGCGGCCATCACGGGTGTTCTGAAATGTTCTAAATAAAATGAGTCAATATGTGTCCGTTTTGTTCGCAAGCAAAGTGAAACTGTTCTAAGAACACTCGCGGTGTCCGGGGAGTGTTCGTAGGTGGTGTCCTGAGGACGCTGTCCGTATTGTTCTCTGTCAAGTTGAATGTGTTCTAAGAACACTCGCGGTGTCCTGAAATGTTCGCAAATAAACAAGATGGTGGTGTTCTGAAGACGCTTCTAAGAACACTCCCGGTGTCCGGGGAGTGTTCGTAGGGGGTGTCCTGAGGACGCTGTCCGTATTGTTCTTTGTCAAGTTGAATGTGTCCTAAGAACACTCGCGGTGTCCTGAAATGTTCGCAAATAAACAAGATGGTGGTGTTCTGAAGACGCTTCTAAGAACACTCCCGGTGTCCTGGAATGTTCGTAGGGGGTGTCCTTAGGACGCTGTCCGTATTGTTCGTTGTTAAGTTGAAAGTGTTGTAAGAACTATCGCGTTGTTCTGAAATGTTCGTAGGGGGTGTCCTGAAAACGGTGTCCGTATTGTTCGCTGGCAAGTTCAAAGTGTTCTAAGAACACTCACATTGTTCGCGGACATTAAAAGTTTCCCATAGATCATAGTTGAAATGTTTGACTCTATGGATGTGATATGCTGCGGTGGTTGTTGCCAGGGCATAGAGTCTTGGGTGCATGGCCATTTGGCCATGCACCCAAGATTGTATGCCCTGGCAACAACCACCGCAGCATATCACATTCATATTTGCTTATAACTTTGGGTGAAAAACAAATGTATAAGGAACAAAGGTATTAGATACTATGGATGTGATATGCTGCTATGGTTGTCCTTATTATTGTATACTTACTGTTTGGTCTAGTAATGGGAGTCCATGTTTTTCTTCTTCATTTCTGTGATAAAAGAAAATAGCATGTTAGTATTAGTATTTTGTAATGACTTATTACATTGTATAAGCAATATACTTTTATCTTTTTCCGACCCTCATATTTAGTAGAGTACAAATCAGAGTACTGTGCAATTTGCTCAGTTTCTGTATTTGTTGCTAAAATCATTGGGTCTGTGGGAGAAAAAAAAATCCATGTTGGATTAAAAAAAAACCTTTTTCTGTTATGCTACAGTTTATTTGTTTGTTTTTCAGTGTTCACTTGTTGTTTCTGGCTAATGCTTTATACTTTGCTTTGTTGTATTTTTTTTGGAGCAGTAGCAGATTCTTCATTTGTTTTGATATTATAAAATTTTGGAGCAGTTAGATACCAATTGGCATATTCTAACTGTCTATTTTTTTAATATATTTTAGTGGTTTTGATTTACCTATTTGGATATTGTTAAATTTTGGGACAGTTAGATACCAATTGGCGTATTCTAACTGTGTATTTTTTGGTCTAATTTAGTGGTATTCATTTATCTGATTAGTTGTTGTAGAATCTTTGAGCAGTTAGATAGCTTTTGGAGTATTCTAACAGTTTATATTATTTTAACACAAATTTATAATTTTGGGACAGTTAGATACCAATTGGCGTATTCTACTGTGTATTTTTTGGTCTAATTTAGTGGTATTCATTTATCTGATTAGTTGTTGTAGAATCTTTGAGCAGTTAGATAGCTTTTGGAGTATTCTAACAGTTTATATTTTTGTAACACAAATTTACTTAAAGGTTTAAATACAGTTTATTTATCAAATTTTGGTTTTAAGAACATCAAATAAGCGTTTGTAAGATTTGCTGGTAATCTCTGCTTTAGAGTAATGGTACTATCATTACATTCAAACCATCCACATTTCTTTTTTATGTATGCAGTGTAGTGCCCTGAATTGGTTGTGGCTCCTGCAGGGTAGATTATACCTATTGTTGTGAAGGTTTTCTTACCAAGTGATATTTGACCATGTGTGAATCCAGTCAGCTTGCAGTTATTTTTGGTACCATCTGCATTGTAACGTAGAAGCATTAGTATTACGTATTTACTATGTGTTTGTATTACTAACGTGGAGCGATTATCTGAATTGCAGGTAGAGCATAATCTACCATGGTTTGCATTTTGTACAAGTTGCTGAAATGGAATGGATTCACAATTTGGTATTGATATATATATGAAGCGTTCATTGGGGATTTCTTCTTGTGTCACATTGTTGCAGAGAGTGCATGTATGTTTCCACATGTATGAAATCTGAAAGATTTCATTTATAGGTATATTTTTGTTTTCCAGTACTTGTAGTAAGTACATTAGAAATTCTTGTGGATCTTCCTGTGAGTTTATAGTGAATTTCACCATTCCAGCACAGTAGTCCAATTGTCGTCTTATTCCAAAAACACTATATGTGTTGTCAGGATTGGTTGCTGCATTTCTGTGAAGTACTAACATTTGCAAACACAAAGGGTCTGTACTGTGTGAGTAAATGTTGTCAACAATTGGTGGTAATTGAAATAGAATATTCATTGCTACATTTGCATAGCAACTTACACCAACTATATTTGAGAATTTAAATGGTCCAGGTAGTTCTGTATCTAACTGCTTTTTTTGGAGTTTGTCTTCCTTCTTTAAAGAAGTACCTGGTTCACTTTCTCTAATTGATTCTTTTTTGTTTGTGGTACTTGATGAAGTATTAGTTTCTTTTACTCTCTTTGGAGGATTTGCAGTGACGTCCTGTTGCATTTCTGTTTGATTTAGTTTTCTTTTACAACGTTTTAGTTTTTGTGGAACAGAATATGTGTTTAGATGGGGAGTGTATAGTGAGCGAAGTCTGTTATATTCTAAAATGCAAGGAATATCAGCGTTTACTTTACTTGCATCAAAGTTGATTAGAAATAGACCGTCAAGTGTACGTAAGCATGATAGTGCTACGTAGCTCATGCCTTCTTTACAGACTGTGTTACCAATATCTATCATTGCTTTGTCTAGGGTAAGACCTTGTGATTTATGAATTGTGACTGCGTATGCAAGAGTTAGAGAAAATTGTTCTCTGCGTAGATACATATCTTTGAAGAGAAGGAATCTAGCTGTTGAGCGTCCTATCCGTTTTACTTCTGAAAGTTTGTCAAAGAGTATATTGACAAACTGAATTTTGTTGTCACGTGGGTATGTTTGAAAGCCAACAACTGTACCCAGTGCTCCATTAACTAGTCCTTGGTCCATGTCAAGGTTACGTTTAAGCATTACTCTGCAATTTAAGGATAATTTTAACATCTTTTGTAAGCCTGCTTTTTTTGAGATTGATTTTTCTAAATTATTTAGTCTTGTTGTGGCTTGGTCACACATGGGTAGTGTCATACCATGTACATCTAGTTTGTCTGTGGCGCTAATTTCTATTATTGGTTGCATTTCTTTACTTAGCATGATATCATTGAATTTGAAACAGCTTGCAAGAGTTGGCATTAAGGCCATACAATTGACATTTTTGTGGGCTAATTGTTCCATAACATCTGTAGCACATGCATTATCGCCATAAAGTGCATTAATGTGCCGGGTTTTCAATGTTGCTTCTGCTTCTTTAGAAAGTATACCAACTCTCAAACTTTTTAAAATGTTGGCATAAGTTAGATGTGCAGATAGGCGCATGTTTTCTGTTAATTCTCTGTATTGGAAATGTTGCCAAAGGTTGACATTTACAATGCTGCCAACAGTTTTACGGCAGCGTTTGTGCCCTAATGTTTTAAAAATAGGTTCACCTTTTACTGGTGTTAATTAAAGCAGATCTCCAAAAACAATAATGTGTTTTCCTGCAAAGAGCTCTTCATAGTCTGTTTTGAGTACTTCTTGTAATCTGAGGTGAATCAAAGCTAACATCAGGTTGAAGACCAGGCTCACTTCATCTATTAGTAGCATTTTCATTTGTTTCAATACTCTGCGTAATTCCATTGCAGCTTCTGCAGAAAGTTTGTAATAGTCTAATTTGTTCTGGTGTTCTACTGGTAATAGTAGTAATCGGTGTAATGTAACACCACCTATGTTGTAGGCAGCTAAACCTGTGGGGGCAGTGACAACAGCTGACAGTTTGGTGTTTGTCAATTGTTGAAGGAACTTACTAATGATTTTGATTAGGAATGTTTTGCCAGAACCAGCTTCACCACTGACGTACAGTAATATAGGTTTATAATTATGGCAGGAACATTCTTTATTTTCATGTTTTACACCATGTGCAATTTGTTTTGTTACTTCTTGAAAAATGCTACTTTGCTCATTGTTTTGTTTTGATTGTAGTATAGTTAAGTCTTCCTTATCTTCATACTGACACATGGTGTTTTCTACTTCTATCATAGCTAATTCTGCTTCATTTGTTATTAGTGGTTCTCCCAGTGGTTCTTGGCTTCCTGTTACCGAAGGTTGACTAACTTCAGGAGTATCCTTATCTAGTTGGGCTTGGAGTTCTTCTTCATGTTGCTGTTCATTGTGCAACATTGTTTTGTACTGTGTAAAGTTTAGATCAGTTATAGTGCTTTCATTTGCTTTGAAAGCATCCTCATATGAGTCATAGTTATCTAGTAATTGTTCTTCTTTTCTCCATGGTTTGAAGAGTTGTAGCAGGGACATGAAAAATACTTCTTTATGTTGAGGAGTCTTCAATGACAATTTGATATGATTAATTAAATGTGGTTTAGTGAGTTTAACTAAGCTGCCTTCACAGTCACTCTATATTTACCTTTTTTTTCATCGGGTTTCATATTATTTTTGTATGTGTAGTTTTGGGCTATTTGGTATATACACATGTTTTCCAAAGTATTACTTCTGTTTGGGTAGTATGTGTCCAATAAATTGTTTTTTAAAATGTCTTGGCTGTTGGGATCATGTTTGGCTATTGTTTCTATATCTTCATATGATTTTAGAACTCTTTTTCTAGATTTAGCTGGACGAAGACTTAGCCATACTATATTTTCAGATTTACCATACAATGAAGTACCAGTTAAACGATCAGCTGCTTCATAAGATCCACATTCTCTATGGGTGAGCATTTTTATGCCCAAGCTGTATAATTTCTGAGATACTGTTTTATCTGATGACAGGTCATTCCAGAGGTCTTGGAGCTCTGTCTTTTCTGCTTTAGTTAAGTATGCTGTGACATATCGTGCAACTGCAGTAGAATTGTCTGCAATGTACTGCACATCTATGTTTGCATTCCATAAGTGGGCAATGATTGCATTATAATCATTGATATATGTTTCTTCTTCTTTTCTTTTTATGTAATATGTATTTTTAGGTGACTTTCCTTTAACAGTATGTCTAACTGAAGACATGAGGTTGTTTACTTGACCTGTATTTGTAACTGGTCTAGGGAAACCAAATCGGCATTTGGTGTAGTATTTGCCTTTGTTTTTGTATTTGCGACGACAATATTTTCCACATTTGTGTCTTTGAAATTGTAAAATTTGTGCACGAAGATCACTATTTGTGGCTTCTGATGGAATTTCACAAGTGACATATTTTTCAATAAACTGTAAAACAGTGGCATCACTGTCTTGACCAAATTTAGAAGCATGTTTAATCCATAAAAGCATGTGGATATGTGGTGCTCCTCTGGCTTGGTATTCTTTTCTCCAAAAGAAGTGTTGCACTTCTCCAAGGGGAGGAACAGTTTTATTACAAATAAAATGTAGCATAGCAATGAAGCGATGGTGAAAATATCTTGAAACATTAACAGGATCCAAAGAACAAAGTTCTCCAGGTGTTAGAATATCTATGTTTGTTTTGTTTTTATTTGATATGCGTAGGAAATCATGTAAATCTTCCCATGCATATTCTGCACAACTTAATGTAACAAACCAAGTGGGTGGGCCAAGGTTTCTGATCATACAACGTACATCTCCATGACATCGAAACCAGTACTCTTTAGTACCACGCATATTTGCTAATAGATTTGTAATATTTGATTGTAAAACCTCATCCTTTTGTTGCACTTTCTCTAATAATTGTGTAGCTGTCATATTTTGAAAGTGTGATCCTGATTTTAATATGTGTGCAACTCCGTAACATAAAGTTGCTAGTTCACTTTCAAAGAGTAGGTGGAATATGTATTCCACATTTTGTCTAAATCTGGGATCTTCAGAATACATCCGTAATGAGCGGTATTCTGAAGCTGATATTTGAATAGGTCTATCATCATACCTTCCTCCTTTGCCAGTAGGAAAGAGTAGAGGAAAAGCACGTGCTTCTATACTTTTTTCCCATATACTGATTGGCGATCCTTTTGTTTGACGCATTTGGTAAGTTTCTAGTACATCTTGTACGGTGTTATTACAGTGCAAAGGATGAATTGTATAATGGTCTAAAGTATTTGATATTGTAGCATGATCTAGTAGCTCAAATTGACCAGCTTCTTGTGTTTCTTGAATTATTTCAGTTGTATCTTTCAAGTTTTCTTCAATATTAATTTCTTTGTAATATTCATTATTCTGTTTAAGATATTGGAAGGCTTGTCTTACTTTATATAAATCTACCAGCTGTTGCCATATTTTTTTGTCTTTTGTAGGTACTCCATTTACTAATATAATTAAAGATTGCTGCATTGGACGTTGCACTCCTAGAGTATGCACATTTTCTTTTAGATTTAATGGTAAATAAACTACTTTTCCACGAATGCCTTTTACCAATTCAGAGGGAGGTCATTTTGCTGTTTTTGGTTGAAGGCGTATTATTGCTTGAAATGGGTGTACTGTTTGAATTATGATGCTCTCATATAAATTAAGTTGTTGTAGAGGTTTTGGTACTGGGTATAATTCCAAATTATTTGTGATAGAACGTGAAGGAGTTTGGTTGGTGTCAAGTTTTGTAGTGCAATAACTGCAAAGTATTAAGGGCTCAGTTATTTCATATTTGTTTTCTGCTAGAAGGTAGAGAGCTAATTCAAACCATTTAGAATCTTCATTGTCTTCTATTTTGTATGATAGGTCCACAGTTTTTGTGTTACTTTTATAAAAAATTCTACGGCAACATACACATACATGGTTTGGTACTTCAGCTGATGTACTTTTAAATTTTAGTATTTCTTTTTTGTATGTGTTTAGCAAAAGGTTGCCATGTGTAGAATTGTTGCTTAATTGGTTTAAAGCTATTTCATTCTGTAAATGGCTTTCACTTCCAAAATATTTTTTCTGGATATAGTGAATTTCTTCAAGTAGGTCTTTTGCTGTACCATGTAGAAGGATGTTATTTAACTTTGCTAGTGCTAAAGCAGGACATTTAGCATAGTACAGTTTATAGACTAGATTTCTTATAGTTGAATGATGTGTTGATATCCTTTTGATATCATGGAAAGTGGTTTTACAAGTAGGTCCTGTAATGCAGGCCAATGAATGTCCTTGTAGTCCTGTGTACTTGCGCACTGGACAGGTATCTATATTTTGCAGTAATTTAATTTTGATTTTGTCTTTGCTTTTTACATATTTATTGAGGAATTGGTGTAAAGATTTGAAACATTGTTTGGGAATGTTACACATTGACGTGCATGGCCATTTGTACACTAGATGTTCTGATTCAGTTGAATGGAGGGGTAATTCTAAGTTTTCAGGGCATATTTTTGTAAGGAGTACTTCTTGTTCCATTTTGGTATTATTCACTTTTTCATAACCTCGACCACTGCTATTTATGGCAATTGTATTTGTTTGCTTTTGTTTGTACGCTTCTTCATTAAAATATGGTTCTGTGCTCATAGTGTGATTCCATTCACCTCCGCAGATACTTAAGAAGTTCTTTCTGTTGACATTTCGCTTATTGAGAAGTCTTTTTTGTAATTTAGTTATTAGTTTTGTTAGTGGTTTCATTTTGTTTAACAGTAAAATAAATACATTTCTTTTGAGAAGAATTGCACTGTCCATCAATGCTTCTAAGATTAATTTCCTACGATAGGTTTTAAGCTTTGAACCTGATTTCTCTCCTGGTTTTATAAGATTTTGAAGGACTTTGTGACGGTATATTTTGGCTAAAATACTTTTCTTGGTATGCTTACTTTGCACTATATTAAAATTTGAAGAAGTAGTTTTATCTGTACTGATAGCTGATTTTCTGTTAATTGTTTTTTGGTTTGTTTTATATTTTGATAGAGGAAGCAAAGTTGTTGTACTTGAAACTTCTCGTTTCACTAAATGATTGTATTAGCTGTTTTGTTTCAACTTTTTTTACAAATTCTGCTAGAGATGGATGCTTATGTTGGACACCTTTATTTTCATTTGCTCTAATTTTGCGTTGCTTTCTACGGAGTTGTCTTTTGGTAGGCATTCTTTAGGGTCTGTTGAAAAAAATAAAGAAGATATGGGTTGGGGTGTTCTGGAATGTATGTGTGCTGTGTGCATGAGTGTTTGAGTAAGATGATAAAGATGTATGTAATGGTGTGTGATTGTGCATTGGGAACTAAAACTAGTAGGGATAGGTATTCTTGAATTTATTTGTCACTAAACTGGGGTTCAGATGACAAAAAAAAGTAAGCTAGTGGTGTGGAAAAGTACAAATAGTAAATCTAATGTATATAATTAAAACAGTTGTTTGTTCTATAATATGAAAATTGTAGTGGTTCAGTTGGCTAATTTGTGTGTCCAAAAATAGAAATTTGTGGGCCATTCTGGTTGTAAATCGCTGTTTACGACATGGACATTTTTGGACAAAATGGTACAAAATCTCTATTTTAAGAAACCAAAATAGCTGGTATTAATGTTATAGTACATTTGATTAATAATATAAATATTATGGTGATATTTTACTTACTTTTTTTTTTAAATTAACAGGTAACTTCTTAGTTTTTCTTTCTTCTACGAATTCGGCTGCTTCTTTTCAGGAAACTGGTCTTCACTGCAACTGTAAAAGCTTCAAATTAGTAACTTTGCTTGTATGTAGCACTGTTTTTAATTTAGATATTGATTTTTTTAATTGAAATCCTCAGTGCCTTCTGTAAAAGCATTAAACTAATTTATTTACATAAGATACATTGCATCAGTTCAGTACATATGATATGTTCTTAATGAACAAATTGTATTGAATGACTAACTGTAGCAAAAATAAAATATCTTTACTATGTCTTGTGAAATTTATAATATATTAGTGAATACCACTATTTCTGTAAGTAAACTGTTCTAGGTAATAGCGCCTCAATGTCATGTCTAATTTAAAGTAATTAAGTAAATAAATAAATAAAAACAAAAAAATGAAATTGTATAAGTATTTTTATAAAGGTTTAAACATAGATTGTGTTTGCATGCAATTTTGTTTGAATATATGTAGTCTATATATTTCATTTAAAAAATGTTAGTTTAACATGATTTGAGTGTGTGTGTATAAAGAAAGTAAAAAGTATAAAGGTGTATAAGTGATAGTTGATTTTAGGAAATTGAAAAAAGTACAGTAAATTCATTTTACAGATTTTACAAGGTAAAAGTCTGTTTGAAAATGTGTTCATCTACCATAGCTCTCAACTCACACGCCTTTGGCGGGTGTCACACGCCTTGTAAAGGGCAGACTCACCTGCCAAGCCTCCTGCATGCCCATTCATTCCAATGGGCGTCTCACCCGCCAAAAACAAAATCGGGTGATTTCACCCGCCTGTAAAACAAAAATGGTTGAGAGCTATGTCATCTACTATACAGAAAATATGCATACCTGAAGTTTGTGTTCATGCATATGGATATGCATGGCGCTGCAAGTAGAAATCTTGAAGACTTGTACAGTATTTGTGGTAGATGCTGCTTGCCAATGATATGACACTTGTACTCAGAGAGATTCAGAGTACATTTGCAGTGCTGATCTATGATGATGCAGTTAGTAGAGGTCTTGAATGTGATTGGTGCATGGTCATGTGATTTTTGAGGTACATCCAATGAGGGAATGGCAGAGAGAGTGTAGTTGAAATGGTAAAAGGGCTGTTCATGTTACGATATGTCCGCGGACATGGCGGTAGTTCCCGGACATCGAGAGTTACATCCGGGGATTTTTGGGTTCAGAAGTCATGCAAATGAGAATAAGCACTGAAAGGGATTGGTCAGGAAAGTTTGGTGGGTGTGTTGTGCCAGGAGAGATTTTCTGAGATACTCTTTTTGCAGAGAGAACAAAAGATAGCTATGGCTGTGTGTTTCAGAAAACAGATTGTTTGGATTTTAGGAGATTCGTGGATACATTGGTTGAAGGTGCATGCAGAAAGCTGTAGAGTAGCTGTATATCTTGGATTCCCACATGTGGAAGTACACTGGCATGGAGTACGTGGAATGAAGTGGTTGGATTTGCTACCTCTCTGTGCTACTTTGGAGACAGAGCAACATCCAGACATAATTGTAATTCATTGTGGAGGGAACAGTTTAGGGCATGTGACTGGAATTTTTTTGCAATTTGCTATGAAAGAAGGACTGAGGAAGGTTATGGACATGTTTCCTAATTCTCAAGTGATATTTTCACGGATTGCGCAGAGACAAATGTGGCTTCGTTCTTCTTCATTTGGTCCACAAATGGAAAAAGCAAGGCGCAATGTTAATAAGGCTGTTTGTGGCTTTCTAAGAGATTTTGGCATGTCTTCTTTTCACAATGTAAATATTATGTTTTGTAGTACATACATTTTTCGCATAGATGGAGTCCATCTTACTTATGCTGGCAATCAGATTTTTCTGAGAAATGTACAAAATGCATTGCGACCTTTTTTGGAATTACAACGATTTTGAAGTAGATGTTAAGCATTTACAATTTTTGACTTACAAACACCACCCAAAGGCTCTTTTCAGAGCCACCACTTCTTTCCAGAGAAAATTACAATGTTTGTGATGGAGTAGTAACCCAATTTTTTTAATGTTCGCGAACTGTCCGCGGACTTCTAAAAAATACAAAGAGCCCTGCTTCATTTATTTTCACTTCTATTTTTTAACTGGGAAAGGTGGCTCTGAAAAGAGCCTTATTTTTTTTTGATTTTTTAATTTTGTATTTTTTTTGGTTTTTCAGAGACGACACACTAGGAGAGGAGGGTAAAGGAGGGTAAAGGGGGGGACACCAACCACAGGGATAAGAAAGGGCGAGCTGAGAGAGGAAGATGTAGAGTGGGTTTTATTTGGGTAGTGAGCAGGTCTTCTCGTGCTCTGAGACGATAGTCTCAAAAGCACTCCGAAGTCGCTCCCCCCTGCAGAGTACTGTGTCACAGTACATACATACAACTGTGACCCTCGAAAGGTAAGGGTCATCAGCATTCTGTATGGCCTGTGAGGCAGCTTGAGAAAGACGCTGTCCCACAGAGGTGGTCCTTGTGGTGACAGGATCAGAAACAGAGGATGAAGTAGAGGAAATCAACCTGCTATGTTCTTCGCAAGGTACAACCCTGCGAATAGCCCCAGAGTGAAATGACCTCAGGTGTCGCTTCATAGTAGTGGTCCCAAAGCTGCAGTTACCGTGCTTCCCGCGACTGAGTATCATTTTGCACTCATTGCAGGTAACATGGTTCGCACGAGCCTTAGGACCATTCCCATGAATGGTAAATAACCGCCACACCCAAGACTCACGCCTAGTGCGGGTAGTAGGGATTTCCTCTACCTCATCCTCATCATCCTCTTCTTCCTCCTCCGCATCCTCAGTCCTGTTCCCCTCTTCAGGCCCTTGGGGAGGTGGTGGTGGTGGAGGGGGTGGTGGTGGTGCTGAAGCAGGTGCAGCACCAAGTGGCAGTTCAGAAGCCAAGGATGCCATGTCGATGATGGTGTAGTCTGCAGGTGGCAGCAAAAATCACTGTGTTCTGAAGAATAGCCAGAAACACAATGGGAATAAGCTCTTGGGCGTGGTCTTTTATAGGGGTGCTTGTGCGCGGTCCGCGGACATGCGCACTGTGCGTGGACAGATCGAACACAAAAAAAGGATCGGAAAGTTTCAAAAGGTATATAGAAACTCAAGATTGCTATTTGGGACTTGTGGCATGGTGAGATTTTATTGAAAAATATTATGGATTAACTGAAAATGTACTTTTAAATTGTTCGGGGACACAAACAGTGTCCGCATTTCAGGACACACGATGAGCGTGAGCGCGGTCATATGATCTGTTTGCGAACTAGTCTGCGAAGGAAGCGCCTGTCCGCAGGACACCAAGTGCACGGAGATTGGTTAGCGCATGCGCATTGATGTCCTACGGACACTGTTCGGGTTCTGAAGTAATTAAAAGTGCGTCACACGTGAAACAAATATTTCACGACACCGCGTGTGTTCTTAGAACAGTTTAAACTTGGTAGCGAACAGTAAGGACAGATATAGTGTTCTTCAGGACACGTGTAATTTAGTTTATGTCCGAACATTTCAGGACACCAATTGTGTTCTTAGAACACTTTCAATTGGGTAGCGAACACTACAAACAGTTGTACTGTTGTTCAGGACACATCATTTTGTTTATTTACGAACATTTCAGGACACCAATTGTGTTCTTAGGACAGTTTTAAGTTGATAGCGAACATTATGGACAGATATAGTGTTCTTTAGAACACTTTAATTTTTGTTTCTGTACGAACATTTCAGGACACTACGAGTGTTCTTAGAACATTTTGAACTTGCATGAGAACATTACGGACAGATGTAGTGTCCTCAGGACAGTTACATTTTCGTTTCTTTATGAACATTTCCGAACAACCGCGGTGTCCGTGGACACCTAAATTGGTTTTATTACAAGGAACTGAAAGTAATTACAACACAATATAAAAAAGTAACTTTATTTAACATATATAAACAATTTATGACTGAGAAGGTGGGGCAGAAACGGAAACAAAAACAGGAGAATTAGGGTTTTCAATATTAGTGGGATCAGGTGAAGAAGGGATGGAAATCTCATCAAAACATTGTGGTCCATGGAGAGAGTTTGGGGATAAATGAATGGGATAAGGTGAGGGGGGACAAGTACAGGTGGGACAATGGTATGTTGTTGGTGGTTTTAGGTGATCTTCCACAAAGTTCTTTAAATCCATAAAATTTGCCATAAGTTGGTCCATTTTGTGGGTAATGTGTTCAAGAGTGTTATCCACCACTTCTTTTTCTTTGGAAGTTGCAATTTTTGTAGGGTCTGTAAAAAAAAATGTATATGTTGAATGTATACAAAATAATATGTATCAATTGGTTTAAACAGTAAAGTGTGTACCATTAGGTGGACTATCTTCTAACATTTCGTCTCGTGGGAAATGGTCCTCTAGCCAGTCCAGAGTACTACACATTTCTGTGAGAAAACAAAGAAGTAATATGTTTTTTTTTTTCTAATATAGAAAGTTTATAAATATATGAGTAAAAAGAAGTGCACTTACTATGTCTGGTGAGATATGTAATCAGTAGTGTATACGTCTGGTCTTGCTGTTGGTTGTGGAGCGTCTGTGAGGTAATTATGGTGGAAGCCACTTTATCTTCTTTTGGTATATTCCATTTTAAAACATATTGTATGTACATGAATGGTTAGTGTGTTACATATATGGGTAACATTTTTTAAGTATTACTACATATACTTTGTATGTGTGCTGCTTTGTGAATTTGTTAAATGTTCCTATGTTATGATATAACTATTACACATCATACCTCCCCAGAGTTTTTAGGTGGTGGTACTGTTCTCCGAACATGTCCGCGAACATTAAATAAGTTCGCGGACATCAAGTTCATAAGAAGAGATCTAGTCAGTTCCATATGATATGTATATAAAGTCAAAGTCATTATTGTTAAGTTGTGCTACTAAAAAACTATGAAATTCAGTGAAAAAACTTTGTTAAAGGGACATTATGGTTAGGTTGCGCTACTAAAAACCTATGAAATTCAGTGAAAAAAACTTTGTTAAAGGGACATGAGTGATGTCATCAATGACATTTGTGATGTCATCTTTGATGTCCTGGGTGTTAGTCTTAGCAGTGCACGGTGGTGGCGCGAGTTATGGTTGCTTAGCTTACCATAACTGGCGAATTTCAAGGGTTTTTCGGTTTTACTTGGAACCATAACGTCCCTTTAACAACGTTTTTTCACTGAATTTCATAGGTTTTTAGTAGCGCAACTTAACCATAACGTCCCTTTAACAAAGTTATTTTCACTGAATATATATATATATATATATATATATATATATATATATATATATATATATATATATATATATTCACTGAAAAAACTTTGTTAAAGGGATGGTATTGTTAAGTTTCACTAATAAAAACTTCAGAAACACAATGAAAAAACGTTGTTAAAGGGCCGTTATTGTTACAAGTAAAACTGAAAAATCTCAGACATTCACCAGTCATGGCAAGCTAAGCAACCTTAACTCGTGCCACCACTGTGCACTGCTACGACTAATACCAGGACATCAAAGATGACATCACACATGTCATTGATAACATGAGATGTATAATTAAGTTTGATGAAAAGTCTCTACAAGGGGTTGTGTTTATAATGTTGGTAACAAGATGTCAGGAGTGATCGGGAGACCTATTCTGAACAACTTAATGTATTAAATAATGTACTCATCTAAACAATACATTATATCGGAGTGTTGCTGTTAATACAGGAACTTAATCATACCCACACATAGGCAATGGCTGCAGCATGCAATATAAAAGTACAATATTTTGCATCTGGTAATTTTGGATAGTAAAATAATGAATGCTACCTTATCAGAGCTTTAAGTAATGTTAAACATAGAATACATATCTAAAGATGTACTACATACTTATGTTAGTACAAACAATACATATGAAGACCCACAATGCATACGATTCAGAGACACATATAGGGAAACTAAAATAAGGAAGAAAGAAACAACATCACCATAAAATGTCAATAACATTAAAGTTTGTCATCATGTATATACATGAATTGTGTGTTTGAGGCCTGCTATTGTCCCATACCAGTGCACCGTGAGCTGAGTCCAAGCCCTAAGGAAAATATTTTAAGAACATACAAGATGGTTAATGTCAAGATATATAACATATTTTCAATTTGTGATGTCATCTTTGAGGTCCTGGGTGTTAGTCTTAGGAGTGCATGGTGGTAGCATGAGTTATGGTTGCTTAGCTTACCATAACTGGCGAATTTCTGAGGTTTTTTGTTTTTATTTGTAACCAAAACAGCCTGTCAAAAAAGTTTTTTCAGTGAATTGTATAGGTTTTTATTAGTGCAACATAACCATAATAAACCTTTAACAATGTTTTTTAGTGACTTTCATGGGTTTTAACAGTGCACATTCATTTCCTTGCACTTACTAATATCATACTTACTGCAATATAGCAACATTTTTGTCCAATTTACAAAGTTTCACCTTAAAACCCTGCCTTTTCCCACCTTCTATCATCATTTTTAACACATCTATACACTTTTTGCACCTTTTCCCACAGTTTTTTTGCATTTGTCAATGTCTGCGAACATCTGACGTCATTGCAGTTTTTCCAGACAGTGCCACGTGAACGCATCCTCACTTCGTAAATGGGTCTGTGCTTCACGGAGAGGTTGGGACTGCATTTGCTGCTCATCTAGCAACTTTCTAGCTCAAAATGTACCCTTGCTCAACTCCAGCACCTGTTCTTACTCATTATCCATTAACTATCTAGCACAGAGCACATCCTGCTAAGAATATTAGCAAAACTGCATTTCATCTTAACAATGGCATCAGCTATTGCCATCCCTCCTCCCCAAGAGTCACCACCACCACCAGCTGGAGGATCTATACAACAAAAGAAGTGCAGTACTTCAAAGGACAATGAAGAGGACCAAGAAGATGAGGTACAGGAAGTGCCTCCAAGTAACACCCACAGAGAATCATGGGTGTGGCAGTTCTTTACCACTGTTGGGAATGTACCAAAGGCTAAATCTACCATAGTTAAATGCACTGAGAGCAACATTGTACTCAGTCGTGGACTACCTAGACCATAATCCTACAGGATCACCTCCATGTGCCACCACATCAAATACAACCACCACAATGCTATCAGAAAGGCTGTTCCTTTCTTAGCAAGTACTAGGGTGTCTTACTCCATCTCATCTTACTCAACCAATGCTGTAACCACACAGCATACTTCTGTGGGACATACAATCCCACCAGCTACCTTGCAAGTGATGAAACACACTGTTGATCCATATCTTTCAAAGACAACAGTACTCTGTATATACTGTAACACACCACTCTCAAGGAGCATGATAACCACTGCCCCCTACCTTAGCTGTAGCACACGCACAACATCTTCCCTTGTCCACCTGCCCCTCCATATTACTGCTCGCAGCCTCTTCCCTCATTTCCCTCCCCACCTTACTTTCTGACCTCTCTTGCAAAAAAGAAGAAAACAAGCAACAAAAAAAGGGTCCTTAAGGAAACACCTTTCACAGTTAAAGAATATAACTAAAAAACATAATCTTATAGACTCCATCTACTTTACCTTTCTCAGTAAAGTAGATAGACCTAATAAGATTTTCCAACATTTCCATTAGCATTTTGGGTTATGTTAATGGGAATAATGTAGAGTTTATCACCTATTCCAGGGGCTAGAAGTGGGGATAAAGGCATGACAGCCGAATTATCAGCCCATGCAAAGTAAGGGCAGATAACAAGTGCTCTATACCGATATCCCCCCTTCCAGTCCCTGCAACATGGGATGAAAACCATTAGCACCCTGGGTTACCAAAGCAGTAACCCGGGGGTGCTAAAAAAAATGATTTTCCTTCCAACAGCTCGATGCGTGTTGTGTCCCGCTATAGAAAGGAAAAGATGGCCACCATTGAAAGGGAAGGCGGGGCCCCGTAAAGAGCCCCTCTTCCCTTTCCATGGCGGCCTGCGGGAGGCAAAGTGAAGGAGCGAATTCAGCGGCAGCACCCGCCAATGCCGAAATAAAGTAAGTAGGGGGTGAAAAACAAAATGGGAAGAAGGGTGGGGGGAAGAGGGTGGCAGGGACAGCCGGCCGTCAGGCATCTTGGAACGCAGGCTTGTACCAATTAAGTTCAAAAATTTCATGCAGTTAAATTGAGTGGTGCCAAAGTTATAATCCATCCACACAATGCTTTTCCCCAACCATGCAATGCAGAAATAAGCATAGATACCCCGAACATCTCAATTGTCCACAAACATCTGCCCAGACTGTTTGCGGACATCAGAGAACAAAAACACCTGTTTTTTTTTTGGCTTTTTATGGCCATATCCCATCCCATCTTCATCACCCTTCTCCTCCTCCTCAAAGATTGTTTCATTAGTTTGATAAGTGCAATGTTGTGTTTTTTAATATGTTTTTACCACGATGTTCGTGGACAACGGGTGCTGTCTGCGAATCCAACATGGCGGGCATTAAAGAAAATCTGACCTACCTCACGCTTTTCACCATCCAATCAGCAGGCTCTCCCAATGTCTGTGGACATCACGCCGCCCACTCAGCCAATCGGCAGCCCATCCGCAGACCGAACAGGAAAGTGAGTCCAGATATCACACATTATTTTTACCTACTTTTTGCTCATTTAAAAAAAAAAAACTATTAGGCAGATTTACACCAAATTTACAAAAGCAAGCTTTCGGGACAAACTCCTGCCACAAATCTGGTGAAAATCGGTCCAACGGTTTGGGCTGTAGGCATGAACACATCTTTTTTCCATTGCGTCTATGGGAAAAACCACACAGATTTGGAACCCCCCTATAACTTTGCCCCCCTTTAACAAAACCTCACCAAATCTCTGCAGAATCCATCTGACTGGGCTATATACTATTTTTGCACCTTTTCACAAGCATTCCTTCCGGGGGGCGGCAGGGGCGGGCAAAGCTATAAGCCGCCCAAAAAGTGCTGTTCCTACGGGTTGAGCAACTTAACCATAACTACAGGGCTGCTACCGCAGGCACTGTAAAATGTGTGTGTGTGTGTATATAGATATCTTTATATATATACTGGAAAAAAAAACATAGGTTCATTTGTAGCTAAGATGAGCAGATTTAACACAACAAAACTCTTGAAATTCAGTGGATGTGGGAAGTCATGACCAGCTTAACTTGGCACATTCGTGTTGCAAAGCACATGATCCCCTACATTCGAGAATGGAATCACAATAACATACACATTCGCAGAATAATGGGACATAGCATTATAGGGACATCAACGGGAATGCGCCGAGTTAAGTTGGTCATGCCATCCCAAATCCACTGAATTTCAAGGGCCTTGAAGAGCTGAAACTGCTCAATTTAACTACACTTTAGCTAAAGTTTTTTCATAGAATTTCGATGGCTTTGTTATACCATAGTTCTTTTACGGTCCGCTAGCCAGGCTATTCAGTCGTGGTTATTGGCCAACGCCTTCAGCTATATCCCTGTATATTTTCCCCCAATATCTTTCTTTTGGCCCCAGTAAGAGGCCGCAGGATTTGTCTGTGTCTACTAAACATGTCTTTCGGTCCCACTAGCCAAGGCCTTTGGTCCTTGCCTGTGAGCACAGCTTAAGGCCATACCCTGTGTAACTTTTAAAAAGCTACATGTCTTTCCCGCTCAGTAGCCATGGCCTTTGGTCATGGCCCTTTTATATATTTCCCCAATAGCTTTCTTCAAAGCCATCTAGATCTCGCCTTAGGCTATGCCAAGTGCCGGTCACTCTACATATTGCTCCAAAAGATTCCCTAAACATGCCCACTAACCATGGATGTGTTGACAAAGTAAGTTTCTTTTGGGCACACTAGCCATGGTCTTTGGCCACTGCCAATGGCCATGGCCTTTCACTGTGGCCCCTTGACATGTTGCCAATTAGGGGCCATGTCCACTTTACATGTTCCCCCAATACCTTTCTTTTGGACCCAATAGGTGACCACTGTGAACTATACATGAATTTGGGGTGCACTAGCCAGAGCTTTTCTTTAAAACACTACCTTTCTTTCCTGCTCACTAGCCATGCCCTTCAACTATGACCATTAGCACCGGCCTTCGGTTGTGGGCACTCTACATACATGTACAAAGACTCTGGCACCATGTACAAAAACTCTGTTTAGAAAGCTAATACATTTCTAAAAAAACAAACACAAGACGTAGTCTAATTAAGGTTGTTTAATCAACCAGAGCCCAGGCGCATCCAGACTTTGCAAACCCAACTTTGATCACTATACATATTGTTCCAGAAGGTTTCCTAAATAAGCCCACCAGCCATGGCCTTAAGCCATGATTGTGGCCCCGGCCTTTGGCCGTGGCCATCCCGCTAGAGTTCTTCTGGGTTCACTAGCCATGGCTTTTCGCTGTGGCCCATTGACATAATGCCCACTAGGATTCATTGGGGACCACTAGCTATGTCCTTAGGCCATAGCCATTTTTCATATTGTACCATTCAGTTCCTTAAAGTTACCCAGTAGCCATAACCTTTGTCCACATCCATTACCAACCAGCTTACTGTAGCTGTAAAATTCCCCTTTTTGGTCATAATATATATATTTTTACTCTCTCTATGAAAAAAAAACATATTTCCCATAACCACGGTTATCAATGTACTAGAGATAACCACAGTTATCCATAAACACATACTAATAACCGGGGATATCTGTCAAAAGCGCACAAAATCAAAAGTGCTTTGCTGCAGTCACGAAGTGTACACCTCCTTATGCTATGTTCCCACACTCCCCTCAAGTTCTTTTTCCCACCCTAGTCCTTTCTCATTCCACCCAACACTTGTCCTTTCATCTGACGTACTTTCATTCCGGATCTAGTTTTCTATAATACACCTCGTTATCCAGCCAGATATTCCCAGTTATGCACAACTATTCAACCTCTAAACTTGGCCCCAACTCCTCCTCCCCACAGCTACTCTGATGCCATTTCATCCTTTTTCCTCCTCCAAATGGCATTTTTTCCACGTTTGTTTTTGCTAACCCTGGTTATACCCTTTATAACAGCAGTTATCTCTTGCATCGAGCAAAAACAGGATTGTGGCTTTTTTATTTCTGAAAAGCCTTGCTGATGCATTGTGGGACACATTTATAACTATAATTTTTGGAGAACAGGGCACCCCCTTCTCTGTCAAATATTTTAACAACTACTGGACGGAATAAACCCAGAACCCTCCCGGAAATGTTATTAGCCTCGCTCAGCCTCTGTGCTGCATAGCACCTAGACTGATACAAAGGTTTAAAGGAGCAAAGGACACCAAGTTCTCTGTAAAATATTTTATAACTACTGGATGGATTTACCCCAAACTAGTCTAGGAAAGTAAAAAAATGCTTCTTATTTCTTAATCTTCCAAATGGTTTTGACGTTATGGCTGTTCAAAAACTGCACTTTTTCTCGATAGGAAAATCAACACGAATACACTGCAAACAACATTTTTATGTTTTCCTAATAATTTTTTCATTTTTATAACAAATTGTTGCCCTTGATAAATTGTGTGTTTGGAAAATGTCATCGAAATGCATCCAGCAAGTCAAATGTTGTTCGCCTCGCTCAGCCTCTTAACTGTAGACATTGCTGTGTAGAGTTTTAAAAAATTGATAATAATATTTTGATTTTAGGATAATGAAGAGAGAATTGATGGTGCCTGCTCAAATTGATCAGTATGGTATATTTGATAACATAAACAGAAGAATGCAAAATCGGGTAAGTATAGACAGTCGATATCGACTTGTCATCCTTGGGGGCGCTCCTCTTCTACACTTATGCAGGACATCATCAAGATACACAGCTAAGATGAGGAATTGGGTCTGAGGCACGACTAATAAGTCACTCATGCCGTGGCCTCAGGAGGGTTTGCTGTAAAAACAGTATTGTAACATATGACAACATATTTGCATTCTACATACAAGGGAAAGAAGTTACAGAAAAGGTTGGCTGTTATAGAGCTATGGGAGATGTAACAGAGTGAGAAAGATGATCCAGCGGAGAAGTGGATGATTAATCAGCATAAAGGGCAGTATAAAATGCCTTTGGCTTCCCTTTGCCCTCCAGAAAATAAGAGTGTAGACATAGAGGAGAAGGGATTTTATCAGTTAAAGGAATTGAAAGCAGCATTGGGGTACATTAATCTGACATACAAGCCCCTGCTTATAACAGTGAGGACAAAGCGGAAGAGAGTCATCATTACAGGCGAGTATTGCACGCTGTCTTTTGGTAGACTAGATCTTGATGATGCGGAAAAAGGTAACAGTCATACAAGCTGGGGCATAATAATCCCAGATGAAGAAAGGGAAGAAAGCGAGAGAGCGCAAAGGAGAGTACATGCAGATTTTCGAAACAATCAAGTGAAGAAAAAGGGGTAAAATGGTCAGATTTAGAGGACCCAAAAGAAAGAACACCAGAATCGACACAATATAGTGAGCAACCAAAAGCATGATTGCACAGTACAGGGGATGTATCCCCACCTTCTTTAAGCAGATTAAGGGCACTACAAAGACAGAGACAAACTGTGGGGATGAGCCCGGCCTGGAAGTCAAGAAGTGGAGGCAGGTGTGATTATGGACCAGGATCTTCACAATTCCCATTATTAGAGAAAGGGGGAGGACAACCACAATATATACCATAGCCAAAAATGAATAAAGACAATTTAAGATGTAAATTACTGAGTTTACATACAGTGCAGGGAAAATGGATTTAACAGCGAGATGGAATGACATCAGGAATGACATTAGCTATAGGTGACATAAAAGGCTTGCTAGTACCCATTATAGGGGAGAGAGCTGATAACATTTGGAAGTGAGCAGTATATGTACGTGTGACTGCACAAAACACAACGCGCGATGGAACATCATTTATTAATTGCAGAGCAGATGTATGGCAGGCGCTCAGAGTACAATACCCCAATACATCAGATATGGGTGCGTTAATGATTAGGAAAATTGGAGAGGATGAAGACCCCTGTTTATATTCAAGATATTCAAGAGAAATGGTACATTGTGATGCATGAACCGTAGAACAAAACAGTAGCATTATTTTACCACTTTGTGTGGGTATGGGAGGCAAGGTCCTTTGAGACCCCCTCCCCTCCATTCTAGCCCTACGTGCAGATTATGACTTGTCCACCAGCCACCCAAGCGCCTGTGGCCAGGGATGCGTGATGGCTGTGGTACGACCCATATGCATGCACACATGACCAAAAAGCTGATCCCTGACTCCATTTTGTGATACAACTAGGCTCCTTTTTGTACATAGCACCACAGGCCTCATAGACAACGGGTGCCTGCAGAGCTGCAGCACTCCCTCAAGAATCATGCACAGTGATCCTGTCATCTCCCTCACCCTCCTACCCTCTGCGTCCCTGCAGAAGGCCTGTTCCCACTGGACACTAGGCGCGAACAAGCTACATGAGAAACACTGTATCTTTCACCTTCCACAGTCCATCACTGACCTGTGAATGACCAGGTAAAGGCTTGGGTTTAAAGAAAACAATTATCAACACAAACATGCCCCGTCCCCTTGCAGACCCCACATTTATCATATACACTGTGGATAATGCCCCAACCTTGTTCTCCCTTTTGATGCAACCAATATGGATTATACGCCTTTGTGCCACTCTGATTCACCCAAACTGTTAATCCCTCTGTAAAGGTTATAAATCCTCTCATGTAATTGTGTATTAAGGGGCTAAAATCAAAACAAGAAGATCCTCATCCATGTTCCAAAGCACATAAGTTATTAGTCATATGCCCAAGCCCCATATTATTGAACAAATCCTGTCTTGTTCTGCATGAGATGTTGATTTACTTGTTTGATGCAATATAAGGCACTCATTCCAAATGTTCACCGGCTTTTCAAATATACATGTGTTCACAAAAATAATTAACTTGCATAACTGCTCCCAATGTATATAATGTAAAACAGCAAAGTTTCAAGACTGGTGTTGATAGAATTTACTTTGTAACATGTTACTATGATAAACGTAAACGTGCAACCTATACAATGTTCATAAGCTCGCATATTGTTCAATGTACCTGTACCTACACTGGCTTAATCCTACCCCGCATTATAAATGACATGTATGTAACCCTTTAAAGTAAATGAGCTAGAAATAACAGGGCTCTCTCTCTGTGTTCTCCTGCAGCTCTGCGCATGCAGCCCCCACTTTCCTCCTGCCTCAGGTCAGGCTGACTGCTAAAGGCCCTTATTCTTATTTACTATGTGATGCTGTAACTGTAACCTCTCACCCCTCCACTAAGCCTGCACCAGGCATCCACCCTCCCCTAAGCCCCTAGACCCACAACAACACCATAAAACTTGGTTTGCACCCCGAGAACTTGGTTAATAGAAATACAGGCAACAAGCCTCTCATCCCACCACCTTTGTATGTACCAGCCATGTACCCTTTCACCAGATAGTATCCAACCCCTACTGACCCTGGTGGCAGTATATTTTACTATTGTACTAACATACTATAAAGTTGTCCCCCACTAGATCTAACAAAGTAGAATGATAGAGGCATCCCTGACATGTGCCCCCTGCTAGAGTACCTGAACCCATGAAGCAGCCCTTTTATTGCACAGTGTTTTATGATGTTGAGATAAGAGCAGCCAGAGTTATGTGCTATTTCTCTTGTGATGTTAGATAAACAACTTGTAGGATTTACAGGGCATTATGAATTATAATGAACACTGAATGTGTGGCAGCAAGGGCAAGGGCAAATATCAGTACAGCTAAGATGTATCAATTCAAACATCTCCTCATCCGCCACTCCACCCCGATGTGCCCAGCTGACCTCCAAGCATCACTGTGACACCACTTGGAGCCTCACCAATCCTGGAGCTTTGATATTATACAATATAATCTGTCCAGTCCCCAATGCCCAATCTCATCGATTCATGTAATCCCTAGTTCCCACGTCATAGGTGAAGTGGTTTTGTAACAAAATGTGAATGTTTTCTGATGTCTGGCAGAGCGCTCTCCGAGTTTGCAGTTCTTTGCTTGCCCTATTTTAGTTTTTGGATAAACTTACTTTTTACATTCACCCGCACTTGGTCTCATTCCCTCCTGGGGTGTGTCCATTATTGACTCTCATTGGGGAGTGATCACTGTATTTTTGGGGACGCTCACTTTCAAGTGTCAGGGACTGCCCGCGCCAGTACAATGGCAAATTAAGAAACAGGTAGGAGTGGAAACCAAGTCAGGGCCAGAAATACAATTGACAATCGTGCATCACTGCCGATTGATGCAGCAGAAGAATAAGAAGAAAGCCGAGAGTAGAAAGCAGGGGGAAGCAAAGTTATTCCATAAAAAGTTGGCAAAAATAACTATGGAGGGAGCGGTATTGACGAGTAATGTAGGTGTGGTGACACAGGAGATGCAGAAGAGGCAATCTGTGCAGTAAACCAATGTAGTGCCTCCCACAGATCAAAGTGGGTAGAATATTTAGCTAAGGGAAGAGTAAGTGTGCCTAGAGGAGGAGGACAAAGTGGATTTCAAAACCCTCAGGGAAGAGAGGATTTAAAGGCAGACAACCACATCAATGCTGGAATTGTGGAATACTAGGACACATATCCATAGCATGTAGAAGCAGGGGAGACATGCAGGAAAATTGGCAAGCTCCGCAATATAATACAGAACGATATATGTGCGGCAACCACAGCAAATGCAGAAAGCACCAATACAAATGCAATCACCACAAGGGCAATCACTGCAAGTGCCCATGCAGACCAGTGATCGAAGTGTACGAAAAGATATAGTGGAACTATGTTCCTTGCTGGCATGCACCCACTCCCCACAAACCCCATTGCCACGCCTTCTCCCACACACAATACAAACTCCCAAACACTTGCACCTGCTGTTTAAGGGAACGTTCAGTGCAGTGCACTGAAAGTGCACTCTGAAACGTCTTCCTACACGTTTATTTTAAAACGATACCATTACGGAATGGTTTCTTTTCAAAATAAAAGTACAGGAGCTATAAAACGTAATTTAAAAAAGTAGAGAAGCACTCCTCCCGTACGCTCCCCCACACTTCGACCACTGATGCAGACACAACAGGTACAAACTCAGCAAACACAGACACAGGTGTTCTAAGGTGCCACAATGGAATATGACTACAGGAGTCCAGCATACACCCACACCCAACTTAGGTAGTGTGACTGTGGTAGGAGGACATCCTTTACCATGTACAGGGATGGATTTATATCCACAACAGGACAGCCCACAAAGGGACCTGATCTGTACAGTACTATCAGTGACACCAGACCTCAGAGAGGAACCAAGGTTCAAGGTGACACTAGGAAGCAAGACATTTTCATTTCTCATGGACACTAGAGCAACCCGTTCCTGTGTCCGCGAGGGGACATTTCCAATGTCAGATATTGCAATGAATGATTAAGGATTATCTGCAGCGATGAGTTTAGTTCCTTTTACAGTCGAATTACCATTCTCTATAGGAAAACACAACATGTCTATGCACATTATTATATTCTAGGCAAACGCCAGTTAACATATTAGGGAGTGACTTAATGACGAAACCTAACATGGCAATATCTTTTACTGACAAAGGAATAGCGTGTTCCACACCAGGGATATATTATATGATTGTGAGAAAGTTTACATAACCCTTTACTGGCCAGAAAGCATTACGAGTGGTCCCTTGGGATCCAGAAGTATTTTTGTATGGAGTGACTGTTTTATTATCATGGTTACCCAGATTGATAGTTAACTATTAAGAATATCTGTTGTGCTTTTTTTCAGACCAGAAATCCCTATGGTTGATGTAGATGGGTAGATTATCCCCTTGGAGTTTGAAGCAGCAGTGTTCAGAGAGGAAAGGGTGGTTCTTCGTGGGACAGATGATAAGGGAGAAGGATGAAGAACAGTGATAGCCCTCAGTGAAGAATATGTGCTGACAGATTTGGCAGACAAGGAGCTGTTTATGGATGACTATTCAGATGATGAAGTATTTTTCATAAGTCTTAATTATTGGATAAAAGTAGAAAACAGAGAAATACCACAGAGAATGCCATTGGTAAAAAAAGAACCATTATTTTTCCCAGAAGATTTAGCGAAAGTGCTAAAGATGTTATGGCCTGCAAGTCCATATGACGTGGGTCTCTTAAAAGGAGTAGGATCAGTTAAATTCAGGCTTAAATCAGGAGCACCTTTGCCATGTGCAAAGCAATACCACATGTACGGAGAGGTGGATGAAAGTATATTTGAAACCATTTCCACTTTGATGAAGCAAGGAATATTAGTATCATCCAATTTTCCATGTAACACGGCTGTGTATCCAGTGAGAAAATCGACAGGGCGGTCGTGGAAATGTATACAGGACCTTCGGACTCTAAACAGTATAGTCAAAACTGAGTTCCCTTAATTTCCAAATTCTGCGACAATATTGTTCAACATCCCATCTAAGGCCAAATATTTTACAGTCATAGATTTAAAGAATGCATTCTTTTCAATTTGCCTCCATGAAGACTCGCAGGATTTGACTTCATTTTCATATAGAACTATCTGCCTGAAACATACTGGATTGCCCAAGGGATACTGTGAGTCCCCTTAAATCTTTAATAAGTGTTGTCCTGATGAACTGAGGCAATGTTCAGTTCAGAAGTACAATGGTTCAATATGTGGATGACATTTTGGTGTGCAGTGAGACAGAGAAAAGATGTAGAGAAGATTGAATTAAGGTTATGACTATCCTCTCAGACAAAGGATATAAAGTGGACAAAGAGAAGCTACAATACTGTCAGAAAGAGGTTTTGTATATAGGAAAGTTTATTTCTAATGAGGTGAGCAAAGTGTCACCTGAAAGAGCAGAATCAATTATGCAGACCTAAGAACATAAAACAGTGAGAGAAAAGCAACCATGTTTAGGCCTATGTAATTATTGCAGGGTCTGGGTTCATATATATGACCACTTTTACAAGGGCTTAAAGAAGCAAAGGTGGGCAATAATAAAATAATATGGACAGTTGAAATGGCTGAAGGATTTGAAGAATTAAAAAAGGCGATCAGTACAGCCCCTTTGTTGGTAATTTCAGATTATCATGAAGAATTTTATTTATTTTCCCATTTGAATGGAGAAGTCATGAAAGCAGTCTTTACCCAGAAAACAACATTAGGACATGGACACAAACCATTAGTCTATTATATTGGGGTTTTGGTTTGAGTAATGAATGGGCATTTACCCTATGAGCGCTCTTCTGCTGCTGCTACATACAGGATTGAAAAAGCTTCAAGTATAACAGCTAGTTTCTGGCTGGTTCCTGGCAGATGGGGGCTGTGGCGTCCCGGTATTCTAGGTGTGCTGTTGAGCAAACATTGCCTCATTTTTGTGCTTGGATGCCTCCCATCATGGAGAGATGCATCTCCAAATCTGGTGAAATGCGCAGTCCTTTGTAGTCTCTCCCCTGTCCGGGAGAATGAAGGAGTTGCATCTGGGTGGTGTCTGCCAGAGAGTGGTGGAGTGCTGATCCCATAGCATTGGGGGTGTATGGTTGGGATCTGGCCGGCCTTGGTCTTGTGTGGAGTATAACAGGCTGTAGGGTATTTTTTTAATGGATGGTATGCCCATATCTAGAGGACACATCTTGGGAAAATCTCCCCCCATGCTATCAGTAAATAATTACAATACATCTGCTGAGTATGGTATGTTGTCTATATACCCTGTCCCTAATAGGAACCACCCATCTGAGGTATTGGCACTCAGTTCCCATAGGAGATAACAAATCCAGGGTGCAAGAATGGATTTGTTCTCTATTGTAACCAACGTTTCTGGTCTGGATGTAGACTTGCATGGAGGGATCATGGAGTCGGCCTGCCAAGTTATTAACTTGGAAAATGCTGCACTTACTAATAATATTAATCAATCAAAGAACAAAAATTAAGTGCTATCCACGCCTCCCACTGTAAAGTTGATTAAGGTTGATAATGAGACACAGGTTTATAATCTCTCACAACACTTGCGGCTGTCAAATGGGAATTCACAAGATAATGTTACCCCTGCACAATGGTCTCAGGTTAAGGACAATATGTTGAAGGATCTTAATATGTGCAATAGTTTTTCTGACTTTTTTATGTGGCTGTATCATTTGGGTAAATGTGTTGAAGAATACCATTGGGCTGAAATAGATAAATCAGGCCAAATGGAAGCTCCATCCGATGTCCAGCAGGCCCCTAATAATAAGGACAACTTTTGCCAGACCAACCAACGCGAGGAGAAAATGGTTTATGCTTCCCAAACTTCTGTGGAACAAGATCATTCTTGTACTTTGGAATGAATATTCAAATTGAATGCGGTTCCATCTATTCCCTCATTGATGACTAGTGAGCCGGCTCTGATGCTGATCATTTCACCTCCTATTGACACATGTATACCTAAAGCAGGCCATGCTGGTCCAAGCTATTGTAGCACTATTTGACCTAATTCAGTTATAACTTATGGACTGTAAAGAACAAATTTCCAAACACCAGTAATAATGGGCAAAACTAAAAGGGACTTTGTTTAAGATCATTGAAAATGTATCATTACGAACATTGAGAAACCACGAGAAAATGAACCAAGAGAGGGCTTATGCAATAAAATACAGGCATAAGAATGCAAGAGAATGGGGCTGCAGGTTGTTAGAACCTACAATTTATAAATTCTACACAGAATTCAGATAGAGGGTTGGCGCATTGATAAGAATAAGGATTGAATTTTGGTAGGATGTGGAACCAGTAATCTGCCATGTTACCGAAGTATGTGTAAATATCTGCCTAAGGGTTCTTCAAATATTGGATTGATAGTAGATTAGATTGCCTTAACTGGGTGAATTTGGATTGGTGTGCTATTGTAAGAAGCTCTGTATATTGAATCATTCTTTAATGTTGTATGTTTCGTATTTGTTTTCCTTTTCTTTTGTATGTGGCCTAATCCCTGCTGGCTCTGGTGTGATATAAATATATAAATAAGTAAGTGAATAAATAAAACAATGCAGTGTTCAGTAACATTATTTTTTGAGCATGCATTATTAGCTATTTTTGAGAAATCTAAAAGGACATTGACCACACAGAGAGCATCAGGATAAAAGGTAATTATGCTGAATCCTGTGATTAAAATTGTCAGATGTAAGACAGTGAATCCTGCAATGTTCATAGCTGAACCAGTAGGGGAGGATGATTATGTGCATGATTGCACAAACTATAATGAAATTCCCCAAGCTAGAGAAAATGCCCTTGGGAGGGGGGAAGTTATTTTCATTGATGGTTCTTCAATAATTGTGACCAAATGACTGGCAAAAGGCATACTGGATGAGTGGTAGTAGAGCTGAACTGAGAAGGTGAATTTCAAATAGTGACAAGCATGAGATTGCCTTCGCATTGCACAGCAGAGGCTGCAGAATTAGCCGTGCTTATTGTCACACTTCAGAGATTCGAAGATGAGGATGTGACGGTGTACTCTGACTCCGCCTCTGTGATGTCATCCGTTCACACATGTCTGTCACACTGGAAAAGGAGGGTCTTCCTCCACACAGCTGTCACTCCAGTGCAACATGCAGCCATATTGGATACATTTATTGGAGTACTAGCACGCTCATTGACTCTAGCAGTTGCAAAATACACAGCAAATTCTAAAAGGATTCTCACAGAAACAAAGTTACAGATTTCGAAGCCAAAAAGGCAGCCTAATTCCTAACCATTTCTATGTTTGAAATAGAAAGAATTAAACAGATGACAGTACAATGCATGTTGGTAAAAGAGGCCTTTAACATGCTGTCTATTCTCCAGTTAATTGAGATACAAGGGCCAGCACCACAAGAAGAGAAGGAATTATGGAAGAAACTGGAGTGTTCTGTGTCCCACAATTAGGCAATATGCAAACAGGATAGCACTGGAAAGCCAGTTATGCCTCTAGCATTATTGAGGGTAGTGCTGGAGCAGCTCATCTACCCTGCACATGTGACTAGAGAGAGTTTAGCTGCTACAATAGCAGAAGAGTGGTATTTACCAAATATTTTAGAGCATGTGGCACAGTTTATTCTAAATTTTATTGTGTACCAGAAATCTACAGCAGGGCACACTTTGCGAACAATGAGCGGAGCAATTCATAGACACAATAGCCCATTTCAGCACCTACATATAGAATATGTAGACATACTGCAGACAAGCAATAGTTACAAACATATGCTGGTCGTGGTGTGTCCTTTTTCTAGATGGATTGAGTCAGGTCCATGCACACACTGATGCCACATGTGCTGCAATGTTCCTTGTGCATGCACATTGTGTAAATGAGTTGTTCGAACAAGTAGTTCTTCTGTTGGGCATTAAGCATACGTTGTCCTCTATGTATTACCCACAGGTGAATGGCATCTGTGAGGGATTAAATGGATTTTTGAAGGAAAGTATTGCAAAAATTAAATTAACTTTGAAGAAAGAATGGCTACATTGCCTAACACTTGCTTTATATACCCTAAGAAATCAGCCTGTCTCAGATTACCATCTAACTCCTCATGAGTTGGTGACTAGATACTGCATGAGAACCTCCTTTGCTCCTCCAAATAGGTTAAAAAATTGATGTCCATAGTGTAGCAAAGGCACTATGTGACAAAATGCATAATTACCCTACATCAATGAATGCACGTATTTCTTTCATGTGTCAACAGGTCAATAATCGAAGAGAGGGGTCAACGAGAAACAGCAAAGATGATCAACTCATTGAAGTAGAAGATTTGTTAAAACAACCAATTGTATACCCATGGCAGCCAAGTTAAAAGTACAAAGATCCTGGCTACATTTGCACAACATCAAGCCATATAAAGGTGATACCCCAACCGCTCTAGCAACTACTGACTGTGAAGCAAGAGAAGAAATTCCATGTATGCAAACTCATTTGATGGCCAGGAGTAAAGACAAGTAAAATGAAAAACACAGTAGCACCTTAGATTAAAAGCCAATATCTTCTAACATGTAAGAAGGAGTAAACAGACTTGCAGTTATCCTGGAACTAGATAGATAGATAGGCTATAGGAACAATGTGTTGAATTACCAGAGATAAAAGAAGAAAAGTATGCTTCATTATTATGTTACCTATTGCAATAACATTACACACATTCTTGTATGCTGTTTTTACCTACCTACTACAGTATTATCCAGCTCTAATAGGAAGGTACATCAACGTCATAAAGTTTTGCAGAAATCCTGACAACAATCATATTATTTTTAGAATAATTATTGCAATCATATTGCAGTTCTTGATATAAAGGTGTGATTCATAGAGACTTACAGAGTTATTGTCATGATGCCCGCTCCCAGGGAGCCGGTTCAAGCCCTGCGTCCCCGAAAGCGGACATCCAGTCCCCAAGGAAGGACCCAGCAACCCCATATAGGGGCCCTTTGGACAGTGTCCTGGCGCCTATGGCGCCAGGCTCATAAAAGACATCAGTCCTGGCACCATAGGCGCCAGGCTCATTATGGGAGTGCTTGGGTGCACTTACCTGATGCAGACCATGCTGCAGGATCCCAGCCTCCTTGAGGCCTGAAAGGAACTACTTTACCTGTGGGACTAATTTACCATCTGGGCGTGGTCGGGGAAGGATACATACCTGGAACTTCTTCCAAGGCTATTTAAACCCCACCCAAACAGCCACACGTGCTTCGCGTTGTTCTGCATCTAGCAGCTGGACGCTCAACCTGTCTGCTCCTGCATCCTGACTTCTGCCACGCCTGCCAGCATCCTGGATCACCTGCAAAGATAGAGAAGAAGAGAACAGAAGAAGGAAAAGTCCTTACCTGCTAAATCCGCATCCCGGAGACATCTCGCCGACAATCCTGAAAAGGAAGACTTTAATTTAAAAGCTCATCGCGTCGATCGCTGCAGCGCCGCATTCCACTCACCTTTACAGGGCGCCTCCATGTTCAGCAGCGATCATCCGGATTTGCAGTCATGCCCCAGCCCCTAGGGAGAAAAAGACCAGAACAAAAGGTGAGAGAGAGAAGGGAATAAGGAAAGCTAAATCTCCATGTTAAGACTTTCCTGTTGATTCATTCCCTCTTCATTTCGGGTCCGCGCCGCATCCTGGCATTTCCGGACCCCGGCCCCTAAGGGGAAAAAAAGACATCAGCGTTAATGAGCGAATGAAAAGAAATTACCAAAAAACGCTCATTAAAGACTTACCTGATTTCTACAAGGATTTCACCTCTCATCTCGGGTCGGTGCCTGTTCCCCGGCATTCCGTACCCCGGCCCCTATGGGGAAAAAGACACTGGCATTAGTACATTAATGCATGGACACAAGGGGAACCTCTTATCAAAAAACTTACCTGGAAGCCAAGCAAGTTTGGTTCTCACCAATCCGAAAATCCAGTGAAGTAACTGGATACCAACGCGCCCCTGCATCAGAAGCAGGATGGAGAGCTCTTCCTTCGAGACCCTAAGGTGAGACGCTACGAGAAATCACAGAAGGGTTTCGAGGAGGGTGAGAGGGGAAAGTGGGAGGCCGATTGCATTACCCCGCAGACAGTTAATCCCCTATTTTCGCCCACAGAAGGATACTTCTGGGAGCCAGACAAGCCAGATTTGGGGGCCCGGTCCAGTCCGTCTTCCGAACCCTGCGCATCACCTTAGAAGAGGTCACAGCAGCGCGAACCAGGCCAGCGCCTCCGTGGGAGTCAGGTGAGCGTAACAGTTATATATTAAAGTCTGAGCAAAAATGAGGAAGTTTCAGAATATAAGAGGCTCATTGCCATCTAGAATATCAACAAGCTTCCATGGAATAATATTTGTGGCGTCATTCTGAATTATGATTGGTGTTTTCCTTCTGATTATTATGACATGTAGACATATTATGAGATACAATACAGATATGGCTGGTGACAATGAAACATTTACTATTTCCCCTGAAATCACAAACACAATTTTTTTGTAATATTACTGCCCATTTATTTTGATTTAAAAGGGATGTTGGGGAAGAACATGAAGATATAAATCATGATCTTGATAGTGTGGCTCATTTAAAGAATAACCTATGTTATCAGCACATGAAGAAGGTGGGAAGAATAATATCAGATGAAAGGTGCTATGTGTGTTCCCTTATACCTTAGGCTTTGAGAACCTCTAAAATATTCATAGCAACAGAAGTGTTAGTGAAAAGGGCCCATTTCCTTACACACCTTGAACTTTGCCTAACCAGAGGACAGTTCCAAGGCAGAACGGCATCCATAGTGTGGGTGAATAACATGACATCTCAAAGAGAAGACAATGCATCAAATAATAAAATATGAACAGCCTGGAATTAATGGAGCAGGAAACACGATTGAAGAAAATAAGATGTTACAGTGCAAGGATATGAATGGGAAGGAAATACGAGAATTTGGGGAAAGAGCTCAACTACAAATTAAAGGAACAGTGCTTACTCCTGAAGGATGGGCTGATGGATTGGTTGTGTGCAAAGCAACGGCATTAACCAGCCAGCCAATGCGACGTGGCAAATGCAGAAAAGGAATGCAAAAACCAATGGCCTAAGATTGCAAGATTGATGACATGATATGATAGGTTATTTATAACACACTTAATACACAGAGGTTTCTAAGCGCGGACCCAGGAATCAAACCTGTGTTGCTACATGTCGTCTTGCTTTCAAGGCAAGCACTTTGCCTCTGAGCTATCCTCCCGAGACATGGGTCAGCGATAAGGGTCGACCTTTGCAGATTCTACCCATGAAGAATGCATTTGTATGCTTTAGAAATAATGGCACAGTGAAAGTTGGATAAAACCGCAAGTGTGGCCGAGTTTTTGATGTACCAGGCATGAAGGAAGGAACAGCAGTCCTAATGGACATTTACTGGGTCTGTGGATCAAGAGCATATATGAAGGTGCCACCAAAATGGGGAGGAGTTTGTTCATTGGTACTGGTAAGCATGCCATCCTTAGTAGTATGGCAAAGTGACCTGCAGATTACAGACTTCCCAAAAATGGACACGCACCTGAGGAATAAAAGATTGTTTCATCAAAGCACACAGAGGAGAGATCATTACTTCTTAGCAAAATCAAGAAAAGCCTAATATGACATCTCAGATGTGCATAAGTTGTTCAGCAGAATAGCATTGATATTAACAGCTATATTCCTGCCAGGAATACAGACTGCAGAAAATGCTAAGTGGTTACAGATAATGGGAGCTGCTGCAAGGGTAGAGAATGATGAAAAGGACTATAGCGATGGATCAGAAGAGTGAGGGGCAAGGGGTAGCAGAGGGGGTGAAAGCTAAACAAACATGAGCTACTTTAGATGTAAAGTAGTTTGCAAAATCAGAGGAAGAAAGGGGTGGATAGGTGGATGGATAAGGGGCTTTAGGAGAGAGAATATTGTGGAGGAGCAGGTAGAGGCGATGAGGGTGTTGACATAAGAAAGTGTAAGTTCTGAGAAATAGGATTTCTTAGCAATAAGTAAACCAGAATCAAAATATGAGTGCAACATGGAGAGCGTAGCAAGATGGAGAAAGGAGCGAGAATTGGTCTATAGCCGCTCAGCTTTATGCAGAGGGCGGCAAAGGGAGATACGACCTGAAGAGAGCCAGGGCTGTGAAGTTTTGCAAGTTGGAAAAAAAGGGTGAAAAGGGAAAGTTGATTCAAGGACAGAAGAATGTAGAGTACTAGTAGCTGAATCAAGAGAAAAGGAAGAGAAGGGCAGAATTGAAGGAAGAGAAGAGTTCAGAGATAAGAAAAAATATGCAGGATAGAAAGAAGAAAGATTAAGATGAGTAAAGATAGACAAAGGGGAGACCAGAGGGGCAGGATACGAAACAGAGAAGGAAAGAAGTAGATAATCAGAAGCTTAGAATGGAGATGAGGAGATGGAGTAGACAGGGTAAAATGAAGAGATGATTAAGTGGAGTCAAGAACCAGACTGATGAAAAGGAAGAGAAGAAAGAAGGTGCAAGTGATACGAGTCAGCAAGTGAGAGCAGCAGAGGGAACTATGAGTTAGTAGTGGGGAGATTAAAGTCCTCAAGCAGAAATAAAGGGGGGATAATGTGAGAAGGTGGGATAGGAGAAGATCAAGATGTTAAAGAAAGTCATAAGTGGACCAGGGGGACGATAGATGACAAGAAGAGAGACTGCAAAAGGATTAGGAAAAGAAGAAAAAGAGTATTCAAAGGAAGGGAAGGCAGTGTGAGAGGAAGCTGGGGTAACAGAGTTATCATGGGTGATTATCATGGGTGATCCAAGTTTCAGTTAGACAAAGAAAGTGAACATTAGAGCAAAGAAATAAGTCAAGATTATAGTGTGACTTATTGCAGAAAGAGCAATCGTGTAAGCGACCAAAGTGGACTTGGTAATCATTGCGTAAGCGAGCAGAGGATACCAAGGGAAAAGTGTGATAGGTTCTCCTAGATTGGATAGGACATGACATGAAAACAGAGAGAAGAATAGCTAGAAGATAAGTAGATGAGTAAATGGCTAGTCGGCACATCATCTACCACAAGCAGAAATGAATAATGAAGTTCAAAGCATTTTCGAAGGTCACACTTTGAGTGGGGGGCCCAGGGATAAATGTTTCCAAAGAGTCACTCCCTCAAGTTGCAGTCACATGCAAATACGTGACTGCACCAAACAGTCACGTATTCATGACTGAAATTCATGTCAGTCACCAAACACGTGTCTCGGGATGCTGTTGGTACGCTTGTTCAGAGGAGAATTGCCTAGCATTTCGGTGCTGGACTACCCCAGGACATAACAAAGACTGATATGTTTGGGATATGTCTTCTCTGTGAAAGATAGTGAGCTAAATACTATGGGTAAGTCTCTCGTAACCAGGACTAATGTCTGGCAGAGAGACTCCCAGGAACCCCCTTGTTAATTTGCATATTTAAGTAACTTTCGGTCTCACCCTAAGGTACTAGGGGAATCCAGACGTGGACCCCTTGCTCAATATTTTTAGAGAGGCACAGCTCCTCCTGTCACGTTTGATAGGAGCAAGTGGATTATCTTCTATATCTGATATATCAATGTCCACCTCCCCTTCCTCCTCACCTGTCTCTTCAGAGGAGGGTTCTCGTCTGGAGGTCTTGATCTTGGGTCTTTTCTTCTTTGTGAAGAGATACGGCCGTCCGCGGGACGAAGAAACCCTGATTCCCTGATAAACAGGGAAGCAGCCTGTAAGAGGATTCAATTCAGCACTACAGCCAAGTCAACGCCTATGCGTCTGGGGCGATTACAGAGGAACTACAAGGGCTAGCAATATCCAGATGAAAGTTACTGCAAGTCTCTAGCACAAACGGTCACGGAGATATGAGCGATTAAATAAAGGTCGTTTTTCAGATTTGAAATTTTAAAGTTCAAAAAGACAAGTGCAGCTTGCAACTAGAAAATGACAAGTGACAGCTTTACAAATGATAGTTGACAGTTAGGAGGCAGTTCTACTTAGATTAAAATAGAATTGATCATATTATTTTAACTAAGAGATTGGTTCTGCACAGTCTTGCTATGTACTCACACTATATTCTTGAGTTAAATGGGCCTCGCCACGGATCTGGTCAGGTTTTAGACTTGACTCTGGTCTCTGCACTTCACAGTGATCTGGGTCAGCTCTCTCTGGTTCTGCTAACAGGTCAGCTCTACTCTCTGGATTCTGAAGATTGAAGGATTTAAAGTCTGGATCTTTCTGCACAGCTTTCTCTGGAGATTGATGGAGGTAAAGTATGGATTTTCCCGGCAGAGCTTCCAGCTGCAAATGGATTTGAAAGTCCCTATCTGTCCTGTCTCTCTGCTTTTATGTGTTTTTAAAATGGGTGTGTGTGAGCAGCATCACTAGCCAGCCCCTCTCCACTTATCATTGGCCAAGCTTTCATTTCTCCCTTGATTGGGGAAGGAAGTGTGTGTCAGCGTGATGTCATTTTATGGCTTGCAGAGAGGACACTCCCCTGTCAAATTGCACATAATCTATATTTGATTAAAAAAAAACATATTTGCAGAGGTACATATTGTTTTAAAATCATATGCACCCATCATGCATTACAGGAGGTATACCCTGTCCAAATCTGCTCTTCCTGAGGGCTTGCATTCAGAAATGGCACATATTTCACTTTTTAACTGGTTTCGCAATTTCGGACATTAACCCAAATTTACACACATGTGCGCAAGGAGTATGGACATTAGTTGATGAAGTGTCAGATTTTTCACATGCACACATTTTGAGTAATATCCTCTTTTCCGCTAAAACCCCCCTGAACATGCCACCGGTTCTAAAAACCTCTTAAAATGTGGGCAGAAAAATCACAAGAATTATGGTGTCATTTATACAATTTTCACATGTCCGCTCTGTGAGTTATTCATCTTTTTAGAGTTATGTTCTGGCCCCAAAGGGGTGTGGTTTTCCTCCAGCACAAGGTTGAATTTCTGGTTTTTCCAGTTCTGCCAAGCCAGCTTGCTCTCACAGGCAGTGCTCCTCCCCTGTGCTTCCAGGAGAAATCTCCATTTACGACTCCCGCCATAAAACATTTGCCTGAGTCAAGACAGGGCTTTGTTCAATTTCCTGCAGAGCCCAGGTAATTCAATCAGGGAAGTGTCATATCCCTTTTGGTGTGAGCAGCAAAAGGGCAGCTAGGCCTGGGAACACAGCTGTGACTCAAGTTTCACTCCTGATGGGGGTAGTTGCCAGGCAGAATTCAGTTCCTTAAGCCAGGTTTCAGATAAAATGTCACTTTTTGTTACCCAGTTTAAGTCAAGACAATGTTTACATATGCAGCTAGAATGCTGATTCTAAGTTTAAAACTATGACATTTAAACAATTGCAACCTATGTGACACTCAGAAGCAGGTCACTCAGTCAATTTAAACACTTAGATTTTTTAGTGTCTTTCAGTCCAAATTTACTTAAACTGCTGAAATCCACAGCTCAGCCAGTCTTGTTATAAACCTTCAAGTCACTTCAGAATATAACTTTACATTGGATCCACCTCTTAAAATGTCTTTCTTTGGCATGTTTTGGGTTCATTTATTTAGTTTTCTACAAAAAGTAAAATCTGGTGGTTTTAAAACGCCGGCTTTTGGATAGTGGTGAGTACTGGTAGTGCACCCCTTTTTGGGATTTTAAGAAAATGAATTCCCAACAGTTATGGGTTTGCTTTTGGCAATCAGCATTGCCATTCCCAATGGTTTCAGACTACTGTGTGGGTAGTCCACTGGTGGTTTTAGGCAGCGTCCTTCTGTGCCCATAACATCGGCAAAAATGAGTGGCAGCCTATTCTTCATGCATTTCCCTGTGCATTTTCTGGGAAGCTCTGGCCATCATGATGTTTTCCATGTCAATACTGCACAGTTTTGAGGTAGGACTCGGATGCATGGGTAAATACATCCCACAAGCCCCCCTTCTTGCGGTGGCCATCTGATCCTTCACTGGTGGGACCCGCAAGATCTGGGATGTTTCCTCATCTTCTTCCCATAGATGGCACAGTTCAGCATCTTTTTCTCCATCCGGTCGGATCGATCGGTTCTCCTCGCCGGTCCTGATGGGAATATTGGGTGGTACCCCGTGCCCGTTGCGTCTCTGCTCCTGGCCTCCGGATCGTCCTCCTTGTCCCGTCTCCAGGTTTTCTTTCTCCTAGGATGACAAAGGACGAGCGGCAATACCTATTCATAGACGTTTTTTCCACCACTGTTGAGATAGTGGGGCAGCATATGCATTTCATCATAATGAAACATTACATTCTTATTTTGACAAAAAAACAGTATAACTAAGAGACAGTTTCATGCAAATCACAATATTTTAGAGACTAGATGTGGCATGTTTTATGGTTGGAACTGAATTAGTCTGAGACAGTACCCGCTAGGATTCCAGAGGATTCCTCCAGTTGTTGCAGAGTGTGCCTGGGATGGCAACATTTCAACTGGTTTATGTGGACCCACTTGTCTTCCCCCTCTGCCAAAGGACCTTTGGGGATGTGGATTTTGTAGGCCACAGGGGAGATCTTGTCGATGATCTCAAAGGGTCCTTTCCACGTAGGCAAAAATTTCCGCTGTTTTGCCTGGTTTCTTTGGAAGTTGTATAGATAGACCCGGTCCCCCACCTGATATTCCTTCCTGGAAGTCTTCAGGTCATAGTGGGTCTTCATGCTATCAGCTGATCTTTCTAGATTCCGCTGAGCATAAGCAAAAGCATGTTGAAGGTGTTTCCTTAAATTCTCCACATACTCATGAGTTGTGGAGGCATTTATCAGTGTCTGCTCTTGGGTCCTGTAGAGCAAATGCTGAGGAAGCACCATCTTGCGCCCAGTCATCAACTCAAATGGCGACATTTTGGTTGCAGATGAAGGGGTAGATCTGATGGCCATTAGGACCAGAGGTAATCGGATATCCCAACTTGGCCCAGAATCTGCCACACACTTTTTTAAGATGCTCACAATTGTCCGGTTATATCTCTCTACTGCCCCAGAAGAAGCTGGTCTATAAGCAATATGCAACTTCCTTTTGACCCCCAGTATCTCCCACATCTTTGTCATTACTTCACTGGTGAAGTGGCTACCCCTGTCTGACTCAATCCTTTGAGGTAGACCAAAACGGGAAAAGATGTGGTTAATCATCAAGGCAGCTGCGGTTTCTGCCTTGCAATTTGGGGCTGGGAGACATTCCACCCACTTGGTAAACAAGCATGTCACAGTCAACATGTACTTATTCCCCCTAGCCGAGCGAATCACGGGGCCTACAAAGTCGATTTGTAAATCTGACCATGGCAGTGTCATCCCCCTCTTTTGGAGAGGCGCACGGTGCGTGAGGGATGATGGCTGAAATTGTGCGCACACAAGACACCCCTTCAAGTATTGGTCGAGGTCCTGCCCCATGTGTGGCCAGTATGCAACCTCTCTTAAGATTTCCAATGTTGTGTGAAACCCCCTATGACCGGCGGTGGCCGCATCATGGGCGTGACTTAACATCAGGCTTCGGAATGAGGTAGGAACCACCCACTGATCGTGGCCAGCTTTGGATTTCCTTACCAGCAAACCGTCTTGGATTCGGAACATTTTTGGACATTTCATCAACACTCTTAGGTCCTCTTTCCCAATGTAATCGGTATCCGTCAGGGGAAAGTTCTCAGGGTCCTCAAGGTGCTGGTAAAATTTACCAATAATTGGATCCCCCTTCTGAGCGGTAATCAAATCAGCATCAGGGGTCTCCTTACTCCATTGTGCAATTGAAAGGTCGTTGTGAGCATTTGTCTGGGACCTAGTGATAGCAGTGACCTGGATTTACCCCAACAGGGACTCAATCTCAATTAGATCCCCTTGGATGGCCCCGGTTTTGGCCAGCTGATCAGCTAAGTCATTTCCAGTTTTGTCTGGTCCCTCTACTTTGGAATGACCCTTGATCTTTTTCCAATAGATGGTCATCTCATTCGAGGTGACCAGATCATCAATGGTTTGGATCAACTTCCCATGTTTCAAGGGTTTGTTGTTAGCACAAAACATGCCTCTGGTTTTCCAATTAACCAGGTGCTCCACGAACCCGTTCCGTACATAATCTGAATCTGTGATTATGACCAGTTCGCGGAGTTGATGCTGGACAGCAGTGAGGATGGCCTGATGCACAGCCATCAATTCTGCCACCTGACTACTTCGGGGACCAATTTTGTATCCAGCGGAGGGTTCTGGGGACTCATTCACCCATGCATTCCCTACGCCGGCCACCAGTTCTTTCTCCCTGTTGTTGTCAACATGGTAAGAGCATCCATCCACATAGACAGTGGGCATTCCCTCACACTTGTCCTCTTCAAAGACTTTGTGTGGGGAATTAAGGTATGCCTCCGTGTTGTCCTTGATTTTTAGACTTTCGTCCTCGAGACAGTTTTCTCTGGCACAATCATGCAAGTCAGCCAGACCTTGCGCGAGGGGACTCTTCTTGTTTTGGCCATATCTGACCTCCACAGGAAAGCCTTGCATTGACAGAATCCAGGAAGTAATTCGGGAATTACTCACATTTCCGGCCCGGATTCTGTCACTTTGGAGATATTGCAGAGGCTGGTGTGGAGTCTCCACTATGATGTGTTCCCCCTGGATAAACGGGCGGTAATTCTTCAATGCCCACACCGTCGCCAGGAGTGCCTTCTCACAATCGTTGAATTTTTCCTCCACAGAGGATAAAGTTTTGCTTGCATAGGAGATTACTTTATTGACCTTGTCATGCTTTTGGTATAATACTGCCGTCAAGCACGTATTAGAGAACCCCGTCTCCGGGAAGAACTCCTTGTTTCTGACAGGGTAAGCTAGGCAAGGCGCTTGTGAGAGGCTTCTCTTGAGTTGTCTTACTGCCTCGGCTTGTTCTGGACCCCATTCCCACTTGACCCCCCCTTCAGGAGATGAATCAGGGGTCTGGTGATCTCTGCGTAGCCCTCAATGAACTTTCTGCTGTAATTAGTCAGTCCAAGGAGGCTCCTTAGTTCCCGCAGAGTTGTGGGGTCTTTCAGTTTCTGAAGTGCTTCCACTTTCTTTTCCTGGGGACAGAGACCCTGAGGAGTAATCTCATGCCCCAAGAAATTAACACGGGTTCTACACCACTGTGCTTTCTGAAAGGAAAGTTTTGCTCCAGCGGCCCTCAACTGGGTCAGAACATAACAGATCTCCGCTATGTGTTCCTCCACAGATGAACTTTTGATGAGGACATCATCTACATAAGCCAGGTTACCCCTCGCACCCAGGTCGGGCATGGCCTTATGTAGGAAAATGTTGAAATCATTGCCGGAGTTGAGGTATCTGAAGGGAGTCCGGGTCCATGTATACTGCTGGCCCCCAAAGGTAAAAGCCAGCTTGTATTGGTCCTCCCTACTGACAGGCACGGTCCAGTATCCATTGGTCAGGTCTATTGCTGTGAATACCTGTGACCCCTGGATCTGGGCCAGCCCTTGGTCAATGTAGGGCAGAGGCCATCGGGAAGTATGGACTCGTTTGTTGAGCTCCCTGAGGTCAGCACAGAGTCTCCACTGGCCGTTTGGCTTCAATATTCCCAGCACCGGATTATTGAAGGTGCTGTGGACTGGACGGATTATTCCCCTGGACTCAAGGTTCTTAATTATTTCAGTAAGGGACTCCATTGATGCGAGAGGCAAGCGATATTGCTTCACAAACACAGGAGTCATGCCAGGGTCCGTGGGGATTGTGGTTGTGTGGATGTCGGTGCGGCCACAGTCATATGAGTCTACCGCAAAGAGATCTTGGAAATCCAAGAAAACTCGTTTCAACTTTTGCTTTTGTTCCAGAGTTACACAGGCATCAGCTAGGTTGACTCTCTCTTCCACCATCTGCCTGAAGCCTGGAAAGACTTCTGGTTTGGCTATCTCCGCGGCCTCCTCCAGCTGGATGGAGAAGTCCCTGGTCAGAGTGCTGATTTGGACTGGAGGCTTCAGGTGGGAAAGGCAGCCCTCATGGACTTGGAAAATCACCTCATCCCTCCTGAAGTCACAAGTCACATCTTCCTTACCATAGGGGCAGGAAGTGTACACCAGGAAGTTCCCCCCGTGCCGGGTAAAAATCCCGTCTGGTGTTGTGTTGTCATCACTGTCACTGTCAAAGCAGTCCTTGGGGATTGGTCCTAACAGTTCAATTACTAAGTCGATGGAAAAATGTCGGTCATCAACCGCCATTCCAATAATGGTGCCTGCGGCTAGAGTAATACTCTTTAAGTCGCTGTTATCCACCTCTATTGGAATGGTGTCATGTTCTATGTTGACTAATGGAGTTGGGTTTACCCCCAACCCTTGCTGTTGGAGAGAAGCATTTAGATGTATGTAAGCATCAGGGTTTTTCAAATGTTGTCCTCTTTTAGCTTTCACTTCCAGGGAGAATTGTCGAGTCCTTTCTGGGATGGTGACTTCCTCTTTGATCTGAATTTCAACTGCATAAGGTAGCAATTGAGCTGACCTAAATGCTTTTTCTGGATCATCAAAGCCCATGGGATTATCCGCTAATCGGGACCAAGCTTTGAAGTTTATTAGGTCCAAACTAATGGCAAAGCGATTGAGAATGTCACTGCCTAAGTAAAAGGCGGCAGGGACGTCTCGCACGACCCAACAATTGTGGACTATGCTCTTGTTGCCAATGGAGATTTTGAGCATACACCTGCTTGGCAGGAGATGTTTGGAATTAGGTGCTTCCAGGTCCATTTCCCATTTGTCTATCAGTTTGAATGCGGGAATGGCTGGATCTTTTGGGAGTTGGCGGAACATGGCTTCGCTGATGAAGCTCTTACCGTTGTTCACACACACTCGAGCGAGAACAGAGTCCTTCCCATCATTTAATTGGACAGGGATGAACAACTGCTCTCCAATTTGCTGAATATCAGCCAGGCTCTGAGCTGATTTCACATCTTTCTGGACTATTGGAGTGGGAGTTTCTGATTGTGGATTAGTATAGAATCTCAGAGTGTTTCCTTCCAGCGTGGAGTACCACTTTAGACTGGAAGGCAGGTTGATTTTCAGAAATAGAGAGGACCCTGCATCACCAGTCTGTTGTCCTACTGCTATTACTGTCACGTCTGGAATTTGGCTATTCTGGAAGTGAAATTCTACTTGGTCAGATTTTTGTTCAACCATGTGGCAGGTGCCGTTTAAACTAACATGGTTGACACTCTGTTTTAATTTTATTGGTCGGCTAGTCTGGGTCCAGAGGACCCTGTTTACGCAATCTATTAGGGGTGACAACCTTCTCAGGAGGTCATTCCCTAGTAAACAAGGGGTGCCCTCTGGGGTCACAACTATGACCGGGTGTTTCAACTTGTGTCGCCCAATTTTAATGTCCAAATCTGCCGTCCCCTCGACGGGAATTTCCTTCCCGTCAAAGTTCTGCAGTTGTCCAGGAAGAGAGGTGAGAGGAATTTGGTAATTCTCTCCCCTTCCTGCATTCAGTTCGTCAAAGGCCCTTCTGGACAGAAGGGTAGCTTGAGATCCAGTGTCCACCAGTGCCAAAATTGTACCCTGCCCCTGTACTTGTACCGGGGCATAATATCTTCCCTCCTTCTCCTCAAGGGGGCACAGATAATGTACATTTTTGGACAACTGGTGGGCTAATTTTCTGGTTTTGGACATCGCTAGCGAAGAGATTTGGGCAGAATTCTGTGGAGAGCCTTGGGAATCTGAAAGAAAAAGTTGGCAACTGGAGATCAGAGCCATTGTGGGTTCCCCTGGCTCCAGTTCTGGGCCGTCCCCCCCTTTTTGGAGGCAGTCACCAGGATGGGTTTGAGCCAGGGGATTTTCTTGCTGTTGGTTCTGGGATGAGATGGTGGGCGGCGGTAGCTCAGTCTCCACATCTCCCCAGTCTGGATTTGCATCCCTAGGGACCCATTTTTCTTTGGGAGGAGTTCCCCCCTCTCTGAAGGAGAAGATTCTTTTCCCAGGATCCTCTGAGGATCCCTCTCCCTCAAATTGGAATATCTGTACCTCCTCCTCAAACTGAGTCTGTTTGGGTCTTTTGTTTCTCCTACCCCCCCTCTGCTCCTTAGGAGGCAGACTTTCAGGGGCAAGAGATTTTGTTTCCGGTTCCTGGGTTTCCAGGGGCTGTTTACAAGTGAGGAAGGAAGCTTCCTCCAAGGCCTTACACCCCCCTTCCCCTTGTGCCTCCTCCCTGGGAACCGGTGAGTTATCGGGGTGCTGCCCCCGTCATTGTTCTGGAGCACCAGGTCCAGAGTTGGGTGCGTTCTGCGCCGGCATGCCGATCTGAGGGTTCTGCTGAGCCCTCAGTATTTGACCCAGATCCCGTGCCATATTTTGGACCTGGCGCTCTAATTGGGAAACCCGCTCAGGCTGATACGGGGCCCTGTTTTCTCCCCTGGGCTGATCCCGGGAAGGGTAGCTGTCCCTCCTCTGGTAATACCCCGGGTTGGGAAGATTTGGGTACCCCTCCACCCTTGGCCTCCCCTCTCCCGGATTAGGTTGTCTGGGCTCAGGGAATTGGGGGAAGAAGGGTGGAGGATTTTGGGGCTGGAAATTGGGTGGATACCTGGGGAAGAAGTTCTGCCCAGGGTTTGGTGAGTTTCTGCCCTCCTGTGAGAAGTTGGGAGGGAAGTTCCCTGGGTTAGGTGCTTGGCTGGATCCCCCCCCTTGGGCTGGAGGAGTCCACACATAACCCAGGATGGGTCGATTTCCCTTGTAACGGGGACTTACATAATCAGGAGAGCGAGGGACCCCATTTGTGGGGCTGCCTCCCTGGCTCCCTGTCTGTGACTGGCCCGAGGACCTTCTGGGCCTAGCATTATTAGGTGCAGGTAGGTTTTTAGGCCCCCCCATCTCCAAATCCAAAACGGGGGTGACCTTTACCTCTGCCACCTTGGCAGCAGCAGGGGTGCTGTTGGCTTTGGGGTTTTTCTCAGCATTATTTTTGCTATCTACTGGTTTCTGCACCTCATAGATCCGGGTAGCCTGTTCAAGGACCCAGTCTAAAGATCTTTTCTCGTGAAAATCCCTCACGAGCTGGGTCATTATGTATTTGGGCAAGGCATGAAAAAATGTATTTATGAATTCTCTACTGTCTGTGCGCACCCTTCTGATGGTCTGCGCAAAAGCACGTTTCAGTTCTTGCACAAATTCTTGTGGGGCCTGATCCTCCCCACATTGCAAATTGTAGGCTGCCTTGCGAGCCTCTTGAGGATTTCTATGAATGGAAAAATGTTTCAAGATGGCCGCCTTATAGGTGGACCATCTTAAATGATTTTGGTCCTCCAGCCCCGCAAAGAAACTGGAGTATTCCAGGGAGAAGGTCCACTTTACATATTGAATACAGCTTTGGCTGTCCTTCAAATGGAAAGTCTCCATCATTTGCTCAAACAACTCTAAGTGCTCCCAAACAGAATACTTAGCGTTCTTATGGTAAGGCGTGATGACGCTCCTGATCGCCTTAATCTGCTTTAAGGGGTCCTTAAGCAAGGCCCTTTTTGCCTTATTGGCCTTTTTGTTTCGGGTAACCCTTGTCCATTCATCCTCTGACTCAGAGGCACTGCTCCCAGAGGTTCCTGTCTGCTCTTCCAGGTTTTCCCGGATTCTGCGAGCCTGGGAATGGCTGGCAGAATGTGGGGACCTGGTCTCCTGTGTCCTGCGCAGTTCAGAGGAGTCTTCAGATTCCTCCTTGCTGCCAGGATTTGATGGGTACCCCCTCCACTGACCTAACTGGGCAGAGGTTTTCAGGATGCCCTTAATGGGCCTACTCTCCTGGGGTTCCCCACTGAACTGTACTGTACTTGGGTGCCCATACCCGGATGCCCACCCCTCCATTCCTGAGTGGTACTGGCCTATGAGCCCCATACTTTTAGCTGGATAGTAATCTGCCATCCCTGTGGCCCTGTGCTCATGTGCGCCAGGGGACATGGGGGTGGTAGAGTCCAGGGACTGGGAGAGATGAAGGCCCCTGGTGTTAGGGCTCCTGAGGTTATGGTCAGGAGTCTCTCTTTCCCAGCGGACCTCATCTCTATCCGCCCCTGCTCCCTGTTGCAATGCAAGAGCCTGCGCCTTCAGTTCCTCAGTTAAGGCCTTACTAGACTCTATCAGTCTCTCCTGCATCGCTACCTGTTGTTGGAGCCTATCATTGTGCTGGCAGAGAGCCTCATTCTCTCTCTGCGTTTCCTGATTGGTCCTGGAGCACTGGGCCAGTCTTTGCTGCAGGAGGTTTACCTCCTGAGTCCCATCCCTACTGGCCTGCTCCTTTCTTGCCAGAGCATCTTCCACCCTTCTGGTGTGCTCTACCAAGTTCTGGTTTTCTTTTTGGAGGTCACCCAGCCCCTGGAGGGCCAGGTGATTTTCTTCAATTTCCTTTTTTAAGTGGCAGACTTCCTGGCCTAAAGTGTCTCTTTCCTGACCAAGAGCCTGCATCTGTGCCGCCAGGTCGTTCCTTTGCCTTTGGAAGGCACCGGCTTTCTGGCGCTCCTGATCAAACTCTGCCTGGGTATCCAGGTCTTTCAGAATCAGTTTATTGCTCTCCTCTTTCTCTCTATCTAGCTGGCTTTGCAGGGTGACTACCTGCTCCGCGCATGCCCTGTTGAAATTGATCTGTTGCTCCAACTTTTTCTGGTTCTGCAGTAAGGAGTCCAAACTGTCTTGGTGCTCCTTCTGCAGGGCCAGAAATCTGGTATCCTGGTCTGTCTTTTCCTGTTGTAGGATGCCCATATCCTCTTTTATTTTAATGATATATTGCCTACTATCATTTTCTGACTCATGGCTCCTGAGCAGCCTCTGCTCAGAAGAGTCCAGCTCAGATTGGGCCTTCTGTAATGCCAGCAGTTGCCTACTCGCCAGATCTTGGCCTTCAGCACATTTGTCCTGCATGGCTCCCATATGTAAATATAAATATGCCGCTACCCTGGCAATCTTATTGTGTTCATCTTTGGCTTTAGGAGCCATATATAGTTCACTCAGGGCCACATGTAATGGACCCTGATCTCTCCATAGGTCTGACCCTGTTTCAGTGACCTGTCGCGTGATGGCCTGCAACCAGGCATCCTGGCCCTGTTCAGTCCATTCACCTCTCACAAATAGTTTATGTAAGAGGTGCTCTCTGGCTATTTTCATGTCTACTAAGGTCGTCATTCTAGAGATTGGTCTCTGTCCTGACTTACAGAAGTTTGTATTTTATTTTTGCAAAACAGACCTTTTCCTAAGAGCGTTCCTATGAGGAGTGCTTTACAGCGTAACACAGCGTGGTGATCCGACCGGATATGTGTATCTGGTCGGCTGGCACGCTGTATTAATCTGCACAAATGGTAGATCTAACCCAAACGTCCGGCACGAGCCCCCAATTTGTAAGAGGATTCAATTCAGCACTACAGCCAAGTCAACGCCTAGTCTAGAATACTGAATGAAAACCCTTATTGATATATCTTTATGTCCAGTTCATGCATTCTGGATGACTACCCCTATATAACACCCCTCTCTTGGAATCCTCCTGACCCCACTGAGCCAAGAAGTAGTTCTGTTTTGCAAGTTAAAAGGTTTAATTGATAGTTTAAACAATAGGTATATATATCACACTTTAGAATAAATTAATAATTGAATAGCACACTTAATCTGATATGATAAAGATTAACAACGGCGAATCTGGCACTAGCACACTTCTTGATAATCACTAAGGAGTTGACATGAAATGGATAAGATAGCAACAATACTTTTATGGTTTCAAATGGATGCAATGTGGAATGAAATGCAGTAAAGAAAATAACTTGATAGGATTTCAGCAAAGACAATGTAATCACTTTCTTGTACAATTCACCCCCCCTTTTATGCAATGCAGGGAAATGGAAGGAAGGCACACAATTCTCAGAAATGCAATTCAAATGTAATTCAGTTCACCCAGCAACTTAGACTACAGACGTTGAAAACACAGGCAAAATGCTTTGATATGTGCTGGCAATGTAGAAAAAAAAATATGCTAAAATGCTTTTAATTCCCTCTAGGAGGTTCAGGGTGAGTGATATCTAGTTAATATTAGTCCAGGCTCACTTTAGCAATGATGCAGGGATGGTTTTTATGAGGCAAACGAATTTCTTTCAGAGGAAAGCAAAAGCAGCTATCTTTTTGCAAGTGGAGAAATTTGCAAATCGCGGTAAAATTCGCGAATGCGTCTGGGGCGATTACAGAGGAACTACAAGGGCTAGCAATATCGTTTTGGGGTCCTAGGAAAGCCTAGGATCTCAGCTTCCAGATGAAAGTTACTGCAAGTCTCTAGCACAAACGGTCACGGAGATATGAGCGATTAAATAAAGGTTGTTTTTCAGATTTGAAATTTTAAAGTTCAAAAAGACAAGTGCAGCTTGCAACTAGAAAATGACAAGTGACAGCTTTACAAATGATAGTTGACAGTTAGGAGGCAGTTCTACTTAGATTAAAATAGAATTGATCATATTATTTTAACTAAGAGATTGGTTCTGCACAGTCTTGCTATGTACTCACACTATATTCTTGAGTTAAATGGGCCTCGCCACGGATCTGGTCAGGTTTTAGACTTGACTCTGGTCTCTGCACTTCACAGTGATCTGGGTCAGCTCTCTCTGGTTCTGCTAACAGGTCAGCTCTACTCTCTGGATTCTGAAGATTGAGGGATTTAAAGTCTGGATCTTTCTGCACAGCTTTCTCTGGAGATTGATGGAGGTAAAGTATGGATTTTCCCGGCAGAGCTTCCAGCTGCAAATGGATTTGAAAGTCCCTATCTGTCCTGTCTCTCTGCTTTTATGTGTTTTTAAAATGGGTGTGTGTGAGCAGCATCACTAGCCAGCCCCTCTCCACTTATCATTGGCCAAGCTTTCATTTCTCCCTTGATTGGGGAAGGAAGTGTGTGTCAGCGTGATGTCATTTTATGGCTTGCAGAGAGGACACTCCCCTGTCAAATTGCACATAATCTATATTTGATTAAAAAAAAACATATTTGCAGAGGTACATATTGTTTTAAAATCATATGCACCCATCATGCATTACAGGAGGTATACCCTGTCCAAATCTGCTCTTCCTGAGGGCTTGCATTCAGAAATGGCACATATTTCACTTTTTAACTGGTTTCGCAATTTCGGACATTAACCCAAATTTACACACATGTGCGCAAGGAGTATGGACATTAGTTGATGAAGTGTCAGATTTTTCACATGCACACATTTTGAGTAATATCCTCTTTTCCGCTAAAACCCCCCTGAACATGCCACCGGTTCTAAAAACCTCTTAAAATGTGGGCAGAAAAATCACAAGAATTATGGTGTCATTTATACAATTTTCACATGTCCGCTCTATGAGTTATTCATCTTTTTAGAGTTATGTTCTGGCCCCAAAGGGGTGTGGTTTTCCTCCAGCACAAGGTTGAATTTCTGGTTTTTCCAGTTCTGCCAAGCCAGCTTGCTCTCACAGGCAGTGCTCCTCCCCTGTGCTTCCAGGAGAAATCTCCATTTACGACTCCCGCCATAAAACATTTGCCTGAGTCAAGACAGGGCTTTGTTCAATTTCCTGCAGAGCCCAGGTAATTCAATCAGGGAAGTGTCATATCCCTTTTGGTGTGAGCAGCAAAAGGGCAGCTAGGCCTGGGAACACAGCTGTGACTCAAGTTTCACTCCTGATGGGGGTAGTTGCCAGGCAGAATTCAGTTCCTTAAGCCAGGTTTCAGATAAAATGTCACTTTTTGTTACCCAGTTTAAGTCAAGACAATGTTTACATATGCAGCTAGAATGCTGATTCTAAGTTTAAAACTATGACATTTAAACAATTGCAACCTATGTGACACTCAGAAGTAGGTCACTCAGTCAATTTAAACACTTAGATTTTTTAGTGTCTTTCAGTCCAAATTTACTTAAACTGCTGAAATCCACAGCTCAGCCAGTCTTGTTATAAACCTTCAAGTCACTTCAGAATATAACTTTACATTGGATCCACCTCTTAAAATGTCTTTCTTTGGCATGTTTTGGGTTCATTTATTCAGTTTTCTACAAAAAGTAAAATCTGGTGGTTTTAAAACGCCGGCTTTTGGATAGTGGTGAGTACTGGTAGTGCACCCCTTTTTGGGATTTTAAGAAAATGAATTCCCAACAGTTATGGGTTTGCTTTTGGCAATCAGCATTGCCATTCCCAATGGTTTCAGATTACTGTGTGGGTAGTCCACTGGTGGTTTTAGGCAGCGTCCTTCTGTGCCCATAACATCGGCAAAAATGAGTGGCAGCCTATTCTTCATGCATTTCCCTGTGCATTTTCTGGGAAGCTCTGGCCATCATGATGTTTTCCATGTCAATACTGCACAGTTTTGAGGTAGGACTCGGATGCATGGGTAAATACATCCCACAAGCCCCCCTTCTTGCGGTGGCCATCTGATCCTTCACTGGTGGGACCCGCAAGATCTGGGATGTTTCCTCATCTTCTTCCCATAGATGGCACAGTTCAGCATCTTTTTCTCCATCCGGTCGGATCGATCGGTTCTCCTCGCCGGTCCTGATGGGAATATTGGGCGGTACCCCGGGCCCGTTGCGTCTCTGCTCCTGGTCTCCGGATCGTCCTCCTTGTCCCGTCTCCAGGTTTTCTTTCTCCTAGGACGACAAAGGAAGAGCGGCAATACCTATCCATAGACGTTTTTTCCACCACTGTTGAGAATGTGGGGCAGCATATGCATTTCATCATAATGAAACATTACATTCTTATTTTGACAAAAAAACAGTATAACTAAGAGACAGTTTCATGCAAATCACAATATTTTAGAGACTAGATGTGGTATGTTTTATGGTTGGAACTGAATTAGTCTGAGACAGTACCCCCTAGGATTCCAGAGGATTCCTCCAGTTGTTGCAGAGTGTGCCTGGGATGGCAACATTTCAACTGGTTTATGTGGACCCACTTGTCTTCCCCCTCTGCCAAAGGACCTTTGGGGATGTGGATTTTGTAGGCCACAGGGGAGATCTTGTCGATGATCTCAAAGGGTCCTTTCCACGTAGGCAAAAATTTCCGCTGTTTTGCCTGGTTTCTTTGGAAGTTGTATAGATAGACCCGGTCCCCCACCTGATATTCCTTCCTGGAAGTCTTCAGGTCATAGTGGGTCTTCATGCTATCAGCTGATCTTTCTAGATTCCGCTGAGCATAAGCAAAAGCATGTTGAAGGTGTTTCCTTAAATTCTCCACATACTCATGAGTTGTGGAGGCATTTATCAGTGTCTGCTCTTGGGTCCTGTAGAGCAAATGCTGAGGAAGCACCATCTTGCGCCCAGTCATCAACTCAAATGGCGACATTTTGGTTGCAGATGAAGGGGTAGATCTGATGGCCATTAGGACCAGAGGTAATCGGATATCCCAACTTGGCCCAGAATCTGCCACACACTTTTTTAAGATGCTCACAATTGTCCGGTTATATCTCTCTACTGCCCCAGAAGAAGCTGGTCTATAAGCAATATGCAACTTCCTTTTGACCCCCAGTATCTCCCACATCTTTGTCATTACTTCACTGGTGAAGTGGCTACCCCTGTCTGACTCAATCCTTTGAGGTAGACCAAAACGGGAAAAGATGTGGTTAATCATCAAGGCAGCTGCGGTTTCTGCCTTGCAATTTGGGGCTGGGAGACATTCCACCCACTTGGTAAACAAGCATGTCACAGTCAACATGTACTTATTCCCCCTAGCCGAGCGAATCACGGGGCCTACAAAGTCGATTTGTAAATCTGACCATGGCAGTGTCATCCCCCTCTTTTGGAGAGGCGCACGGTGCGTGAGGGATGATGGCTGAAATTGTGCGCACACAAGACACCCCTTCAAGTATTGGTCGAGGTCCTGCCCCATGTGTGGCCAGTATGCAACCTCTCTTAAGATTTCCAATGTTGTGTGAAACCCCCTATGACCGGCGGTGGCCGCATCATGGGCGTGACTTAACATCAGGCTTCGGAATGAGGTAGGAACCACCCACTGATCGTGGCCAGCTTTGGATTTCCTTACCAGCAAACCGTCTTGGATTCGGAACATTTTTGGACATTTCATCAACACTCTTAGGTCCTCTTTCCCAATGTAATCGGTATCCGTCAGGGGAAAGTTCTCAGGGTCCTCAAGGTGCTGGTAAAATTTACCAATAATTGGATCCCCCTTCTGAGCGGTAATCAAATCAGCATCAGGGGTCTCCTTACTCCATTGTGCAATTGAAAGGTCGTTGTGAGCATTTGTCTGGGACCTAGTGATAGCAGTGACCTGGATTTCCCCCAACAGGGACTCAATCTCAATTAGATCCCCTTGGATGGCCCCGGTTTTGGCCAGCTGATCAGCTAAGTCATTTCCAGTTTTGTCTGGTCCCTCTACTTTGGAATGACCCTTGATCTTTTTCCAATAGATGGTCATCTCATTCGAGGTGACCAGATCATCAATGGTTTGGATCAACTTCCCATGTTTCAAGGGTTTGTTGTTAGCACAAAACATGCCTCTGGTTTTCCAATTAACCAGGTGCTCCACGAACCCGTTCCGTACATAATCTGAATCTGTGATTATGACCAGTTCGCGGAGTTGATGCTGGACAGCAGTGAGGATGGCCTGATGCACAGCCATCAATTCTGCCACCTGACTACTTCGGGGACCAATTTTGTATCCAGCGGAGGGTTCTGGGGACTTATTCACCCATGCATTCCCTACGCCGGCCACCAGTTCTTTCTCCCCGTTGTTGTCAACATGGTAAGAGCATCCATCCACATAGACAGTGGGCATTCCCTCACACTTGTCCTCTTCAAAGACTTTGTGTGGGGAATTAAGGTATGCCTCCGTGTTGTCCTTGATTTTTAGACTTTCGTCCTCGAGACAGTTTTCTCTGGCACAATCATGCAAGTCAGCCAGACCTTGCGCGAGGGGACTCTTCTTGTTTTGGCCATATCTGACCTCCACAGGAAAGCCTTGCATTGACAGAATCCAGGAAGTAATTCGGGAATTACTCACATTTCCGGCCCGGATTCTGTCACTTTGGAGATATTGCAGAGGCTGGTGTGGAGTCTCCACTATGATGTGTTCCCCCTGGATAAACGGGCGGTAATTCTTCAATGCCCACACCGTCGCCAGGAGTGCCTTCTCACAATCGTTGAATTTTTCCTCCACAGAGGATAAAGTTTTGCTTGCATAGGAGATTACTTTATTGACCTTGTCATGCTTTTGGTATAATACTGCCGTCAAGCACGTATTAGAGAACCCCGTCTCCAGGAAGAACTCCTTGTTTCTGACAGGGTAAGCTAGGCAAGGCGCTTGTGAGAGGCTTCTCTTGAGTTGTCTTACTGCCTCGGCTTGTTCTGGACCCCATTCCCACTTAACCCCCCCTTCAGGAGATGAATCAGGGGTCTGGTGATCCCTGCGTAGCCCTCAATGAACTTTCTGCTGTAATTAGTCAGTCCAAGGAGGCTCCTTAGTTCCCGCAGAGTTGTGGGGTCTTTCAGTTTCTGAAGTGCTTCCACTTTCTTTTCCTGGGGACAGAGACCCTGAGGAGTAATCTCATGCCCCAAGAAATTAACACGGGTTCTACACCACTGTGCTTTCTGAAAGGAAAGTTTTGCTCCAGCGGCCCTCAACTGGGTCAGAACATAACAGATCTCCGCTATGTGTTCCTCCACAGATGAACTTTTGATGAGGACATCATCTACATAAGCCAGGTTACCCCTCGCACCCAGGTCGGGCATGGCCTTATGTAGGAAAATGTTGAATTCATTGCCGGAGTTGAGGTATCTGAAGGGAGTCCGGGTCCATGTATACTGCTGGCCCCCAAAGGTAAAAGCCAGCTTGTATTGGTCCTCCCTACTGACAGGCACGGTCCAGTATCCATTGGTCAGGTCTATTGCTGTGAATACCTGTGACCCCTGGATCTGGGCCAGCCCTTGGTCAAAGTAGGGCAGAGGCCATCGGGAAGTATGGACTCGTTTGTTGAGCTCCCTGAGGTCAGCACAGAGTCTCCACTGGCCGTTTGGCTTCAATATTCCCAGCACCGGATTATTGAAGGTGCTGTGGACTGGACGGATTATTCCCCTGGACTCAAGGTTCTTAATTATTTCAGTAAGGGACTCCATTGATGCGAGAGGCAAGCGATATTGCTTCACAAACACAGGAGTCATGCCAGGGTCCGTGGGGATTGTGGTTGTGTGGATGTCGGTGCGGCCACAGTCATATGAGTCTACCGCAAAGAGATCTTGGAAATCCAAGAAAACTCGTTTCAACTTTTGCTTTTGTTCCAGAGTCACACAGGCATCAGCTAGGTTGACTCTCTCTTCCACCATCTGCCTGAAGCCTGGAAAGACTTCTGGTTTGGCTATCTCCGCGGCCTCCTCCAGCTGGGTGGAGAAGTCCCTGGTCAGAGTGCTGATTTGGACTGGAGGCTTCAGGTGGGAAAGGCAGCCCTCATGGACTTGGAAAATCACCTCATCCCTCCTGAAGTCACAAGTCACATCTTCCTTACCATAGGGGCAGGAAGTGTACACCAGGAAGTTCCCCCCGTGCCGGGTAAAAATCCCGTCTGGTGTTGTGTTGTCATCACTGTCACTGTCAAAGCAGTCCTTGGGGATTGGTCCTAACAGTTCAATTACTAAGTCAATGGAAAAATGTCGGTCATCAACCGCCATTCCAATAATGGTGCCTGCGGCTAGAGTAATACTCTTTAAGTCGCTGTTATCCACCTCTATTGGAATGGTGTCATGTTCTATGTTGACTAATGGAGTTGGGTTTACCCCCAACCCTTGCTGTTGGAGAGAAGCATTTAGATGTATGTAAGCATCAGGGTTTTTCAAATGTTGTCCTCTTTTAGCTTTCACTTCCAGGGAGAATTGTCGAGTCCTTTCTGGGATGGTGACTTCCTCTTTGATCTGAATTTCAACTGCATAAGGTAGCAATTGAGCTGACCTAAATGCTTTTTCTGGATCATCAAAGCCCATGGGATTATCCGCTAATCGGGACCAAGCTTTGAAGTTTATTAGGTCCAAACTAATGGCAAAGCGATTGAGAATGTCACTGCCTAAGTAAAAGGCGGCAGGGACGTCTCGCACGACCCAACAATTGTGGACTATGCTCTTGTTGCCAATGGAGATTTTGAGCATACACCTGCTTGGCAGGAGATGTTTGGAATTAGGTGCTTCCAGGTCCATTTCCCATTTGTCTATCAGTTTGAATGCGGGAATGGCTGGATCTTTTGGGAGTTGGCGGAACATGGCTTCGCTGATGAAGCTCTTACCGTTGTTCACACACACTCGAGCGAGAACAGAGTCCTTCCCATCATTTAATTGGACAGGGATGAACAACTGCTCTCCAATTTGCTGAATATCAGCCAGGCTCTGAGCTGATTTCACATCTTTCTGGACTATTGGAGTGGGAGTTTCTGATTGTGGATTAGTATAGAATCTCAGAGTGTTTCCTTCCAGCGTGGAGTACCACTTTAGACTGGAAGGCAGGTTGATTTTCAGAAATAGAGAGGACCCTGCATCACCAGTCTGTTGTCCTACTGCTATTACTGTCACGTCTGGAATTTGGCTATTCTGGAAGTGAAATTCTACTTGGTCAGATTTTTGTTCAACCATGTGGCAGGTGCCGTTTAAACTAACATGGTTGACACTCTGTTTTAATTTTATTGGTCGGCTAGTCTGGGTCCAGAGGACCCTGTTTACGCAATCTATTAGGGGTGACAACCTTCTCAGGAGGTCATTCCCTAGTAAACAAGGGGTGCCCTCTGGGGTCACAACTATGACCGGGTGTTTCAACTTGTGTCGCCCAATTTTAATGTCCAAATCTGCCGTCCCCTCGACGGGAATTTCCTTCCTGTCAAAGTTCTGCAGTTGTCCAGGAAGAGAGGTGAGAGGAATTTGGTAATTCTCTCCCCTTCCTGCATTCAGTTCGTCAAAGGCCCTTCTGGACAGAAGGGTAGCTTGAGATCCAGTGTCCACCAGTGCCAAAATTGTACCCTGCCCCTGTACTTGTACCGGGGCATAATATCTTCCCTCCTTCTCCTCAAGGGGGCACAGATAATGTACATTTTTGGACAACTGGTGGGCTAATTTTCTGGTTTTGGACATCGCTAGCGAAGAGATTTGGGCAGAATTCTGTGGAGAGCCTTGGGAATCTGAAAGAAAAAGTTGGCAACTGGAGATCAGAGCCATTGTGGGTTCCCCTGGCTCCAGTTCTGGGCCGCCCCCCCCTTTTTGGAGGCAGTCACCAGGATGGGTTTGAGCCAGGGGATTTTCTTGCTGTTGGTTCTGGGATGAGATGGTGGGCGGCGGTAGCTCAGTCTCCACATCTCCCCAGTCTGGATTTGCATCCCTAGGGACCCATTTTTCTTTGGGAGGAGTTCCCCCCTCTCTGAAGGAGAAGATTCTTTTCCCAGGATCCTCTGAGGATCCCTCTCCCTCAAATTGGAATATCTGTACCTCCTCCTCAAACTGAGTCTGTTTGGGTCTTTTGTTTCTCCTACCCCCCCTCTGCTCCTTAGGAGGCAGACTTTCAGGGGCAAGAGATTTTGTTTCCGGTTCCTGGGTTTCCAGGGGCTGTTTACAAGTGAGGAAGGAAGCTTCCTCCAAGGCCTTACACCCCCCTTCCCCTTGTGCCTCCTCCCTGGGAACCGGTGAGTTATCGGGGTGCTGCCCCCGTCATTGTTCTGGAGCACCAGGTCCAGAGTTGGGTGCGTTCTGCGCCGGCATGCCGATCTGAGGGTTCTGCTGAGCCCTCAGTATTTGACCCAGATCCCGTGCCATATTTTGGACCTGGCGCTCTAATTGGGAAACCCGCTCAGGCTGATACGGGGCCCTGTTTTCTCCCCTGGGCTGATCCCGGGAAGGGTAGCTGTCCCTCCTCTGGTAATACCCCGGGTTGGGAAGATTTGGGTACCCCTCCACCCTTGGCCTCCCCTCTCCCGGATTAGGTTGTCTGGGCTCAGGGAATTGGGGGAAGAAGGGTGGAGGATTTTGGGGCTGGAAATTGGGTGGATACCTGGGGAAGAAGTTCTGCCCAGGGTTTGGTGAGTTTCTGCCCTCCTGTGAGAAGTTGGGAGGGAAGTTCCCTGGGTTAGGTGCTTGGCTGGATCCCCCCCCTTGGGCTGGAGGAGTCCACACATAACCCAGGATGGGTCGATTTCCCTTGTAACGGGGACTTACATAATCAGGAGAGCGAGGGACCCCATTTGTGGGGCTGCCTCCCTGGCTCCCTGTCTGTGACTGGCCCGAGGACCTTCTGGGCCTAGCATTATTAGGTGCAGGTAGGTTTTTAGGCCCCCCCATCTCCAAATCCAAAACGGGGGTGACCTTTACCTCTGCCACCTTGGCAGCAGCAGGGGTGCTGTTGGCTTTGGGGTTTTTCTGAGCATTATTTTTGCTATCTACCGGTTTCTGCACCTCATAGATCCGGGTAGCCTGTTCAAGGACCCAGTCTAAAGATCTTTTCTCGTGAAAATCCCTCACGAGCTGGGTCATTATGTATTTGGGCAAGGCATGAAAAAATGTATTTATGAATTCTCTACTGTCTGTGCGCACCCTTCTGATGGTCTGCGCAAAAGCACGTTTCAGTTCTTGCACAAATTCTTGTGGGGCCTGATCCTCCCCACATTGCAAATTGTAGGCTGCCTTGCGAGCCTCTTGAGGATTTCTATGAATGGAAAAATGTTTCAAGATGGCCGCCTTATAGGTGGACCATCTTAAATGATTTTGGTCCTCCAGCCCCGCAAAGAAACTGGAGTATTCCGGGGAGAAGGTCCACTTTACATATTGAATACAGCTTTGGCTGTCCTTCAAATGGAAAGTCTCCATCATTTGCTCAAACAACTCTAAGTGCTCCCAAACAGAATACTTAGCGTTCTTATGGTAAGGCGTGATGACGCTCCTGATCGCCTTAATCTGCTTTAAGGGGTCCTTAAGCAAGGCCCTTTTTGCCTTATTGGCCTTTTTGTTTCGGGTAACCCTTGTCCATTCATCCTCTGACTCAGAGGCACTGCTCCCAGAGGTTCCTGTCTGCTCTTCCAGGTTTTCCCGGATTCTGCGAGCCTGGGAATGGCTGGCAGAATGTGGGGACCTGGTCTCCTGTGTCCTGCGCAGTTCAGAGGAGTCTTCAGATTCCTCCTTGCTGCCAGGATTTGATGGGTACCCCCTCCACTGACCTAACTGGGCAGAGGTTTTCAGGATGCCCTTAATGGGCCTACTTTCCTGGGGTTCCCCACTGAACTGTACTGTACTTGGGTGCCCATACCCGGATGCCCACCCCTCCATTCCTGAGTGGTACTGGCCTATGAGCCCCATACTTTTAGCTGGATAGTAATCTGCCATCCCTGTGGCCCTGTGCTCATGTGCGCCAGGGGACATGGGGGTGGTAGAGTCCAGGGACTGGGAGAGATGAAGGCCCCTGGTGTTAGGGCTCCTGAGGTTATGGTCAGGAGTCTCTCTTTCCCAGCGGACCTCATCTCTATCCGCCCCTGCTCCCTGTTGCAATGCAAGAGCCTGCGCCTTCAGTTCCTCAGTTAAGGCCTTACTAGACTCTATCAGTCTCTCCTGCATCGCTACCTGTTGTTGGAGCCTATCATTGTGCTGGCAGAGAGCCTCATTCTCTCTCTGCGTTTCCTGATTGGTCCTGGAGCACTGGGCCAGTCTTTGCTGCAGGAGGTTTACCTCCTGAGTCCCATCCCTACTGGCCTGCTCCTTTCTTGCCAGAGCATCTTCCACCCTTCTGGTGTGCTCTACCAAGTTCTGGTTTTCTTTTTGGAGGTCACCCAGCCCCTGGAGGGCCAGGTGATTTTCTTCAATTTCCTTTTTTAAGTGGCAGACTTCCTGGCCTAAAGTGTCTCTTTCCTGACCAAGAGCCTGCATCTGTGCCGCCAGGTCGTTCCTTTGCCTTTGGAAGGCACCGGCTTTCTGGCGCTCCTGATCAAACTCTGCCTGGGTATCCAGGTCTTTCAGAATCAGTTTATTGCTCTCCTCTTTCTCTCTATCTAGCTGGCTTTGCAGGGTGACTACCTGCTCCGCGCATGCCCTGTTGAAATTGATCTGTTGCTCCAACTTTTTCTGGTTCTGCAGTAAGGAGTCCAAACTGTCTTGGTGCTCCTTCTGCAGGGCCAGAAATCTGGTATCCTGGTCTGTCTTTTCCTGTTGTAGGATGCCCATATCCTCTTTTATTTTAATGATATATTGCCTACTATCATTTTCTGACTCCTGGCTCCTGAGCAGCCTCTGCTCAGAAGAGTCCAGCTCAGATTGGGCCTTCTGTAATGCCAGCAGTTGCCTACTCGCCAGATCTTGGCCTTCAGCACATTTGTCCTGCATGGCTCCCATATGTAAATATAAATATGCCGCTACCCTGGCAATCTTATTGTGTTCATCTTTGGCTTTAGGAGCCATATATAGTTCACTCAGGGCCACATGTAATGGACCCTGATCTCTCCATAGGTCTGACCCTGTTTCAGTGACCTGTCGCGTGATGGCCTGCAACCAGGCATCCTGGCCCTGTTCAGTCCATTCACCTCTCACAAATAGTTTATGTAAGAGGTGCTCTCTGGCTATTTTCATGTCTACTAAGGTCGTCATTCTAGAGATTGGTCTCTGTCCTGACTTACAGAAGTTTGTATTTTATTTTTGCAAAACAGACCTTTTCCTAAGAGCGTTCCTATGAGGAGTGCTTTACAGCGTAACACAGCGTGGTGATCCGACCGGATATGTGTATCTGGTCGGCTGGCACGCTGTATTAATCTGCACAAATGGTAGATCTAACCCAAACGTCCGGCACGAGCCCCCAATTTGTAAGAGGATTCAATTCAGCACTACAGCCAAGTCAACGCCTAGTCTAGAATACTGAATGAAAACCCTTATTGATATATCTTTATGTCCAGTTCATGCATTCTGGATGACTACCCCTATATAACACCCCTCTCTTGGAATCCTCCTGACCCCACTGAGCCAAGAAGTAGTTCTGTTTTGCAAGTTAAAAGGTTTAATTGATAGTTTAAACAATAGGTATATATATCACACTTTAGAATAAATTAATAATTGAATAGCACACTTAATCTGATATGATAAAGATTAACAACGGAGAATCTGGCACTAGCACACTTCTTGATAATCACTAAGGAGTTGACATGAAATGGATAAGATAGCAACAATACTTTTATGGTTTCAAATGGATGCAATGTGGAATGAAATGCAGTAAAGAAAATAACTTGATAGGATTTCAGCAAAGACAATGTAATCACTTTCTTGTACAATTCACCCCCCCTTTTATGCAATGCAGGGAAATGGAAGGAAGGCACACAATTCTCAGAAATGCAATTCAAATGTAATTCAGTTCACCCAGCAACTTAGACTACAGACGTTGAAAACACAGGCAAAATGCTTTGATATGTGCTGGCAATGTAGAAAAAAAAAATATGCTAAAATGCTTTTAATTCCCTCTAGGAGGTTCAGGGTGAGTGATATCTAGTTAATATTAGTCCAGGCTCACTTTAGCAATGATGCAGGGATGGTTTTTATGAGGCAAACGAATTTCTTTCAGAGGAAAGCAAAAGCAGCTATCTTTTTGCAAGTGGAGAAATTTGCAAATCGCGGTAAAATTCGCGAATGCGTCTGGGGCGATTACAGAGGAACTACAAGGGCTAGCAATATCGTTTTGGGGTCCTAGGAAAGCCTAGGATCTCAGCTTCCAGATGAAAGTTACTGCAAGTCTCTAGCACAAACGGTCACGGAGATATGAGCGATTAAATAAAGGTCGTTTTTCAGATTTGAAATTTTAAAGTTCAAAAAGACAAGTGCAGCTTGCAACTAGAAAATGACAAGTGACAGCTTTACAAATGATAGTTGACAGTTAGGAGGCAGTTCTACTTAGATTAAAATAGAATTGATCATATTATTTTAACTAAGAGATTGGTTCTGCACAGTCTTGCTATGTACTCACACTATATTCTTGAGTTAAATGGGCCTCGCCACGGATCTGGTCAGGTTTTAGACTTGACTCTGGTCTCTGCACTTCACAGTGATCTGGGTCAGCTCTCTCTGGTTCTGCTAACAGGTCAGCTCTACTCTCTGGATTCTGAAGATTGAGGGATTTAAAGTCTGGATCTTTCTGCACAGCTTTCTCTGGAGATTGATGGAGGTAAAGTATGGATTTTCCCGGCAGAGCTTCCAGCTGCAAATGGATTTGAAAGTCCCTATCTGTCCTGTCTCTCTGCTTTTATGTGTTTTTAAAATGGGTGTGTGTGAGCAGCATCACTAGCCAGCCCCTCTCCACTTATCATTGGCCAAGCTTTCATTTCTCCCTTGATTGGGGAAGGAAGTGTGTGTCAGCGTGATGTCATTTTATGGCTTGCAGAGAGGACACTCCCCTGTCAAATTGCACATAATCTATATTTGATTAAAAAAAAACATATTTGCAGAGGTACATATTGTTTTAAAATCATATGCACCCATCATGCATTACAGGAGGTATACCCTGTCCAAATCTGCTCTTCCTGAGGGCTTGCATTCAGAAATGGCACATATTTCACTTTTTAACTGGTTTCGCAATTTCGGACATTAACCCAAATTTACACACATGTGCGCAAGGAGTATGGACATTAGTTGATGAAGTGTCAGATTTTTCACATGCACACATTTTGAGTAATATCCTCTTTTCCGCTAAAACCCCCCTGAACATGCCACCGGTTCTAAAAACCTCTTAAAATGTGGGCAGAAAAATCACAAGAATTATGGTGTCATTTATACAATTTTCACATGTCCGCTCTATGAGTTATTCATCTTTTTAGAGTTATGTTCTGGCCCCAAAGGGGTGTGGTTTTCCTCCAGCACAAGGTTGAATTTCTGGTTTTTCCAGTTCTGCCAAGCCAGCTTGCTCTCACAGGCAGTGCTCCTCCCCTGTGCTTCCAGGAGAAATCTCCATTTACGACTCCCGCCATAAAACATTTGCCTGAGTCAAGACAGGGCTTTGTTCAATTTCCTGCAGAGCCCAGGTAATTCAATCAGGGAAGTGTCATATCCCTTTTGGTGTGAGCAGCAAAAGGGCAGCTAGGCCTGGGAACACAGCTGTGACTCAAGTTTCACTCCTGATGGGGGTAGTTGCCAGGCAGAATTCAGTTCCTTAAGCCAGGTTTCAGATAAAATGTCACTTTTTGTTACCCAGTTTAAGTCAAGACAATGTTTACATATGCAGCTAGAATGCTGATTCTAAGTTTAAAACTATGACATTTAAACAATTGCAACCTATGTGACACTCAGAAGTAGGTCACTCAGTCAATTTAAACACTTAGATTTTTTAGTGTCTTTCAGTCCAAATTTACTTAAACTGCTGAAATCCACAGCTCAGCCAGTCTTGTTATAAACCTTCAAGTCACTTCAGAATATAACTTTACATTGGATCCACCTCTTAAAATGTCTTTCTTTGGCATGTTTTGGGTTCATTTATTCAGTTTTCTACAAAAAGTAAAATCTGGTGGTTTTAAAACGCCGGCTTTTGGATAGTGGTGAGTACTGGTAGTGCACCCCTTTTTGGGATTTTAAGAAAATGAATTCCCAACAGTTATGGGTTTGCTTTTGGCAATCAGCATTGCCATTCCCAATGGTTTCAGATTACTGTGTGGGTAGTCCACTGGTGGTTTTAGGCAGCGTCCTTCTGTGCCCATAACATCGGCAAAAATGAGTGGCAGCCTATTCTTCATGCATTTCCCTGTGCATTTTCTGGGAAGCTCTGGCCATCATGATGTTTTCCATGTCAATACTGCACAGTTTTGAGGTAGGACTCGGATGCATGGGTAAATACATCCCACAAGCCCCCCTTCTTGCGGTGGCCATCTGATCCTTCACTGGTGGGACCCGCAAGATCTGGGATGTTTCCTCATCTTCTTCCCATAGATGGCACAGTTCAGCATCTTTTTCTCCATCCGGTCGGATCGATCGGTTCTCCTCGCCGGTCCTGATGGGAATATTGGGCGGTACCCCGGGCCCGTTGCGTCTCTGCTCCTGGTCTCCGGATCGTCCTCCTTGTCCCGTCTCCAGGTTTTCTTTCTCCTAGGACGACAAAGGAAGAGCGGCAATACCTATTCATAGACGTTTTTTCCACCACTGTTGAGATAGTGGGGCAGCATATGCATTTCATCATAATGAAACATTACATTCTTATTTTGACAAAAAAATAGTATAACTAAGAGACAGTTTCATGCAAATCACAATATTTTAGAGACTAGATGTGGTATGTTTTATGGTTGGAACTGAATTAGTCTGAGACAGTACCCGCTAGGATTCCAGAGGATTCCTCCAGTTGTTGCAGAGTGTGCCTGGGATGGCAACATTTCAACTGGTTTATGTGGACCCACTTGTCTTCCCCCTCTGCCAAAGGACCTTTGGGGATGTGGATTTTGTAGGCCACAGGGGAGATCTTGTCGATGATCTCAAAGGGTCCTTTCCACGTAGGCAAAAATTTCCGCTGTTTTGCCTGGTTTCTTTGGAAGTTGTATAGATAGACCCGGTCCCCCACCTGATATTCCTTCCTGGAAGTCTTCAGGTCATAGTGGGTCTTCATGCTATCAGCTGATCTTTCTAGATTCCGCTGAGCATAAGCAAAAGCATGTTGAAGGTGTTTCCTTAAATTCTCCACATACTCATGAGTTGTGGAGGCATTTATCAGTGTCTGCTCTTGGGTCCTGTAGAGCAAATGCTGAGGAAGCACCATCTTGCGCCCAGTCATCAACTCAAATGGCGACATTTTGGTTGCAGATGAAGGGGTAGATCTGATGGCCATTAGGACCAGAGGTAATCGGATATCCCAACTTGGCCCAGAATCTGCCACACACTTTTTTAAGATGCTCACAATTGTCCGGTTATATCTCTCTACTGCCCCAGAAGAAGCTGGTCTATAAGCAATATGCAACTTCCTTTTGACCCCCAGTATCTCCCACATCTTTGTCATTACTTCACTGGTGAAGTGGCTACCCCTGTCTGACTCAATCCTTTGAGGTAGACCAAAACGGGAAAAGATGTGGTTAATCATCAAGGCAGCTGCGGTTTCTGCCTTGCAATTTGGGGCTGGGAGACATTCCACCCACTTGGTAAACAAGCATGTCACAGTCAACATGTACTTATTCCCCCTAGCCGAGCGAATCACGGGGCCTACAAAGTCGATTTGTAAATCTGACCATGGCAGTGTCATCCCCCTCTTTTGGAGAGGCGCACGGTGCGTGAGGGATGATGGCTGAAATTGTGCGCACACAAGACACCCCTTCAAGTATTGCTCGAGGTCCTGCCCCATGTGTGGCCAGTATGCAACCTCTCTTAAGATTTCCAATGTTGTGTGAAACCCCCTATGACCGGCGGTGGCCGCATCATGGGCGTGACTTAACATCAGGCTTCGGAATGAGGTAGGAACCACCCACTGATCGTGGCCAGCTTTGGATTTCCTTACCAGCAAACCGTCTTGGATTCGGAACATTTTTGGACATTTCATCAACACTCTTAGGTCCTCTTTCCCAATGTAATCGGTATCCGTCAGGGGAAAGTTCTCAGGGTCCTCAAGGTGCTGGTAAAATTTACCAATAATTGGATCCCCCTTCTGAGCGGTAATCAAATCAGCATCAGGGGTCTCCTTACTCCATTGTGCAATTGAAAGGTCGTTGTGAGCATTTGTCTGGGACCTAGTGATAGCAGTGACCTGGATTTCCCCCAACAGGGACTCAATCTCAATTAGATCCCCTTGGATGGCCCCGGTTTTGGCCAGCTGATCAGCTAAGTCATTTCCAGTTTTGTCTGGTCCCTCTACTTTGGAATGACCCTTGATCTTTTTCCAATAGATGGTCATCTCATTCGAGGTGACCAGATCATCAATGGTTTGGATCAACTTCCCATGTTTCAAGGGTTTGTTGTTAGCACAAAACATGCCTCTGGTTTTCCAATTAACCAGGTGCTCCACGAACCCGTTCCGTACATAATCCGAATCTGTGATTAAGACCAGTTCGCGGAGTTGATGCTGGACAGCAGTGAGGATGGCCTGATTCACAGCCATCAATTCTGCCACCTGACTACTTCGGGGACCAATTTTGTATCCAGCGGAGGGTTCTGGGGACTCATTCACCCATGCATTCCCTACGCCGGCCACCAGTTCTTTCTCCCCGTTGTTGTCAACATGGTAAGAGCATCCATCCACATAGACAGTGGGCATTCCCTCACACTTGTCCTCTTCAAAGACTTTGTGTGGGGAATTAAGGTATGCCTCCGTGTTGTCCTTGATTTTTAGACTTTCGTCCTCGAGACAGTTTTCTCTGGCACAATCATGCAAGTCAGCCAGACCTTGCGCGAGGGGACTCTTCTTGTTTTGGCCATATCTGACCTCCACAGGAAAGCCTTGCATTGACAGAATCCAGGAAGTAATTCGGGAATTACTCACATTTCCGGCCCGGATTCTGTCACTTTGGAGATATTGCAGAGGCTGGTGTGGAGTCTCCACTATGATGTGTTCCCCCTGGATAAACGGGCGGTAATTCTTCAATGCCCACACCGTCGCCAGGAGTGCCTTCTCACAATCGTTGAATTTTTCCTCCACAGAGGATAAAGTTTTGCTTGCATAGGAGATTACTTTATTGACCTTGTCATGCTTTTGGTATAATACTGCCGTCAAGCACGTATTAGAGAACCCCGTCTCCAGGAAGAACTCCTTGTTTCTGACAGGGTAAGCTAGGCAAGGCGCTTGTGAGAGGCTTCTCTTGAGTTGTCTTACTGCCTCGGCTTGTTCTGGACCCCATTCCCACTTGACCCCCCCTTCAGGAGATGAATCAGGGGTCTGGTGATCTCTGCGTAGCCCTCAATGAACTTTCTGCTGTAATTAGTCAGTCCAAGGAGGCTCCTTAGTTCCCGCAGAGTTGTGGGGTCTTTCAGTTTCTGAAGTGCTTCCACTTTCTTTTCCTGGGGACAGAGACCCTGAGGAGTAATCTCATGCCCCAAGAAATTAACACGGGTTCTACACCACTGTGCTTTCTGAAAGGAAAGTTTTGCTCCGGCGGCCCTCAACTGGGTCAGAACATAACAGATCTCCGCTATGTGTTCCTCCACAGATGAACTTTTGATGAGGACATCATCTACATAAGCCAGGTTACCCCTCGCACCCAGGTCGGGCATGGCCTTATGTAGGAAAATGTTGAATTCATTGCCGGAGTTGAGGTATCTGAAGGGAGTCCGGGTCCATGTATACTGCTGGCCCCCAAAGGTAAAAGCCAGCTTGTATTGGTCCTCCCTACTGACAGGCACGGTCCAGTATCCATTGGTCAGGTCTATTGCTGTGAATACCTGTGACCCCTGGATCTGGGCCAGCCCTTGGTCAATGTAGGGCAGAGGCCATCGGGAAGTATGGACTCGTTTGTTGAGCTCCCTGAGGTCAGCACAGAGTCTCCACTGGCCGTTTGGCTTCAATATTCCCAGCACCGGATTATTGAAGGTGCTGTGGACTGGACGGATTATTCCCCTGGACTCAAGGTTCTTAATTATTTCAGTAAGGGACTCCATTGATGCGAGAGGCAAGCGATATTGCTTCACAAACACAGGAGTCATGCCAGGGTCCGTGGGGATTGTGGTTGTGTGGATGTCGGTGCGGCCACAGTCATATGAGTCTACCGCAAAGAGATCTTGGAAATCCAAGAAAACTCGTTTCAACTTTTGCTTTTGTTCCAGAGTCACACAGGCATCAGCTAGGTTGACTCTCTCTTCCACCATCTGCCTGAAGCCTGGAAAGACTTCTGGTTTGGCTATCTCCGCGGCCTCCTCCAGCTGGGTGGAGAAGTCCCTGGTCAGAGTGCTGATTTGGACTGGAGGCTTCAGGTGGGAAAGGCAGCCCTCATGGACTTGGAAAATCACCTCATCCCTCCTGAAGTCACAAGTCACATCTTCCTTACCATAGGGGCAGGAAGTGTACACCAGGAAGTTCCCCCCGTGCCGGGTAAAAATCCCGTCTGGTGTTGTGTTGTCATCACTGTCACTGTCAAAGCAGTCCTTGGGGATTGGTCCTAACAGTTCAATTACTAAGTCGATGGAAAAATGTTGGTCATCAACCGCCATTCCAATAATGGTGCCTGCGGCTAGAGTAATACTCTTTAAGTCGCTGTTATCCACCTCTATTGGAATGGTGTCATGTTCTATGTTGACTAATGGAGTTGGGTTTACCCCCAACCCTTGCTGTTGGAGAGAAGCATTTAGATGTATGTAAGCATCAGGGTTTTTCAAATGTTGTCCTCTTTTAGCTTTCACTTCCAGGGAGAATTGTCGAGTCCTTTCTGGGATGGTGACTTCCTCTTTGATCTGAATTTCAACTGCATAAGGTAGCAATTGAGCTGACCTAAATGCTTTTTCTGGATCATCAAAGCCCATGGGATTATCCGCTAATCGGGACCAAGCTTTGAAGTTTATTAGGTCCAAACTAATGGCAAAGCGATTGAGAATGTCACTGCCTAAGTAAAAGGCGGCAGGGACGTCTCGCACGACCCAACAATTGTGGACTATGCTCTTGTTGCCAATGGAGATTTTGAGCATACACCTGCTTGGCAGGAGATGTTTGGAATTAGGTGCTTCCAGGTCCATTTCCCATTTGTCTATCAGTTTGAATGCGGGAATGGCTGGATCTTTTGGGAGTTGGCGGAACATGGCTTCGCTGATGAAGCTCTTACCGTTGTTCACACACACTCGAGCGAGAACAGAGTCCTTCCCATCATTTAATTGGACAGGGATGAACAACTGCTCTCCAATTTGCTGAATATCAGCCAGGCTCTGAGCTGATTTCACATCTTTCTGGACTATTGGAGTGGGAGTTTCTGATTGTGGATTAGTATAGAATCTCAGAGTGTTTCCTTCCAGCGTGGAGTACCACTTTAGACTGGAAGGCAGGTTGATTTTCAGAAATAGAGAGGACCCTGCATCACCAGTCTGTTGTCCTACTGCTATTACTGTCACGTCTGGAATTTGGCTATTCTGGAAGTGAAATTCTACTTGGTCAGATTTTTGTTCAACCATGTGGCAGGTGCCGTTTAAACTAACATGGTTGACACTCTGTTTTAATTTTATTGGTCGGCTAGTCTGGGTCCAGAGGACCCTGTTTACGCAATCTATTAGGGGTGACAACCTTCTCAGGAGGTCATTCCCTAGTAAACAAGGGGTGCCCTCTGGGGTCACAACTATGACCGGGTGTTTCAACTTGTGTCGCCCAATTTTAATGTCCAAATCTGCCGTCCCCTCGACGGGAATTTCCTTCCCGTCAAAGTTCTGCAGTTGTCCAGGAAGAGAGGTGAGAGGAATTTGGTAATTCTCTCCCCTTCCTGCATTCAGTTCGTCAAAGGCCCTTCTGGACAGAAGGGTAGCTTGAGATCCAGTGTCCACCAGTGCCAAAATTGTACCCTGCCCCTGTACTTGTACCGGGGCATAATATCTTCCCTCCTTCTCCTCAAGGGGGCACAGATAATGTACATTTTTGGACAACTGGTGGGCTAATTTTCTGGTTTTGGACATCGCTAGCGAAGAGATTTGGGCAGAATTCTGTGGAGAGCCTTGGGAATCTGAAAGAAAAAGTTGGCAACTGGAGATCAGAGCCATTGTGGGTTCCCCTGGCTTCAGTTCTGGGCCGCCCCCCCCTTTTTGGAGGCAGTCACCAGGATGGGTTTGAGCCAGGGGATTTTCTTGCTGTTGGTTCTGGGATGAGATGGTGGGCGGCGGTAGCTCAGTCTCCACATCTCCCCAGTCTGGATTTGCATCCCTAGGGACCCATTTTTCTTTGGGAGGAGTTCCCCCCTCTCTGAAGGAGAAGATTCTTTTCCCAGGATCCTCTGAGGATCCCTCTCCCTCAAATTGGAATATCTGTACCTCCTCCTCAAACTGAGTCTGTTTGGGTCTTTTGTTTCTCCTACCCCCCCTCTGCTCCTTAGGAGGCAGACTTTCAGGGGCAAGAGATTTTGTTTCCGGTTCCTGGGTTTCCAGGGGCTGTTTACAAGTGAGGAAGGAAGCTTCCTCCAAGGCCTTACACCCCCCTTCCCCTTGTGCCTCCTCCCTGGGAACCGGTGAGTTATCGGGGTGCTGCCCCCGTCATTGTTCTGGAGCACCAGGTCCAGAGTTGGGTGCGTTCTGCGCCGGCATGCCGATCTGAGGGTTCTGCTGAGCCCTCAGTATTTGACCCAGATCCCGTGCCATATTTTGGACCTGGCGCTCTGATTGGGAAACCCGCTCAGGCTGATACGGGGCCCTGTTTTCTCCCCTGGGCTGATCCCGGGAAGGGTAGCTGTCCCTCCTCTGGTAATACCCCGGGTTGGGAAGATTTGGGTACCCCTCCACCCTTGGCCTCCCCTCTCCCGGATTAGGTTGTCTGGGCTCAGGGAATTGGGGGAAGAAGGGTGGAGGATTTTGGGGCTGGAAATTGGGTGGATACCTGGGGAAGAAGTTCTGCCCAGGGTTTGGTGAGTTTCTGCCCTCCTGTGAGAAGTTGGGAGGGAAGTTCCCTGGGTTAGGTGCTTGGCTGGATCCCCCCCCTTGGGCTGGAGGAGTCCACACATAACCCAGGATGGGTCGATTTCCCTTGTAACGGGGACTTACATAATCAGGAGAGCGAGGGACCCCATTTGTGGGGCTGCCTCCCTGGCTCCCTGTCTGTGACTGGCCCGAGGACCTTCTGGGCCTAGCATTATTAGGTGCAGGTAGGTTTTTAGGCCCCCCCATCTCCAAATCCAAAACGGGGGTGACCTTTACCTCTGCCACCTTGGCAGCAGCAGGGGTGCTGTTGGCTTTGGGGTTTTTCTGAGCATTATTTTTGCTATCTACCGTTTTCTGCACCTCATAGATCCGGGTAGCCTGTTCAAGGACCCAGTCTAAAGATCTTTTCTCGTGAAAATCCCTCACGAGCTGGGTCATTATGTATTTGGGCAAGGCATGAAAAAATGTATTTATGAATTCTCTACTGTCTGTGCGCACCCTTCTGATGGTCTGCGCAAAAGCACGTTTCAGTTCTTGCACAAATTCTTGTGGGGCCTGATCCTCCCCACATTGCAAATTGTAGGCTGCCTTGCGAGCCTCTTGAGGATTTCTATGAATGGAAAAATGTTTCAAGATGGCCGCCTTATAGGTGGACCATCTTAAATGATTTTGGTCCTCCAGCCCCGCAAAGAAACTGGAGTATTCCGGGGAGAAGTTCCACTTTACATATTGAATACAGCTTTGGCTGTCCTTCAAATGGAAAGTCTCCATCATTTGCTCAAACAACTCTAAGTGCTCCCAAACAGAATACTTAGCGTTCTTATGGTAAGGCGTGATGACGCTCCTGATCGCCTTAATCTGCTTTAAGGGGTCCTTAAGCAAGGCCCTTTTTGCCTTATTGGCCTTTTTGTTTCGGGTAACCCTTGTCCATTCATCCTCTGACTCAGAGGCACTGCTCCCAGAGGTTCCTGTCTGCTCTTCCAGGTTTTCCCGGATTCTGCGAGCCTGGGAATGGCTGGCAGAATGTGGGGACCTGGTCTCCTGTGTCCTGCGCAGTTCAGAGGAGTCTTCAGATTCCTCCTTGCTGCCAGGATTTGATGGGTACCCCCTCCACTGACCTAACTGGGCAGAGGTTTTCAGGATGCCCTTAATGGGCCTACTCTCCTGGGGTTCCCCACTGAACTGTACTGTACTTGGGTGCCCATACCCGGATGCCCACCCCTCCATTCCTGAGTGGTACTGGCCTATGAGCCCCATACTTTTAGCTGGATAGTAATCTGCCATCCCTGTGGCCCTGTGCTCATGTGCGCCAGGGGACATGGGGGTGGTAGAGTCCAGGGACTGGGAGAGATGAAGGCCCCTTGTGTTAGGGCTCCTGAGGTTATGGTCAGGAGTCTCTCTTTCCCAGCGGACCTCATCTCTATCCGCCCCTGCTCCCTGTTGCAATGCAAGAGCCTGCGCCTTCAGTTCCTCAGTTAAGGCCTTACTAGACTCTATCAGTCTCTCCTGCATCGCTACCTGTTGTTGGAGCCTATCATTGTGCTGGCAGAGAGCCTCATTCTCTCTCTGCGTTTCCTGATTGGTCCTAGAGCACTGGGCCAGTCTTTGCTGCAGGAGGTTTACCTCCTGAGTCCCATCCCTACTGGCCTGCTCCTTTCTTGCCAGAGCATCTTCCACCCTTCTGGTGTGCTCTACCAAGTTCTGGTTTTCTTTTTGGAGGTCACCCAGCCCCTGGAGGGCCAGGTGATTTTCTTCAATTTCCTTTTTTAAGTGGCAGACTTCCTGGCCTAAAGTGTCTCTTTCCTGACCAAGAGCCTGCATCTGTGCCGCCAGGTCGTTCCTTTGCCTTTGGAAGGCACCGGCTTTCTGGCGCTCCTGATCAAACTCTGCCTGGGTATCCAGGTCTTTCAGAATCAGTTTATTGCTCTCCTCTTTCTCTCTATCTAGCTGGCTTTGCAGGGTGACTACCTGCTCCGCGCATGCCCTGTTGAAATTGATCTGTTGCTCCAACTTTTTCTGGTTCTGCAGTAAGGAGTCCAAACTGTCTTGGTGCTCCTTCTGCAGGGCCAGAAATCTGGTATCCTGGTCTGTCTTTTCCTGTTGTAGGATGCCCATATCCTCTTTTATTTTAATGATATATTGCCTACTATCATTTTCTGACTCCTGGCTCCTGAGCAGCCTCTGCTCAGAAGAGTCCAGCTCAGATTGGGCCTTCTGTAATGCCAGCAGTTGCCTACTCGCCAGATCTTGGCCTTCAGCACATTTGTCCTGCATGGCTCCCATATGTAAATATAAATATTCCGCTACCCTGGCAATCTTATTGTGTTCATCTTTGGCTTTAGGAGCCATATATAGTTCACTCAGGGCCACATGTAATGGACCCTGATCTCTCCATAGGTCTGACCCTGTTTCAGTGACCTGTCGCGTGATGGCCTGCAACAAGGCATTCTGGCCCTGTTCAGTCCATTCACCTCTCACAAATAGTTTATGTAAGAGGTGCTCTCTGGCTATTTTCATGTCTACTAAGGTCGTCATTCTAGAGATTGGTCTCTGTCCTGACTTACAGAAGTTTGTATTTTATTTTTGCAAAACAGACCTTTTCCTAAGAGCGTTCCTAAGAGGAGTGCTTTACAGCGTAACACAGCGTGGTGATCCGACCGGATATGTGTATCTGGTCGGCTGGCACGCTGTATTAATCTGCACAAATGGTAGATCTAACCCAAACGTCCGGCACGAGCCCCCAATTTGTAAGAGGATTCAATTCAGCACTACAGCCAAGTCAACGCCTAGTCTAGAATACTGAATGAAAACCCTTATTGATATATCTTTATGTCCAGTTCATGCATTCTGGATGACTACCCCTATATAACACCCCTCTCTTGGAATCCTCCTGACCCCACTGAGCCAAGAAGTAGTTCTGTTTTGCAAGTTAAAAGGTTTAATTGATAGTTTAAACAATAGGTAAATATATCACACTTTAGAATAAATTAATAATTGAATAGCACACTATATCTGATATGATAAAGATTAACAACGGAGAATCTGGCACTAGCACACTTCTTGATAATCACTAAGGAGTTGACATGAAATGGATAAGATAGCAACAATACTTTTATGGTTTCAAATGGATGCAATGTGGAATGAAATGCAGTAAAGAAAATAACTTGATAGGATTTCAGCAAAGACAATGTAATCACTTTCTTGTACAATTCACCCCCCCTTTTATGCAATGCAGGGAAATGGAAGGAAGGCACACAATTCTCAGAAATGCAATTCAAATGTAATTCAGTTCACCCAGCAACTTAGACTACAGACGTTGAAAACACAGGCAAAATGCTTTGATATGTGCTGGCAATGTAGAAAAATAAAATATGCTAAAATGCTTTTAATTCCCTCTAGGAGGTTCAGGGTGAGTGATATCTAGTTAATATTAGTCCAGGCTCACTTTAGCAATGATGCAGGGATGGTTTTTATGAGGCAAACGAATTTCTTTCAGAGGAAAGCAAAAGCAGCTATCTTTTTGCAAGTGGAGAAATTTGCAAATCGCGGTAAAATTCGCGAATGCGTCTGGGGCGATTACAGAGGAGCTACAAGGGCTAGCAATATCGTTTTGGGGTCCTAGGAAAGCCTAGGATCTCAGCTTCCAGATGAAAGTTACTGCAAGTCTCTAGCACAAACGGTCACGGAGATATGAGCGATTAAATAAAGGTCGTTTTTCAGATTTGAAATTTTAAAGTTCAAAAAGACAAGTGCAGCTTGCAACTAGAAAATGACAAGTGACAGCTTTACAAATGATAGTTGACAGTTAGGAGGCAGTTCTACTTAGATTAAAATAGAATTGATCATATTATTTTAACTAAGAGATTGGTTCTGCACAGTCTTGCTATGTACTCACACTTTATTCTTGAGTTAAATGGGCCTCGCCACGGATCTGGTCAGGTTTTAGACTTGACTCTGGTCTCTGCACTTCACAGTGATCTGGGTCAGCTCTCTCTGGTTCTGCTAACAGGTCAGCTCTACTCTCTGGATTCTGAAGATTGAGGGATTTAAAGTCTGGATCTTTCTGCACAGCTTTCTCTGGAGATTGATGGAGGTAAAGTATGGATTTTCCCGGCAGAGCTTCCAGCTGCAAATGGATTTGAAAGTCCCTATCTGTCCTGTCTCTCTGCTTTTATGTGTTTTTAAAATGGGTGTGTGTGAGCAGCATCACTAGCCAGCCCCTCTCCACTTATCATTGGCCAAGCTTTCATTTCTCCCTTGATTGGGGAAGGAAGTGTGTGTCAGCGTGATGTCATTTTATGGCTTGCAGAGAGGACACTCCCCTGTCAAATTGCACATAATCTATATTTGATTAAAAAAAACATATTTGCAGAGGTACATATTGTTTTAAAATCATATGCACCCATCATGCATTACAGGAGGTATACCCTGTCCAAATCTGCTCTTCCTGAGGGCTTGCATTCAGAAATGGCACATATTTCACTTTTTAACTGGTTTCGCAATTTCGGACATTAACCCAAATTTACACACATGTGCGCAAGGAGTATGGACATTAGTTGATGAAGTGTCAGATTTTTCACATGCACACATTTTGAGTAATATCCTCTTTTCCGCTAAAACCCCCCTGAACATGCCACCGGTTCTAAAAACCTCTTAAAATGTGGGCAGAAAAATCACAAGAATTATGGTGTCATTTATACAATTTTCACATGTCCGCTCTATGAGTTATTCATCTTTTTAGAGTTATGTTCTGGCCCCAAAGGGGTGTGGTTTTCCTCCAGCACAAGGTTGAATTTCTGGTTTTTCCAGTTCTGCCAAGCCAGCTTGCTCTCACAGGCAGTGCTCCTCCCCTGTGCTTCCAGGAGAAATCTCCATTTACGACTCCCGCCATAAAACATTTGCCTGAGTCAAGACAGGGCTTTGTTCAATTTCCTGCAGAGCCCAGGTAATTCAATCAGGGAAGTGTCATATCCCTTTTGGTGTGAGCAGCAAAAGGGCAGCTAGTCCTGGGAACACAGCTGTGACTCAAGTTTCACTCCTGATGGGGGTAGTTGCCAGGCAGAATTCAGTTCCTTAAGCCAGGTTTCAGATAAAATGTCACTTTTTGTTACCCAGTTTAAGTCAAGACAATGTTTACATATGCAGCTAGAATGCTGATTCTAAGTTTAAAACTATGACATTTAAACAATTGCAACCTATGTGACACTCAGAAGTAGGTCACTCAGTCAATTTAAACACTTAGATTATTTTTTAGTGTCTTTCAGTCCAAATTTACTTAAACTGCTGAAATCCACAGCTCAGCCAGTCTTGTTATAAACCTTCAAGTCACTTCAGAATATAACTTTACATTGGATCCACCTCTTAAAATGTCTTTCTTTGGCATGTTTTGGGTTCATTTATTCAGTTTTCTACAAAAAGTAAAATCTGGTGGTTTTAAAACGCCGGCTTTTGGATAGTGGTGAGTACTAGTAGTGCACCCCTTTTTGGGATTTTAAGAAAATGAATTCCCAACAGTTATGGGTTTGCTTTTGGCAATCAGCATTGCCATTCCCAATGGTTTCAGACTACTGTGTGGGTAGTCCACTGGTGGTTTTAGGCAGCGTCCTTCTGTGCCCATAACATCGGCAAAAATGAGTGGCAGCCTATTCTTCATGCATTTCCCTGTGCATTTTCTGGGAAGCTCTGGCCATCATGATGTTTTCCATGTCTATACTGCACAGTTTTGAGGTAGAACTCGGATGCATGGGTAAATACATCCCACAAGCCCCCCTTCTTGCGGTGGCCATCTGATCCTTCACTGGTGGGACCCGCAAGATCTGGGATGTTTCCTCATCTTCTTCCCATAGATGGCACAGTTCAGCATCTTTTTCTCCATCCGGTCGGATCGATCGGTTCTCCTCGCCGGTCCTGATGGGAATATTGGGCGGTACCCCGGGCCCGTTGCGTCTCTGCTCCTGGTCTCCGGATCGTCCTCCTTGTCCCGTCTCCAGGTTTTCTTTCTCCTAGGACGACAAAGGAAGAGCGGCAATACCTATTCATAGACGTTTTTTCCACCACTGTTGAGATAGTGGGGCAGCATATGCATTTCATCATAATGAAACATTACATTCTTATTTTGACAAAAAAACAGTATAACTAAGAGACAGTTTCATGCAAATCACAATATTTTAGAGACTAGATGTGGCATGTTTTATGGTTGGAACTGAATTAGTCTGAGACAGTACCCGCTAGGATTCCAGAGGATTCCTCCAGTTGTTGCAGAGTGTGCCTGGGATGGCAACATTTCAACTGGTTTATGTGGACCCACTTGTCTTCCCCCTCTGCCAAAGGACCTTTGGGGATGTGGATTTTGTAGGCCACAGGGGAGATCTTGTCGATGATCTCAAAGGGTCCTTTCCACGTAGGCAAAAATTTCCGCTGTTTTGCCTGGTTTCTTTGGAAGTTGTATAGATAGACCCGGTCCCCCACCTGATATTCCTTCCTGGAAGTCTTCAGGTCATAGTGGGTCTTCATGCTATCAGCTGATCTTTCTAGATTCCGCTGAGCATAAGCAAAAGCATGTTGAAGGTGTTTCCTTAAATTCTCCACATACTCATGAGTTGTGGAGGCATTTATCAGTGTCTGCTCTTGGGTCCTGTAGAGCAAATGCTGAGGAAGCACCATCTTGCGCCCAGTCATCAACTCAAATGGCGACATTTTGGTTGCATATGAAGGGGTAGATCTGATGGCCATTAGGACCAGAGGTAATCGGATATCCCAACTTGGCCCAGAATCTGCCACACACTTTTTTAAGATGCTCACAATTGTCCGGTTATATCTCTCTACTGCCCCAGAAGAAGCTGGTCTATAAGCAATATGCAACTTCCTTTTGACCCCCAGTATCTCCCACATCTTTGTCATTACTTCACTGGTGAAGTGGCTACCCCTGTCTGACTCAATCCTTTGAGGTAGACCAAAACGGGAAAAGATGTGGTTAATCATCAAGGCAGCTGCGGTTTCTGCCTTGCAATTTGGGGCTGGGAGACATTCCACCCACTTGCTAAACAAGCATGTCACAGTCAACATGTACTTATTCCCCCTAGCCGAGCGAATCACGGGGCCTACAAAGTCGATTTGTAAATCTGACCATGGCAGTGTCATCCCCCTCTTTTGGAGAGGCGCACGGTGCGTGAGGGATGATGGCTGAAATTGTGCGCACACAAGACACCCCTTCAAGTATTGGTCGAGGTCCTGCCCCATGTGTGGCCAGTATGCAACCTCTCTTAAGATTTCCAATGTTGTGTGAAACCCCCTATGACCGGCGGTGGCCGCATCATGGGCGTGACTTAACATCAGGCTTCGGAATGAGGTAGGAACCACCCACTGATCGTGGCCAGCTTTGGATTTCCTTACCAGCAAACCGTCTTGGATTCGGAACATTTTTGGACATTTCATCAACACTCTTAGGTCCTCTTTCCCAATGTAATCGGTATCCGTCAGGGGAAAGTTCTCAGGGTCCTCAAGGTGCTGGTAAAATTTACCAATAATTGGATCCCCCTTCTGAGCGGTAATCAAATCAGCATCAGGGGTCTCCTTACTCCATTGTGCAATTGAAAGGTCGTTGTGAGCATTTGTCTGGGACCTAGTGATAGCAGTGACCTGGATTTCCCCCAACAGGGACTCAATCTCAATTAGATCCCCTTGGATGGCCCCGGTTTTGGCCAGCTGATCAGCTAAGTCATTTCCAGTTTTGTCTGGTCCCTCTACTTTGGAATGACCCTTGATCTTTTTCCAATAGATGGTCATCTCATTCGAGGTGACCAGATCATCAATGGTTTGGATCAACTTCCCATGTTTCAAGGGTTTGTTGTTAGCACAAAACATGCCTCTGGTTTTCCAATTAACCAGGTGCTCCACGAACCCGTTCCATACATAATCCGAATCTGTGATTATGACCAGTTCGCGGAGTTGATGCTGGACAGCAGTGAGGATGGCCTGATGCACAGCCATCAATTCTGCCACCTGACTACTTCGGGGACCAATTTTGTATCCAGCGGAGGGTTCTGGGGACTCATTCACCCATGCATTCCCTACGCCGGCCACCAGTTCTTTCTCCCCGTTGTTGTCAACATGGTAAGAGCATCCATCCACATAGACAGTGGGCATTCCCTCACACTTGTCCTCTTCAAAGACTTTGTGTGGGGAATTAAGGTATGCCTCCGTGTTGTCCTTGATTTTTAGACTTTCGTCCTCGAGACAGTTTTCTCTGGCACAATCATGCAAGTCAGCCAGACCTTGCGCGAGGGGACTCTTCTTGTTTTGGCCATATCTGACCTCCACAGGAAAGCCTTGCATTGACAGAATCCAGGAAGTAATTCGGGAATTACTCACATTTCCGGCCCGGATTCTGTCACTTTGGAGATATTGCAGAGGCTGGTGTGGAGTCTCCACTATGATGTGTTCCCCCTGGATAAACGGGCGGTAATTCTTCAATGCCCACACCGTCGCCAGGAGTGCCTTCTCACAATCGTTGAATTTTTCCTCCACAGAGGATAAAGTTTTGCTTGCATAGGAGATTACTTTATTGACCTTGTCATGCTTTTGGTATAATACTGCCGTCAAGCACGTATTAGAGAACCCCGTCTCCAGGAAGAACTCCTTGTTTCTGACAGGGTAAGCTAGGCAAGGCGCTTGTGAGAGGCTTCTCTTGAGTTGTCTTACTGCCTCGGCTTGTTCTGGACCCCATTCCCACTTGACCCCCCCTTCAGGAGATGAATCAGGGGTCTGGTGATCTCTGCGTAGCCCTCAATGAACTTTCTGCTGTAATTAGTCAGTCCAAGGAGGCTCCTTAGTTCCCGCAGAGTTGTGGGGTCTTTCAGTTTCTGAAGTGCTTCCACTTTCTTTTCCTGGGGACAGAGACCCTGAGGAGTAATCTCATGCCCCAAGGAATTAACACGGGTTCTACACCACTGTGCTTTCTGAAAGGAAAGTTTTGCTCCGGCGGCCCTCAACTGGGTCAGAACATAACAGATCTCCGCTATGTGTTCCTCCACAGATGAACTTTTGATGAGGACATCATCTACATAAGCCAGGTTACCCCTCGCACCCAGGTCGGGCATGGCCTTATGTAGGAAAATGTTGAATTCATTGCCGGAGTTGAGGTATCTGAAGGGAGTCCGGGTCCATGTATACTGCTGGCCCCCAAAGGTAAAAGCCAGCTTGTATTGGTCCTCCCTACTGACAGGCACGGTCCAGTATCCATTGGTCAGGTCTATTGCTGTGAATACCTGTGACCCCTGGATCTGGGCCAGCCCTTGGTCAATGTAGGGCAGAGGCCATCGGGAAGTATGGACTCGTTTGTTGAGCTCCCTGAGGTCAGCACAGAGTCTCCACTGGCCGTTTGGCTTCAATATTCCCAGCACCGGATTATTGAAGGTCCTGTGGACTGGACGGATTATTCCCCTGGACTCAAGGTTCTTAATTATTTCAGTAAGGGACTCCATTGATGCGAGAGGCAAGCGATATTGCTTCACAAACACAGGAGTCATGCCAGGGTCCGTGGGGATTGTGGTTGTGTGGATGTCGGTGCGGCCACAGTCATATGAGTCTACCGCAAAGAGATCTTGGAAATCCAAGAAAACTCGTTTCAACTTTTGCTTTTGTTCCAGAGTCACACAGGCATCAGCTAGGTTGACTCTCTCTTCCACCATCTGCCTGAAGCCTGGAAAGACTTCTGGTTTGGCTATCTCCGCGGCCTCCTCCAGCTGGGTGGAGAAGTCCCTGGTCAGAGTGCTGATTTGGACTGGAGGCTTCAGGTGGGAAAGGCAGCCCTCATGGACTTGGAAAATCACCTCATCCCTCCTGAAGTCACAAGTCACATCTTCCTTACCATAGGGGCAGGAAGTGTACACCAGGAAGTTCCCCCCGTGCCGGGTAAAAATCCCGTCTGGTGTTGTGTTGTCATCACTGTCACTGTCAAAGCAGTCCTTGGGGATTGGTCCTAACAGTTCAATTACTAAGTCGATGGAAAAATGTCGGTCATCAACCGCCATTCCAATAATGGTGCCTGCGGCTAGAGTAATACTCTTTAAGTCGCTGTTATCCACCTCTATTGGAATGGTGTCATGTTCTATGTTGACTAATGGAGTTGGGTTTACCCCCAACCCTTGCTGTTGGAGAGAAGCATTTAGATGTATGTAAGCATCAGGGTTTTTCAAATGTTGTCCTCTTTTAGCTTTCACTTCCAGGGAGAATTGTCGAGTCCTTTCTGGGATGGTGACTTCCTCTTTGATCTGAATTTCAACTGCATAAGGTAGCAATTGAGCTGACCTAAATGCTTTTTCTGGATCATCAAAGCCCATGGGATTATCCGCTAATCGGGACCAAGCTTTGAAGTTTATTAGGTCCAAACTAATGGCAAAGCGATTGAGAATGTCACTGCCTAAGTAAAAGGCGGCAGGGACGTCTCGCACGACCCAACAATTGTGAACTATGCTCTTGTTGCCAATGGAGATTTTGAGCATACACCTGCTTGGCAGGAGATGTTTGGAATTAGGTGCTTCCAGGTCCATTTCCCATTTGTCTATCAGTTTGAATGCGGGAATGGCTGGATCTTTTGGGAGTTGGCGGAACATGGCTTCGCTGATGAAGCTCTTACCGTTGTTCACACACACTCGAGCGAGAACAGAGTCCTTCCCATCATTTAATTGGACAGGGATGAACAACTGCTCTCCAATTTGCTGAATATCAGCCAGGCTCTGAGCTGATTTCACATCTTTCTGGACTATTGGAGTGGGAGTTTCTGATTGTGGATTAGTATAGAATCTCAGAGTGTTTCCTTCCAGCGTGGAGTACCACTTTAGACTGGAAGGCAGGTTGATTTTCAGAAATAGAGAGGACCCTGCATCACCAGTCTGTTGTCCTACTGCTATTACTGTCACGTCTGGAATTTGGCTATTCTGGAAGTGAAATTCTACTTGGTCAGATTTTTGTTCAACCATGTGGCAGGTGCCGTTTAAACTAACATGGTTGACACTCTGTTTTAATTTTATTGGTCGGCTAGTCTGGGTCCAGAGGACCCTGTTTACGCAATCTATTAGGGGTGACAACCTTCTCAGGAGGTCATTCCCTAGTAAACAAGGGGTGCCCTCTGGGGTCACAACTATGACCGGGTGTTTCAACTTGTGTCGCCCAATTTTAATGTCCAAATCTGCCGTCCCCTCGACGGGAATTTCCTTCCCGTCAAAGTTCTGCAGTTGTCCAGGAAGAGAGGTGAGAGGAATTTGGTAATTCTCTCCCCTTCCTGCATTCAGTTCGTCAAAGGCCCTTCTGGACAGAAGGGTAGCTTGAGATCCAGTGTCCACCAGTGCCAAAATTGTACCCTGCCCCTGTACTTGTACCGGGGCATAATATCTTCCCTCCTTCTCCTCAAGGGGGCACAGATAATGTAAATTTTTGGACAACTGGTGGGCTAATTTTCTGGTTTTGGACATCGCTAGCGAAGAGATTTGGGCAGAATTCTGTGGAGAGCCTTGGGAATCTGAAAGAAAAAGTTGGCAACTGGAGATCAGAGCCATTGTGGGTTCCCCTGGCTCCAGTTCTGGGCCGCCCCCCCCTTTTTGGAGGCAGTCACCAGGATGGGTTTGAGCCAGGGGATTTTCTTGCTGTTGGTTCTGGGATGAGATGGTGGGCGGCGGTAGCTCAGTCTCCACATCTCCCCAGTCTGGATTTGCATCCCTAGGGACCCATTTTTCTTTGGGAGGAGTTCCCCCCTCTCTGAAGGAGAAGATTCTTTTCCCAGGATCCTCTGAGGATCCCTCTCCCTCAAATTGGAATATCTGTACCTCCTCCTCAAACTGAGTCTGTTTGGGTCTTTTGTTTCTCCTACCCCCCCTCTGCTCCTTAGGAGGCAGACTTTCAGGGGCAAGAGATTTTGTTTCCGGTTCCTGGGTTTCCAGGGGCTGTTTACAAGTGAGGAAGGAAGCTTCCTCCAAGGCCTTACACCCCCCTTCCCCTTGTGCCTCCTCCCTGGGAACCGGTGAGTTATCGGGGTGCTGCCCCCGTCATTGTTCTGGAGCACCAGGTCCAGAGTTGGGTGCGTTCTGCGCCGGCATGCCGATCTGAGGGTTCTGCTGAGCCCTCAGTATTTGACCCAGATCCCGTGCCATATTTTGGACCTGGCGCTCTAATTGGGAAACCCGCTCAGGCTGATACGGGGCCCTGTTTTCTCCCCTGGGCTGATCCCGGGAAGGGTAGCTGTCCCTCCTCTGGTAATACCCCGGGTTGGGAAGATTTGGGTACCCCTCCACCCTTGGCCTCCCCTCTCCCGGATTAGGTTGTCTGGGCTCAGGGAATTGGGGGAAGAAGGGTGGAGGATTTTGGGGCTGGAAATTGGGTGGATACCTGGGGAAGAAGTTCTGCCCAGGGTTTGGTGAGTTTCTGCCCTCCTGTGAGAAGTTGGGAGGGAAGTTCCCTGGGTTAGGTGCTTGGCTGGATCCCCCCCCTTGGGCTGGAGGAGTCCACACATAACCCAGGATGGGTCGATTTCCCTTGTAACGGGGACTTACATAATCAGGAGAGCGAGGGACCCCATTTGTGGGGCTGCCTCCCTGGCTCCCTGTCTGTGACTGGCCCGAGGACCTTCTGGGCCTAGCATTATTAGGTGCAGGTAGGTTTTTAGGCCCCCCCATCTCCAAATCCAAAACGGGGGTGACCTTTACCTCTGCCACCTTGGCAGCAGCAGGGGTGCTGTTGGCTTTGGGGTTTTTCTGAGCATTATTTTTGCTATCTTTTCTTGTGAAAATCCCTCACGAGCTGGGTCATTATGTATTTGGGCAAGGCATGAAAAAATGTATTTATGAATTCTCTACTGTCTGTGCGCACCCTTCTGATGGTCTGCGCAAAAGCACGTTTCAGTTCTTGCACAAATTCTTGTGGGGCCTGATCCTCCCCACATTGCAAATTGTAGGCTGCCTTGCGAGCCTCTTGAGGATTTCTATGAATGGAAAAATGTTTCAAGATGGCCGCCTTATAGGTGGACCATCTTAAATGATTTTGGTCCTCCAGCCCCGCAAAGAAACTGGAGTATTCCGGGGAGAAGGTCCACTTTACATATTGAATACAGCTTTGGCTGTCCTTCAAATGGAAAGTCTCCATCATTTGCTCAAACAACTCTAAGTGCTCCCAAACAGAATACTTAGCGTTCTTATGGTAAGGCGTGATGACGCTCCTGATCGCCTTAATCTGCTTTAAGGGGTCCTCAAGCAAGGCCCTTTTTGCCTTATTGGCCTTTTTGTTTCGGGTAACCCTTGTCCATTCATCCTCTGACTCAGAGGCACTGCTCCCAGAGGTTCCTGTCTGCTCTTCCAGGTTTTCCCGGATTCTGCGAGCCTGGGAATGGCTGGCAGAATGTGGGGACCTGGTCTCCTGTGTCCTGCGCAGTTCAGAGGAGTCTTCAGATTCCTCCTTGCTGCCAGGATTTGATGGGTACCCCCTCCACTGACCTAACTGGGCAGAGGTTTTCAGGATGCCCTTAATGGGCCTACTCTCCTGGGGTTCCCCACTGAACTGTACTGTACTTGGGTGCCCATACCCGGATGCCCACCCCTCCATTCCTGAGTGGTACTGGCCTATGAGCCCCATACTTTTAGCTGGATAGTAATCTGCCATCCCTGTGGCCCTGTGCTCATGTGCGCCAGGGGACATGGGGGTGGTAGAGTCCAGGGACTGGGAGAGATGAAGGCCCCTGGTGTTAGGGCTCCTGAGGTTATGGTCAGGAGTCTCTCTTTCCCAGCGGACCTCATCTCTATCCGCCCCTGCTCCCTGTTGCAATGCAAGAGCCTGCGCCTTCAGTTCCTCAGTTAAGGCCTTACTAGACTCTATCAGTCTCTCCTGCATTGCTACCTGTTGTTGGAGCCTATCATTGTGCTGGCAGAGAGCCTCATTCTCTCTCTGCGTTTCCTGATTGGTCCTGGAGCACTGGGCCAGTCTTTGCTGCAGGAGGTTTACCTCCTGAGTCCCATCCCTACTGGCCTGCTCCTTTCTTGCCAGAGCATCTTCCACCCTTCTGGTGTGCTCTACCAAGTTCTGGTTTTCTTTTTGGAGGTCACCCAGCCCCTGGAGGGCCAGGTGATTTTCTTCAATTTCCTTTTTTAAGTGGCAGACTTCCTGGCCTAAAGTGTCTCTTTCCTGACCAAGAGCCTGCATCTGTGCCGCCAGGTCGTTCCTTTGCCTTTGGAAGGCACCGGCTTTCTGGCGCTCCTGATCAAACTCTGCCTGGGTATCCAGGTCTTTCAGAATCAGTTTATTGCTCTCCT